>NC_050579.1:9815011-10540011 GCF_011100635.1 Trichosurus vulpecula
CGCCTTTAGGATGGGGGACTCTTGGCAAGGGCGGTTCCAGCGCAGGTCAGCACGTCCGGGCCACCTCACCCTGGCCCCGGGGCACTGAGCTTATGTGACTTGCCCAGCTGCAGCAGAAATAGGGTTTGAACCTGGTCTTCCTGATCGCAATACCTTGTGCCACAGTCTTCTCAGATGGATGATAGCGATGCTGCTAATGATATCGATAATCTTCCTCCTCTCTGTGACATCCAGGCCTTGCACCCCTGCCCTTTCCCAGGCTCCACCTTGCATGGCTACACTCTCCTCCCTTCTCTATCTTTTTTTTTTTTTGGAGGGGGGAAGGCAGGGCGATTGGGGTTAAATGACTTGCCCAAGGTCACAGCTAGTGAGTGTGTCAAGTGTCTGAGGCCGGATTTGAACTCAGGTCCTCCTGACTCCGGGGCCGGTGCTACACTTCCTACACCACCTAGCTGCCCCTCTCCCTTCCCTATCTTGACCCTTTGGCCGACCAGTCCAACTTGCCTTGGTCCCTTCTCCAATTGCCATCTTGTCCCGACACGGGCCCTAACCCGTGTCCCTCCCTCCCTCTCCTGCCTTCTCTCCTATTCATGTGCTGAGGAATGAAGCTGAGACAGTCACCAAACTGTGCCGGCAGATGAGCCCCCTAAATATGCGACCTTATTGCAGCAAAGCGGCTCTAATCAGATCAAAATTCACCCTGCCTCATGTTCCACAGGGAAAGCGGAACTGCCTCTCCCCTACACCCTCTCTCCATCATCCTCAAGGAGCTTCTGTTCTAGTGGGAGGTGACCCATATGTGGGCCTTTCAGTGGCTGTCCTCAAGGACCTTCCGTTCTAATGGGAAGTGACCCATATGTGGACCTTTCAGTGGCTGCCCTCAAGGAGCTTCTGTTCTAGTGGGAGGTGACCCATATGTGGGCCTTTCAGTGGCTGCCCTCAAGGAGCTTCCGTTCTAGTGGGAGGTGACCCATATGTGGGCCTTTCAGTGGCTGTCCTCAAGGACCTTCCGTTCTAATGGGAAGTGACCCATATGTGGGCCTTTCAGTGGCTGTCCTCAAGGACCTTCTGTTCTAGTGGGAGGTGACCCATATGTGGGCCTTTCAGTGGCTGCCCTCAAGGAACTTCCGTTCTAATGGGAGGTGACCCATATGTGGGCCTTTCAGTGGCTGCCCTCACCTAGCTTCCGTCCTAATGGGCAGCTGCCCAATATTTGGCATTTTTCAAGATTTCTGTGAGGACTGAAAAAAGGACATCATGAAGCACCATGTTATTAAGGTGTTTCTATGACAGTGATGCTTTGCCTTCTGCTGGGTCTGCCTCGGTTGCCTGTGAGAGGCTTTTGCAGGGCATGTGTCTGAGGGATGCTGAAGTGGGTCCTGACAAGTGTCCAACCTCACCTGACTCTTTTTCAGGACCTGAAATGGGAGAGCACCTGTTTGAAGAACTGACATTCTGCCAAGAAAAGGAGACAGAGGATTTCACCGCTTCTCCCTTCCCCAAGGCTTCACGGCTACCCTTCTCCAGGAGGGACCTCCCCAGCCGGAGGCAGGTCTGGGTCCCCTGGGTGGGATGGGAGCTCCCCTTCCAGCGAGGGCGCCAAGTGCCCCCAAACAATCCCTGCTGTCAAGCAGCTTTGAAGGCCCCACCTCCCTAGCTGATGCCCCAAGGAGAGAGAGCTCAGCAGCTGGGTGGGACCTGGGGACTTTGCCTGCTGCCTCACTCATGAGTCAAGCCTTCGAGATGGCAGGCGGGCTTCAGGTGTTTGCAGGACACCTATGCAGGAAGGATCAGTCTCTTTCTGTTCAGCCCTGGGGCAGAACCCAAGCCAAGCAGGGGAAAGTCTTGATGCTTTGGGAGAATTTCCTGGACCATCAAAGGTGGTAGAAGTGACCACCCCGGAAGAGAGGAGGGGAGGGAGGGCCCCTTCGCCGGGAATGTTCTAGTCTCTAGAGGGATGGTCCAGGCTGATGCCTCTGAGGCTCCCCACCTCTGAGGGTTGGTAATCAGGCAGTGCTTGGGGCTGGCCCACTTTTCAGAACATTGAAGGGCTGGTAGCTGGTTCCATATTCCTGGCTTCCCTCTCGCTCTTTCCTGAGATAGAGGAGAAGGTAGAGATTCCATATGCCCTACGATCTCATCCTCCTTCCAAAAGTTCTTTTTTTCTGAATTCACATTAAAATCCCCACAAAGACGTCTTTGTCATGACCTAATGGGCACACACACTGGTGACCCAGGAGGGACTCTGGAGGAGTAGGCAAAGGTCAGTGGGTCTGAACTCCTTCCCGCCCTCTTCTCTCTCAGCCGCTCCTCCCCGAAGCCCGCCTTGCTGCCCAGGGCCGATGCTTTCCCGCTGGCCCCTAAGGTGAAGGCCTTGGACAGCCTGGGCTCCCCGCTGGCCTCAGTCACCAGCTTGCTCTGCACTGTGGCGAGAACGTCAGAAGAGAAATACAGTCTTCTCAATTACAGGGACAAACTTCTGAGACAAGGTATGCGCTCCCTCTAGGCGCCCTGGGTCCGTGCCCAGGCAGACAAAGGGCAGTCAGCCAGCGAGTCAGTCAACAAACATCCTTGGGTGTGGGTGTCCAGAGGAGGCGGCCAGGACAGGGACAGAACTGGATGCTTTTATGTCACACAAGAACCACATTGATGGTGAAGGGCACTGGGAGGACCCGCTCAGGCCTCTGGGCCCTGGGGGAGGTCGGTTAGCGCTCTGGCATTTTTAGCTGGGACCATACAGCGGACAGAGCACTGGCTCTCGATGCCTGGAGCCAGGAAGACTCGAGTTCAGATCCAGCATTGCTGTGTGTTGCTGGGCAGGCCGCCTCCCGTTGTCTGCCTCGGTTTCCAAATCTGTAAGGTTGGGATAACAAGCCGCCTTCTTCCCAGGGTTGTCGTGACGATGGAGCGAGATCATCTTTGTAAAGCATATGTCAATGCAAGCTATTACTATTAGCCTCAGTTTACAGGGAAAAAACAGAGGGTCAGAGTGACCACCCAGCTCACAAGCTTCAGAAGCAGGGTTGGCACCCGAGTCTTCCTGCCTCCGAGTCTCCTGGCCGGCCCTTGTGTTCATGAGGATTGGGCGTGGTCAGCCCAGAGCCGAGAAGGCTGGCTGGCTCTGTCCAGTCTGTCCTGTGGGGGCAGGGTTCACCTAGTTCTTTTTTTTTTTTAATTCTTTTTTTTATTTAATATATTTAGTTTTCAGCATTGATTTTCACAGGAGTTTGAATTACAAATTTTCTCCCCATTTCTACCCTCCCCCCCACTACAAGATGGCGTATATTCTGGTTGCCCTGTTCCCCAGTCAGCCCTCCCTTCTGTCACCCCACTCCCCTCCCATCCCCTTTTCCCTTCCTTTCTTGTAGGGCAAGATAAATTTCTACGCCCCATTGCCTGTATTTTATTTTCTAGTTGCATGCAAAAACTTTTTTTTTTGTTTTTGAACATCTGTTTTTAAAACTTTGAGTTCCAAATTCTCTCCCCTCTTCCCTTCCCACCGACCCTCCCTAAGAAGTCAAGCAATTTAACATAGGCCACATGTGTATCATTATGTATAACCCTTCCACAATACTCATGTTGTGAAAGACTAACTACATTTTGCTCCTTCCTAACCTATCCCTCTTTATTGAATTTTCTCCCTTGACCCTGTCCCCTTTCCAAAGTGTTTGTTTTTGATTACCTCCACCCCCATTTGCCCTCCCTTCTATCATCCCCCCCCCTTTTTTTTTAATCTTCTTCCCTCTTCTTTCCTGTGGGGTAAGATTCCCAACTGAGTATGTATGGTATTCCCTCCTCAGGTCAAATCTGATGAGAGCAAGATTCACTCATTCCCGCCTCACCTGCCTTCTCTTCTCTTCCTACAGAACTGCTTTT
This sequence comes from Trichosurus vulpecula, assembly GCF_011100635.1. Taxonomy (NCBI): domain Eukaryota; kingdom Metazoa; phylum Chordata; class Mammalia; order Diprotodontia; family Phalangeridae; genus Trichosurus; species Trichosurus vulpecula. The sequence continues at coordinate 9,818,888 of NC_050579.1, forward strand.
CCTTGCCACTTTTATGCGAAATAATTTACCCCATTCTATCTCTCCCTATCTCCCTCTCTCAATATATTCCTCTCTCATCCCTTAATTTGATTTTATTTCTTTTAGATATCTTCCCTTCATCTTCAACTCACCCTGTGCCCGCTCTCTCTCTCTCTCTCTCTCTCTCTCTATATATATATATATATATATATACACATACATATATACATACATACACACACATATACATATATATGCATACTCCCTTCAGCTACCCTAATACTGAGGTCTCATGAATCATACACATCATCTTTCCATGTAGGAATGTAAACAAAACAGTTCAACTTTAGTAAGTCCCTTGCAATTTCTTTTTCTTGTTCTTTTTCTTGATTACCTTTAATTTTTTAAAAATTTTTAGTTTACAACACACAGTTCTATATAAGTTTGAGTTCCAGATTTTCTCCCCTCCCTCCCCCCTCCCTCCCCAACACGGCATGGAATCTCATATAACTGCCACGTATAACTTCGCATTGAATTAATTTATACACTAGTCAAGTTGTGGAGAAGAATTATGATCAATGGAATGAATCATGAGAAAGAAGAAACAGAACCAAAAAAAAAAACCAAACAACCGAAAAACAAAAACAAAAGAGAAGAAAAAAAGGCGAGCATGAAGTGTGCCTCAATCTGCATTCAAACTTCATAGTTCTTTCTCTGGATATAGATAGCATTCTCAATCGTGAGTCCTTTGAAGTCTTGATTACCTTTTCATGCTTCTCTTGATTCTTGTGTTTGAAAGTCAAATTTTCTATTCAGCTCTGGTCTTTTCACTGAGAAAGCTTGAAAGTCCTCTATTTTATTGAAAATCCATATTTTGCCTTGGAGCATGATACTCAGTTTTGCTGGGTATCCTAGCTCCATTGATCTCCGGAATATCACATTCCAAGCCCTTCGATCTCTTAGTGTAGAAGCTACCAGATCTTGGGTTATTCTGATTGTGTTTCCACAATACCCAAATTGTTTCTTTCTGGCTGCTTGAATTATTTTCTCCTTGATCTGGAAGCTCTGGAATTTGGCGACAATATTCCTAGGAGATTTCTTTTTGGGATCTATTTGAGGAGGTGATCGATGGATTCTTTCAATTTATATTTTGCCCTGTGGCTCTAGAATATCAAGGCAGTTCTCCTTGATAATTTCTTGAAAGATGATATCTAGGCTCTTTTTTTGATCATGGCTTTCAGGTAGTCCAATAATTTTTAAATTATCTCTCCTGGATCTATTTTCCAGGTCAGTGGTTTTTCCAATGAAATATTTCACATTGTCTTCCATTTTTTCATTCCTTTGGTTCTGTTTTATAATATCTTGATTTCTCATAAAGTCACTAGCTTCCACTTGCTCCAATCTCATTTTTAAGGTAGTATTTTCTTCAGTGGTCTTTTGGACCTCCTTTTCCATTTGTGTAATTCTGCCTTTCAAGGCATTCTTCTCCTCATTAGCTTTTTGGAGCTCTTTTGCCATTTGAGTTAGTCTATTTTTTAAGGTGTTGTTTTCTTCAGTATATTTTTCAGTATTTTTTTGGGTCTCCTTTAGCAACTCATTGACTTGTTTTTCATGGTTTTCTCACATCCTTCTCATTTCTCTTCCCAATTTTTCCTCTACTTCTCTAACTTGCTTTTCCAGATCCTTTTTGAGCTCTTCCATGGCCTGGAACCAGTTCATGTTTTTCTTGGAGGCTTTTGTTGTAGGCTCTTTGACTTTGTTGACTTCTTCTTGCTGTATGTTTTGGTCTTCTTTGTCAGCAAAGAAAAAATGCAAAGTCTGAGACTGAATCTGGGTGCGTTTTCGCTGCCTGGCCATGTTCCCAGCCAACTAACTTGACCCTTGAGTTTTTCAGTGGGGTATGACTGCTTGTAGAGTTTATAGAACTATGTTCCAAGCCTGGGGGGATGTGCCAGCTCTGCCACACCAGCACTCCTCCTTCCCCAAGAACCCCCAACCTGGACTGGACTTAGATCTTCGGCTCTGCACTCCTGCTCTGATCCGCCACTTAATTCCTCCCACCAGGTGGGCCTGGGGCTGGAAGCAACGGCAGCTGTAGTTCTGTAGCTGCCCCACCTCCGCTGCCCCTGGGGCAGTAGCCCAACCGGGAACTCCTTCCACTCCTGCAGCTTTTCCCATTAACCTTCTCTGTTGTCTTTGGTGTTTGTGGGTTTAGAAGTCCGGGAACTGCTGCAGCTCACTGATTCAGGGCACTAGGGCACGCTCCGCCCAGCTCCTGGTCTGGTTGGTCTGCGCCACTCACGCTGGGCTCTGCTCCCAGCTCAATGCGGGATAGACCTCACCCAGAGACCATCCAGGCTGTCCTGGGCTGGAGCCCTGCTTCCCTTTGCTGTTTTGTGGATCCTGCAGTTCTAGAATTGGTTCAGAGCCATTTTTTATAGGTTTTTGGAGGGACTCGGCGGGGAGCTCATGCTAGTCCCTGCTTTCCAGCCACCATCTTGGCTCCGCCCCTTAGGTTCACCTAGTTCTGCTTGGCCACCAGGGCCAGGACCAGGAGGAGCCATGGGGGGAAGGTGTGGAGAGGCAGAATTGGACTCCGTGTCAGGAAACTGTCCCAATGCAGCAAGGGCTGCTTTGGGAGGTGGTAAGCCTCCCCTCCTTGCAGGTCAAGGCTGCACACCTTGTCCTGGATGCTGTAGAGTTGGCATAGCACTCTGCACATAGTAAGCACTTAAGAAATGCTCCATCCATCCATCCACCCATCCACCCATCCACCCATCCATTCATCCACCCATCCATCCATCCATCCATCCAATCATCCATCCACCCATCCATCCATCCACCCATCCATTCATCCACCCATCTATCCATCCATCCATCCACCCATCCATCCATCCACCCATCCACCCATCCATCCAACCATCCATTTATTCATTCATTGTAGAGGGCATGATTGTCCAGGTCAGGGTTGGACCAGGTGGGCTCTGAGATGCTGGGCTTGTGTATCCTGAGCACAGTATTGGCTTGTGAAGTCAAGCTGAAGCAGAGTAGCATGTCCAAACTGGAAGGCCCTTAGAGCTTGTCTGCTCCATCCCCCCATTCCCCTGCTTCCGGTGGAGCTGAGCTCCAGAGGGACAGGACTCCCCAAGAGTCGGGGCAGAGTTTGGACCAGAGCCTGGGTCTCTGCCTGGCTGCTGCCATTCTCTCTAGACAGCTGGTGCCCACCAGATGACCAGCCCTGCAGCCCAGCAGCAGAGCTACCCGCATGCTTTGTCTTGCAGCTCAGGTCAAGAGGACGGATCTAGGTCAAGCAAAGCCCTTGGTGGGGACCTGCCCAGACATGTGTCCAGAAAAGGAGAGATACATGAGGGAGAGCAGGAAGCAGCTGAGCATCTTTGAGATGCTTCCAGGCTCCGACAAGGTAATTCCCACTGCGGCCTCTCCTCTTGACTGTGGCTGGCCTCTCAGGGGTGGGCATCAGGGTCAGTGGCCCCTTGTTGGGCATCACGCCTGGTCCACAACTCTCAGCTCTCCCATCATCCCCTCAAACTCCATGCAGCCAAACAGAACTCATCTCTCCTCAAAACCAGATAAACCCCCTTCCTTTTTTTTTCTCTCCTTTTTTGGGTTAAGTGACTTGCCCAGGGTCATACAGCTAGTAAGTGTCTGAGGCTGGATTTGAACTCTTGAGCACAATGAATCTTCTTGACCCCTAGCCCCAGCACCCTGTGCATTGTGCCACCCAGGTGCCCTCTAGATCCCCTTCCTAACTAGGAATGGACCTTCGGGGTCACCTGCTGCAGCCCCCTCTGAGACCCAGAGAGGGCGAGTGAGCCATCCAGAATCTCCTAGGACAGGAAATGTTTGTAGATGAAAAGCAAGTCTGAGCTCTCTGGGGCCCTGGACTGCACGCCTCAGGCTCTGTTCCTTGGGAGGTGGCCCGGTCCATCCACAGCCACAGTTGTGTGTTTGATTCATCCGGGGATGTGGAGGGCAGCCAGGACTACAGAGAGACCGACAGGAGTGCCTTCTGACCGCAGGCTGACAGATGCGGGCACCTCCCAATTGTCTCTGCGCTGGGAGGAGAGGGCTCAGCCTGCTTCTGTTTGTCCTCCAAGGGCAGAACCAGCAGCCATTATGGGGAGAGAGGTGCAAGGTGGACAGTGGGAGACCTTTCCTGACATAAGACCTGTCCAAGCCTGGAAGGGCCAGCCCTAGGAGGCACCAGGTTCCCCCCTTTGCTTCATGCCTAGATATGAACTTGTCAAGGGATGTTGTAGAAACGGGCCTGCTTGATCAGATGTAGGCTGGGCCAGAGGCTGGGAGGTCCTGTGAGTAGCCACAGCACCCAGGTCAGCTCTTGTCCTCCTTCTTAACCCTGGCCCACCCTCCTTGGGGTCCTCAGGTTGACCATGCAGCAGCCATCAAGGAGTACAGCCGGTCTTCGGCAGACCAAGAGGAACCACTGGCCCATGAGTTACGGCCCTTGGGGGTCCTGAACATGACGATGGACTACTTACTGACCCACATTATGGACAGTATGGAGGGGAATTCCCGAGAGTGGTATGATTTTGTTTGGAACAGGACGCGTGGGGTGAGAAAGGTCAGTCTTGGGTTCCTCCGTGGGGATTCTGTCTTCCGTGAGGTCCCTCTATAGATATTCAACCATTTTATTTAAATTGTCAGTTTTGTTAGCATATGATTGGGTGAAATCCTTTCTAATAACGTCCCTGATTTCTTCTGTTATGAATTCTTTTTAATTTTTGATACTACTACTTTGGTTTCTCTTTTTATTACATTAGCTAATGCGTTATCTATTTTATTGCTTAAGTTTATCATCTTCATCCATTTGGTTTTTTTTTCTTTTCAGTTTTGTTAATCTCTTCTTTGCTTTTCAGAATTTCTATCTTTGCATTTCTAGTTTGCTGTTTTTCTACCCTTTGAACTGTGTGCTAGATTCATTAATGTGGGGTTTCATTATTTTGTTGAGGAAAGCAGTTAGAGATAAACACTTCCCTCGGTTGCTCGTTGCTTCGCCTCACCCCCAGACTTTGTGATCCTTTCTATTCCTCTCTGCCGTCCGGCTCCAACAGGTCTGGGCAGTTTTCACGTATGATTTTTGAATACAGCACTTGGCTTTTTTTTTCCATTGTTGTTTCGCGGTAGGCCAGCGACTGTTAGACTCCCTCTCCTTGACCTGGTTTTCTGGCCGCTTGCTCCACACAGAGACTTTTTCTTCATTTGTTTAGGTCTCTGGATGGGGTTCTACCATTGCCTGTTTTCTCCTGGGGTCCTTGACCTCCATCCTTTCTCCTTTTCAGGGAGGCCTGTACTATACGGCTGATTTTCCTGCCACTTCTTTTTTTTTATTTGGTATCTTTTAGTTTCCAGCATTGACTTCTGCAAGATTTTGAGTTACAAATTTTCTTCCCATTTCTAGTCTCCCCCCCACTCCAAGATGGCATATATTTTGATTGCCCCGTTCCCCAGTCAGCCCTCCCTTTTATCACCCTCCCTTCCCACCCCCATCCCTTTTCCCCTTACTTTCTTGTAGGGCAAGATAGATTTCTATGCCCCATTGCCTGTATATCTTATTTCCCCATTGCATGCAAAAACAACCTTTTTTTTTGAGCATCTGCTTTTAAAACTTTGAGTTCCAAATTCTCTTTCCTCCTCCCTCCCCATACACTCTCCCTAAGAAGGCAAGCAATTCAACACAGGCCACACATGTATCATTATGCAAAACACTCCCGTAAATAGTCATGTTGTGAAAGACTAACTATATTTCCCTCCCTCCTATTCTGTCCCCCTTTATTTCAATTTTCTCCCTTGACCCTGTCCCCTTTCAAAAGTGTTTGCTTTTGATTACCTCCTCCCCTATCTGCCCTACCTTCTATCATCCCCCCTGTTTTATCCCCTGCCCCCTACTTTTATCTGGGGTAAGATACCCAATTGAGTGTGCATGGTATTTCTCCTCAAGTCAAATCCGATGAGAGCAAGATTCACTCATTCCCCCCTCACCTGCCCCCTCTTCCCTTCCAACAGAACTGCTTTTTCTTGCCACTTTTATGTGAGATACTTTACCCTATTCTATCTCTCCCTTTCTCCCTCTCTCAATATATTCCTCTCTCATCCCTTAATTTGATTTTATTTTTTTGATATCATCCCTTCATATTCAACTCACCCTGTGCCTTCTGTGTGTGTGTGTGTATGTGTGTATATATATATATACATATATATACACATATATACATATATATACATATAATATACATATATATACATACATATATATATATACACACACGAATATTCCCTTCAGCTACCCTAATACTGAGGTCTCATGAATCTTACACATCATCTTTCCATTTAAAAATGTAAATAAAACAGTTCAACTTTATTAAGTCCCTTATGATTTCTCTTTCTTGATTACCTTTTCATGCTTCTCTTGATTCTTGTGTTTGAAAGTCATATTTTCTATTCAGCTCTGGTCTTTTCACTGAGAAAGCTTGAAAGTCCTCTATTTTATTGAAAATCCGTATTTTGCCTTGAAGCATTATACTCAGTTTTTCTGGGTAGGTGATTCTTGGTTTTAATCCTAGCTCCATTGACCTCCAGAATGTCACATTCCAAGCCCTTTGACCCCTTAATGTTGAAGCTGCTAGATCTTGTGTTGTCCTGATTGTGTTTCCACAATACTCAAATTGTTTCTTTCCGGCTGCTTGCAGCATTTTCTCCTTGATCTGGGACCTCTGGAATTTGGTGACAATATTCCTAGGACTTTTCTTTTTGGGATCTTTTTCAGGAGGCGATCAGTGGATTCTTTCAATTTCTATTTTATCCTCTGGCTCTAGAATATTAGGGCAGTTCTCCTTGATACTTTCTTGAAAGATGATATCTAGGCCTTTTTTTGATCATGGCTTTCAGGTAGTCCAGTAATTTTTAAGTTATCTCTCCTGGATCTATTTTCCAGGTCAGTGGTTTTTCCAATTAGATATTTCACACTGTCTTCTATTTTTTCATTCCTTTGGTTCTGTTTTATAATATCTTGGTTTCTCATCAAGTCACTAGCTTCCACTTGCTCCAATCTCATTTTTAAGGTAGTATTTTCTTCAGTGGTCTTTTGGACCTCCTTTTCCATTTGTGTAATTCTGCCTTTCAAGGCATTCTTCTCCTCGTTGGCTTTTTGGAGCTCTTTTGCCATTTGGGTTAGTCCATTTTTAAGGTGTTATTTCCTTCAGTATTTTTTTGGTTCTCCTTTAGTAAGTCATTGACTTGTTTTTCATGGTTTTCTCACATCCTTCTCATTTCTCTTCCCAATTTTTCCTTTACTTCTCTTATTTGCTTTTCCAAATCCTTTTTGAGCTCTTCTGTGGCCTGAGACTAATTCATATTTTTCTTGGAGGCTTCTGATGTAGGCTCTTTGACTTTGTTGACTTCTTCTTGCTGTATGTTTTGGTCTTCTTTGTCACCAAAAAAAGATTCCAAAGTCTGAGTCTGAATCTGAGACCATTTTCGCTGCCTGTTCATGTTCCCAGCCAACTACTTGACCCTTGAGCTTTTAGCAAAGGTGTGACTGCTTGTAGAGTAGAGAGTACTTTGTCCCAAGCTTTAGGGGCTGTGGTGCTGTTTTCAGAGTTATTTCTACACAGCCAGCTCTGCTACACCAGTGCTCTTCCTCCCCCAAGATCTGCCAACCTGGACTGTGACTCAGATCCAAGCAGGCTATGCCCTCCTGCTCTGATCTGCAGCTTAATATCTCCCAGCTGGTGGGCCTGGGGCCGGAAGCAACTGCAGCTGCAAGCAGCCCCAGAGCTGAACCACTTCCACGTCCCCAGGGCTGGGGCCAACCTCACATTCCTTTCACTCAGTTCTAGCAGTTCTACCCACTAACCTTCTCTGTTGTCTTTGGTGTTTGTGGGTTGAGAGGTCTGGTAACTGCCACAGCTCAATGATTCAGGGCCCTGTGGCCTGTTCCCCCCAGCTCCCAGTCTGGTTGGTCCTGGCATGGCCCAAGCTGGGCTCTGCTCCACTCAGCTCCCAGCTCTGTGCTATAGACCCTTCCCCATGATCATCCAGGCTTTCCTGGGCTGGAGCTGTGCTTCCCTCTGTTATTTCGTGGGTTCTGCAGTTCTAGAATTTGTTCAAAGCCATTTTTTTACAGGTGTTTGGAGGGACTTGGGGGAGAGGTCATGCAAGTGCCTGCTTTTCAGCCTCCATCTTGGCTCTGCCCCCTGCCACTTATTTTCTGTAGAGCTTTCTTTTCATTTTGAAAGTCCCTCATATCTCGTGCTGCTCCTCCTCCCAGAATCCCAGCCTTGTTTTGGAGTGAGGCTCCATCCCCCATCACCTTTCCCTAGGCCTGTGTCCCCGACATCTCTGGGTGCACAAAATCTCTTTATTGTTGTTGTCTTCTTCTGTTCATTCCTATTCCTAATGGATATCTTTTTGTCACCATCATGCCCTGGCTGCTCCTGTGCACATGGGTGGGATGATGGGTTGTGTTTGGTCTCAGTCTGTGTTGTCCTGTTGTTCCCACACTGGCCATCTCCTCCCTGGTGTCTTCTGTGCATCATGTGTTGGCAGGGGCTGGGCTCTCCTGCATCCTGCTCAGGTACCTCCAGAGAGCCAGGCTCCTCGAGCCTCAGGGTAGCGATGGGCCCGCAGACTGGAGCTGTGCTGGATGGCTGGCTCTTGGTGGGAGCTGACAGGTGCCGTGAGAAGCACCCGATCTTCTGGTCTCTGGATCTGTGATGGGCTTGCCGGCCCTGTCCTGGCTGGGAGGACTCCGAGGGCCGTGTTTGTCTCCCTGCCACCCGGCATAGGCCCTTGGGCATCCAGGTCCAGAGTTTCTTTTCTTGAGATAATTAATATTGTGTCCTCGGCTGTTGGGTGAGTGGCTCACTCTCCTCTCCCCCTCAAGGACATCACACAGCAGCATCTCTGCGACCCCCTGACGGTGTCATTGATTGAAAAGTGTGTGCGCTTTCACATCCACTGCGCTCACCAGATGTGCGAGGAGCCCCTGGCCTCCTTCGATGCCAAGATCAACAGCGAGAACATGCTCAAATGCTTACAGAGTGTGAAGGAGATGTACCAGGACCTGGCGAACATGGGCATTTCCTGTGCCCATGAGGCCGAACTTAGGAGCTATGACGTCCTGCTCAACCTCCGCCAAGGAGACATCCTGAGGTGAACTTGTGCATCCTTGTGAAAGGGTGGGCATCAGCTGCTGAGCCTCTGCTAAAGAGGCCCCCTCCCATCCTTGTTAGAGGGCAGACATGAGCTGCTAAGCCTCTACCAAGGAGGACCCCCCCATCCTTGTTAGAGGGTGGATGTCAGCTGCTGAGGCTCTACCAAGGAGGACCCCCCCATCCTTGTGGGCATGAGCTGCTGAGGAGGCTTAGGAGGCTCCCACCCTGTGCATCCTTGTTAGAGGGTGGGCATGAGCTGCTGAGACTCTGCCAAGGAGGCCACCCCCCATGCATCCTTGTTAGTGGGTAGGCATCAGAATAGAGTTTAGAATTAGTATGACTGACTCAGTGCCCATCTAAAAAGTGCCTATTCTGTGCCAGGCTGGGATCCAAAGATCCAAATGGCAAAGGGCTTGATCTCAGGGAGAGCATATTCCAGTGGGAGACACAAAGTGCACAGTGCCTAGCACACAGAAGGAATTGGACAAATGCCAAAGACAACAACAGAAAAGAAGATAGTTAAACCAAGGACAGCTTATGGAAGGATGTCTGTCAATGGAGGGGTGCCCATGATGGGGCCTTCTCATCCCATGAGACTCCTATCCAGGTCCTCACCTAAATCCTCCACGGAGGTCCCCCCTCCCCTCCCCACCCTCACCAAGCCCTCCCCTTGAATCCTTTAATATGAAAAGAATATATGTTTTAAAATATTAATTTGGGGAAAGTTGAAATGATATGACATATATTCACATATATATATATATATATATAATATGTATGTATAGGGGGATCAGGAGAGGGAGAAGGAAAGAAGGAGAGACACAGGTATAGAAAAACAGAGACAGAGAGACAGACACAGAGAGAAGGGGATGTAGAGAAGGAGTGGGGTGGGGCACAGACAGAGCCAGAGAGAGGAGGGGCTCCGCCGTGGACCCATGGCCTGGGCCCAGCCTAGCTGACCGCTGTCCCTGCTTCTGCCCATCCCCAGAGAGCTGCAGCAATTCCAGCCCAGTGTCCGGAACACCCCCAAGATCACGTTTGCTGCCCAGGCTCTGTCCGCCCTCAACAGCAACAACTTTGTGAGGTTCTTTAAGCTGGTGCGGGCAGCTCCTTACCTGGAAGCATGCATTCTGCACAGTTACTTTGGTCAGGTGAGATGGGGAAGGGGTGGGCATCTGCTGACCCCCAGATGTTGACCGGTTCTTCATGGTGAGGCCATAGATTTAGAGCCAGAGGGGCCCTTGGACACCATATTCCAGATTAGGGAACTGAGGCTCAGAGAGGTTAGGGGATTTGCCCACCATCACACAGCTAGCAAACATGAGAAGCAGCATTCGAACCCCAATCTTGCTGACTCTGAGGCCAGCATCCCATCTACCTTGCCTCTCAAAAAGCGGCCCAGCTCAGCCTGTTGCACAGAGGTCAGAGTGGCCACCGCAGCCTCTGCTGGGTGGGCTGGGCAGTCACTGCTTTGGTAGGTAGCCTCTGGGTGTCAGCCTCAGCCAGGGCTGTGGGTGGAGGCCTGGGGGCTGGCCTGCTGGAGATTCCCCTCTGAGACTCCTGCTTAATTTTTGATTTATATCCTGACATGACCCCTGGTGGCCTGAGGAAGTTTTCCATCAAGTGATTGTGTTCAGGTCACTGACTTTGACCTCACTTTCCTCACAGGAGGGCAAGGACTGGAGTCACACAGGATGGAAAGACCTAGATGGGCTGCAACCTGCTTCTACGGAGGGAATGTCCACTTTGGGGAGATTGTGGGTCTAGCAGAATTTTAGGGAGGGGAGTCTCCTTTAGAGCATCATCATCACTAATTGTGATAAGGCCAGCTTGGATTCTTTGGGCCCAGGTCCCAGCAGAGGAGCTGCTCCTGGTGGAGCCTCTCAGGCTGTTTCCTTGGGGGGATAGAGCAATGGGGAGGCTGGACCATTGGGTGGATTTGCTCCATGGGCTGGTGCCAGTTAGGCAGAATGCTCCAGGGATCTGTGCCTGGCCTGGCCAGGAGGCTTCCAGACCAATGAGACCCTAGGGGTGGTCTTGTCTGGCCCCTCATTTTATGGGTGAGGAAATCAAGGCCTCTAGAGCTTAAATGACTTGTCCATAGTTGTAAGTAACAGGGCCAGGATTTGCACCCAGGACCTCCAGCTCCTTCCACCGAACCCTCTATCAGCTTTGTAGGAGACTAGGAAGCCAAGCAAGAGTGCTGGTTGATAGAGTCAGGGCCCCAGAAGATCTTAATGAGACAGCCAACTAAACTGAACATAACAGTCTAATGGAATTTAATGGAAACAAATGTAAAGTAGCACACTCAGGTCCAAACAACCAATTGCTTAAGTCTTGGGCAGGTGGAGTCTGGCTAGACAGCAGTCTGTGCTGGATTCTAGAACAGCTGTGTTCAATCTTGAGCCTCTGTTGACAAAGTGCTGGGGTCTTTTCAGAGGATGATCATTTGACTCCCTCCGCTTTGCTTCTAGGTGCGAAGGAATGCTCTCAGGGCTCTCAGCATTGCTTACACTGTGAGCCCGCAGAGGTCCACCTTCTTTCCCCTCTACGACTTGGGGCGCATGCTCCTCTTCCAGGACTGCATGGAGGCAGCAGACTTTGTGACCTTCTGTGGCCTTAATGTGTCTGATGGGTATGTAAGTACGAAGGGGCAGTGAATGAATGAATGAAAAGGTGCTGATTCTGTGCTTGCCAAAGCATCAAGCACTGAGGATATAAATGGTGAAGCACTCCCAGCTCTCATGGAGGTCACCCTTTGGCAGGGGAGACAGTGGGTCAGAGGGGCAGATGGCAGGGCCCACTTGTCCCTGGTACAGACCACATACCACACAGTAGGCTAGAAGAGTGGGCCAGGGAGGAAGGCCTGCTGGTCTACCACCTCCCCAGACGGCCTGTAATGGCCCACTCCCAATGTATCCAAATGCTCATGGAATCTGGAGAAGCCCTGGGCTCGGGGGCTTGAGGAAGGGGAGGCAGAGGCCAAAAGACTAGAATTCAAATCCTGATGCTGCTACTCATCACCTCTGTCCCTCTCTGGGCCTCAGTTTCCTCATCTGTAAAATGGAGACACTGGAATCAATGACCTCAGAGCCTCCTTCCAGTGCTCAATGTGTGACCCTCTGATGTGGAGACATTTTTGTTTGGTTGGGTTCAGATCACCTTTCTTAAGGCCCCAGGTGACTATGGAAAGCATGGCCTGTGGATCATGGCTTCACGGAGCTGGGAGGGGCCTCCAAGGTCATCTAGGCCAGGCTTTCATCTTACAGAAGAGGGAACTGAGGCTCCCACGAGTAGAAAATAGGGGAGCTCCGTGGCCTCCAGGGTCACCAGGTCACAGATGGTCAGGGGCTCCAGCAGCAACCAGCGCTGGGAAGACAGATGAACGTCTGGACTTTGTCTTGTAGCTGGGTGGAACTGAACCGTGCAGCCTTCCAAGAGTCCAAGAGGGCGTGCAAGCCCACCATGTCAGCGCTGATCCGGCAGAAGCGAACGACATCTGTCGGGGAAGTCATCAATGGTGGGCCGCTGCCCACCATTGCACAGCATGTCCCTGTCTGCAGCTTCAACAAGCAGAGTGCGTACATCGGCGAGAGCCTCCACCTTGAGACCCCCAGGGACCTGGCAGGTGCGTGATGGTGCCATCTGTCCACAAGCTCTTATTAGGTGCTTTCTGGGAGTCTTCTATCTCATGACTCCAATGGGCCTGGGAACGTGAAGTGCCACTGGAGAATTCCAGCTCCCCAAGGGCAGAGAGGCAGCTGTGTAGAACTTAATTACACATGTGGATGGATGGATTGATCTATGATCTCCTTGAGGTGGGACCCTCTCCTCCATTCTTGTCCTGGGTGTCTCCTCAAGAGGCCTCCCCTGAGGTGCCACCCTGTGTGCAGGAGGAGGCTTCCTTTGCCCATCATGCCTCATCTGCCAGACTGCTGCTTCCCGTGGGCATTAGCCTTTATATACTGCAGCCTCCTGGGCTCCCTGAGGAGCCTGCCTCTCCAGGGGTCAGGTGCCTGCTGCTGCCCCTGGTTCTGGGCTCTGGCCCATTCACGCCAGGGCAGGGCCTGTAGGATCTGTTGGCCAGCATCACCTGGCACTGCGCAACATGCTTGGCCAGGGTGTGGCACAGGAGAGGTTTGGTAAGCACTCTTTGATCGACTAATGGAGGGACGTGTTTCCCTGTTAGCTTACCCCTTCAGGTCGGGATCCTCAACTGTCCCCCAATCACACATCCTGAACGTTGCCTGTTCTGTCGTTACCATGGCCAGGCAGGTCCCACTTTCTTCTCCTGCGGTAGATTCATATGTGCATACACACATATACATGCAATGTATTCATTCACACTCAAGCGCACACACACACGGTGCATGTTATGTCTGTGTTGTAACAAACATAAAGCACACGTCTCACGTGGAGCAAAGACATCTTTTCTCCCCTGGCTAGACCCGTGATTCGGGGGGTGTGCAGGATTCCCAGTGTGGGAACTTCCTCCGGCTCATCTACAGCTTCTCATCTCAGGGAGTTTCTTGGGGCCTGAGAGATAAAGAAGATTGTCCTAAGTGTCCTAGCCAGTGCGCATCTGTCGTCTGGTCATTTCAGCCATGTCCAGCTCTTTGTGCCCCTGTTTAGGGTTTCCTTGGCAGAGACCCTGGAGTGGTTGGCCATTTCATTCCCCAGCTTATTTGGCAGATGAGGAAACTGAGGCAAGCAGGGTCATGGGTCAGGGTCATGCAGCTAGTATGTGTCTAAGGCTGCATTTGAACTCAGGTCTTCCTAACTCCAAGCCTGGTTCTCTATCCACTGTGCCACCTAACTGTGCTACATGTGTGTAACGCAGGGCTTTGACCCCAAGGCCATCTCTCTATTCCCTGTGGCACACTGCTGCTTCTTGAGGGTCCTAGTGTTGTGTGTTTTTTTTTAAATAAACTCATTATTTATTTATTTTTAATTTATTTATTTTTAATTTTTTTAATTAGATTTTTTATTTTAAGTTTACAACACTTAGTTTTACATGGTCTTGAGTTTCAATTTTCTTCCCTTCCCTTCCCTCCCCCCAACCCCCAAGATGGCATGCAGTCTGATATAGACTCTACATAAACCTTCGCATTAAACTTATTTACACAATAGTCAAGTTGCAAAGAATTATGACTAATGGAATGAATCACGAGAGAGAAGAAACAAAACCAAAAAAGAAGAGAAAAAAAAGAGAGTAAATAGTTTGCCTCAATCTGCATTCAGACTCCACAGTTCTTTCTCTGGATGTAGCTAGCTTTTTCCATCATGAGTCCTTTGGAGCTGTCTTTGAGCCTTGTATTGTTGAGAAGAGCCAAGTCTATCAAATTTAGTCATCACAGAGTCAATATGTCTGTGGTTGTGTGTAATATTCTCCTGGTTCTGCTCCTCTCACTCAGCATCAGATCATGTAGGTCTTTCAAGGTTATTATGAAGTCCGTATCTTCCCCATTTCTTATCACACAATAGTATTCCATTACATTCATATACCACAACTTATTCAGCCATTCCCCAATTGATGGGCATCCCCTTGATTTCCAACTCTTTGCCACCACAAAAAATGCTGCTATAAATATTTTTGTACATAAAGGCCCCTTTCCCCCTTGTGTGATCTCTTTGGGATATAGACCTAGAAGTGGTATTGCTGGGTCAACGGGTATGCACATTTTTATAGCCCTTTGGGCATAGTTCCAAATTGCTCTCCAAAATGGCTGGATCTGTTCACAACTCCACCAACAATGTAACAGTGTTCCAATTTTCCTACAGCCTCTCCAGCATTTATCATTTTCCTGTTTTGTCATGTTAGCCAATCTGACAGGAGATATGTGGTACCTAAGAATTCTTTTGATTTGCATTTCACTAATCAATAGTGATTTAGAGTATTTTTATATGACTATAGATATCTTTAATTTCTTCCTCTGAAAACTGCCTGTTCATATCCTTTAACCATTTCTCAATTGGGGAATGACTTTTATTCCTATAAATTTGTCTCGGTTCCCTGTATATTTTAGATATGAAGCCTTTATCAGAGACATTAGTTGTAAAGATTTTCTCCCAATTTTCTGCTTCCCTCCTAATCTTTGTTGCATTGGCTTTGTTTATATAAAAAGTTTTTGATTTAACATAATCAAAATTATCCATTTTGCTTTTTATAATGCTCTCTATCTCTTGTTGGGTCATGAATTCTTCCCTTTCTCATAAATCTGATAAGTAAACTATTCCTTGCTCTCCCAAATTGCTTATAGTATCAGCCTTTATTCCTAAATCATGAACCCATTTTGACTTTATTTTGGTATAGGGTGTAAGATATGGGTCTATGCCCAGTTTCTGCCATACTGTTTTCCAATTTTCCCAGCAGTTTTTATGAAATAATGAATTCTTAACCCAGAAGATGGATTCTTTGGGTTTATCAAAGAGTAGATTGCTATAGTTGGTGACTTCTGCGTCTTGTGTACCTATCCTATTCCACTGATCTACCACTCTGTTTCTTAGCCAGTACCAGGTAGTTTTGAGGACTGCTGCTTTATAGTACATTTTGATATCTGGTGTGGCTAGGGCACCTTCCCTAGCATTTCTTTTCATTAATTCCTTTGATATTCTGGGCTTTTTTTCTTCCAGATGAATTTTATTATTATTTTATCCAGCTCTGTAAAATAATTTTTTGGTAGTTCGATTGGTATGGCGCTGAATAAGTAAATTAATTTAGGTAAAATTGTCATTTTTATTATATTAGCTTGGTCTAACCATGAGCAACTGGTGTTATTCCATTTATTTAGATCTGACTTTATTTGTGTGAGATGTGTTTCATAATTGTGTTTATATAGGTCCTGGGTTTGTCTTGGCAGATAGACTCCCAAATATTTTATAGTATCTACAGTAACTTTAAATGGAATTTCTCTTTCTATCTTTTGCTGTTCGGCTTTGTTAGTAATATATAGGAATTTTGAGGACTTATGTGGGATTATTTTATATCCTGCAACTTTGCTAAAGTTGTTTATTTGTTCAAGCAGTTTTTTACTTGAATCTCTAGGATTCTGTAAGTAAATCATCACATCATCTGCAAAGAGAGAAAATTTAGTTTCTTCTTTGCCTACTCTAATTCCTTCAATTTCTTTTTCTTCTCTTAATGCTAAAGCTAACATTTCTAGTACCAAACTGAATAATAGTGGTGATAATGGACATCCTTGTTTCATCCCAAATTTTATTGGGAATGCATTTAGCTTATCCCCATTACATATAATGCTTGCTGATGGTTTCAGTTAGATACTATTTATAATTTTAGGGAAGACTCCATTTATTCCTAAGCTTTCTAGCGTTTTTTAGTAGGAATGGGTGTTGTATTTTGTAAAAAGCTTTTTCTGCATCTATTGAGATAATCATATGGTTTCTGCTAGTTTTGTTATTGATATGATCAATTATGCTGACAGTTTTCCTCATAGTGAACCGGCCTTGCACTCCTGGAACGAATCCTACCTGGCGGTAGTATATTATTCTCCTAATAAGTTGCTGCAATCTTTTTGCTAATATTTTATTTAAAATTTTTGCATCAATATTCATTAGGAAAATTAGGCTATAATCTTCTTTCTCTGTTTTGGCTCTTCCTGGTTTAGGTATTAGTACCATATTTGTGTCATAAAAAGAATTTGGTAGAACTCCTTCTTCACCTATTTTCCCAAATAGTCCATAAAGTATGGTAATTAATTGTTCTTTAAATGTTTGATAGAATTCACATGTAAAACCATCTGGCCCTGGAGATTTTTGCCTAGGGAGTTCATTGATGGCTTGCTCAATTTCTTTTTCTGAGATGGAGTTATTTAGGTAATTTACTTCCTCTTCTGTTAACCTGGGCAATTTCTATTTCTGTAACTATTCATCCATTGCCCAAATTTATGGGCATACAATTGGGCAAAATAATTCCTAATTATTGTTTTAATTCCCTCTTCATTGGAGGTGAATTCACCCTTTTCATTTTTGATACTCATAACTTAGTTTTCTTCTTTCTTTTTTTAAATCAAATTGACCAAGGGTTTATCAATTTTATTGGCTTTTTCATAAAACCAGCTCTTAGAGTTGTTTATTAGCTCAATAGTTTTCTTGATTTCAATTTTATTAATCTCTCCTTTGATTTTCAGTATTTCTAATTTGGTATCTAATTGGGGATTTTCAATTTGTTCTTTTTCTAGTTTTTTTAGTTGCATGCCCATTTCGTTGATCTCCTTTTTATCTATTTTATTCATGTAAGCATTTAGAGATATAAACCTTCCCCTAAGAACTGCTTTTGCTGCATCCCATAAGTTTTTTTTTAAACTAATTATTTGTTTATTTTAAATTTATTTTAAAATATTTTTTTGAGTTCCAAATTCTTTACTATCCCTCCCTCACCCATTGAGAAGGCAAGCAGTGTGATATCAATTATACATATGAAATCATGCAAAACATTTCCATATTAGCCATGTTGCCAAAAAAGGCAAAAAAACAAAGTGAAAAGGGTATGCTTCACTCTGAGAGTTCTTCAGTTCTTCCTCTGGAGGGGGAGGGCATTGTCCATCATGAGTCCTTTGGAGTTGTCTCAGGTAACTGTATTGCTGAGGAGAGCTAAGTCATTCACAGTTAACAACTTTAAAATATCACTGATACTGTGTACAATGTTCTCCTGGTTCTGCTCACTTCACTTTGCTTCAGTTTATACAAGTCTTTCCAGGTTTTTCTGAAACCATTCTGCTTGTCATTTCTTATAGCACAATAGTATTCCATTACAAGCATATGCCAAGCATTCCTCCAATGGTGGGCATCCCCTCAATTTCCAATTCTTGGCCACCACCAAAAGAACTGCTATAAATATTTTTGTACATGTGGATCCTTTTTCCTTTTTTATGATCTCTTTGAGATAGAAGTGGTATTGCTGGGTCAAAGAGTATGCACAGTTTTAATAGATCTTTGGGCCTAGTTCCAAATTGTTCTCCAGAATGGGTGGATCAGTTCACAACTCCACCAACAATGCATTAATATCCCAATTTTTCTACATTTCCTCCAGCATTTGGCATTTTCCTCTTCTGTCATACTAACCAATCTGATAGGTGTGAGGTAGTACCTCAGAATTGTTTTAATTTGCTGTTTTCTAATCAGTAGTGATTTAGCATTATTGACAATGATCCAAGAGAATCCCAAAGGAGTAATGATGTATCTGCCTCCAGAGAAAGAACAGATATTGTTTGCACACAGACTAAAGCATGCTATTTTCACTTTCTTTCTTTTACTCATTTTCTTTTATTCCAGTCTTCTTGTACAAAATGATTGATATGAAAATGTTTTATATGATTGATCATGTATAACCTATATCTGATTGCTTACTGTCTCAGGGAGAAAGGAGGGAAGGGAGGAAAGGAAGGATGGAATTTAGAACTCAGAAGTTTTTTTTTTAAATGTTAAAATTGTTTTAACATGTAATTGGGAAAAATAAAACATTACATACTGTAATTTGAAAAAAAATAGTGATTGAGAGTGCTTTTATTTGATTTAAAGATTTCCTGTTTATCTCCTTTGACCATTTGTAAATCGGGGAATGGTTCTTATTTTTATAAATTTGACTCAGTTCCATATGTATTTGAGAAATGAGACCTTTATCAGAGAAATTTGCTCCAAAATTTTCCCGTTTCCTGCTTTTTCTAATCTTGTCTGCATTGGTTTTGTTTATGCAAAACCTTTTAAATGTAATCTTTTCAAAATTATTATCCATTTTACTTACCATGATTCTCTCTACCTCTTGTTTGTCATAAACTCTTCTTTTATCCATAGATCTGACAGGTATATTTGATCATGCTCTCCTAATTTACGTATGACATCACCCTTTATGTATAAATCATGTACCTATTTTGACCTTATATCTTGGTAGATGGTTTGAAATGTTGGTCTATGCCTAGTTTCTGCTAAATTGTTGTCCAGTTTTCCCAGTAGTTTTTGTCAAATGGTGAGTTCTTGCCCCCAAAGCTTGGCTTTCTGGGTTTAGCAAACAGTAAATTACAGTGGCCATTTACTACTATGTATTGTGTGCCTAATCTATTCCACTGATCTACCATCCATCCATATTTCTTAGCCAGTATCAGATTGTTTTGATGATCACCACTTTATAAAACAGTTTGAGATTTGGTACAGCTAGGCTGCCTTCTGAGAATGGTTCTAGTTCTAAAGGAACCAAAGGAAATAGAAGCCATCCACTTTGCACAAACCTCCCGTGTCTGTAAATGTTTGACTTGTACCTTCATGGAAGTTAGAGTCAATAAGAGGACCCCAGAGGCCATCCAGCCCACCTCTCTTGTTTTACAGCTGAGGAGAATGAGGCCCAGGAAGTGAGGAAGTTATGGCCAGCCTGAGACTCAGTTTCAGGTTTCAGACCCTGAGTCCTGCCCTTCCCAGTGGGCTGTGTGCAGCCTCAGCTTGAAGGCTTACAAGCTCCTCCCCACTCGGGGTCTATTGCAGAAGCCACCTGGGCGTTCCATGATCAGAGGCCTTCTTTTTCTCTTGTAGCTGCTCCTGCCCAAGGCAGGAACACAAGAAGTGTGGGAACCTTGGTGCCCCTGATACACCCTGAGATGATGCCCCCTCAGCTGCCCCTCTGCTCACAGTCTGCACCAACATCTCAGCCCTGGCCTCAGCCTGAGCTCCAAGTGTCACCTCTCAAGTCTCCCTGGCCTCAGGATGGTCTGCCTGTGAAGCCCTTGCATCAGCCCCAGCCCCAGCCTCCACATCCACTGGGGATTTCACCTCCTTCTTCAGGACCTCTGCAGCTGGCCCCATCTCCCTTCCAGGTTGTACAGTCTGTCCTTCTAGTTCAGAGGAATCATTCTACTTACACACAGTGGCTAAGAAATTCCTCCCCCCACCCCAAGATGCTTAGAGTTTACCCACACATATGAGTGTGGTTAGCTCCTCTTGCTCTCTGGGCTGGCTCACTCACCCCCCTGCCCTCAAACTGCCATGTCTAGGTTTCCCAGAGATGGGCCACCACCATATAGCTAGGACTCAAAACGTTTCACATCCTGTGGTCTTAGGGGTAACACTGTTGTGGAAGGAGGGAGTGAGGGAACACTCTAGCTACTTTCCATATTAGCTCATGGGCCCCTACTAGTGTGTTTTCTAATTGCACAAAATTGGTTACTATGACACCATTAATTCTTAAACATAAAACATTTATTTAATGATAAGGCAAAAGCAAGACTAATCAGTACATCACAGCTCACACATAAACCTGGGTCACACTCTCTCACCAATACATGCAGTGTCTGTAGGGGAGAATGAGAACAAACTGAAGCCTTACAGGGAGATACATGAATGAGAAAAGCCCATGTGCTCAGGTCAGATTATGACTGTGGACCATAGGCTTTGTTCTATTTGGGGACAAGCTACCCCATACAGAGCTGCTCCTCTGTTAGCTGCTCCCCTTCTTGTCCTGACTGTTCTGCTGCTGGGCAAATCCACACTTCTGCTCTCCAACTGATGAAACAAAAGCTCTTTTAACTTACAATCAACCTTCAAAGGATTCTGAGAAAGTGTCACGCCATTATTGTGACTTCGGAGATGCTCAGGCTGACTTTTCAGACAAGCCCAGCCAGCCAGCTCCTCACTCACCTGGATTCTGCGCTGTTCAATCAGCACTCCAAATGTAGTTCTAGCACAATACAACTCAGTGGTCTGGGTGGGACAAACAAGCTCAACCAGCTCTGCCCAAAGGGATGCTGTTGTTCCATCAGCACCCCCTGGTGCTTACAGCCATCCATAGACCTGGGCCTGGAACCTCAAGTCATCTTCCCCAAAGCTCCAAGAATCAGGGGTGAGGGGGACACCTCACTCTGCTCCAGTCCCCAAAAGAGTACACACTGAGTGCCTTGGCTTCATCAAAGCAGCCTAGCTATCCTGGAACCCCAGAAGCTCAGAGCTGACTTTAGTGCCCATCCAGTCCCACCTTGCCTGGAGTCACAAAGCAAGTACAAATCAAAGTTGGGACTTGAACCCAGGCCTTGCTGAGTGCCCCAGTGGCAGAGCTAAGATGTGGTTCTAAGGCTAGTGGGCAGAGGATGGGTTAGAGAGGGGTGAGGCAGCATCAGGGGGTCCTCTGTGTGAAGGACTTGCTTAGTTCTAATTCACAAGAAAAAGCCATCCAACAGAGAGCCAGGGGCCTTGGGACTTCCCTAGGTGGTGAGCCTTCCTTCTCACAGGGAGGTCCTGATGGAGACACTTTCAAGTTGGGGAAATTCCCTGATGGTTCATCAGTTCTCCCCCTCTTCACCCAGGACATTGTGGATGCGCTTGAAGAGCTGGTCCAAGATGTCATTCTAGAGGAATGTGAAGGGATCTGCAGGGCTGAGGCTGCTTCCCACTGGGCAGTATTCAGGTAAGATAATAAGACTTAGTGTTGATAAAGCAAAGTACTTTATATATGTATAGAAGGCAGAGGCTAAGATTATCATCCCCGTTTGACAGATGAGACAGCTGAGGCAGACAGAAGTGAAATTTGTAAAGCTCAGACTTGGCAGGGGCCTCAGAGGCCACACAGGCTGGCCAGATACCGGAATGAGAATCCCTACTTTAGTGCCCCTCACTTGTGGTCACCTGTGGCCAGCCAGAATTTGCCTAAAGACTTCCCCAGGCGTCCCATGCCACTTTGGGGTAGCTCTCACTGCTGGCAAGTCGTTGCTGACATCCAGCCTGAATTCATCCCTCTACATCTTCCCACCTTTGCTCCTAATTGGCTCCTGGGGCCAAGCTGAGCCTGTCCAACTTCTCTTCCACAAGACAGCCCTTCAGATGCTCTGAGGCTACTCTCCTAACTCCCTGAGTCTCCTCTTCCCCAGGCTAAACATGCCCAATTGACTCAACTATTCTCCAGGAGGTACCATTTCAAGGCCATTTACTATCTTGACCCTCCTCATCTGGTCACTATGGCCTCCTAAGGGAACATCCTCAGCTTGGGTGTTTTGGATCCAGCACACTACTTCAGCTGTGGCGTGTCCAGGACAGAGTCCAGTGGGATTGTCCATTTCCTAGTCCTCTCTTGATGAGGCCTAAAATCTCATTAGCTTTTTAGGCAGCCATGTCACAAAGCTACTTCCTAGTGAGCTTGTGGGCCACCACGATTTCCAGATCTTTTCCAGACAAACTACTGCCTAGCCACACCCCATCTTGTAGTTGTGAGGTTGACTTTTCTGAGTATTTGTGTCTGACTTGAGAGGTGAAGGAGCTCCGGATTTGGAGTCACCTCTGGTTGCCTGAATAACCCTGGGCAAGGGGTGAACCTTCTCTGGGTTTCCTCCTAGGAGAGGGCTCCACATCTACGACCCTGTGACTTTCCATTTATACATATTACATTTTGTCTTATGAGTTTCAGCCCATCTGTCAGACATCAGAAATCGCCAAATCTTTCAGCTGTCATGAAAACCTGGATCCCATTTGCCCTCCTCCACTTCCCTTCTCCATGGCCTTAGCAGTCATGGCTGCCAGTTCTTTAGGTATGTTTTGATGTAGAGTGCTTGTGGACCCACCAGTGCTAGATGGGTGCTATCTCATTGGGAGCATTCCCATTGTCTTGGTTTTCACTGTTGGCCATCCTTTGTGCAAAGGGAAGTGAGTCTTTTCAAGGTCCTTCTTCCTGGCAGAGGAAATGAGCAAAGTCAGAGTTGGGCAACTCTGCTTTCTCTTGGTAGCGAGCGGTCATCATCCCATCTACCTCCAGCAGTGGTCTCACCCTTTCTGTGGTCCTTTCCTTTCCTGGTTTAACTTGGAAAGCCAGTTTGTTGTCCTTAGCTTTCCTGACCTGCCCCAGTGCATTCCGAGCCTACGTCTTCCTGACACTTTGGACGTGAAGGCGCCATGCTTTTCTACTCTTCCTCTCTCACTTTCCCTCACTTCCATCTGCTGTATCTGTCTTTAAAAGTCTCAACTGGTTCATAGGAGCCTTGATTTGGAGCTGGAGGGGTCTTCAGAGCTTGCATTTTACAGAAACTGGTGGCCATGCCCAGATTCCATCTCAGGTCCAGTGCTTCTTCCACTGACCCACACTGCCTTTGGATGGGGTCTCTGTGCATCCACCTGGATCTCCTCATTGGATCAGTTTCCTTTTTTTGTCTTCAGGACTTCTCTGTTGGGGGAGGTCTTCCTGCCACCCCTATAGAACTTTAGGTCATGGTTTCCAGCCTTTCCTTCCTCCAAACCCTTTAAAACCTGGGGTGCATCACAGGCCATGCCTAGCTTTCCTTCTCCATTTCCCTCTTGATTCTAAGATGGAGAGACACTTCCCACCCCACACCTGTCAGATCCCCAGGATTCCCATCCCAACACTCAGCTCCTCCTTGTTGCCTTGGAGAATCAGTTCCAGAATGAATTTCCCTTCCTTGGGTTCTCCTTGAGTGAGAAGCGTGAGCTACTTGTCTTTGGGCTGGTGACTTTCCTCGTAGGATTCTGAACAGTCTCCCCAACAAGGGATCCCCAAACCAGTGACTTATATTATGCCCATTCCCTTAGGCATCAAGGAGGAGGGGGAGGAGTGGATTGCATGGTCAACCTAGAATCGCTGAGACTTGAGGTCATCTGCTCAGACATTTTCTCTCTGTCCTGGTTTCTTTATCTACAAAATAAGGATAATTAATAGGACCCATCTCACAGGATTGCTGTGAAAGTCAAATGAGACAATATACGTGAAACACTTTAGAAATCTTCATGTGCTTTTAAAATGTTGGCTGTGGCTCAGTACCACTTGGTATCTGTGTGTTTTAGTGATTGGAAAATCAATAGTAATCATATTCAGTACTTTAAAGATCTGTGATTATCTCGGAGGTGTTGGCACTCCCATAACCAGTACCAATAATAAACCCTCTACGCCTTAGCCTGTAACCTTTGTTGTGATAGAATGTGACTGAAAACATTCCTTCTGTGAGAAGCTTCTCCAAACTCAGTTCGGTTATCTGTGAATAACAAGTCTATTGACTCTCACTGTGCCCTGGTCAAAGTCTTTCCAGCTTGGTAAGCCCTGCTGTTGCTGGCACTGCCCTCTGTTGGCTTAGCTTTTGAGAACCTAGCTTGTCTCTGTGCCAGGATGAGGTGTTAGAGAAGGATACTGATGGAGGAATAATAATAAATTGTGTTTTTAGAATAAGTGCTTTAACAATTTATCTTCATGACTGCCTTGTAGCTAAAAGCATTCGGGCACACAGGATCAATTTTCCACGACCCGGCTATTTGATTAACCAGAATACTGATTTCTCCAGCAGTTCTAAGGAACATGTTTTATTGTAATAGCCCAGGACTCACCAACCTGTCAGATTTGTCTGGAATGTAACTTCCTCAGTGATTTATTATGAAAAGTGACTAGACCTATTGGAAAGCCAAATGAAGGAACATGGAACAAAGCAACAGTGGAGGGTGCAGGCACTGCCGCATCTGTATGACTCCAAGCCATGTCCAGGGGCTGGTACGGCCGATTGCGAAGAATGTTTGTGTAATCGGAAGTTCCCTTGTAATGATGGCGTGTTAGCATAGTTTACACTTTTTCCTTTTAAATAAAAATGCCAAATTAGTTTCTGAACGGTCTAAAATTATCAATCCCATTTAGATTTTAACAGTCAATTACAAATGCCAAGTAAATTAAGGACACCATGTGGCACAGTGGAGTTTGGAGTCAGGAAGACTTGAATTCAAATTCCACCCAAGATGCATACTGGCTGTGTGACCTTGGGCCAGTCACTTGATCTCTGTCAGCCCCAGTTTCCTCATCTATAAAGTAAGGGGATGGACCTGAAGGCCTCCAAGGTCCTTTCAAGTTTAAATTTCTGACCCTTTGGCTATGCAGGGTATTTATTGCCATGCACCACCCGTGATCTTTGTGTCGGATATCCACTGCTAACCCTTTCTTTGGCCACATTTTAGGTACATTTCTGAAAGAGCTCGGAAAGCCTCCATCTCTCATTTCTCTGAGGAGATATGCACTAACTTGCTCGTCCTGTTTCTGGAAGAGGAGATTTTCTACACAGCTCAGGAAGTCTTAAAAGAGTTCCGGTATTTCCGCAAATACTTATGCCAGTAAGTAAATTGCTATTTTGTTGAACGTAATTATTTGGCCAGTGAAATAAGTCAGATCATTTGTGTCAGCCCATTCTTTGGAGTCTTTGCATCCCTGGGACCACGTGTGTGCAATTCAAAAGGCTGCACCAATGAAAAGCCTGGATTTCTTCAGCTAAATCATATAATAATCATGAGGATAATTCCACAGGCTACAAGGAAATGAAACTTTTTGACAAAGAGTAAGGGGCATGTAAGTGTTAATAATGCCACAGAGAGGCAGGTTATGAGCCAACAACAATCTATGCCTTTTTAATGTGCTTCCTACTTTCTCCTAACTACTCTTGCTCTAAACCACTGCTTATTAGCTTTAATTCAAATCCACTTTTGTCCTTCCCTTGATACTTGGGATTTGGGGTTTTATCTGCAGGGCAAACTTCTCGTGCCAACTAACGGCAGTAAAGGAGCATGGACGTGGATAGTGGAAGGAGTACTGAGGGCAGGGATCAGCTGGGCGATCAGTCTGGCTGATTCTATACACACGTGTGTATAAATGTTTGTACACATATGTGCATCTAGGCAAAGCATTATGAGGAATTTGAGAAGGCAGTGATCACTTGCACTTGGGGGATGAGGGGGTGCTTCAGGGAAAGTATCGTGGAGGAAATTGGCTGTTGAGTTGGGCCTTGAAGGAAGGGAAGGCCTCTGCCAGTCAGAGATGGGAGTGGGTAGCCTAAGCCTGGGGATGCTTGAGCATTGGCTGGGCTACGGGAGAGGGCAGGATGAGCACAGAGCCATCCAATTCAGCTGGAAAGTAAGAAGATGGGAACAGAGCTTGGTAGGCGAGTGGTCTGGGCTGCAAACATCAGAGTCAGGAGCTTCTCCTTTATTGAGAAGGCAATGGGGCCCCTGAAGGCTTTGAATAGAAGGCTGATACATCGTCATGTACGTTAATAAGATCGCTTGGGCTACAGTGCATGATGATCAGAAAGGACAGAGGATGAACTCTGGAAGAAGAGTTAGGGGCTGTTTATTGGCTGTTGACCCGAATTGAGTCATTTAAATGAAGACACAAGGACCTGAACTCAGGTGGTCACGGCGTGGGTGGAAACAAGGGGACAAACGTGAAGGATGTTGCCAAGATAGAAACAGTCCTTGGGATGATGGGGAAGACTTGAAGTTTAACAGCCAGAGGTGCTAGAAGGGTCAGCTAGTCTAAACTGCCTACTATGTGCATGGTTGGGCTGCACTTATCAGCCAGAGGACATGACTGTAGAAATCTGTGTTCAAGAGTCATCCTGTTAGTGCTAAGAGGCAGACATGAGGTGCTCCAGAGGCTGATCCCCCATCCTCTGGAAGCTCCAGTCTCTTGAGTCTCCAGCTTCTGAGGCTTTTCTTTGCTGTTGGGAGGACTCTGTAGAGTCAGGTTCAGTCGGTCGAGTTTCCTGGCTCTGCCCCTGGTCACCTCACATGGCTGGGCTTTGGCTTTCTCTCCTTACAGAGAAGGGTTCAACTCGTTGTCCTCTGAGGCCCCTTCTGGCTCAGTATCTACAATCCTGAGGCCCTAGTGCTCTGGACAGATAAAGGGAAGCCCCCCAAGAGATCGAGTACAGAGTGGTGCCTTTTCTTTTGTAGATGGAAGAAGATGGTTCTAGCTCAGAAAAAGTGGAAGCGCCGAGTCCAAGCATTCCCCCCTGCTCCCTGCTACGCAGACTGCGCCCATCAGTTGAAGGCCTTACTGCCCAGCGTGGAGCGTGCTACAAGTGGGGGAAACCTGAGAGAGGGAATCCTGCACCTCGGCCACGCCGGCAAGCTGGGAATCTCATGCACTAGGTATGTCCCAATGTGTCAATCTCTGGATAATTTTGTTGCCTTGGTTTTCTTTTTTTTTTTAATTAAAAAAATTCTGAATTTAAACCCCCCAAAAGAGAGTGCATTTCCTTACACACAGTAAGACACAAAAAGAGGATTCTATATGGAATCAGGAATCTCCATTTTGCACCATGTGCTTTTTATAAAAATATAAATTCTGCATGCTACTTTCGAAACTGTGGAGTTCAGAGTGGGAGGAGCATCTTCATTTAGCTGGAGAATGTAAGTGTCTTGAGGGCAGGGACTGGTTTTAGCTTTGCCTCACAAGGCCAAGGGACTGACTGTGTTTGTTGGATTGAAATGGAAGAGAAGGCTTTATCTTCCAATTTCACTCAAGTTCCAACCCCTTCCTCCCCTTCCCCCATCTTGGTCACTCCCCACTGGGGATATGGGCAGGGAGCCGGTGGAAGGATCTGGTGGGGAATGGATAGGCTGCCATGAAGTGGGTGTCCATCCTGTTGGTGGAGAGAGAGGTAGGAGAGAGAGAGGCACCTCGTGGTGGAAGCCTGCTGAAGAGCTGAATGACTCTGCCTTTTGGTTTAAGATTGAACTGGATCAGGACTGAGATGATCCATCAGATGAAGGTCCAGCATTTCTACCAGAAACTGCTCAGGTTGGTTTTGCCACTGCCCCCAGGGCCGCCTGCTGGGACCTCTTGGTCTCAGGTCCTCCTCCTTGGTGTCCCTGCCCCTCCTCCCCTCAGGCGCCAAAGTGACCTTCCCAAAGCAGCATCTCTCTGGTCCCTGCCTGGCCTTAGCCTCCCCTAGTTCACTGTTATCCCCAGGGCAAAGGGATGGGGGAAGTCCCCACACAGGCGGGAAATCTGTTGGCTGGGGTGGCATAGGAAAGAACAGGAATGTCTGTTTCTTGGCTGCCAGAGAGGGCATCCCAAAACAGTCATAGGAGAGGATCATTGAGCCACAGGGAAAAGGTCAGCCTCAGACCCCGGTCTCAAAGGGGAAACCAAAGGCCTGGGGTGCAGGGTGTCCCCGAGTTCTGAAAGAAGGAAGGAAGGAACTCTCCTCTTGCCTCCACCCCAGCAAGACCTTGTGGACCCCGCTGGACTGGCCCTCACTCCTGTCTGAGCACCTTCCTCTGCAGCACGGACACATGTTTTGGAAGGTGGTGTTGGTTTTGCCCAATGATGAGGGAACCGGGCTGGATGAGCCAGACAGGTGAGTGGTTTGTGATTCTACCGGTTTCGAGGGAAGCAGCAGCTGTCGTGGGGTCACCCCAGGGAGCCCAAGCAAAGAAACTTGGCCAGTGGGATTTTATTCACTGTAGCCCTGTGGTGGAAGCTGCCTGTGAGCCCTGGGTTGGCCACAAGCAGTGCCCGGCAGTCCCAAGACCCTCCTGAGTGGGATCCAACCCTACCTTTCCAGCCTTATCTCCCACTGCCACCTTGCCAGGCCTCAATGCCACTGCCAAGTCAGTCTTGCTGAGGTTCAGCCCTGATGGGAACCCTCCGACATGCTCAGAAATCATCAAAGCATCCATGCTGCCTTGCCTGGCTTTCAAAGCCTTGTGTCATTTGTCTCTGACCTCCCACTGCTAACCCTTGGCCACATTCTGGGCTCCACCCAAGCAGCACTTGGGGTCTCAGCTCTGGGGTGTTTGGAAGGCTGTCATAGCAGTAAATTTATTTCGTTTGTTTTTGCATCCTGGTGCCCTCCCTCGTACCAGGCATTTAATGACCGCCTGTGGGATCACTGAGGGGATCCCTCAGAGGAAGGATGGAAGAACAATGAAGGGGGTTGGGGGGAGTTGCTGAGAGGTTTGAGGTGAGATTGATTTCCAGAAAAACTTCTACAGGGGAGGTAGTGAGCTCCTCATCACTGAAAGTCTTCAAGGGGTGTCTGGATGAAAATTTGAAAAATAAACCAATTGTAAATTATTCTTGACTGATTCTGGATGTTAAGAATGGAAAGTGTAGCTGTTTCATTTGCATGAAATAAAAAAAGATAATAATTTATTCAGAATGCTTATATTTAAGCAATGAAAAAAGGAATGACTTGACTACCGAAAATATTCCGATTTGCCTGAGGTGGCAGGTGACCCATCTGGACCAGTCAAATGCTGGGATGGGCTGCTGAATGAGTGAATAGGTCTGCCCTGACTTCTGGGCTCATGAAGCTGATGGGTGCCTGCAGCCAGGGAACCCTGAGGCTGGGGGTCTGAGCTGGGGGCCTACTGAATGACCCTCATCTGTCTCTGCTCTCTCCCATAGGACCCTGGCAGAGTGGGTGATGGCTAAATTCGCAGGCAGCAAAGGAGCTACGTATGACCAGGCCCAGAACAAGATCCAGTCCCTGTCCGTGTTCAGCTTTCTCAGCAGGGAAGGAGACTGGAAATCTCACATCCATGTGTCCATTAAGGTGGGTTCTGTCATTTGCACCGGTCTGGTCTGGGCTATTGGGGGCTCCCTGAGGGTAGGCCCAGCCCATGGTCGGGATGTGCCACCAGCTAGGGTTCGTTCTCTCCTGGTAGATTTCAGAGGGCTGGGTCCTTCACCCCACTCCGGCCACTCTGTCCAGGGCCTTGTTTGGTATGTCCCCAAGGCTTCCTTCCTTTCTCAGGCAAAAGGCTCAGGTGCACAGGGACAAAGAGAAAGAGGAATACAGCATATTTAAGGCCATTTGTGTGTGTGTGTATGTCCACCTGTGCTTTCATCAGTGTAGAGAACTCCCCAGTGTGGAAAATGCCTTCTCCAATGAGGATCAGCGACCCCTCCTTGGACTCTTAGAGAGCTGATTGGGATACTGAGGTTAAGTGATATGCCCAGGGTCACACAACCAGGAAGCATCAGAGGTCAGACTTGAACCCAGTTCTTTCTGACAGAGGGGGACTCCATCTACGGCACTCTCGATAAGAACTTCAGGCCTTAAATCTGACTCACATTTTCTGATACAAGATTTATCCTCCTCATTCATGAATACATTTTCAGACCCTTGGGCTGTAGACTTTTTTTTTTTTTGCCATAAATTTGATTACTTATCCCAGGATTATAGGACCAGAGATTCAGAGCTAGAAGGGCCTCCAAAGCAATTGAGCCTACTTTCACAGGTGAAGAAACCGAGTTACCGAGTCGTGACTTACTTGGCTGGGTCCGAAGGGTCAGTGAGAAAGCCCTCCTCTGCAGTCCCGGGGTCTGGAGGTGATCCAGGCTGCCTGCCACAGGGGCACTGATAGGGAAATCCAGGAACCAACAAGTGTTTAGGCAGCTGGTTTTGAGGGCTGCCCTGGGTCCGAGGGAGTCCCCCTGATAGACTCAGGGTACCACTTGAGGTTGGCAGGGGGTGGGGGCAGGGCCTGGAGGGAGCCTTCCTGACCTGCTTGCATTGTCACAGAGCAAGGCCTGCTGAGCTCATCTGGATCTGAGAGCTGAGCATGTGGCCCGTGCTCACAGGAAGCGCTTCCTAAATGTTTGCCCGAGGGAGTCGGCATTCCCACCATCACTCCCTCTGTGTTCCCAGATGCCTCTGAGCTTATTGTTGTCTTGGCCTCCCTTTTAAGTTCCCTTTTGGGGAGAACTCCCTGAGTCTCCTGGCTGGATTCTTCAGTCTAGAGAAGAGCACAGAATGCTGGGGAAAGGACTCAGCATTCAGAAAATTGGAGAAGACCTTAATCTCAAATCATATACTACAACAAATTGCGAGTGGGTCAATGATATAAATATTGTTTAAAAATTAAATCAGAACAAAAGGGAATGAGATGCTGTGGTTGTGAAGAAAAGATAAATTCTTACCTTTTGAACAAAGAGAAGACATTATAAGACCAAATCTGTGGGTTTTATTAGAGGATAATATTGTTTTTTATACAATACAAAGCAATGCACAGACAGTAAAAATTAAAGAAATAAATTAAGAAAACCATTTGCATATTTGTTAAAATTTGATACCTAGAGTCTCTAAGAATTTGGTACAAGTGATGGTTCATTTTCCAAAGTCAAAGGCTATGAACAGGCATTTCCTGAAAAAGGAAGTGGAAATTGTCAATAAGCACTTGAAAAAAATGTTCTCAGCCTTTAAAATCAGTTTTATCCAATTTATTAAATTAGTGGAGAGAATTAAAAGGACAAAATGGCCATCTTTTACACTGCAGGTGGAACTGTGACTCAACGTACTCTTTTTGTAAAGCAATATATCCCTATACAATAAGATTACAAAACTGGAGATATCCCTGGAAGCAGTGATCTCACTACAAAGGGTGCTGTTAAGAAACGGGGAGGGCGGGTAGGGGGTGAGAAAGAAGCTCTTACTTGTAAAAAAAAAATTAACAGTTGCTTTATTCATAGCAGCAAAAAACCCAAAGAAACAATCAATCAAAAACCCCGTGTAGAGGAGTAGGCCTAGGGATCGGAGCAGAGACTTTTCTCCTGGAGGAAGCAACTTGTGGATACTGTGAGAAGAGAAGGAACATCAGGGCTCCCCAGTGGCAGGGGACGAGTTTCTGTGGCCACCTGTTCTCTCTGTGTGTGACTCTCTACCAATGTACTTTCTGTATTTTCATGAGAGTGTACTTTGCACTTATTGGGAGGACGTTTTACTGTTTTAATTCTTCCTATGGTCCCTTAGTAAAAGACTTTGCTTTGAGTTCATTGTTTCTCCGGGCTGATTATTAAAGAGAACCACACTGCTGTGGACTCATGCGTTGTACTTTTAGGACCTTGAACCGTGGTAGGTGTCCCTCTGGGGCCCCAAACTGCTACTGCAGAGAAGATGCTATAAAGTGGGAAAACTTGGAGGGCATGCAGAGAAAGGAAAGTAGAATGAAACCCCATATCCAGACCATCTGGATGTCATAAATATAGTAACACTCTAAAACGTACATACAAAACTAGAGACCGAGATAACCAAACAAATAATGCTTTCTTATTACTTTGTTAAAATTAACATACACATTTTTCAACAAATTGGCAATAATTTTAGCTGACCATTTTATGTGCTGATAACCTCTCTTCATTTTTTTTTTCCATTTTAATGTTTTTTGTTGTTGATTAAAAAAAGACTGGAAGGCTGTAAGCCTTGAATTGACTTTTGTCTTTTCTTCTCTAGGTGGTGCGTTGCATTCTCAATGATGAAGATTTTGAGATGGCGAAGTCACAAAAGGTTTTCTTTGGCACCAGTGGCTTTGTTCTCCTGTTACCGTGTACAGAAGGGAATGTAGGTGGGGTAGACAGCAAGCTTGCCTACTGGCTGCAGCTTCAAAGGATGCTTCAGTCTAAACCGCCCTCCCCGCTTATCCTGCTCTTGGTCCTCCTTCCCTTTCAAGGAGAAGAAATCTCAGAGAGAGAAGTGGAGGAAGGTGAGTGGGGGCACTGGAGCTTCCTGAGGACAGCCTTCCCCAGTGTCCTCCTCTTACCCATCTTTATGGCATGGCCACAACCCCTGGGTTTCCAAGGCAATGCTGTCATAGCCCAATTTCAAGTAGCAAATGGGCTGTGTGCCTGAGGACCAGCCCAGCCAAGTCAGGGGACCCTCCCTCTCCAGGCTGCTCAAAGACACTGAAGACAGTCACCAGGTGGGGGGTGGTCACAGACCCTTCAAAGTGTAATGTGGAAAAGGGGAAGGAGTGGTTATGGCAGAGATGTGGCACTTCCTCCTCTCGCCTGTGAACAGGGTCTGACTGCTCCCTGGAATGGGCACAGCCCTGGGCCTCCTTGGTCTAGCCCCTCCCTGGCGTGGGCACAGCCCCGGGCCTCCTTGGTCTAGCCCCTCCCTGGCGTGGGCACAGCCCCGGTCCTCCTTGATCTAGCCCCTCCCTGGCGTGGGCACAGCCCCGGGCCTCCTTGGTCTAGCCCCTCCCTGGCGTGGGCACAGCCCCGGTCCTCCTTGATCTAGCCCCTCCCTGGCGTGGGCACAGCCCCGGGCCTCCTTGGTCTAGCCCCTCCCTGGTGTGGGCACAGCCCCGGGCCTCCTTGGTCTAGCCCCTCCCTGGCGTGGGCACAGCCCCGGGCCTCCTTGGTCTAGCCTCTCCCTGGCGTGGGCACAGCCCCGGGCCTCCTTGGTCTAGCCTCTCCCTGGCGTGGGCACAGCCCGGGCCTCCTTGGTCTAGCCTCTCCCTGGCGTGGGCACAGCCCCAGCCTCCTCGTCACCATCCTCTCCATGTGCTCAAGCCCTTTTGCCGTGACTCGGATGCCCGTGAGCCACATGGTCTGCCTGCTAGCTCTCCTTCCTGCTCCCTTGGTGGCCTCAGATCTCCCATGACTTCCATGGCCCTGCTCCATGCTTACCTGGTCATGGTTCTCTCCTCCTCATGCCCATCATGTACAACACTATTGTTCTTTGAATGACTTACAACTGTAGCTCATGGGGTGTGTGCAGTGTTGAAAATGATATAAAAGCTCTGATTCCACCCCCCCACCCCCGCCCCATGTGCTTGTGGGAAGCGTCAACTACCCAGGAGGCACTTAATAAGTACCTGCTGTATACTGGCTACTGTGCTAAGGGTGGAGATACAGACATGAAACTAGGGTGGAACCGCTGGGGTTTTGGGTGATTTGCTGCAGCAATGCTGGGGAGAGAGGGACCACGGAGCCTTCCTGATGCGTCCATTAGGAGTAGGAGTCACGCCGCAGACGTGCGCAGGTGTGCCGACTCAGGGACTTCTCTTTCTTTGCTAAGGTCTGAAGCTTCCAGATTTTATTGCCAATGGACTTATTTCTGAATATGTAATCGCTGAGATTCCTAGCGCCCTTGACACCTTGGCGTGCAACCATCAGGTGAGGGGAGTGTTCTAAAATGGGTACATTTAGAGACCCTCCAACAAGATTCCCGCAAAGCTCCTGGGATCTGACGGAGAAACGTTTCTGAGAACTGGTGCCTTCTGTGTGACTCCAGGAGGGATGGCTACAGAGAGCCTGGCTTTTTAAAAAGTGTCCCCAGGCTTCTCCTCTTCCAAGTCGTCCCAACTGGGAGGCCTGTTGCTTATAAACATACATATATATTCTGTGTGGGCTGTAAGGGGAAGAGCCTGGGAGTGGGGTGGGGTGGGGTCAGCTCTCCACTACCCTTCCTCAGGACCCTTGGACCTCAGGCCATCACCCTCCAAGGAGCATCACTGCCAGGGGCAAACATTTCACAGAGTTACTGAGCAAACACAACATCAAAGTAAAAGTAAGCCCAGGAAGGCTGATGTTAGATGTAGATACCCCAATGTTCCCTTTATGTGTTTATGATGGCTGTCCATTTGCTCTTCCCCTGCCCACTGACTCAGCCCCTCCCTCCTTGCCATGCTTTGCTTCCCAGCTCTCTCGGGCAGTGAAGTGGCTGGTCTCGTGTGCCCCCAGCAATCCTGGCCTCTCCTGCCAGTCCCTGGCTCAGTTTGTGGAGGACGGTGTCCAGCGCGAATTTCACCGGCGCTTCTCCCATGACCGCAAGGAGAGGCAGCTGGCTGGCCTGCCCTCCCAAGAGCCCGGGGCCATCCTGGCTCTGTACAACAGCGTCCTGAGTTTCCTGGCCACCCTCATCTCGGCAGAAGAGCTGAGCCGCCTGTCCTGGCCCGCCCCGGAGTTTGCCAGGCCTGGGGGCAGCCAGCTGCTTCCCCACCTCCAGTGGAACAACCCAGAACATCTGGCCTGGCTAAAGGAAGTCGTGCTGTCCTTCCAGATCCCGCCCATAGCTCTTCCACCTGCGGACGGTGCGTAGCACAGAGGGAGTCAGCCCCAGTGACCACCCCCTCCCCACTTTGTCAGTCCAGGCTTCAGCTCTGTTGGGTGCTCTGGCTTTCCTCCTTTGCCAATGCTGTGGAACCTCCAGCCTCATTCACTCCGAGGAAGGCTGGCGACATCTCCACCTACCCCTTCAGGGTTCGAGGAGTCCCTCAGAGAGGCTGTGGGGGGCTTTCTCTCCCATCCTGTTGTGCACCCTTACAGGCGGGAGCTCATTATCTCTCAGGCAGCCCCTCTGGGACTGCTGATGTTGTGAGGAAGGTGCTCCCGACACCGACCTTCCCCCCTCCTCATCCGCCCTTGAACAAGCTAATCCCTCTTCCATCATGTCATTGCTGCATCTTCTCTTGGTCAGGGGAAACAGCCTTAGTTTCTTCAGCCCGTCCTCCTAGTCATGGACTCAAGGCCCTTCCCATCCGGGTCCCCCCTTCCATTTACCATCCTTCTTTCTAGACTAGGATACCCAGAACAGGACACGCTGCTCAGGTTGCGGTCTGGCTGGGGCAGAGCATGGCTGGACCGCCATTTCTTATGCTTGGAAGTGGTAGCCCTCAAGGCCACCCCAGACTGCTTTAGCATTTCTTGTTGGCCTTATATCACATTCTGATTTACACAGAGCTTGTGGTCCACTAAAGTCCCCAGATCTTTTCCCCCCCAGAAAGCAGCTATCAAGGTAGGCCCTCTCTTGACTTGTGAAAATTGACTTTTTCAATCCAAGTGTAAGACTGCATTTATCTCTACTGGATTTCATCTTATTAAATTCAATCCAATCAGTGTTCTAGGTTGGCAAGATCTTTTTGGATCCAGGGTGCTACCTCTGGTGTGCCATCTGCACATGTCTCAGCATGCCACCCACACCTTCATCTGAGCCACTGATAGAAATGTGGAAGAGCACAGGATCAAACCTAGGTCCCTGGGGCACTCCACTGGAGACCTCCTCCCAAGTGGGCATTGAATAAATGGCTCCTGTTTGTGTCCTGAATTCAGTTGACCCCTGTGCTGGGGGCAGGAGAGGTTACACCTGTGAAACGCTTGGGTGGGGAGAGAAGCGGAGGTGGCAGGGGTGCCCCACTTGTCTCCTGAGGGGGGTAGAACCCACTGTCCTGTGCTTAGTCCCCTCATGCTGTGGTGCCAAATGACCCAGCGAGGGCCGCTCTCTTTTAGCCCCATGGAACGTCGCCTGCTCCCAGATTTTCCAGTATGGGTCCCAGATCCCCAGCTGTGGCCAGGCCCAGCACATCCTGCAGTCTGAGCTGGAGAACCTGCTGTACCGAACCTCCCTCAAGTTCACAGGAAGGACCCGAGGCTGCCCCATGACGGACATCCCCTGGGACAACATCTTCTCACTGTGCATCAATCACCGCCTGCGGGACTGGCTGCCCATGACCCTTCCCATGGTGTCAGGTACGTCCTCTGCGTGTGTACTGACAGTCAGCCTCTGCCGTGTGTGCCAGGGACTCACTGCCCTCGAGGGGCTCACCTTCCAGTGGAGGGAGTGAGGGCCTAAAAATGAGACACAGAAGATCTCTACCAGGTGATGGGGAAGGCGATCTGAGCGGGGAGGCATTAACCTCCGAGGGGGTGTACCAAGCCAAGTCTGGAAGGGAGCCGGAGGGAAGGAGCAGGGAGGGAAGGACCTCTTGGTGAACTGTGGTTGTCTGTTCCTTTTGTTGTCCCGTCCCACCGTCAGGTTGGCTTCCGTGGGGGTGGGTGAGGGGCCTCTTTTCTCCCCCCATACTGCTGGCTTAGGGAGGGCTCATCAGCTGCTAGGGGCACAGCCATCACCTCCCCCCTGCCCTCACCACCAGCTGCCTCTTAGACATTGAAACTAAGTATTGTGCAGGCATCTCCAACACTGAACTCACAATACTTCCCTCCCTTTCTCGCCAAGGGTGCCACCATCTCCCAAGGCACCCAGGCTCCCAGCCTCAGGGGCATCCTTGAGAACTCGCTCGCCTTGTCTTCTTCCCAGCCCCCTTCTCTTCATTCACAAAGCCCCAAGCCTGGTGCAGGCCCTCCCTACCTCACACTGGTTGGATTTACCAGAACTTGTGAATCCCGACAGTACCAGTGAGGGAGTATCAGGGAACAGAGTGAGCTCCAGTCTCCCTCCAGCTCTTCCAAACAGATCTAGGAAATGCACCAGATGGAATCCCAGTGGGGAAATTCAAGAACAAGTTCAGTGAGTCATTATTCTAAGCCATGAGCACTTTGCAGTATCTGGGGACTGTGCCTAAGGGCAAGATGAGGTCCCCAGATTGGGAACAGGGGCTGACCGGCAGCTTGTTGCCCACTCCCCAGTCCTGGGTCTCTGTGCGTAGGGGTGGCAGTCCAGAGTGAGGAGTGGTGGTCATAGGCCCTGGACTCTGTACCCAGCAGGGAGGAAGTTCAGAAGTCAGCAGCAGCGGTGTGAGCCAGGCCCCAGGAGCAGAGTAGGGTCTCATCTCCAGCTTTCGGCCCAATCTGAAGTCTGAAGGGGAATGACACGGGCAGAGATCCCAGACCAAAGGGGCCCCCGATGGTGGCAGAGTCTAGCAGCAGCAGTCCGCGGTTGCTCGGACCCAAACCCCATTCAGCCTGGACTAGGGGAGCAGTGAACAGACTCTGCCCTGGACCAGGTGACTTGAGGAACTCTGAAAGCTTGCTTGGTCCCAGATGGAGCTGGGGATTGGTCAAGCTTGGAGTGACAGCATTACATTTCCCCGAGAAAGCATCGACTGGACCAGCCCAGACCTTCCCTCCAGAGGTGGAGAAAACGTGGCCCCAACATCCAGTCAGAAGTCAGGAAGCGGGCTGGTAGAATGAGCAAACTGAAAAAGAAACCCATCGTAAAAAACAATGATGATGACAAGGAAGCTCAAGATATACACCCTGGACACAGACTCCAAAATACCTACAAGCAAAACCTAAAGATACCGCAGCTTGGCGTAAATTCAGCTAGGATCTCTGGAAGAGTTGAAGCAAGAGCTAAAAAATGTTTTTATAAATTAAGTGGGAATGCTAGAGGAAAAAACTGGAAACGAAATGAGCTAGAGAGGAGATAATAGGAAAGGGAATTGACAGCTTAGGACAAGGAGCACAAGGGGCTGGTCAAGCACCACATTTCTTTAAAATCAGAAGGAATCAAATAGAAGTGAATGACTCCAGAGACAACAAGAAATAAATAATAATTTTGGAGTAGCTAGGTGTCGCAATGAGTAGAACACTGGCCCTGGAGTCAGGAGGACCTGAGTTCAAATCTGACCTAAGACACTTGACACATGTACTAGCTGTGTGACCTTGGGCGAGTCACTTAACCCCAACTGCCCTGCAAAAAAACAAAAACAAAAAAGAAATAATAATCATTTTAAAAGTCTAAAAATAGAAAAAGATGTAAAGTATCATACCAAAAACAACTGATCCTGAAAAGAGACAAGGGACAAAAAGATTTAAGAATCACTGGACTACCTGAAAGCCATGATGAATTTTGAGAACCTGGACATCATATGTGAAGAAATGTTATAAGTGCCAGATCTCTTAGAACAGAGGACCAAGAGGAAATAGAACCATCAGGTACCTCCTGAAAGAAACCCCCAAAGGAAAACTCCCAGGGACATCACGGCCAGAATTTAGAACTCCCAGGTCAGAGAAAAAATGCTGCACTCTGCTAGAAAGAAATACCTCAAGTCTGGGGGAGCCACCACCTGCGTCACACAGGATTTAGCTGCCATGGAGTCAAGGGGAAAGAGAAGGTGCCCTCCCAGGAGACTTGGTGGAAAAGTCAGTCTGAGAAGCCCCAAAGTCCTGTAGCCAGCCAGGTGAGAAATGGGAAGATGCCTGAGCCAAGCTCTCTTCTTAAATGGAGGACTGCAGTTCACGGCCCCCAGCACCAATCAGAGGGGCTGAGGGTGGTGATGAGGCTGGGAAGGTCTTGCAGGCTGGCTGTTGTTGAGTCATTTTTCAGTCACATCCGACTCTTTGTGACCTGGTTTGGGGTTTTCTTGGCAGAGATGCTGGAGCGGTTTGCTAGATGAGGAACTGAGGCAAACTGGGTGAAGTGACTTGACCAGGGTCGCACAGCCAGGAGGTGTCTGAGGTCAAATTTGAACAGAATTTGCAGGCTGATTAGCTTATCCCAATAATAAGAGGTCTGAAGGTCAAACACGGGAGTTAAGAAAAACATAAAATAGTCAATAAATATTTGTTAAACACCTATTATGTGCCAGGCATTAAGCATCGGGGATACAACCAAGAAAAAGAAAGACAGTTCCTGCCCTCAAGGAGCTTACTGGGGGGCTAATGGGAGAAGAAGACTACACGGAGAAGGAAGCAGAAAAGCTGGTGGTGGGGGTTGTGGGGGTGGGGAGAGTAGTTGAGAGGGAGGGGAATGGTGGAGAAGTCAAAGAAATCCAGAATAAACCTCTCCTGAAGTGGAATTTATGGCTCCACCCTTCAATCAAAGAGCTGGCCCAGGGGAATGAGGACTGTAACAAAGCTGATTGATTCTTACAAGATGTGATTTCCCCCCACCCAAATCAAAGACGGTTCAAACTGCCAAGTGGGCAATGAGGGAATGTCTGAAGAAAGGTAAATGAGAACCCCAAATGATGAAGGATGAACTCAGGATTCTAAAATGGTGGGATGGTCCATGTGTTCCCTCTGAGCCCTGTCATCATCACGGTTCAGAGGAAGTTCGTTCAGAGGTTGGGAATGGTCCTGTTCTGTCTTGATGTTGTTGAGAGAAGAACTAAAAGCAAGGCGAAGGTGAATACATGGGTGGGTGGATGGGTGGAACAAAAGGGAAGTTTGGGGGAAAACCATCCTTTAAATCAGGGTGCACCAGGAGAGGGTGGGCGCTGACACTTGACCCTCACTCTCGTCTGAGCTGGTCAAAGGAAGGAAGCACACACACAAGGAATTGGATAAAGAAATACATTTCACTCAGCAGGGAAAAAGGGAAAGAGGAGAAGGGGGAGGGGGAACTGGAGGGCAGATGAAGGTAGGAATCAGTCCTAAACAAAACAAACTGAGGACTTGGGGAAATATTAACAACTTTTTCTGAGGTGGCAAAGATTGGCATCTGAGGAGGTGGTCCTCAGTTGGGGAGAGGATGAACAAGTGGTGGTAAGCACATGTGATGGAACACTGCTGTGCTGTAAAAATTGTTGGAGGGGATGGTTTCTGAGAAACTTGGGAAAACTTGGATGAAGGAAGTGAGCAAGTCTGTACAATGAAAACAAGATTGTAGTCAGTTTTGCAAGACTTAGGAATTCTGATCAGCATGATTAGTCAAGATTCCAGAGGGCTAATGATGAAACGTGCATGTTCCTCACCTCCTGATAGAGGTGAAGGACTCAGAGTGGAAAATGATATAAACATATTCATTCCTGTGTGTATATGTGTTATACCAGAAGCGAGTGAGACACGCCACAGAGTATAAGTTTTGAATGGAGAAGTTTATTAGCCGGCGGTCATTCGGGGAAAATTCCCATAGCAAATGACCCTGTTTAAACCGAGAGGGTGGTTTATATAGACAATACAGGATTCAGTGCTTAATTATCTCTTAAAGTTTACATATGTTACTTTGCAGACTCAGCAAGCCTGTGTTATTTCACTTTTTATGACCATGATACGTTAGAGGAACCTCCTGAATAGATTGTAAATACAACATATCAGATAGCTGACAAAGTGTCAATTGGAATTACAACCCAGGATCTCTGTGTCCAGTTTGCCATACATCCCACAACATGACTCATGAGATAAGAGCTAGGAACAGTCACATAATTCAAAAGAATGTCTGGGGCTGAGGCTTTCATCCTTCAAGGCCATAGGCAGACTGAGGGATGCTCCAGCTGGCCCACTCAGTTAGTTAAAGGAAGATCGTTAGGCTTTCCTGGTAATTAGCTTACATTCCTTGGAAATGTCTTAGGGGCGCAAGACACTCTCAATTACCTGCCAAATGGCAGGACTGGGGTTTGCAGTTAGTGGCTGGGGGCAGGGTTTTTCTAGCAATAGCTGGCTACTCAAGTATCACGTATGCGTGCATATTAGTTTTTCTTTTGGACACGGCCAATGTAGAATTTGGTTTTGCTTGACTGTTTTTTTTTTCTTTTGCTCTCAATTTTGGGGAAGGGGGATTTGAAGTGGGAGGGAGAACGGTTAGATTTTTGTTAAATTTTTTTTTTTAAATCCTAAATGAGGTGAATGGCTTTGCTCCAGCTCTCAGCAGCTGCTAAGCACCCTGTGATTTACTGATCCCCTAAAATGGAATGCTGGTGCTGAGCCTTCCTGCCTGGTTGTGTCGATTGTGTTTCTGCAGGAGCCATTAGCAGTGATGGTCAGATTAATGTATATTTTTATAAAAATCATCTAAATAAATTTGTTTGCCCGATGTCGTGGAAACAAGCCAGACTTCGAACTCAAAGGCAGAATCTTGAACGGTGAGGCCGCTTATGTTTCTTGAAGTTTGTGTGAGAAAGCAAAGTTATCCTAATATATCGATGGTGGTGTGTCATCCCTCATAAAGCAGATGGTATTACCCATGGAGATGGTTTCCAGAACCCTCCTTGGGGGTCATAGTGTTTGGTGAAGACTCCAATTTCTCCCTTATTTTTCTTTCTCTAGCCAATAGTTGGAGAAAGTATTGATCAACTGATTCCCAAGGAACCTAACTTTCTTTACATTCCTGTATTTCTCAGGATTACAGATTTTGAGTTGAAAAGGATTTTCCAGCTGGTCCATAGTATAACCAACCCAACAAGTGGCTGTCTAGCATCTGCATAAGACCTCTAAAGAGGGGGAACCCAACGCCTCTGGAGACAGCTGGAACATCTCTCCTTGTTAGGATGCTTTTCCTGCACTTTCAGAATTAATCACTCCAAACATGGCTTATCTTTACATCATTAACAGATACTGAAAAAAGTATTTGTGAAAACTGCTTTCACCATCATGGCTTCTGGCTAAAAATGGTTTGGTTCTGGTTTCCAGGTCAGTCCAAGAATGTCCTCCATCTTGGAGGAGGAACACTTTGCAGGTGCCGCTCCCTCTGCCCAGCATAGAGGAAGAGTCAGTCAGCAGGACCAACAACTGGAATAATACATCCTGTATGCAGAAAGGCCTCCCGGAGCATCTGCTGACCAGCATCCAGATGGAGAAGGAAGAAAGCAAAAAGTGAGTCCTTGGCACATGAGCCAGACCAGGACTGGACCCTGAAAGTCCTTGAAGCGGGCCAATGGGGGTGAAGATAGCTGTAGCAGTATACACTGATTTAGCTCTTGCTGCGTAACAGGCACAGTGCTGGGGCTGTGGATGCAGACAGAAACAGTTTGCCTTCCCCGGGAGGATGCCACCTGTAGGCAGATCCAGGAATCTGGGAGGGGGTGCTTGAGCTGACTTTGGAGGAAGGTAGATGTGAGGAGGAACATTCCAGGCCTGGGGGATGGCCTGGGCAGAAGAGGTGGGTGGTTGGGGAGCCACTGTCACCCGCTAGAGGGAGGAGCAGGGAATGGGGGCAGCTGCAGAGGTCTCGGAACCCCGAGGAAGGGGTTCTCAGGGACCAGGTTAGGTCTCGTCTCCTCCCCAGAGTTTATTCTGGCAAGCCCCCACATAGAGCTTGTCTGCTCGTCAGGTGGCTGATGACAGATGAGGAGCCAAACAATTCCTCATCTAGTGGCCAAAGTCTGTTCTGGCCCAGCCTTGAGCTAGCTAGTGCTTGCTCCAAGGGCTTGGCCCTCCAAACTCCCTGGTCCCACAGGGGAGAGAAGGTGGAGGGGAAACACAGTGACCTGTGGGAGCCTCTG
The DNA here is from genome assembly GCF_011100635.1 of Trichosurus vulpecula. Taxonomy (NCBI): domain Eukaryota; kingdom Metazoa; phylum Chordata; class Mammalia; order Diprotodontia; family Phalangeridae; genus Trichosurus; species Trichosurus vulpecula. The sequence continues at coordinate 9,861,442 of NC_050579.1, forward strand.
TGATTCCCCTTCAGCCAGCTCTTGCTTGCAGGTTTGAGGAGCAGCTGTGCTGCTGGTTGAGCGAAGACTCCCACTGTTTGGATGCTTCCTTTCCTCCTCCCCTGCTCAGTCCTGTGTCTCAGTCCATCCAGTCAGTGATCCGCTTCTCGACATTGGCCGGGATGCAGGTAGGGATGCGGCCTCTTCCACCACAGAGCGCTCTAAGTGGGCAGGGTCTGCAGGTCCTGTGAACCTTCAGCACCAAGACTGCCTCAACAGGACACCAGCATGTCCTGTTCACAGAATGATGTGAAGGGCAGAGCCCCCAGCTGGCACCTTCTGGGTCTGCTTCACTGCATGAGTTCTGGGCCAGGGTCATCAGCACTGGACATGCTCCCTCCCCCCCTTCTTCCACTGGAAGCACTCTGTTCTGTCCTGGACCTTGAGGGCCCACCCAGGGCATATTGTTTTAATGGCTGTAGGAGGAGTGGGTTTATAGAGTGCTTAGCCCAGTGCCTGGCACCTGTAAGTGCTAAGTGTTGTCTGGTAGAACTGGTATGCTTCCTTCTGGCAAACAGAGAGGGTTCAAACATGGGAGACTGCTCTCCTAACACTGGCATTGCTCATTAGCCCACCCCGAAGGCTATGAAGATCTGAAGGTAGTCAGTCTCCTCTGTAAAAACTCGGAGGAAGCATTTGACCATGGGAAGCACAGTACGGGTTCTACTGTGTGTTAGCAAAGCTGGGGAGCAAAGGAACAGGACTATCCCATCCTCCCTAGGAGGCCCAGGGCAAGGGCACTTGCCTCACGGGCTGCTTCCCCTCAGCCCTTGCCTATCCTCAGCTCCCAGTGCTGGGGACTGGCTGCCCTGCCCCCAGCACCAGACTGGCACGCCGAGGCCCTTCCTGGGTCTCTGCTCTCCCTCTCTCGCTCACTGGTTTCTCCTCCCCCCTCAACAGGCTACAAGAATGGAAGACATGCCCTCTGCAGACAAGGCTGACCCCTCTCTGTCGAAAAAACTGAAACATTTAGAAAAGCTAATTAAGGCCACCAAGGATGAAGATGAGGTCTATAAGTTCCACTTGTTAACTCTGAGAGACTTGGGAGACCTCTGATTTCCTCAAAAAGAGACTCGAATTGGATGGATTTTAAGAAATGTGTGAGAACCTTTAATGCCATATTACCCCTTCCCCAAATGGTTTCATATGGTTTGACACCAACAGTTCCATTACTGTTGGAGTCTCACTGCCCCTCGTAAGCGTCTGGATGGTTGGGATACTGGGGCCGGTTATGAAATAAAGGCAGGTTCACGAGCTAGAGGCTGCTTGCTCAGCAAAGGCTTCATCCTATCACTGTGCCAGCGCTTTCTCTTCCCTGGCTTGGTTACTCTGGCAGATGAAAGGAATGTAACTGTTTACAAATGCCCCAGGGTCCCACAAGACCCTGGGATTTACTTTCTGAAAGAAATCCCTGATGTTATCTTGCTTCTGGATCCTCTGCCCCCGGGGCAGCCATGGTGACCCTGAGGCTGGTTCTGTCTGGACTATTTACACCTCTGTGACCTCCAGCAAGGCCCTTTCCCTGTACAGGTGGGCCTCAGTTTCTCACATGCAGAACAAGAAGTGGGCCACATAACCCTCAAAGTCCATCATATTGGGCCGTGGTCAGCCACACCAGAAGACCCGGGAGCCTGCCAGAAGTTTGGCTGCTGGAGGCTCTGTATGGAGGGGAACAGTATGGAGCCCACCCATCAGAGGTGCCCCATTCTCATTTTCCTGTTTAGGCCACCTAAACACAGCTTTCTTACACCCTCACCCTCTTGACTTACTTTATAAGAGTGGATGACACATTGTGGAGAGGCTGCCCTGTGCCCTCAGGAGCTCTGCCCATCCTGGGTAAGGCACAACAGGGCATGCAACAGGAACCATGCCCCCCAGGAGAGCAAGGGCCCACCCTCTGCCCCCAAACCCTTGGGGGCCACTGAAGGCAGAATGGGTAGCCACCCATGTGGGCATCTGAACCGGGACTGCCTCAGGGCACCCAGCTGGTATGGCCAGATGGCCAGCCCTAGCTAGTGGGGCTCCTCAAGCTGAGGCCTCTCTCTCCACCAGGCCACAACTCTTCGTGGGGTACCCACTCCCCCTTGCTTCCCTCCACTTCTCTAATTTCCTTCCTTGTCCAGGTCTGCCGACTCTCCCTTCCCTTCTGGTCCCTTTGCATCCTGGAGGGCTCTCTCTGGCCATCATGGCCTGAGCTCCACGCTAGGCTGGTTTCTTCTGGGTGGGGGCAACTACTACCAATCTGTGAAGGGGATTATCCGAAGAGGTTCTTGGTCAGTGGTTGGAGGCTGGTCCCAGCAACCTTGTTCAGTGCTTCAAGAATGAGCTTTTCTTTGTGGTACATCTGAAGAAGAGGAGATGGGGAGGGGAGTTAAGGTAGCATGGGTGAAGCAGGCTCAAGAGATGGAGTGTCTCTAACAGATCCTGCACAAAGCATGGCCTGGCCCAGCCTCCCTGCCCTCCTGCACAAAGTGTGGCCCGGCCTCCCTGCCCTCCTTCCATGGCCTGGCCTGGCCTCCCTGCCCTCCTGCCATGGCCCAGGGAGGAGCAAAAGTGCCAATTTCCACAGCCACTTTTGAAGCTGCTGAGGCACAACTGATTATGTTTTGGTTTTGACCATTTTCTCTTTCACTAAAGAGGTTTTCTTCCTCAGAATGAAATGTCAGTTTCTGTGTCTTCTCTGTAATAATTTTTAGCAATTTTCTCCCCAAATCGTGTCCTCTACGTGGGAGCTGATGCCCAGACTCACACGCGGCTGCCAGGCTGGCAACAAAGAGGACCCTGGGAACCATGGGTCTTCTGACCCCAGACCCGCCTCCTGCCGGCACTTGGTCTGGCTCCTGACCTTCTTCTGTCAGGAGTTTCTTTCTGCAGATTCTCTTTCAAGCCAATGATGACAATAAATGTCCCCTACTCCCTTAGGACCCTCAGCACTGCCTTGGGAGGGGAGATGTCGAGGGGCCCCTCCAGAGAAAGGGGAACCCTCTGCTAGGAGGGAACATACTGTTTGTCTAACAGGGCTTTTCCTGAGACAGCATCTGTGTGGACCAGTCCCCCGTCACCTACCTCTTGCCATTCTGGTGCTGTGCTGTGCTTGTACCCGAGCAAATGGCAAAGTCCATGAGCTGCTGTCACCTGCCAAATAAACAGACACCATTGGGTATGTGGAAAAAACGTGTGGTATCAAGTTAACAAGAAGGAAATAAGTTGGAAAGAGCCTCGGGATGAGCAGGCCGGGCTGGATGGTGATCTCATGATGTTATTGTTCAGTCGTGTCCGACTCTCCACGGCCCCATTTGGGGTTTTCTTGGCAGATACTGGAACGATTTGCCATTTCCTTCTCTAGCTCATCTGACAGATGGGGAAACAGGCCAACGGGGTGAAGTGACTTGCCCAGGGTCACCCGGCTAGGAAGTGTCTGAGGCTGGATTTGAGCTCATGAAGAGGAACCTTCCTGACTTCAGGCCTGGCACTCTAACCACTGCACCACCTGGCTGCCTATGACATTCTCTTTCTCCAAAAGCTTTTCTATGACAGCTAAGGGCCCTCGCCTTCAGCTCCTCTCTTGCACTCACACCCTTCATCTTCTTCTCAAAGCTCATTTCTGCCTTCACATCTTGCCTAGACTTGCCCTCCTTGCCCCTCCCCAAGCCCTCATCACCTGTCACCTGGACTATGATGAAAGCCTCCTCCCCTGCCTCACATTCCTCCAGGTGGCTGCCTTCCCACAGCACTGCTATGACCACAACTCTCCCCCACTTAAGAAATTCCAGTGGCTCCTACTGACTCCAGGGTCAAACATGGGGAGCCCAACGCTCTCTGGGAGCCCCCACTATCCCAAGGAATACTGGGAAATTGAGGCCAAATCCCTTTTGAAAACCCATGTCCTCCTTGGTAAGGTCGGCGGGGCGACTGAGAGGACAAAGAGATGCACTTTAAGGGTCAGGGATTCCTCAGAGATCCCCCAGCAGGGACTGGATGCAAAGCCTTCTGAAGCCCAGCCTTGGGTAGAGAGAACTGTCAAATGAGAATTCACTGTGCTGTTCTCTGCTGAAGCACTGGCAGCCCACGTGGACACAGAGGGCTGAGCTCTTGGCAAGCCCACGGCTCTGGCTATGAGGCCCTGCTGCATGGGGGATGGCACAGGAGGGCTAGAAGGAGGAGCATGGGCAGGCTAGGGGGTCATGGAGGGCTGGGGGGGGCACAGGAGGATTGGGGGGAAACAGGGAGGGCTGGGGGGCATGGAGAACCGGAAGGAGGCACAGGAGAAGTGGGGGGAGCACAGGAGGGCTGGGAGGGAGCAGGGAGGACTATAGGAACAGGCCTCTCTGGGCTATTAGGTCCTTATGTCCTTGGCATCTTAGGCAATGGAAGCTGCTCTGCTTCACCCCCTGGCATCATTCTGGTTCTGGAGAGGTTTCAGAGGTCATGGAGATGGCAAGAAGGGTTAATTCCCTCAGTGCTGACCACAGGGCCCTAAAGTTTGTCCTCAAATCCTGGCTACAAGGACAATGATAGTCCTTTATTGGGACGCAGGGCCCAGAGGGCATCAGTGACAGCTGGGAAAATGATAGCTCCTTTATTGAAATGGATAATTATGTTGGTTTCTGCTGTTTTATAACCATGGAACAGAATCAGGCAAGGGTCCCTGGAATCCCCACAAGGCAGGTGTAGGACAACATCTGCCTCTGTCACTAAAGCAGAGGGGCTGGTTCAGGGCCCACAAGCCCTACAGGGAGCAGCGGCGCCCCCAAGGCACCAGGGTGGGGCCCAAGGAGGCACCAATGATGACCCACATGTGAAGACCTATCACTCATTTCTCTATACGCTTCTTGAGGGCCTACTCTGCAAGGCCCTGGGAATAACAAGGGCCCTCATCACACAAAATCCTGAAAACACAATTGCCTTCAGCACCCAGTGGTCTCCTCCTGCACATTGGTTTTCCCAGCCTCCTTCCTGCCCTTCCTCCTGGGGGCGGGGTGGGGTGGATCACAAACAAATGTGGCCACTCTCAGGCTCCACCTACCGTCAGCACATCATAGTAGTCTTCCCCATTCTCTTGGCACTGGCGGAAGATGTACTCGACTCCCAGGAAGATGTCTCCCAAGTTGAAGTCATCTGGGCACTCTGGCTGTGGCACTGCCCCTGCCCTCAGGTTCTGCCAAGGGGAGACACAAAGCCCAAGGACATCACCTCCTCAGCACGAGGGTTTCTTTCCTTCAGATGCTCTCCTGGGAGGTCAGGGATGTGATGGGAGGCTGTGGTCACTGAGGTCTGGGGATGCACGGCTGGGATGCCCAAGCAGACATGATTCCCAGGGCTGGGGGGCCATGATCAGGTTACCCAACTGGGTTCCAAACCCCATTTTCCTCCTATGGGGGATGGGAGTATGAGGATCTGGGGGCTCCCCTTCCTTTCTCCAGGCCTCACTCTTAAGGTTCTTTTAGCCCTTAATTCCTGCTCCCATCTATCTCACAAAGCTTTGCCCAGATGCTAGTGGAGAAGGAAACCTGCCCCTGTGAGAGCTCGGCTGCCGGCGGGTGGGGGGGTGTGTGTCACCCTACCCCGGCCTGGAGTTGCAGGTTTGCAACCTGGCCCCGACCCTGCCCGGGGCTTTTCCCCAACTCTCTGCCCTGTTCTTTTTTGCTTAACCTGCACACATGGGGGGGAAAATGAAAGGCAAATCTGAACTGTAAATGGCACAAGCTCTGACTGAGCCAGGGAGATGCCCCTGGTGGTGCTTTGGTTAAGGAAGAAACTGGATGGCCAAGACAGTGGAGGAAAGGCAGGGATGCACCTTTCCTCTCCCAAATCCCCCTCCAAACAACTTTAAACAGTGTCTCAAGATGAATTCTGGAGTGGCAGAACCCACAAAAGGACAGGGTTAAACAATTTCCCAGCCCAAGACAACTTAGAAGGTCGGCAGGAAAGGTCTGTGGCTCTGGGGTGAGAGGTGAGCTCGGGCCAGCGCAGGCCAGGCAGCAATATGGGAAGATGACCAGTTGGGAATGAAATAGCCATTCTCAGTAATACAAGGAACCAAGGCAATTCCAAAGGACTCATGATGAAAACTGATCTCCAGCTCCAGAGAAAAGATGGCTGGTGTAAGAATGCAGATCAAAGCAGGCTTTGTGTTTACTTTCTTTTATTTTTATTGTTTTGGGCCTGTATTTTCTTTTATGACATGAATAATATTAGGAAATATGGTATGACTACACCTGTATAACCTATATCAAACTGCTTTTCTTCTCAATGAGGGGGGAGGGAGAAAATTTGGAACTCAAATTTTTTTTAAAAAGAACAAAAAAGAAATAAATTGGAGCCAAACAGGCCCTCTCCCCTTGAAGCCTTCTTGTCCTGTGCTCCCAGAACATGAAATCATCAAGCATTCCTTAGCACTGCACATGCTGCCGCAGAGAACAGCTGAATCTGGGTCACCACTGACCCCTGCCCTCCCCACGCCGCCCCCCCCCCGGCTGCTCCCCCCCCGCCCCAGCTTGAGTGGGAAGGAAGCCTTTACTTTTATTGAGTTCCTGCTGGCCATGCTTCAATAGCCCCAGCCCCTACCCTTGGCCATGTAGAACAAGGTCAATCCTTCCCTTCAGATACTCAAAGACAGATTGTAGGCTGCCCTGAAGCGTTCTCTTCTCCAGGCTGAGCAGGCCCAGTGAGCTCCTCATGGGACCTGATTTTGAGGCCCTGGGCATCTTGGCCCCCCACTTCTGCTTGCTCTCTCAGAAGACAGAGTGACCCTGGCAGGTGTGGCCTGACCAGGGAAGAGACTCCAGTCCCTCCACCCTCCCAGAAGCAGGCTTTCTCTTTAAGCAGACTCCTGCCCCCTCTCGAGGCATAGACCCAACTGCTTCGCTGTCATTCTTTGAATAAAAGTGAATAAACAAGAAAAAAACACCTCCAGGAGAAACTGCTTGTCTTTGAAAAGAAGGCCCCTGTGAGCTGGGGAGCCCGAACTTCCACAATGGGGTGAAACTGGGGTCCTGGAAGCCAGGCAGGCCCAGAGCGGCCATGAAGATACTTTACCTCATGAAAAGGAAATGAAAGCACATCAGTGGGGCCATGGTTTTGCCTGTAGGTTCTGTTAAGGCGCTGAATGCCTTTGTTGTCCACACATATCACACCCAGGTCGAACCGCCGGATGCCAAGGATGTGCCGGAGGAGCTCGATCCTGGCCCGAAGGGGGACCCTCCGAATGGGGATGACGCTCTGGAGGTTCCTGAGTATGAGGCTCATCTCGAGACTAGGAGGACCCTACGTGGCTTGTAAGGAAACCCTGTGGATTATACGTGAACACAAATATTAGAACTAGAACATTCCTAACAACACCTCTGACCATCACGTTAGCTGGGAGAGCGCAATCATGTTGTACTTAAAGCAGAAAGAGACTGACCAGCTGTATCCAATGACAAGTTTTCTGGGCAAAGTCAAGACTCAAGGTTAACAAGTCAGTTCTGACCAAAGCCAAGGCTAGCTTGGTCTAACCCTGAGCTCTGTGCAATGGCCCCCACAGCTCAAGCCACAAGAGGGGCTTTAGAGGGGACCATGGCCCCTTTAATAAAGTGCCATTGGCTCAGAACTCTGCCTCAATGGTTTTTCTTGCAGATTGGACGATTGTAATCCCCACATTATCTCTCTGGCAGAGCTTAGTTCTTTTAACAAAAACCACATCATCATATGGATAAAAAGCCACTGTAAATGGTATTGTAAAAAGGACATTCTTTAGTGTCTGACTAGCCAGGTTTGCCCCCCAGAGACCTACAGCCTCTGACCCTCGTCTTCTTTTATCAGCCACAGCCTCCATGTCTGTCCCTGAGCCTCCTATGGTAGCCTTCCCCTCACTTTCCCCACTGAGGACTGTACTTTGCACTTAACTACAAACTGAGGCCAATTATAGAACTCCCTCTTCCCCTTTCATCTGACATCTCTAAGATACATTCCCCTTAAATCTGTTTCACCCCCATCACTGATGAAGGCTCTTCTCACTGCCAAAGGCCCCTCTCTATGCACCCTTGACCTCTTCTTTTCCTCCCAGCAGACAGAGTCAGGAAGACCTGAGTTCAAACTCAGCCTCAGACACTTAAGAGCTGTGTGACCTGGGCATGTTCTCTCCCCTATTGGACTGTGAATTCATAGAGGACAGGGAGCATTTTGACTTTTTTTTCTGTATCTCCAGGGCTGATTACAAGGCTCGGCACACAGCAGGTGCTTAATAAATGTTTGCTGCCTTGAGCCCTTGGTTCAAATCTTGACTTCTGCAGGAAGCTTTTCCCAGTTCTCCCCAGGTGCCGGGGCCTTCCCTGTAAAGATCTTGTACATCCCCAATTACTTATATGTTGCCTCTTCTAAGGGCACGGACTGTCTTTGGCATTTAGTTTAGCATAGTGCCTGGTGCACAAGAGGTACATTCCTGTGACTAGAAGGCAGCATTCCAATTTATTTCAAACATCTATCAGGACATTTGCTTCCAATTGAGTCCTGTCCTTCAAAGTATTGTCTTTGGTGGACAGATTACTCTTCTGTTTCCCCAGCACGTAGCATAAGGTCTGGCACATAGGAGTCACTTGACAGACCATTCCAAACACTACTAGGACTCCTCTGTCACGATTAAATTTGGAGGCCAGAGCACATTCTTTGCTGTTCTTGTGTTATTTCAGTCACATCTGATTCTTTGTAACCCCATTTGGGGTTGTCTTGGTAAAGATACTGGAGCGCTTTGCCATCTCCTTCTCCAGCTTTGACAAATGTGGAAACTCAGGCAAACAGGGTCAAGTGACTTGCCCAAGGTCACCCAGCTAGTATGTGTCTGAGGCCAGCTTTGATTGACTCCGGGCCTGGCGCTCTACGCACTGCACCACCTAGCTGCCTGTAGCATTTTCTAGAAAGAAATAAAATCATTTGGACCTGTCAACCTTCTCTGATTGTGCCTCTGGCCCTTCTTATTCCCCACCAAAGGCCTCTGTCTTGGAACCTCCCAGAGTACTGGCTCTTAATCCTAGAGTCCGCCCTCTCTCATTTATCGCCTACTTATCCCGTCTGCATGTATTTGGTTGTATGCTGCTGTAGAACCGCAGGGGCATTTTGACAATTATCATCTATTCGGCTATTATGGCCTTACTGACACCACTGCCTCTCCCATTAGACTGTAAGTTCCTTGAGGGCAGGGGCTGTCTTTTGCCTCTTTTTGCATCTCAGTGCTTAGCCCAGGCCTAGCACATAGTAGGTGCTTAACAAATGTTTACAGACTGATGGCAGACCACATCTTGAATACTGTGGCAAGGACGGGCGCTGAAGTGGTGTGGGGCTTGTTTTTATCGCCTGCCTTCTTTGTTCATGGAGACATTCAGGGCCCTCCTCGGAGCTCATTCTGCCTCCGTCTTAACCGCACTCAATGTCAGAGCTCATCCGGGGCTCTCGGCCCAAAGTGAAGTGGCGTCGGGATGGCTGCGGGGATGCCCGGATCCTTCTAGAAGCTCTTTGGCAGGGGACACTTCCTGAGCGACCTTGATGACCTCCACCAGGCAGCTACGAGGGTGATTTTACCCCAAGGATAAAACGGAATTCTCATTTACAAACAGAGGCACAATCCGACGCCAGCGCTGGGAAGATGAGCGCCAAAGGCCTCGGTCCGTCTGAGCCTCGCTCTGCTGTGATACCTGAGTAGCCAGCTATTGCTGAAAAAAAACCCTGCCCCCAGCCCCTAACTGCAAACCCCAGTCTGCATAAAAAAAAACAGACTGAGTTCCTGCCATTCGGCAAGGGGCCTGGGCCACTAAGACTCTTCTAAGGAATGTGAGCTAATTACCAGGAAAAGTCCAGAGTGCTAGCGATCTTCCTCTGGCTGAGTGGGCTCAGAGACGTCTCTATCTTATGTCAACAGACTGAGCTGGAACATCCCTCGGTCTGTCCATGGCCATTAAGGATGGAAGCCTCGGCCCTAGACATCATCCTTAATTATATGACTTCTGCCTTATCTTGAGCCTTCCTTGTTGTGGGAGTTATGGCAAGATGGAGACAGGGATCCTGGGTTGTAATTCCAATTGACACTTTGTCAGCTCTCTGGTATGTTGTATTTACAATCTATTCAGGAGGTTCCTCTATTGTATCATGGTCATAAAAGGTGAAGTAACACAGGCTTGCTGAGTCTGCAAAATGACAATTCAGAAGATAATGAAGCGCCGAATCCTGCATTCTCTATACAAACCACCCTCTCGCTTCAAACGTGGCCCCCGGCTAAATAAATTCTCCACTTAAAACTTATACTCTGCGGCGCGTCTCACTCGCTTCTGGTGTAACGCTTCGGGCTGCCACATGGGCACAGGCTGCGCTCGCACCGCGTCCGGCCGGGCCTCCCCGAGGCCTCCACTCCCCGGCCGGGCGGGGCCCCGAGACCCCTCCCGCCCCCAAGGTTCCCCCGGGCTGCTTCGTCCTGCCAGTCGCAGCAGCGGGGGCGAGGAAGAGGAGGGGGAGGAGGAGGATGAAGACGGCCAAGAGGATCGGAGGAGGAGAGTGGTGGGACCAGATGCCGCCCCTTTGAGAAGCCCCTTCCCCAGCAGGGCCTCCGTTTACTCGCCTGTAAAGTGAGATGGCTGGCCTCGGACCCGCGCTCCGACTCCTCCCCCGCGTCCTCTGCGGCCCCTTCCAGGCGCTCCGGTCCTTCTCGGGGCTCTGCGCTCAGGCACGCACGCGCACGCGGCCCTCGCGTGGACTGCGCACGCGCACGCACAGCCCGCAATGCGGCGCGCACGCGCGAATTCAACTTCCGGCCGCGGGACCGGGGCTAAGAGAAAAACTCCCCCGCGCGACCGGAAGTGGGTTGGGGTCCGTCTTTGTTTACGGCCCGCCGGGCTGGCGGCTCTAGTTCTCTTGTTCGCTGGTCTTGGAACCGGGGCCGGGCCCTCTCTTTGTGCTGCGAGTGGGTGAGTGCCGGCAGGGGTCGGGGTCTGGGGGCGCTGGCGGGGGCGGGGGGGAGTCTCCCTGCTGGGTCGGGACTTGGGCGTCCTCTCGTCTTCCTTTCCTCCTTTCCCATCTTACAGACGGGGAAACAGAGGCAGCCGCAATCCAGGCCCTGCCCCGCCCCGGCCTCAGTTTCCCCGAAACGGTCACACCCGCGGACCTCCTTCCAGCTGGCTTTACAGGAGACTGAGGCCCAGGGCGGGGCAGGGCCTGGCGGCGGGTCTCCTCCTCCCCCTCCTCCCCCCCTTCCCCCTACCTCGCTTTAGCACAGAGCCTGGTACACAGCTGGTGCTTAAGCAGTGCTCGTTCAGCCCCCCCCCCCCGGCTTTGTTTTTTTAAAAAGTAAAGGTGCCTGGGCCTTTGAGTTAATTCCCGCCTAAAATTATAAGTTTCTGTTATTTTTTATTTGTCGGAGCACCAGGTGGCGTGGGGGTTAGAGTTCTGACTAGGGAGCCCTGCCTCAGACTGTGTGACCTTGGGCAAGTCACTTACCCCACTGCCTGCCCCTGGTGGAGGACAATGTGCTTCCTTCCGGGGGATCACATCACTCCCGAGGCTCCCAGAACTACTGCCCGTCTTCTCCGCGTTCACTCCAGACCTTCTGTTATCTCTGTTTTTCAGCCACCGGGGATGGCCAAGATGAAGGGGAGCTTAAATCGGCCCGTGGTTGCGTAGCTCTTTTAATCTCTTTTGCTTTTTAATCGTTGGTTTGGAAGATGAACCCCAACAATCCTTTTGGGGGGCAGCAGTCAAATGTGTTCTCCGCCCCTTCTGGGGGCTCCCTGGGAACATTCCAGGTTCAGCCGCCTTTCCGATTTGGTCAGCCCTCCCTTTTCGGACAGAACAATGTGGGCTCTGGACAGAATGCAGGGTTCGCACAGTCCTCCAGCTTTGCCCAGACTTCTGGGGTGGCTCAGTCTTCTTCAGGACCTACGCTAGGATTCCCACCTGCCTCCAGTATGGGGCTGTACTCTGCCCAGGCTCCAGCCCTCACATCTGCTGCTGGCCCTCCGGGTTCATCTGTCTCCAGCAACCCAGGATTTCGCTTCAAGCCGCCCGCCAGTCTCGGAGCTTTCCCCAGCACCACCAGCTTTGGGCTCGGTAGCGGGGAAGCGGCCGGTGGTACTTTGGGGCGATCAGAGTTCAGCTTTAAGCCTCCTGAAAATGCAACATTCAGACCAATCTTTGGGGCAGAGTCAGAGCCAGAGAAGACACAGAGCCAGGTCACTCCGGGCTCTTTCACATTCTCCCACCCTGTTAGCAGTGGGCCTGAGGCTCTGGTCTCCTTCACATTTTCCCAGGAATCAAACAGCTCAGGCACCAGCCCAAGCTTTACCTTCTCCAAACCAGCTGGCAGCACCCCCTCTTCAACCTTTGCCTCTGCTCCATCGAGTCAGAATGTAGAGGATGAAAAGAGGGGGCACAAACCAGCGTTTGGGAGCTCTGGGAGCAGCTTCACGAGCTTCACATCACCGGGCTCTGTGGGGGAGCCCTTTTCCACGAGCAAAGCAGCAGGCAAGCAAGGACGGGAAGATGCTGGTGGCCAGGGAGGGTCGCTACCTGGGCATGTCAAAGGGCTGAAAAGAAAAGAAGACCATGACCGATCGCCCAGGAGACGGGACTACGATGCTCCAGAAGATGTGGAGCTCCTGTCACGGGGCGATCATCCTCCAGAAAAGCGCCCTCCCCGCTTGACTCGCCCACGTAGCGGTGGCCTCTTTGGGCGGACGCTGCAGGATGTGCTGAGGAGCAACAAGGAAGGCAGCCGCCTAGGAAGCAAAGAAATGAAAAAGGAAGTGAGTGGTTTGGAATCCACTGAGAAGGAGCACACTGCTTCAGCGGGGGCAACCCCTTCTGCGTTGTCCACCCCCCGGCTGAAGGAGGAAGAAATGGACAAAGACAGCCAGGAAGGTAGGTGCTAGCCATGGCCACTGAAACTGGAAGAATCCTGGGGGTGAGTCCACTCTCTGGGCCCTGCGGGTCTTCCCTGTGGGACTGTCCTGCGCAGGCCCCACCTCCCTTCTCTTGGCTTCCCTTGCAGGGTCCTCCAGCAGGGCCACCCCTTCCCGCCGGGGGAAGAAGGAGAGCGTGGACAGCTCCGGCAGCTTGTTGCAAAGCGAGCTCACTGCTATTCAGTGCAAGAACATCCCCAACTACCTCAATGACAGGGCGGTCCTGGAGAAACACTTTGGCCGCTTTGGGAAGGTGCAGCGTGTCTACCCCAGGCGCAACCGGAAGCTCGCCATTGTGCACTTCTCAGACCACGTGAGTGCTCTCCTTTATGTGGTGGGGTCCCTCTACAGGACCCATTGCAGCCCCTCTTGGCCGCCTCATCGAGAGCATTTCCCCTGCCACCCTCCTCAGCACTGTTGCCCACTTGGGGCACGTGAGTACGGTGCATAGGCGGTCCTCAGGGATCTCTTGCTCTTGTCTGGTGACTGGCCCCCTGCCTTTCCCTGCCTTCACGTCTCATCGAGAGTCTTTGCACCCCTTCTTGTACGTGATGAGGACATTTACTAAGCACTTACCATGTGCCAGTCCATGCCCTCAGGGAGCTTACAGTCTCACGAGGGGACCTAATAAGCAAACAAACATACACACAAACTATGCAGGATGGCTAGGAAATGCTCAATCAGTTAGCAGAGAGAAGGAGCTGGAATTTAAGAAGGGCTGCTAGTCAGTCTATGGACCAGAGGAGGGAGAGCGTTCCAGGCCTGGGGGATGCCAGAGATGGCTGCAGGAAGGAGGTCCATGTTGCTGGCTCAGCCTCCTGGGATCCTGCCTGCTCATGCCCCCCGGGCACATTCCCATTGGTGTTTGGGTCACAAGTGTGGTCTTGTGAGAGCTACAACCAAACTGTGGCACAGACAGAACTTGGCACGAAAAAGACAGTTTGGGGGCCTCGCACGAGGAGCCAGGTTTGTGATCTGCGGGCTGAGGCCTCTGAGTCTTGACCAGGTGCCCAAAGTCTTGAGCAGGAAACCCATTACATGCATGGTTTTGCTCCTGCTCCCTTTTGCCCTCTCCTTGAGGCTGGCAATCACTGGGTGTCAGGATGTATGGACAGTTCTGCCCTGGGGCATCACCATGGATGCTCCCCCCAAACTGCTTCCTTGAGCTCTTAGCTTGTTTTCATCAAGCACCATCTCAGAGGGAGAAACAGACAGGAAAGGAAGCCAGCACCTTCCACTTCTCTGTGGCCACTCCAGACATTCTGCATCCCTCAGAACGATGAAACAGTGCCACAATGCAGAAACCTGGGAATGCCTGGGGGCTGAGCGTCAGTGGCTTTGTGCTCATCGAGGGCCAAGGGGATTTCATTGGTGTAGGTAGTCACTTGTCCACCAAGACATATTGTACCCCATCTATAACATGACAGGTGGTCTTCAAGAATCGCCACGGTCCAAACATTCCTCTGGCCGTAGGCAGCGTCTCTGCCCATCCTCAGTGAGCTGATCCTTTGGCGCCTTCCTGGCTCAGTTGCCAGTTCCATTTCTGCTGATAACGTCTAGGTGGGTCCCTGACATCACGAGAAGTTTCCTGATGGGATTGCTCCGACTCCTCGTGTGGCCCCTGCTAGCACCCCTTTTCTTCCTTTCCTCCTCTATTTACTTATTTCTCAGTTATGTTAAAAACATCTTAGCATTTAAAATTTTGGGTTCCAAATTCTCTCCCTTCCTCCCCCTCCTCCTTCCTTGAGAAAGCAAGCAATTTGCTTTAGATTTGACATGTGTAGTCATGCAAAACATTTCCATATTAGCCATGTTACAAAAAGAGAGAGACACCCCGCCCCCCCCAAAAAAAGAAAAGATAAAGTAAAAAAGAGTTCATTTTGATCTGCGTTAAGGCCCCTTAGTTCTTTCTCTGGCTATGGATAGTATTCTCCAACGTGAGTCTTTTGGAGTTGTCTCGGCTCATTGTATTGCTGAGAAGAGCTAGGGTATTCATAGCAGATCATCCTGCAGTGTGGCTGTGCTGTGCACAATGTTCTGGTTCTGCTTCCCTCGCTCAGTATCGGTTCATCTAAGTCTTCCCAGGTTTTTCTGAAGTCCGCCTGCTTGTCATTTCTTATAGCTCAATAGGATTCCATTACATTTGTGCTGCACAGCTTGTTCAGCCGTTCCCTGATGAATGGGCATCCCCCTCATTTCCAAGTCTTAGCCACCACAAAAGGAGCTGCTGTCACTCTGTGGGTATGGGTGGGTTTTCTTTGCTTTGCTCCCCTTCTCAAGGCCAGCAGCTTGTCTTTGGCAGCATGACTGGCTTCAGGTTGAGTCATGTTGTTCCCAAGTGTGTCCTCTGGGCTTGTTATCATCCCTCCTCCTCCTCATTGGTTCTGGAATTTGTTTTCAGGTGTCTGCAGCCCTGGCTCGGAAGAAAGGGAAAGGCTTGCATAAAGACATGCTCATCTTTTGGCACAAGAAAAAAATAAGTGAGTTGATTGTGGCCTTTTCTGTTGGATAGAATGTTGGTGGTGGGTGGTTGCTGTATGTAGCTGGTAACAGGTTGGGGGGACCTGGAGGGTGGCCCCCTCAGTGCTCAGTGGTGCCCACCTTGCGGGTTCTGTCCTCATCACCCAGGTGTGGCTTTGTTCCAAATGATAATGTCTTATTGCTGGAGAGCCTCCTGGCCTTAGAAACTCCTGACCTAAGGTGCTTCTCCTCAGGTCCCAGCAAGAAGGACTTTTCACCAAAGGAGAAACAACCGAGTGAGGGGGAGGCCAGTCATAGCTGCGAAGACTCGCCTTTCCAGCACTCCCCGCTACGCAAACCCCTCCTGAGACCTGCCACTGGCGGCAGCAGCAGCCTTCTGAGTAAGAGGTAGGCCCGGTGGCCATCTCCCACGAGCAAAGCCTGGGAACGCTTGCGGATGTGCTTGTCTGGACCCGTGCTGTTGCCTCTCCTTAAAATGAGGGCTCTGATGCAGAGGCTGCTGTCTCGTTTTTGTCTTGTCTCTAGTACTGGCATAGTACCCAGTAGGTGCTTAATAATACGCTCATGGAATTGCCTGCTGGTACTCTAGAAACAGGAATCAGTGATCTCGGATACGTTGTTTTGACCTACACATTACAAAACACTGGCTTTTTTTGTCCATTTATGCTTCAGAACTTCTGAGTCAAGGCTCTGATTTGGTTTGACCTTACCAATGGCACACTTGCTTTATGACCCATGAAATAAAAGTGAATAGATGTTTTTTTTCCCATTGAATTTTAGTGATAAGAACAAAGATAGGTTTTGTTAATGCCTTCTGTTAGTGCCCCACCATTGTCACGTGGTCCCCAAGGCAGCCGGCTTGGGTCCAAGGGCCAGACTTTCCTGCTTTTGAAGTGGGGGCTGTTGGCTGGTTCAGTTCTGGAAGCTTTCAGGGCTCAGGAAGCTTCCTTTGTAAGTAAGGGCTCTAATGTTTCCAGGGGGTTTTCATGACTCTCAAACGGGATGATGAGAAGAGCTTGGATTTCTGTGGTGCTCTCCCGCCATCCTGTCACCATTCCACCATTGGAATAAAAAGATAAACCAAACCCTCCCAACAAATATGCAGAGTTAATTTAAGCAAAACCTATTCCCTCCTTGGCCATGTCCACAAAATATATGTCTCCTGTTGTTCCCAACTCGGTCAGGAGGAAGGGTGGGCACGTTGGCTTTGTGCCTTTGGTTCAGATGGTTCTCAAGGCTTTCTGAGTGGCTTTTCTGGTGTCGCCATTTTATAAATTGTGCTCCTTGCTCTGCTCCTTCCACTGTCATCTCATTGGAGGGCATTTGCATGCCCTGAGTTCCCAATGATGGTGACGTTGTAGCCCTGAACCCCTGCCTCCAGTTAGAACAGCAGCAGAGGTTGGAGTCATGTCCTAAGCCTGAGTAAAAGAGAATCATGGGTGTGTAGAGGAAAAGCGATGAGCAATTCTTCCTGTTACCTGGCTGTGGGGGCCTCTGCTCCTAGCTGGGCTGGACAGCAGGCAGGCTTAATCTTCGCTGGGATAGAGCCTTCCAGAACCCAGGGCCACCTCCAGGCCCCATGGAGGCCTCCCAAGTAGGACTTTGTGGGTGGTGAAGAAAGGGTGTCATCCCAAGAAATTAAGCAAAACTCAGAGGAGAGAATCAGGGGTGGGCCCTTGTGGGTATTCACACAAGGTCAGGGGTTAAAGGAAGGCCCTCATGTGGTTTTATAGGAGATTGTGGGCAGAAACTGCACAGGGAGGTGAAGCAGGCAGGCAAGCATGGGGAAGGTGCAGTCTGTATAGGTGAGATCACAAAGCCATCGACGTCTGGAAGTCATGAGACCATGGAGATCAGGCCAGGGAAGTCCAAGTCAGCTCCAGGACCCAGCCAAGCACGTTATTCTCTTTTGTAGTTCTCCAGTTAAGAAACCAAGCCTTTCCAAGTCTCTGCAGTTTGAAGGGGAGCCCTTTGACTCTGGGCCCGAGGTCCCGAGCTCAGACAACATGGGCCTGTCAGCAACTACCCTCAGCACCTTGATGGGGACGGTGGCCGAGACGTCGGAGGACAAATACCGCCTTCTTGACCAGAGGGACAAGATCATGAGGCAAGGTGAGCTTTAGGCTTGTGCCCCATCCCCAACCCCCGTTGAAACCACCATGTGATCTGCTGGCGGGGCTCAAGCCCTCAGAGTCTCTGTGCCATCCGCCGGCTGTGCTCGGCTTTTGTGGGGCCTGCCAGAGTGGCAGTTCCTGCTGTGTCTCTCAAGTACAAGGAGCCAGGACTGGTGGCAACTTTGCTTCACAGTTTTCCTTGCCCTTGCTCGTTGCCTGTGTTGATCTAAATGATACAATCTAAGCTCTTTGAGGGCAGGGCATCTTTCATTCACTTTTGTCTTGGTACGTCCAACCACCAGCCGCTAGGCCCTAGGACGTGCTTCCTAAGTTGGGAATCCTTGGTTGGTGGCCT
Source organism: Trichosurus vulpecula (assembly GCF_011100635.1). Classification (NCBI taxonomy): domain Eukaryota; kingdom Metazoa; phylum Chordata; class Mammalia; order Diprotodontia; family Phalangeridae; genus Trichosurus; species Trichosurus vulpecula. Next base: position 9,879,351 of record NC_050579.1, read on the forward strand.
TCTCAGCAGAACTCAGCTCTCTGGCTTTATTGGAGCATCAGAAATGGATCTGGAGCACCATGCCTGTGCCAAAAGAGAAAGGGGAAACCAGAGGTCTGAGGGCCCACCCTGAAAATAATAACTATTGGGGTTTTCTACAAGCCAAATGTGGGGAAAAGACACAGCCCATCCTTGGGCAGATAGAGCGCCATAAAAGTGATTTCTAGTTTTTGTCTAATAGTCACTTTCTGACTATTAATGAGACATCCCTAAACCTTCTCGGCTGATGGTACAGTGCACCAAGCATTGGGCCTGGACGCAGGAAGACCTGAGTTCAGATTCAGCTTCAAACATTTCCTGGCTGTGTGACCCTGGCTTGTCTAGTCATTTAGCCTCTGCTTCTGTTTCCTCACCTGTAAAATGGGGATAATATTAGCCCCTCTCTTGTGGGGATCCCATGAGATAAGCTTTGTGAATAAGTGCTTATTCACTTCTTCCTCTCGCCTTCCTTTCACTTCCCCCACCTTGGTAACAGGGACTTTTGTTAAAGCTGAGGTGGAGACAGTCTGCCTGGAGCGTCTTTGGTCTTCTCATTTTTAGAGGCTTTTCTGGCTGATAACGTCTAGGCCTTCAGTAGTGAAGGCGTGGGGTCCCAAGGTGCTCTTTATCCTGTCCTAGGATCCCCACTTCCAGCCTTCCTCATTGTGGAACTGAGGGTCCATCTCTTCATCTCACAGAGTTTGCAACATCTCCCTTGTCACGGCCTCCCCTTGGGGGTCTGTGCCCAGCGTGGGCTCTTTGAGGCAGGTGCTGGTTCCTCCTTACCCTCCATCCTTCCAGGCAAATGCTGATTGAGTCCTTCTCTTTGGCCTGGTTTAGCTCGCGTCAAAAGAACCGATCTGGATAAGGCAAAAGCCTTTGTTGGAACGTGCCCAGACATGTGTCCTGAGAAAGAGCGGTACATGCGAGAAACCAGGAACCAGCTGAGTGCTTTTGAAGTGATCCCTGGAACAGATCAGGTAGGGTCGCGTGGTTCCCTGCTGGTGGCTTTCTCCCCATGTTGTCTCCCTGTGACCCTGAGGGCTTTACTTTGGAGCTGTGACCTCATTGGTGTGGCGGCTGCTGTCCTTCGTATCTGCGCTGGGTGTGAGGAGCCACTGGGAATCTCCATTCTCATCTTCATGCTACATTTTGGGGCATTCTGATTCCAGAAAGATTGGAATTCCATTAGAGACAGCTATATGTAGCTCCCCCAGAAGGATATTTGGACTTTAAAAGGTATTTTTTTTGCGGGGCAGGGACAGGAAACTTGCTATCGTTGAAAGATCTACCCAGTTTTCCATAGTTTCCCAGTGTAATCCAGCCCACTTGCTTCCTCTTCTTTAATTCCGGGCCCATTTCAGTGTGTCTCTTCCCTGCCACCAGAGCCCATCCTGTCAACCGCAGCGTGCTCCTGGTGGCAGTCGTGGATATAAGGAGAGCCTGACTTGCAGGTGGCTTAGCAGTGATGGAAAGATGCTTAGTGGCCTGTGGCCAGCATGACCTGCCCACAGGCAGTGTCTTTGGGCATCATCAGGCCCCGTAGAGACGGAGCATGGACAGACATGTAGCTGGAGGGCACCCTGGCTCCCCGTGAAACGCTTCCAGGTCCAGGAAGAGGTCTGAAGGAGGGCTCATGGAAAGACATACATAGGGGTCAGTGGTTGAGAAGGCAGGGCTGGGATGGGATTAGTGCCCTTGAAGGGTGGCCTGTCAGTAAAATCCCTCAGACATCCTCACATCTAAGTCATCCCAGGTTCAGCAAAGTCAGGTGGGAGGACAGTGAACCGCTGGCTGGGCTGAGTTACGTATGAAGAAAATTCTTTGGCTTTTGTGCTGAGATGAAGCATGGGGAACTTTGGGGAGATGAAGGGGCAGAGGCAGGGCTGCCGCCTGTACCTTGTCGAGAGCTCCCAGACTAGCAAGGTCTGCTGTCCACTCCTAACCCGTGTGCAGGAGGATGATGGGCTTTATTCCTTAGGAAGATCTTGAGTATACAGGCCTTCTACAACAAGCAGGAGTAAAATCAACGTTCACCAACAGAAGGCTTTTTCACCTTCTTCTCAGGTGGATCATGCGGCAGCGATAAAAGAGTACAGCCGATCCTCGGCTGACCAGGAAGAGCCCCTGCCCCACGAGTTGCGTCCCTCAGGGGTGCTAAGCATGACCATGGACTACCTCGTCACCCAGATTATGGACCAGAAGGAAGGGAGCTTGCGTGACTGGTACGACTTTGTGTGGAACAGGACCCGTGGAATAAGGAAGGTATGACCTGGGCCTCCTTTTGGGAATTGTAGGCTGGAAGCTGAAACTTGGGAGCGTGGCAGCTCCCATTTCTCCAGCATATCCCAGCTGTGTCAGGCTTGCTCGATAGCGCTAGCCCTAGGTGGCAGGCACCAGGAGGCCTGTCCCCATTTCTCAGATGAGAAAAATGAGTGTTAGATGAAGTCTCTTCCTTCAGGTCAGATGTACAGGAAGCACAGTCCTGCAGGACCTTGGAAAGCACTACAACAGAGCCGGTTCTTGTTGTTCCAAGGGTGACATGCCACCCTCAAAGCAATAACCAAGGCCCAGGAATCATTCTAAAGCATCCCAAAATCATGTGGCGTGTGTGTGTGTGTGTGTGCCTGTGCCTGTCTGTCTGTCTGTCTCTCTGTCTGCCAACCAGACCATTGTTCACATGATCATAAGAAGCAGGCAGTTGGTAACAGCCAGGGTGACCCTGGCCCACAATGATGCTCTCACTGCTTGGCTTTGTCTGCCTGTCACTGCCTGGTTTTGTCCGGATCTGTTCTCGTTGGGCAGGACATCACCCAGCAGCACCTCTGTGACCCCCTGACGGTGTCCCTGATTGAAAAGTGCACCCGATTCCACATCCACTGTGCGCACTCGCTGTGCGAAGAGCCCATGTCCTCCTTTGACGCCAAGATCAACAATGAGAACATGACCAAGTGTCTGCAGAGCCTCAAGGAGATGTACCAGGACCTGGCCAACAAGGGTGTCCTCTGTGCGAGTGAAGCAGAGTTCCGAGGCTACAACGTCCTGCTCAACCTCAACAAGGGAGACATCCTGAGGCAAGTCTCTATGGGGGTGGGGAGGTGATGGTCCCAGGGTGTGGGTGGAGACACTGAGAGTAGGGACTGGGCAGGGCTGGGAATTGGCTTCCGGGAACAGCCTGGCCACCAGCGTGGGGGATTGAGCAGTAGCTAGGTGCAAGAGGCCGCTTGGGCATCACATAGAGAGCTCATCTAGTTTAGCTCCTGGAAATTGAGGCCCAGGATTTCTGGAGCCCAGCCTGGCCTTGGATCTCTGTCTCCAGACGGCAGTGACAACAGCAGCTGCAGGCCCGGGCAGGCAGCTCATCCCAGGGAGGGATGGGAGGGCAGTCACCTTGCAGCAATGTGGGGAGCGCAGTGGCCGACCTTTACTTCAAAGACATCAGCACCAGGAAAGCAGAAGTGTTTCTGGAACCTCAGCATTGGGGATCTGAAGTAGGAGAAACCAAGCGGCAAGTCTGGGTTCTGATGACATGTGTATGCCATGCGTACCTGCGAACAAATCCGAGTTCAGATGAACGCAGGCTGAAGTTCACACGGTGTCATGGGTTAGGTGTTGGCCGATTGGTCGGAGCTCTTTGGTGTTTGTATTTCAAAAGGACCATCCATGCCTTTCCTTTAGTAGCTCAAGAACATCTAGAGGTCTGTGTGATGAAGCAGACGTTTTAAAGGGAAACCTCTGGGGAAAATGATCCAATTTGAGTGGCCTGCCATGGCACGAGAGACCTTTGTCTCCCTTCTTGAATCATTCAAAAAGGGTACTTGTTGGAAAATCGCATTAATCTTCCTCCCAAATACCCATGAGCTAAAACTTCTTTCCCCAGTTTGTATGTGTTTGAGCTTTGTCCGTGCTTACAAAATTCTTGTTTTGTATCATATTCATGTTGTATTGGATACAAAGTTATTTCTAATTTATTATTAGCGAGAGTGTGGTAAATGCCTACTATGTGCCAGGCCCTGGGCAAGGTGCTGGAGATAGAAAGATGAAAGTAGGGCAGCTAGGTGGCACTGTGAGTAGAGCGACAGCCCTGGAGTCAGGAGGACCTGAGTTCAAATGCGGCCTCAGACACTTGACACACTTACTAGCTCTGTGACCTTGGGCGTACCAATTGCCCTGCCTTCCTACCTCCAGAAAAAAAAGGGAAAAAAAGTAAGATGAAAGTGAAATAGGCCCTGCCCTCTGGAGTTTATACTCTGCAGCATGGGCCAGCCCAGGCACAGCCCCACCTGCCCTCCAAGCCTGATAGAGACACCCCGGGACCCAAGGGCATGGGAATGGCCACCTGTCTAGTCCTGTGCCCTCAGCATCCTCCTGCAACAGCCCCTGGGGAGATGTGGCCCCACCCATGGGAGACCCAGAGAGGAAAGTTCCTGTCCCCAGCGCCCTGGGCCCTGCCAGTGGTCCACCCTCAGAAACAGCTAGTATTTTATCAGTGGAAATGGCATTAAAGAGGAGGTCTGATCATCTGCTTTGCCGCTGTCCCCTAAGGCCCTTTCCTCCATGTTTCCTCCTCCCTGGAGGATGGGGTATGTCTGGCTTTTCTCTTTGTGTGCCCAGCTCTCAGCTCTGTGCTTGGAAGACAGTGAGCACTGATTCATATATAAGTGTATGTAACATGTACATGCCTGACTCTATACTCCCATTTTGAAGTTACACATAAATAACTAGAAGGATGCCTCTCTCTGTTGATGCATACAGCCAGTTGGGTCTCTGGCTATAGAGAGGCCTGAGTGCCCATTGCTAGTGTGAGCACCGTCTGGCTGGTGTAGACCTGTCCATCCTCACCAGCACACACCCAGCTTTGCATGTGTTTATCAGGCTGATCCCTTCTCTCCTTTCTCTATCACGTTATGCACTTCTTCATGAATCACTTTCTGGTTGCATCCCCAGAGAGGTGCAGCAGTTCCGGCGTGACGTTCGCAACTCCCCAGAGGTGAAGTTTGCAGTCCAGGCCTTCGCGGCCCTGAACAGCAACAACTTTGTCAGGTTCTTCAAGCTGGTGCGGTCTGCTTCCTACCTGAACGCCTGCCTCCTGCACTGCTACTTCAATCAGGTGGGCGAGCTGTAATGGAAGGTCTGCAGGATACTCATTTGGGACTTTGCTTTGGTCTGGAGTGAGAAACAGAGTGCTCCCTGTGGGCCTGGGGATGTGGGGGAGCATCTCCTTTGCCTTCCCACTTACTGCCAGGAGACCATGGGCAAGCCATTATCTCTGGGCCTCATTTCCTCCATCTGTAAGATGAAGGGTAGGATTGGATCAGAGGTGCCAAACTCACTGCAGCTGAAGCAGATTAAAACGTAAATAAAGACACAGTACAGCAAAGATGATGCCACCTTGTGGATTTTAGGCAGCCAGGTGGTGCAATGAATAGAGCAGTGGGCCTGGAGTCAGGAGAACCAGTCTCAGACACTTCCTCTATGTGACCCTGGGCTTCACCTCTGCTTGCCTCAGTTAACTTATCTGTAAAATGGGACTCATGATAGCATTACCTTCCAAATTGTTGTGAGGATCCATCACGCTAACAATTGTGAAGCCCTAAGCCCAAGGGCTGGCACGTAAGGTGCTCTTTAAATGCTAGGCAGCTTTATGAGCTGTTGGGATTTTAAGTCAATATTCAGATTTCTGTTTGAGTTTGATGCCACTGGGCTAGTCATTTGTCAGGTCTCCTCGAAAGCTTTGATTCTGTGATCCGTGGTGATGCCATCTAGCAACAGCCTCCCAGTGATCCTTGAAGACGAGAAGCATCTCAGGCACAGAAGAGGAGGATCCCAGGAAGCCATTCCCTTCTCCACCACAGCAGATGCTCTCATGGGACACTTGGTGTTTTTAGGCTGTTGAGCTCTGCAGGACTTGGGAATGACTGGAGATCACCAGTTACCAGAGTTTACCATGCAGAGGGGGCAGCAATTTCTTTTTAAATTTAATCTCCACATTTTCTTGGGCTTAGAATCTGGAAGTCAGATGTTCAGCTCTCAAAACATCTCCTGGACATTTTCCCGACCTGCCATTGCACCTGTACCTTCCCTACAGGGGTTGGTGCCTGGGAAACATCTGTTGCGTGGGTCTGTTTTGGGGGACTGAGAAGGGGGGGGGGTCAGCTGGGTTTTTCTGCATTCTCAAAGCAAAAGCTCTTCATTTGGTCACTGTTTGGGAATTAACAGATCATTTAGGAAGGAGGAGAGTATATGTTTCATGACCTTCAGCTCAAAGTGCCAAATGTTCAGGGGGGAGATTTCTCCCTTTTGCGAGACTTCTTCATGTGATTTAAAAATGGCACAAAAGGGGTTTGTCCCTGAGCCAAACAGCTCACGTGGGAAATGGTCTTTGTCATTTGATGAAGCACTGGAGGAGTTGGTGATCAGGGGAAGAGGTTCCCTTGATTTGATACAGCAGAGCCCATGAAGTGGGTGACCTTGGCTTCAGAACACTCCTGGTGCATCTGTGGGGGTTGGGCATCTGCCCTGATAGGAGCTATTTTCCTTCTAGATCCGCAAAGATGCATTGCGGGCTCTCAACGTGGCTTACACAGTGAGCACTCAGAGGTCCACCAGCTTTCCCTTGGACAACCTGGTACCCATGTTGCTGTTTAGAGATGCCGAGGAAGCGACTGACTTCTTGAATTATTACGGCCTCAGTGTGTCCGATGGGTGAGAACTCCCATGACCTCTTGTGTCTGCCTTGAGCCAACCCTTCTTTTTGTTAATTGTGCCTTTGCTAGGAGCCCTCCTCTGTTGCCACTGCCTGTGAGCTGCTACAGCAGAGACTTTGTCCGTGGGCTTGGTACCCCAGGGCCTCCCACCCCTTAATTGGTGACCTTCTCTCCTGCCCACTCTGATGCCTTGCAGTAGCGAAGAGATGGCCTAGGTTTTTCAAATGCCTTGCTAGTGGGATTGGGGGGCTCCAGGTACAGACCCACTGAAGGACCAGGCTCACCAAGGACAGAGAGGCTTGTTACCAGCTAGGTCTCACTTTTGAAGACACTCTGCTAAGTCCTAGAGGGGCTGTGGTCTGTGAATGGATTCTTGATGGGTCCAGGTAGGAGAGCCCATGCATGCTAGGAAGGTGGCCCGGGATGAGTTGCTTCCAGTTCACGTTTGCCTTTCCAAATTTTGGATCAATTACTCTTGTCAATATCAGACATTCTCTGGACCACATTTGTTCTTTGTTGACATCACCAGAATGCAGGCCCCAGAGTGCAGGGCCCCAGGCGGTCAGCTGAATGGCGCCTCTTCCTTTCCGTCTCTAAGAGGATTGGCCTGCACTCAGGAGGTTCCAGGTTCATGAGTTCAGAGGGACTGCAGTGACGGGCACACCTGGGTGGTGGGTGTTGGAGCTCACCTTTGCCCTCGCCCCTCTCTGTTGGGAAGGTGGCATTTTTTCAGGTGGTCTTGATTTCCTGTTTGTTTGTTTTGGGAACAGCTGTGTCGAGCTTAATCGGTCTGCGTTTTCGGAACCCGAGGGCTTGTCCAAGGCAAAGAAGTGCACTTTTATTACAGAGAAGCTCACTGTGTCAGTGGGAGAAGTGGTGAATGGGGGGCCATTACCCCCCGTCCCTTGTCACATCCCAGTGTGCAGCTTCAACACGCAGAGCAAGTACATAGGAGAGACCGCGGCCCATGAGCCTGCCCTGAGTGGACAGAAGCCCAGCATGGAGAGTGGAGGTGAGTGAGCACGGTCACCTTGGGAGAGGCTGTCCAGCTGGTCCCACCCTCTTTTCACGGATGAGGAAACAGGCCTAGGAAGCACAGGGACCTGCCTGGTATCATACAGGGAGTAAGGCATGGAGCTGAGATTTGAACCCAGGTCTTGACTCCGGATCCCATGCCCTTTCCGGTGTGCCATTCTGTCCCTGGGAGGCTGGCCCCTTTGAGATTCCTTGGAGTTTTTGAAAGCCAGATCCTGACTTTGTACTCGGATGCCCTTTGTGGTGGGTGTTGGAAATGGTCCCAGTTTTTTGGGAAATGAGGATCTTTGAGGTTCTGCTGGTGTCCAGCTGACCTGATCTGAGCTCCAGGTCCCTTGCTGTCCCCTCCTCTGGGTTCTGTGTGGGATGACGGTGTTCCATGATCTTGTGTCCTTCAGGAGGTGGGAAGGTGGAAGAAACCAACCCTGGGACGGAAGTGCTGGCACTCCGTGTCCCGCCGCAGCCCTTGCTTGTCCCCCCGGCTCAGCCGCCGCAAACCCAGACCGCCGGGCTGCCGCCAGCCCTCGTGGCCCCTGCTCCTGCCCCACCGTTGTCTGCCCCATCATCTCTGTTCCAGCCTGTTGGGCAATCTGAGCTGCCTCCTCCCAAGCCTCGGCCTACTTACACTGACACGGTATGGAAGAAGGACCGTATTGCCTTTGCTCCACAGTAGGTAGTAGGGGTGTGAGACATCTCTCAGTCCAAGGCCTTTGTTAGACTGATGGGAAGCTGACACCCAGGCACATTGAGGCCTTGCCTTTAGGACTCTGGGTCAGTCAGTGAGCAGGCCTGTGTCAGGTGTTTCCTGTGATGTGGCCTCCAACTTACCCTGCCCGTGTCTGGTTTGGGCAGTGGCATTTGTGCAGTGTCTCCCTGACAGAGTGTGAGCCTCTGGGAGCAAGGATCGCTGTGGCCTTTCTTTGTGTCTTTGCACAGTTTCCACTTAACAGATGCCTGCTGAGTGGGAGTACAGCACGGGGCAGAAAACCCAGTCCCTGCTCTCCAGGAGCTTTCATTCTAATGGGGAGACAACATGGCAGTGATTAGGTATATGCAAGATATAGGACATTGGCAGAAGGTGACTTTAGCCAGGAAGGCTTTCCTAGTGGAGAGATGTCAGAAGGATTCCAGGGGGCTTCCTGTAGCTGTTGGCATTTGAGCTGTGGCTGGAGGGCATCCAGGAGGTGTGGCGGTGAAGGGGCTGGGCATTCTGGGCCTCGGGGACAGTCTAGACAGAGGTTAAGAGAATGGGGACGCTAGGATGAGTTGAGGGAAGAAAGGGGCCTGGAAATATCACATGGAGGACTCTGTCTGGTTCTGAGAAGGCAGAGAGCCAAAAGGAGATTCTGACATTCGCCGAGCCATGAGGCCTAGAAGGGGATGGCCTCTAGCATGGAGCTACCCGGATGCCTGTCACGAACTTGCTTGGAGCCGAGGTGTACTAAACACACAGTCGAGGCCAAAGAAACGGGGCCATTTGTCTTCCTTTTTGTCCTAGGACATCGCGGGGGTTGTTGAAGACCTTGTCCAGGACGTCCTCAGAAACTGCTGCAAAGAAATTGGCCATGCCGGGGCTGCCTACACGGCTGCAGCCTTAAGGTATGCTTGCTGGCTCCCAGGGATTTCTTTCCTTGAGCTAGAAGGCTCTGGGTCTCCCTCTTCCCCCGTCTCTTGTGAGCCCTCTCCCATGGCCTTCCAGCCTTCCTCAGCCTAGCACCTCAGCAGCCCTTATGTCTGACTCTCCAGCCTGTGCGCCGGTGGGGCTGGCTTAGGGAGAGTCAAGTGGCCTGAGTAGGTCCGTCCTGGCTTCAACCTCCCAGACTCTGGGTGGAGTGAGTGCTTGGAGAGGGCCAGATGGCGTGATGTATTTGTCTTTGTGTAGGGTTTCCAAGGTGGCCACAGAGGAGCTCTTGGCCGCAGCAACAGCGGATATTTTGAGGCAGGTCGCTGCTGAAGAAGTGAACAAAGAACGAAGAAGAGTTCAGGAAGAAAAGAAAAGGGCTGAAGATCAAAGGTAACGCAATCTCCGGCTGACAGGATCGAGGTATTGGTACATGGGTGGCACATTTAGGGTTAGAGATGCCTCCGACTCCGGAACACCAGAGGGGCTCAGGGCTCCCGGGACACGGGTTTCTCAGTGATCCCCTCTGGCTTTCTTTTCCCTCTGGCAGACGGAGACGGGAGAGAGAGCGCCTGCTGGCCCAGCTAACCCAGGTGCTGGCGGCTGAGCTGCTGAATCTCGTGGTGACTGAGTGTGTGCGTGAAATCTCCTCGCGGGAGCTGAAGTGAGTGAGAGCTGAAGCTGGGCTGGGTGTGGGTGAGAGGAGTGCGCTTCGTCCCCTTAGGCCTCATTGCTGTGATCCTTGGTTTTGAGTCATCTCAACAAAAGGCAGGCTCCTCTGCTGGCCTTGGAGTTTGGGCCCTGGGCTTGTTGCCCCCTTGGCCTCTGTCCAGGGAGGGGGGTGATCCCTGGAGCTCTGCCTCTGGGGCACTCTCCTAGAGCGGAGGGGTCCTTGGCCCTTCAGGCGTCTTTGCCCAATCCTCGGCTGAGCCGAGGGAGGGTTGGAGCCTGACTCTTAATTTGGGTGCCTGCGGGACCAGCCCTGGGGGAATATGTCAGAGGAAAAAACTTGGGGAAGATGGGTACATTTGCCGTGTCTGATGGCCTTTGGAAACAATTACGCCGTGGTTCACCCCATTTCCCCCCCCCCAGGTGGCTGTGCTCCAGGCTGTCCCCTCTTACAGGAGGTAGGAGTTGGAGGGGCCAGAGTCATGTTTCCCCAGTCAGGAAATGCCTTTCTTGGGCTCACTGGCCAGAAAGAATGAGTTACTGGGGTTGATTTAGATAGGAAACCAATTGCTAACAAATGGGTATTTAGATAATTTGCAATCTATCACAGCATCCCTTAAAAACAAACTTTGGAACAAAAGCTTTTCATTTGAATTTGAGGAAGAAAGCGTATATTGTTTCTTTTCATGTCAGATAACAGGGAGCCCCTGGAACAGGGATGTTTTCTCTTTTATCTCTGACCTAACAAGAGGCAGATAAAATCTGAAAGGGCATCCAAATTCCAGCCCTGTTCTTAGTCTAGACAGCTTACTAAATGTCTTCATGGCTGAGAATTTGAGCCTGGGGAGGGGTGTTAGGGATGGTCTGATTAAGCCTCATGTGGTCCACATGAAGAAGCTGGTGACTGTTAGGCCAGGTCAGGTGACAGAATTCTGGGTTCAAGAGTTAAGCTCATTTTTGTCATCTTCGCAGCCCATGTGGGTGGACTTGGGCTCCAGACATGTTCAGTTTTCCCACACAGGGAAGGAGGAGGGGGCAATGGAGGAGACAAAGTTAAAACACAGACAGGTGTGGTGGTTAGCACTCTGCTTTTGGGGGCAGTGCACCCTATGTTTGACACTTCATAGCTGAGGGGCCAGAGAGAAGGCCTGCAGCACCTCAGAACCAGTGGGTGGCCTCCTTGCCCCGGCCTCCACGGTGAGGGGACGTTTGATGAGAAGCGCTTCCCCATCCTGACGATGACATGGAAGTTGGGGATGGGGGGCTCTCAGACTACAGTTAGAGAACTGAGGTGTGTGTGGGTTGATGCTCCTGGCCCAGGTGAGGGCTGTCCATAGGCAGATGCAGAAAGAGATGGCTGATTATTGTGTGAGGAACCCGCTCTCTGAGGGAGGAGAACAGATACTGGGTTGGAATTCAGGAGGGCCAAGGGGCCTGTGGGTGACCCAAGGCAGGTCCTACCTTGAGTGTCCTGTGGACTGTAGTCCTGGTTTCCCCATTAATTAGCTATGGGAATTCGGGGCTGGCTAGAGCTCTCTTATCTGAGTGGTCTCTTTCAGCTTGCATACGCTGGGATGATTATTGAGGAAGAAACCACTTTGCTCTTGAGGCTGCCAGTGGCACTGTACCCAGGGTGCTGAGCCTAGAGTCATGAAATCCTAAGTTCAGATCTGTCCTTTGACAGTTACTAGCCGAATGGCCTTGGGCAAGTCACCCTCTGTGCATCGGTTAGCACCTACTTCAACAGGTTGTTGGCAGGATCCAGCGAGATCCTGTTTGTCAAAAGCGTAGCCCAGCACCTGGCACATAGTAGGTGCTTATTGCTTATTCTCTCCCTCCCGCCTCTCTTGTCCTAAGATAACGTCTTTCTTGGGATCCTTGGTATTTGAGAAACCCATAACTGAATGGCCGTGACCACTGTTCTTTTTCCTGGGACTGCCACAACTCAGCATTTCTTGTGAAAAATAGAAATCTTGTGGCTTCCAGTGGAAGGGCCTGTTGGGTTTGTTTTCTAGTTCTGAAATCAATGTGTGGGACTCTTCACAAGGATGGAGGCCCTGCCGAGGAGGGTTGGTCCAGTGTTGAGTCAGAGGCTTGAGATGTCTCTGCATTTGTCATTATCTAGGAGCGCGGTGGAGATGGAAAGGAGGGCCTGCGTGGCCCGTTGTTCTGAGGACGTCTGGGACCGTCTCATGGACATGTTCTTGGCAGAGGAGATTTTCCAGAGTGCCCGAGAGACCCTGCAGGAACTTCAGTGCTTCTGTAAATACCTGCAGCGGTGAGTGAGCATCTCCTCAGTGTTTCAAAGGGCCTCCCTTTTTCTTCACTTCTTTCTGCTTCTAGCCTCTAGTCCGTCAGGAGGTGGGTAGCATGCCTCATCGGTGGTCTCTGAGGATCAGCAATGGTCACTTTATTCTTCCTCGCTTCACCTGAGTCTTTCCAGAATTCCCATTCAAAATTTGGAGCAATTGCCTTTATGTCTTAGATGTTAGATCCGTAGCAGAGAAACTTGCTTTAAAGATTTTTTCCAGTTTACATGTTTCGCTTCTGGTTTTAGCTGGATTGAATTTGTTTGCAAAAGCTTTTCAATTTTATGCAATCAGAATTGTCCCTTTTATGTTCTGTGATCTTCTCTGTCTTTTGTTTGGTCGAGATCTCTGCCCCTTTCATTGGTGTAGGTCCAGTTCCTACCACCCATTTCGAGCTAGCACCTTCGTTCTGTCGGACTGCTCACCAGTGTCCTAGCAGTTTTGGGCCAATGCTGAGTCCTTATCCCAGCAGGTGGAATCTTTGGGTCACAACTATATTGGTTTGCTCCTTATGTTTCTACTTTGCCCCACTGATTGGCTTTTCCGGTCTTAACTGGTACCACATGGTTTTGACAGGCACCTCTTTGGCATGCTGGGCTCCTTTCTGTCCAACTTCTTTTTGTTACGTATTTGCAAGTTTTGGCTTTTCTCCCTCCGGTTGAGTTTTGTTGTTTTTTTCTAGATCTGTGAAGTTAACTCTTTGGCGATTCAGCATGACACTAAATCTGTACATTTATTTAGGTATTATTGTTATTTTTTTGTATGAGCACAGCCCACCCTTGAGCAATTAATGCCCTCCTGTTATGTAGAGCTGTCTTCATTTCTGTGCCTATGGTCACACAGTCTTTCTTAGTGGGTAGATTCCCAAGTATTTTATACTCTGGGCAGTTATTTCTTTTTCTACCTCTTCCTGTTGGATTTTGTCAGTGAGAAACAGAAAGGCTGAGGACGATTGGCCTATTAGCCATATACTGGGCTTAGGAATTGTTTTGATTAACTTTTACTCTTTATGGTTCTCCAAGTAAACCATCGTGTCTGTGAAAAGTAATCATTCACTTTCCCCATGTTTGTTCCCTCAACTTCTTTTTCTTTTATTGCTGTAGCATTGTTAGCATTTCTAGGATTCCATCGAGTAACGTGGCTAACAGTGGATGGTCTGTGCCTTGTCCTTGGTCCTGGATCTTCTTGGAAAGGCCTTTGGCATTTCTCCTTTCTAGGTCATAATAGCTCTTGGTTCTAGGTTGACATTATTTATCATATTAATGATTGGACTCTGTCACTTATTCTGATGTTTTTTTTAACATTTTATCATAGGCTACTTTGTACTTTTTCAAAAGCTTCTATATCAGTTGGCACGACCGTGTCATATAAAATGGGTTTTGTCGTCAGGAGAGAGTGTTTTTCTAGCAGATACTGAAGTATCATAACCCAGTTGCCATGCTACTGGGACGTCGATTACCTAAATACCGGTTTGCCTTTTTTTATGCTTCCTGCTTTGCGAACTCCTGGATACCTCGTTGGATGTTTCCTTCCCTCCTAGGGTGGGGGCAGGGCACTCCTTTTTATCAGCTGCTTGAAGGTGGAGGCGGTTGAACCAAAGTGGGGTGATTAGTGAGCAGGCTGGGAGGGTCTGTGCTCAGAGAGTTGGAAACTGGCCTTCCTTCAGTGGATCTGTGAGTGTGGAGAGAGAACCTGTTGTCTATCGGATGCCTGCCGGACATGAGCACATTCTGCATTTGTTCCCCAGAACAAGTTCCCTTGGCACTCCCACCTTCTCAGCTGCCATCAGGTGGTCACCGTGTGCTCTGGTTGCTATTTTTCAGACTTGCCAACCTCATCACCAGACATGGGTGTTCTTGTTTTTTTTTTTTTAATTTAATTTATTTAATATATTTAGTTCTCAGCATTGATTTTCATAAGAGTTTGAATTATAAATTTTCTCCCCATTTCTACCCTCCCACACACTCCAAGATGGTGTATATTCTGGTTGCCCCGTTCCCCAGTCAGCCCTCCCTTCTGTCACCTCACTCCCCTCCTACCCCCTTTTCCCTTCCTTTCTTGTAGGGCAAGATAAATTTCTATGCCCCATTGCCTGTGTATCTTATTTTCTAGTTGCATGCAAAAACTTTTTTTTTGTTGTTTTTGAACATCTGTTTTTAAAACCTTGAGTTCCAAATTCTCTCCCTTCTTCCCTTCCCACCCACCCTCCCTAAGAAGTCAAGCAATTCAACATAGGCCACATGCATATCATTATGTAAAACCCTTCCACAATACTCATGTTGTGAAAGACTAACTATATTTTGCTCCTTCCTAACCTATCCCCCTTTATCCAGTTTTCTCCCTTGACCCTGTCCCTTTTCGAAAGTGTTTGTTTTTGATTACCTCCACCCCCATCTGCCCTCCCTTCTATCATCCCCCCTTTTTTATCTTCTTCCTCCTTCTTTCCTGTGGGGTAAGATACCCAATTGAGTGTGTATGATATTCCCTCCTCAGGTCAAATCTGATGAGAGCAAGATTCACTCATTCCCCCTCACCTGCCTTCTCTTCTCTTCCTACAGAACTGCTTTTTCATGCCATTTTTATGTGAGATAATTTACCCCATTCTATCTCTCCCTTTCTCCCTCTCTCAATGTATTCCTCTCTCATCCCTTAATTTGATTTTTCTTTTAGATATCATCCCTTCATCTTCAACTCATCCTGTGCCCGCCTGCGCTCTCTCTGTGTGTGTGTGTGTGTGTGTGTGTGTGTGTGTGTGTGTGTGTGTGTGTGTATGTGTGTATATGCATACTCCCTTCAGCTATCCTAACACTGAGGTCTCATGAATCATACACATCATCTTTCCATGTAGGAATGTAAACAAAACAGTTCAACTTTAGTAAATCCCTTGCAATTTCTTTTTCTTTTTCTTTTTCTTGATTACCTTTTCATGCTTCTCTTGATTCTTGTGTTTGAAAGTCAAATTTTCTATTCAGCTCTGGTCTTTTCACTGAGAAAGCTCGAAAGTTCTCTATTTTATTGAAAGTCCATATTTTGCCTTGGAGCATGATACTCAGTTTTGCTGGGTAGGTGATTCTTGGTTTTAATCCTAGTTCCACTGACCTCCGGAATATCGTATTCCAGGCCCTTCGATCTCTTAATGTAGAAGCTGCTAGACCTTGGGATATTCTGATTGTGTTTCCACAATACTCAAATTGTTTCTTTCTGGCTGCTTGCAGTATTTTCTCCTTGATCTGGGAGCTCTGGAATTTGGTGACAATATTCCTAGGAGATTTCTTTTTAGGATCTATTTGAGGAGGCGATCAGTGGATTCTTTCAATTTCTATTTTGCCCTGTGGCTCTAGACTATCAGGGCAGTTTTCCTTGATAATTTCTTGAAAGATGGTATCTAGGCTGTTTTTTTGATCATGGCTTTCAGGTAGTCCAATAATTTTTGAATTATCTCTCCTGGATCTATTTTCCAGGTCAGTGGTTTTTCCAATGAGATATTTCACATTGTCTTCCATTTTTCGTTCCAATGGTTCTGTTTTATAATGTCTTGATTTCTCATAAAGTCACTGGCTTCCACTTGCTCCAGTCTAATTTTTAAGGTAGTATTTTCTTCGGTGGTCCTTTGGACCTCCTTCTCCATTTGGCTAATTCTGCCTTTCAAGGCATTTTCTCCTCATTGGCTTTTTGGAGCTCTTTTGCCATTTGAGTTATTTTTAGAGGTGTTTTTTTCTTCAGTGTATTTTTCAGTTATCTTTTTGGGTCTCCTTTAGCAAGTCCTTGACTTGTTTTTCATGGTTTTCTCGCATCCTTCTCATTTGTCTTCCCAATTTTTCCTCTACTTCTCTTGTTTGCTTTTCCAAATCCTTTTTGAGCTCTTCCATGGCCTGAGACCAGTTCATATTTTTCTTGGAGGTTTTTGTTATAGGCTCTTTGACTTTGTTGACTTCTTCTGTCTGTATGTTTTGGTCTTCTTTGTCACCAAAGAAAGATTCCAAAGTCTCAGACTGAATCTGGGTACGTTTTTGCTGCCTGGCCATGTTCCCAGCCAACTTACTTGACCCTTGAGTTTTTCAGCGGGGTATGACTGCTTGTAGAGTAAAGAGTGCTATGTTCCAAGCTTGAGGGCATGCGCTGCCACACCAGCACTCCTCCTTCCCCAAGAATCCCCAACCTGGACTGGGCTTAGATCTTCAGCAGGCTCTGCACTCCTGCTCTGATCTGCCACTTAATTCCTCCCACCAGGTGGGCCTGGGGCTGGAAGCAACTGCAGCTGTAGTTCTGTAGCTGCCCCACCTCCACTGCCCCCGGGGGCGGTGGCTGAATTGCGAACTTTGTCACCGTGTCCCCAGCAGCTTTTCCCACTGACCTTCTCTGTTGTCTTTGGTGTTTGTGGGTTGAGAAGTCTGGTAACTGCTGCAGCTCACTGATTCAGGGCGCTAGGGCACGCTCTGCCTGGCTCCTGGTCTGGTTGGTCCACGCCGCCCACGCTGGGCTCTGCTGTGCTCTGCTCCCAGCTCCGTGCAGGATAGACCTTACCCAGAGACCATCCAGGCTGTCCTGGGCTAGACCCCTGATTCCCCCCGCTATTTTGTGGGTTCTGCAGTTCTTCTCTGTTGTCTTTGGTGTTTGTGGGTTGAGAAGTCTGGAAACTGCCACAGCTCATTGATTCAGGGCGCTAGGGCCTGCTCTGCCCAGCTCCTGGTCTGGTTGGTCCGCGCTGCCCACGCTGGGCTCTGCTCCTCTCCACTCCCCTCCCAGCTCCGTGCATGATAGACCTCACCCAGCGACCATCCAGGCTGTCCTGGGCTGGAGCCCTGCTTCCCTCTGCTATTTTGTGGGTTCTGCAGTTCTAGAATTGGTTCAGAGCCATTTTTTATAGGTTTTTGGAGGGACTTGGCGGGGAGCTCCTGCTAGTCCCTGCTTTCCAGCCGCCGTCTTGGCTCCACCCCACTTGCTGGTGTTCTTGTTTTTTAAGGTGGAGAGAAGCTGTTGCAGCCCGGAAAAAACTCAAGAGACAGATGAGAGCGTTCCCTGCGGCCCCCTGTTGTGTCGATCTTAGCAACAGATTGCAGGCCTTGTCCCCCAGTGCGGAGTGTCCAATTGCTAAAGAGAACCTGGCCAAGGGAGTCCTGAATCTGGGGCATGCAGGAAAGCTGGGGGTCTCCTGCACCAGGTAAGAGGTGGGGCCATGTTC
The DNA here is from genome assembly GCF_011100635.1 of Trichosurus vulpecula. Taxonomy (NCBI): domain Eukaryota; kingdom Metazoa; phylum Chordata; class Mammalia; order Diprotodontia; family Phalangeridae; genus Trichosurus; species Trichosurus vulpecula. The sequence goes on from NC_050579.1 coordinate 9,896,892, forward strand.
TCTGTGGAATTCGGTTTCATCGTCACCCACCCAGCACGGTCCCTTGTGGTGCTCAGACTCTGCTTTGGTGGTCCTGTGAAGCTCAGGCAGCCATTCTTTAGAGTTATAGCAATTCTCTCCTTGTCCTCCTGCTCTGGTGGCTTTTTTACTTTTCACTCAAAATTAGTTTATGTGTTTAGCATATTAGTTTAGGTGACCTGTAGCTGATGCCTTTGGAAGGTCGAGCTAGATAATGATTCACACTGAGAACCGTCGTGTATTTTAAAATGCCAGAAATCAGGAAGAAGACAGCCCAGGCCTCCTTTTGTAGCTAGCTCCGTGTGGCCATCTTGTCTCTGGGGGTGCTGCCTGGGGCAGTGCGGATGTCACTCAGCCCTCCTCACCTGGCAGGCCTGCCCAGAGCCTCCAGGGTGGCCTGGTGGTCCATCTGCCCTCCCTCCCTGTGCTCCCCTTCTCTTTTCTGGTCATACAGCTCTCACACGGTCTTTCCCTTGCTCCTTGGACTATCTTCCTCATGCTCAGTGTGCTCTGGACTTGACCTCTGTTGCACTTTGCCTCCCTCCCTTCACGTTTTGTCTCAGGTGTTCCCTATCACTCAAGGCCTTTCCTTGTTCTCTTCCTAGCTGCTCACACCTTCTTCAAGAAGTTATCTTTGTATATTTTGTGTTGCTTTGTAGACATTTATTTGTGTCTCTGTTGTTCCCCCCGAATAGTATTTTATATTTTCCAATTACATGTAAAGATAGTTTTCAGCATTCACTAGTATAAGATTTTGAGTTCCAAATTTTTTCTCCCTCCTTCCCCTCCCCACCAAGACAGCAAGCAATCGGATATAGCCTATATATGTACAATCATGTTAAAAATGTTTCAACATTAGTCATGTTGTGAAAGAAGAATCGGAACAAAAGGGGAAAAACCACAAGAGAGGAAAAACGAAAAGAGAAAATAGTCCGCTTTGATCTGCATTCAGACTCCATGGTTCTTTCTCTGGTTGTGGACGGCATTTTCCATCGTGAGTCCTTTGGAATTGTCATGATGTATTGCTGAGAACAGCTAAATCATTCACAGCTGATCATTGTTACAATGTTGCTGTTACTGTGTATGTTCTTCTGGTTCTGCTCCCCTCACTCAGCATCAGTTCATCTAAGTCTTTCCAGGTTTTTCTGAAGTCTGCCTGCTCCTCATTTCTTATACCACAATAGGATTCCATTACATTCATATACCACAACCTGTTCAGCTGTTCCCCAATGGATGGGCATCCCCTCAATTTCCAGTTCTTTGCCACCACAAAAAGAGCTGCTATAAATATTTTTGTACATGTGAGTCCTTTTCCCATTTGTGTGATCTCTCTGGGATACAGACCTAGAAGTGGTATTGCTGGATCACAGGGGATAGCCCTTTGGGCATAAGAATGTACGCTTCTTGAGGACAGGGTCTGTTTTGCCTTTGTTTCTTTCTCTAGCACCTAGCACTATGTGCCTACACATAGCAGCCTCTTGATAAATGTTTATTGGCTGATTTAGGTAACCTGTAGTTTTTAGTCTTTGCACATTGTAGAATTCCATAATTTGTAGCTAGAGTGGATCACTGAAAAATTGTTGATTTCAGTGTGACAGTTTTTTGGTTTAGGGAGAAGTTTAGGGTTGTGGAAAACACTGCCCAGTTTTCCACAGGCAATCCAAGCCCTTTTCTTTCTCCTTTTAAAGTCTTGGTCCCACTTGTTGTCCGTCCCCAGTAGTGACCGTCCAAGATGCATACAAATGGACTAGCCCAACCAGGTTCTATCACTCCTAATAGGCATTCTTCATCCATTTGGTCTTTAATGTGTGGATTGTCAGACTAAGTACTTTTGAGTGGTGATAGGCTTCATTTCAGAGACTCTGCGGTGTTTGGGAACCTGATGCAGTTATGGGGGCTCCCTTTCAAATCATACTGTGCTCCAGGCAGTCTCCATAACAGTGGCAAATGTCCCTGACAAGTGAACATCTTCATTTTTTTTGTCTTGCTTGTGATCAGTGATCAAAACTTCGTTGAATAGTTATGTCTCTTGTTACTCGTTTCAGAGATTTGTATGTGGGCTAAATGCATGTGTGGCAGCAGGTGCCTTGTTGGAAAAGAACCTTGAGGACTATGTTTTTTTCTGTTGGATTAAAGGCTTTTTTAAATCTTCCAGCAAAAGTCCTGAGGTGGGGTGTTGTGTAGTCTCTCTGCCCAACCTTATGGCTGGCTGCATGCCTCCAGGATCATAAGGGGTTGCTGTGTTCAGTCTCTTCTCCTCCGTCCAGCCAGGATGCTACCTTGATGCCCGTAGATTGTCCTTATCAAAGTTTGCTGGTGCCGAGAAGGCCAGCGGGATCCCCCTGCTGGGGTTGCTCTACTGTGCCATGTTTTCAGTTGTTCAGAGCCTGCCCCTCTCAAGTATCATAGGACTCAATCCGTCTGTGACCTCTCCAGTGGTGCTCTTCTGGAAACATTTGGCTCATCCAGCCATTCTCCCCCTCTTTGTATGTAGCCCATGAAGGCAGAAAGCTCTCCAGGGGTGCCTTTGCTGTCTGAGGAGGGAGATGGTGACAGAACTCATCCATTTCTGTCCCTTGTCAACATCCGGGTCCACCCTTCAGTGCCCCTCCTTTCTGGGAGCAAGCCTCACTCTTTGCAGGGGCAGGGGCATGGGGTGGGGGCAGAGTGGCCTGGGGAGTGGAGGGGAGTAGTGTCTGGGCCCTCCTTTGGATGGTGAAAGTGCTGCTAGGGGAGGGGAGGAAAGGAGCCTGGAGGCTTGGAGCGCTGCCTGATGGGGCGGCCTGGGCTGCACTTTCTTCTGCCAAATGAGAGGTTGACCGCAATGTATCCAAAGTCTATTCTAGCCCTGAATTGATGACCACACTGTAAACATAAGCAGAGCACTTGCACACCTTACATATATTTAATATAGCACTTATCTGAACATATGTGTAAATGCTGAATTATCTCTCTCTAATCTTTTATTCATCTTTTAAAAACCTTTCCCTAAGTAGTCTTTGTATAAAGATAAAAGAAAGATGGAGAAACTCAGGGGTTGGAGCCTCCAGATCTCAGGCCCCACCTGAAGCCCGGCCTCGTCCCAGGGTGATCAGACTCAGGGACGTGGATGTGTTGGATTTTGGTGAATTGCATTGACCAGTGGGGTAGAGGAGGGGGAAGAGGCAGAGCAATCACAGGAAAGGGTTTTGGAAGGTAAATTTTTTCCTTCATTTCTAGTGATTTGGTTCCTTTTTTCCTGTACCCAAATAATTTGAGAGTAAGCATTTATTTACTAGTGAGAGTGCCATACTAATTTCCTCCCTCCCTGAAGAAAGTGGATGTTGCGTAGACAGAGCTTTCTGCCTCAGTCATGAGAAATAGCCACCCTTAGAACTTGGGAGCTCTAGAGAGGAGAAGGCATGGGCAGAGCAGGCAGCGTTCACGAGGGGCCTGTGAAGTGAGCTGACGGGTCACTGGTGGTTGGCGTTTGGGAGAAGCTGCCAAGGGTGAACGCGCTGTGGTCTCTCTCCTGATCTTTGGGCTTCTCCTCCTCCTCCCTTTCTTGGAGAGGGCAGGCAAGTGTGGTTTACACTGGATGAGAAGGCTCCTCTTCTCCTGCTGCCATTGCCATCCAGAGACCAGCCAGGGACCCCTCACTCTCCCTGGGGCACACCTGCTCTTACTGACATGAGGCTGCCTGGGCCAGGGCCACGTCTCATGCTGTCTGGCATGTCCCCTCCAAGGACGCTGACACTCTTGCTTCTTTTTCTTTCTGAGGTTACGATGGATGAGAAACAAGACAATACATCAAATGAAGGTTCAATATTTCTACCAGCAATTACTCAGGTTCGTTAATGGGGTTAAAGGTTCATTATGCATTAGAAGAGGACTATTTGATTGACTTTTGACCAGGCTCTCCTTCCCAGTGAAGCCGTGTGGACTCCTCTGGACCTGCCAGCCCTCATTGCCGAGCATTACCCTGGGCCAAAGGAGCAGGTGTTCTGGAAGCTGGTGTTGGTGCTGCCTGACAGTGAAGAGTCTGCTTCTGGCTGCTCTAGCAGGTGAGCCCTGCTTCTAAGGGGCTGAGACCTTGCCAGGCCCGCTCAGGATCCCCAGAGCCCATGCACCAGGGGCTCCTGTCCCACAGCTGACATGCAGTCAGCTCTGGATGTTTGCTCTGACCTGGGCTCTGCTTGGCCTTCCGATGCCTCTTAACCTTGGGTCTTTCCATGGGTGGGCATTTGCTCCGAAGACCACAGCCCTCTGTGAAGGTTTTCTCCAGATTTGGCTGACTTGGACTCTGTATGGGAAGAAGGCTTGGGTCTTGGGAAGTGTGCACCAGATTCTGCCTCCCTTTGGGCAGTTAGTCCATGGAGGTGTGGCTGGGCCTGGGGCCTTTCCTCCTTCTCACCTTTGGGGTATGCTTCTTTTGTTTTATCTTTGTAGGATTCTAGCAAACTGGCTGAAAGTCAAGTTCATGGGCTATGAAGATTTAGACCGTGGCACCTGTCGTGCTTCCAAGGGGATCCAGACACTGACCCTGTTGAATGCCTGTGGCACCAAAGGGAACCGGAGAGTCTGGGTCAATGTGTGCATTAAGGTGTGTACGTGATGGCCAAGTAGGGCCTGGGCCTCTGTGCCTCCTTTGCCTGCTGAATGGCAGCTAGCGGAAGGGGTTGTGACATGTTCTCCCTTGTGAGCGTTTACTCCTTCCTTTGTCCGGTTCCTGTTTATCGAGGCCTCCCTGGGGCTTTGCTACCCTCACAGGGCTGTCTGCAGCAAGGCTATTACCTGTGAGGTGCATGCGGGGCCCAGTTCGAGGTGGAAGGACATGGGCAAGCTGGACGTGGTGCCACCCGTGGGGGTCGCTTCTTGCCCTTGGCAGCTCATGATGTTCTCGGGGGTTGAGATGGGCATGGGAGGCCTCTCCCAGTCTGGGGGAACTTGTTAGCACCTCAGGCACCAGGAGGTGGCATTGTGTTGGAGGTAGGACCGGAACCCAGGCCGTCTTGCCCCAAGACCAGCTCTCCGTGCAGAAGGCATGGTCTCCGTGGAGACTCATGAGAGGTGCTGGACAGTGTTGAGGCTCCAGGCTAAGGGACCCACCCAGAATTGCAGCTTGAGTCCTGACTCAAAAGGGTGTGAGGGAGGGAGTGAGCAGGAGGAGCCAGGCCTTGGGCATCTGTGGTGAGGCCCACCTGCCTGCCCTGGGTGTCCGTGCGGGCCGGACTCCCAGCCTGGGACTGAGCCCATGGTAACTGAGGGAGGGACAGTGTAGGTTGCGCAGCAAGAAAGGCCGTGCTTAGCGGTCGGCCTGCTGGTGATGAGCCAAGCCAGACCCAGGACCCATCCTGTGGGGGGACGGCAGGCAGAGCGCTCTGTGGGACCCTGAGGAAATCACTTCACCTCTTTCTCTCTAAGCCTCAGTTTCCTCCTCTGTAAAATGGGCACAATTGCAGCCTGTCCCTCTCAGGGGCTCGTGAGGCCTCAAGGAGACCAGCATGAGTGCTTGCGATGAATACTCTCACTCAAAGGTGTGAGTGGGGGAGTCAGCCTCAGGCCCCCACCACTGCAACGTCGTCACCTTCGAGTTTGGCCTCCAGCCTCTCACCCTGGCTCCTGCGGTCTTCTGTTTGGTGCTGCACTCTCCCTGACCTGGTTCTGCTGTTGCTGTGCTCCCGTAGGTGGCCCATGGCCTGTTGAGCGACTCGGCCCTCGACGCCGCCGAGACACAGAAGGACCTTCTGGGCACCGGCGGCCTTCTCTTCTTACTACCTGCCCCAGGGAAGAGCGTCGCGCTGGCTGAGGAGGATGTGTACTGGCTCTCGGCCCTCTTGCAGCTCAAACAGCTCTTGCAGGCAAAGCCCTCCCACCCCCTGGTGCCGCTGGTGGTCCTTGTGCCTGGCCAGGACGGGGCCACCACAAGAGAAGTGGAGGAAGGTGTGTGCGGGACTCACAGACCCTGGGGAGGGAGCAGAGAGGGCTGGCCTGGAGCCCTTGTCCTCTGTCTGCCAACCAGCCTTGTTTCCTGGCATGTCCCCACCCCACATGCTCTTTCATTTCACTCACGCAGACTCGCTTTCTTTTCTTTGGTTTGTGCCCCCTTCATTTCCATAGAAATCCCTGTCCTTCCCCCATCCATTGGGGCCTTTCCCCATAACCAAAAGTAAGAAAGAAAAGGGAAACAGAGTTCGGCCAGACTGACCCGTGGGCCCTCCGCGCTTCCTCGGCTCTTCTCAGACCAAAGCCGGTTCAGAGAATTGATTAGGACCCGTGTGACTTACCGCTCTTTCTGTTGGTGTTAGATTCTCTTCATTTACTCGCTCTCAGTTCTTAGGCGTCTTCCCAGGCCTCCCTGGACCATCCAAAGCTGTCCTTCTTTGGGGTGCCCCCACATTTCATTCAGCCTTTCCCCAGGCCCTCAGCATCTCCTTGTTACCCGTTATATCCTGCTCTGAAGGGTCAGGAAGCCTTTACCAGGTGCCTCCTATGTGCCAGGCTCCATGCTGGGCTGGGGGGGACAAAGCAAGGCAAAGGACAGCCCCTGCCCTCAGGGCTCCCAGTCTCATGGGGGAGACAATATGCAAATAGCCATGCTCAGACATGCTGCAGACAGGATCAGTGGGAGAAAATTGGCAGAGGACTTGCCCTAGTGTTCAGGAGGCTCGGAGGTGGGGGGGGATGAAGAGGGAGTGTGTTCCAGGCCAGAGCCCTGTCCTTGGATTGCGCAGCCTTTGTGACTTGGGGTTGGGGGTGTAAAGGATTGAGACTGGAAAGATGCAAGGGACCAGGCTCTGAAGCTTAAATGTTAGACCCATTTTGGCGGTGATGGGGAGCCAGTCAGCTCTATCTGGAGTGTGTGTGTGTGTGTGTGGGTGGGGGGAGTCGTGGACATCCTCAGATAAATACCTGACAGTAGGATCTCTCCGGTCAAAGGCCAGACCCACCCATGGGCTTCATACAAGTGGTCTGTCACCCCTGCTCTGCTCACTCTGCTCCCCTTCACTTCTAGAGTCCTTGGACTCCTTCACAGAATGCCTTGGATTTAGACTAGAAAGAGATCTCTGTAACTGTGCAGTGCGACCCTTCCCTAAAGGGAACCCCACCCCCCCCCCCCCGCCCCCGCGAGACAACTCCCTGGGCTTCTGGGCCAGGTGTCCCCTAAGCAGTTTGTCTGCTCTCTCCAAGGTCTGATGCTCCAGGACCTGGTTTCATCCCAGCTTATTTCAGATTATATCATTGTGGAGATCCCGGCCACAGTCAATGATCTGCAAGGCACCAGCCAGGTAAGATGGCACCTTGGATGGCCGGCAGATTGTAAACCACGTTTGGGGGTGAGTTGCTTTGAAGCTGATTTGCGTCCCTGAATCCCATTTTGTCTGCGGGGATCTACTGTAGACATGTTCTCCCAGAGTAGCCCATAGCCATCATGAGAGCCCGAGTAGAGAAGGCTCTCTGCCCTCAGGCTGGGGTGCTTGGGGCTCGGCCCCCGGCTTCTTCTGAAGCAGACTTGGAGACCAGGACAGTGGTCTTGGGGTGCCTACCCAGGGATACTCTGGGCCTGCTTAAGGGAGAGGTTCTGACCATCACAGGGGCCGAGAGCAAGAGTCTTGCCCTTTGGCCGGATGCTGGTGCTCCCCCAGTGGAGGAGGGCTGTGGGCATAGGCCTGTGTGGGGCTGAGGGCTGGGGGCTGTGGGGTGGTCCAGTCATTGAGGGCCAGATTCAGGAACGGTGCCAGAAATGCTCCCCTTGACAAAAGTGGACAGACGCTCACTCCCAACTTGTCATTTGGCCAGCTCTGTCCCCTCAGCCACTGCCCGTGTCTGCCCGCAGGTGTCCCAGGCCGTGAAATGGCTGATCTCCCACTGCCCCAGCTCCCTGGAACTCTGCTGCCAGACTCTGCCGCAGTACATTGAGGACGGCGTCAGCCGCGAGTTCAGCGACCGCTTCTTCTATGACCGCAAGGAGCGGCGTGTGGCCGGCCTGGCCTCGCAGGAGCCCAGCGCCATCATTGAGCTCTTCAACAGTGTGTTGCACTTCCTGGCCGAGGCGGCCTCCTCTGAGCAGCTCTGCCACCTGTCCTGGCCCATCACGGAGTTTGCGGAGCCGGGGGGCAGCAAGGTGCTTCCTCATCTCCAGTGGAACACGCCCAGCCACCTGGCCTGGCTGAAGAAGGCTGTGCTTTCCTTCCAGCTGCCTCACATGGACCTTCCCCCTCAGGGTGGTAGGTGTCCCCACCCCTGCCTCAGCTCTGCCAGGTGGAAAGGGCTGAGGGTGCCAAGGAGGCTGGCAGCCATAGAGGACAGGAAAGGTCAGCTTTGATCAGTGTAGGAGACCTCTAGGCATGGGGCTCCCTCTGCTGCTGCAGATTGCACCTGCTACTCAGTGAAGATGGGCTGGGGCCCTTGAGAATTGGCTTGACTGGCCACGTGGCTGATAGGGTTCAGCAGGGAGACTCGGGCCATCCTGGCTCCAGCATCCCCCCTGGAATCAGGGTTTGCCATGTCAGTCTGGATGCTAGGGGCCCTCTGGGATGTGCAGGCTCCATCAGGCCTGTGGAGCTCTGAAGGGCCAAGGGTTCACGGGGCAGCCCAGGGCATTTTCTCTCTCTCTTATCTGGTGTGGCTTCTGCCTCTGAGAGCTTCCTCAAGCTCTTTGAGGCCTGTGGAGCACCTGTCTCTCAGCAGTGTGACCTTGGCATGGTCCATTTCTTTCTCTGGGCAGCGAGGCGCAGGACTCAGTGTCTTTCAGACTCATTGTAGTCATTCACTGACCTCCAGCAGAGGAGCACTGTCAGTCCAGTGAGCCCCTGGGTGGCCTGGGCCTGAGTGCACTAGAACTCTGGGCCACACCTGCATCTGGACACAGCTCTGTGTCCTCTGGGATACAGCAGGTGGTCCTTAAGAATCCCACCACCCTGCAGCTGTTCTCCTGACAGGCCCTCCACACTTAGCTGTTGACCCGCCCCCGGGCCTAGGATAGGCATGGGGTCTCCCTCTCTGTGCTGGAGGGGGGCCTTGGTGTCTGAGCCAGGGGCGACCTGGCCTAAACGCCATGTGTGTGTGGCTATGTGTGTGTCGGGGTGGGGGGTTGTGACCTAGGCTCTCGGGTCTTTTCAGCTCCCTGGCGGCTCGTGTGCACCATGATTTTCCAGTATGTGTCCCAGATTCCAAGCTGTGGCCAGACGCAGCCCATCCTTCAGTCACAGGTGGAGAATCTTCTGAGTCGAACGTACAGCAGGTGGAGGAACAAGGACATGTGGACCTTGGGAGAGCTGGGGCCCTCGGTGGATGAGATTCCATGGGATGACGTCATAGCTCTGTGCATCAACCATAAGCTGCGGGATTGGAAGCCTCCCAGACTGCCTGTCACATCAGGTAGCAAGTGGTCTATGCTGTGGACGGAGACCAATTTCTCGGGTGTAGGGGAGGGAGGAGTCACTCACAAGACAGGTGGCTTATTTTCCCAGAATTCCCCCATGTTGATCACAGGGGCCTTGGGTACCCGAACCCCCTTCTTTGTTGGTTCCCCAAGGCACACCAGCCAGGAGTGGAGGGGCAGGCGCCTCCCTGGGCCATTCGTGGCCAGGATGCTATTGGGCTGGATGCCTTGTGGGGCAAGCGAGCCACTGAGGGACCAGGATCCTTGGAGACGCCTCCGCTTATACATCCGTTCATTCCTTTGTCTTCTCAGAAGCTCTGAGTGAAGACGGTCAGATCTGCGTCTACTTTCTCAAAAGCCACTTAAAAAGCTACGATGTCCCTGGGTCCTGGGAACACGCCAGGTTGCAGACCCAGAAGGAGGCCCGGGGACAAGGACATGGACGGTGCGTTGGGTTTCCTGCCCAGGCTGTTGGGCCCTTATGTACACGTGTGCATACGTGCACATTCACATACATATGCATGTACACACAATGCAGGCACGCACATGCTGGCACACATGCAAACACGCATGTGCACTCTCACACACTCCACATGCATGTGCACACATCGGCACATATATGAACACACGCACAGCTATGTCACGTATACATCCACAGTACCCACAACCCATGCATGCACACATGGCACATGTACACACATACACACACACAATGTGCTCACATACATGTGCACAGTATACATTGCACACACACATGCATGCACCCCCACAGGCACATACATCCACACACATACAGGCACACTCATCCACACACTCTGTGTATTGAACCCCAAATCCCAAGACCGTGCCGGATGCGGGGTGCAGTATTCCCTGTGCTTCATCCTCTTTCCAGGATCATCCTCTGTGAGTGGTGCTGTTGTGGGGACTGTGCTGCCTTTCCACCTGCCCATCTCCCCATGCTTTCCCACATCCCCTCAGAGGGCCCCCAGCATACATGTGCCCCTGCTGTCTTCTCTGTCTGCCAGTGGAGGGAGGCCTTGGACCCACCCAGAGTTGTCTTCCTGCCTTTGACTCACTGAGGGTGATTCCCAGTGGGCTGGGCCCATTGTAGCCTCACCCCAGGTGCCTCCCAGCTTCCTAAGTCAGCCCTTCTCAGGTGGACCAGACAAGGCCCAAATTTCCTTGCAAAGCCACTTCTTTTTCTCCCAAGGGCCGATGCTCCTTCTCATTCTCTACCTGAATGCACCCGAGAGAGGCCCCCTCCCTCTGCCAGCCGAGACTCCCAAGAGTACGTCTGATGGGCCGCTGCCCCTTCTCTGCCCCACTCCACGGATGCCCTTTGATACCCTTCACATCCCTCCAGTGGGCGTGGAAAGCCCCTTCCATCCTGCCTCTCTAGGCTTAGCATGATCCCCTTTTGCTCAGTCCTTGTTTTGGTCAAGCTGGCATTTGCTGGTTCTCACAATGGTTGTTCCAGATTTTGTTTCTGGGTCCTGGTACTGGCTGCTGCCCCCCTCGGGCCTGGAACACCCCTTCTCTCCTCCTCCCCCCCCAACCCCCCGCAACCCCTTGCCACTACCTCTTAGCATACCTAGTTTCCGTCAAAGTTTCACAGCAAGGAAGTGTCCGAGGCTGGATTTGAACTCAGATCTTCTGACCCCAGGCCTAGCTCTCTGTGCACAGTGGTGCCCCCTGGTGACCAGAGTGATCTTATGTGCGCTTAGTGTCATTATTCCCCTAAGAAAAGCCTTTTGACAAAACATGATTTCTTCACGTTTCTGGAGAAAGCGTGTCCCCCCAACTTGGAGTCCTGCCCTGGCCGAGTGCGTGGGTCATCTCGGGTTGGTGCTATGGTAGCCAGGGATGGACACACAGCAGGTGAATTTGTTCCTGTCTCTAACTTTTCCCTCTTACTTCTGACAGGTTGGGTGTGAAGCCTTCGCGATCACTTGGCAAGGGCTTCTTCTCTTCCTGGCTCCGTGTTCCCTACAGCGGGACCAGGGGCCTGGAGAGCGGCAGTGCTGGCCGTGTGCCCGATGCTGAGGAGCTTGCCCGCACGGCCTCGGCCTCGGAGTTACTCCCGGGGCGCCTGTCTGCCAGCCTTCAACTGGAAAAGGAGGAGAGCCAGAGGTGAGAAGGGGTCCAGACAGGAGGCCCCTCCTGCCTCTCCTTCCTTTTGGTCTCCCTGCTGTACCTCCTGTGGGTACTCTCAGGCTTTGGGGCTGGGTGTTCCCTTCCTCCTGTGTCCCTGTGCAGGCCAGTATGTGGAAGCTGCAGTACGGAGAGAGGGCCCCTAAGGGAGGGCTGCAGCAGAAAGCCACTGACCTCGCGGTGTCCTCCCTGGCTCTGGCCTTGGCTGCAGGCCTCATCCCTCTGGGCCCATGGTGGCTGTTGTGGGGGCAGACTCTTGGTCCCTCAGCTCCTCCCATCAACAGTGATGGAGTCGGCAGGTACCTTCTGCCTCCTGCTAAGCCCAGGCGATGGGTGGGCTCAGCTCTGGCTGACCACAGCAGGAGGGGGTCACTGCTGCAGGGAGCTGTGGGCTGGGGAGGTTTCCTTAGGGAGTTTGGGGGTTTCGTTCTGTTTCTCATCTTCTCTTTTCTTTTTGGCAGTGTTTTTATAGTTGGTTTTGGAATGGCAGGGGGAAGAAAGGAGGGAAAGAAGGGGAAAAAGAGTTGGGGAGAAAGAGAAGGGGGAAAGAGAAGAGGGGAGAGAGAGGAAGAAAAAGAAAAGAGAGAGAGAAAGGGGAGGGCAGGGAAGAGAAGGGGAGAGAGAGGGAGAGAGGGGAGAGGGAGAGAGACAGAAAGTGAAAAAGAATGGGGGGGGTATGTGCTTGTGTGGAGGTACGTGTATGTGCATGCATGTGTGGCCACTGGCCTCATTTCCAGCCCCTTCTCTGTTCCTTTTGAAGTGTTCTGCTTCCCCCCAGCACATTGCCTTTGTATTTTGGTGATGATGTACAGGTGACAAAGGCACCAGCTGATGGGGGAGGGGGTCCACGACCGCCTCAGGGCTGGGGGTGGGCTGCTGGGAGAGAACCTTGCTGTGACTCACCTCCTAAATTGGGGAAGGTCAAACACTTGTGAGTATAAGCCCTGAAAAGTCACTGCCTTTGTCCCTTTAGGTTCGAAGACCAGCTGCGCCAGTGGCTGGCTGGGGACCTCAAGCAGGGGCCAGAATCAAGCCCCCTACCTCTCTACCTTCCTCAAGCTCTTGTTTTGACACCCCAGACTCTTCAGCCAGTGCTCAGAGTGTCAGCAACCACCAGCCCCCAGGTAAGGTGGAACTTGGGCTTGGCCTGGGTCAGAGCTGAAGGTCACCAGGGCTGCCTCCAGAGGTGGCACATTCCACTTTTGGGCAGCATGAACCATGAACCTTCTGCCAGAGGCCTTCGGAGCTGAGGGAAATGTTCCCTGAAGCTGGGTCTCTGCTGAGGAGAGGAGCACAACCTCTGGCATGTGTGACCAGCACTAACAATGGTGTGCGTGTGTGTGTGCACGCGTGTTGTATCCTCAGGGCTCAGGGGCATGCATGTACCTGCCTGAGCAGGGTCTAGGGCTCCAAGCTGTATAAGAGAACAGAAGGGTCCCCAGTCAACCCCCTGACATCGACAGGGTGGAGTGGATTCTTTCTATCTTTGGCCATGCCTGCCCCCTGGCATGCTGGCGCATCTCTTTTCTTGCACACTCTCCCCACCCCCAGCCCAGCCAAGGTGAAGGTGGGGTTCTTCATCATGCCCCCTTTGGGCCTAAGGGACCATATTGTTGGTCATGGAAAGGAAGGTCTGAGACCTGTGTGCAAAGCCTCTCTCCTTTCACCTTTGAAGGATGAGAAGACCACTGACCTGCGGCGGCTGTCCCTGGAGATGGACGTGTCTTTGACCGACAAACTGAATCGCTTAGAAAGCCTGATCCGAAGGACCCAAGAGGAAGAGCTGGTCTGCGAGCGTCATCTCTCCACATTGTTGGACATGGTGGACATTTGACAAACCCCCCAGGTAGGGGGTGGGGGCTGTTTCCCACGAGGGGCTGTGCTCGACGTACACACAATAATGTTCTCTGCGGATGCTTGACCAGCAGCTGGGACTGTGGCTGTGAATCATGGAAATAAAGAGTGTGACTGCAATGCTTTTGTCTGGTGGGGATGGCGGGGATGCTGGTGCCCAGGCTCTGGCTGGAGCCTCCTTGGGCGCTCGTCCCTGGGCTGTTGGGAGGGGCAGAGAAGCTGGGTCCGGCCAAGCCTTTGGCAAAGCTGTGCACATGCTCGCTTCTCTTAGCCACTCTGAGACTTCACTGAATCCCTTTTTCATGTTTATCTCTGGATCTGATCTTGCTCTGTGTTTTCTAACCCGGCTAGGGTGAAATGGTACGCACAGAGCCTTACCCCCCTGGGGGGGCCCCTCCTTGAGCCTGGGGGTGACAACACTGAGCACACAGGTTACTCATGCTGTGGGAGGCCTGGGCTCCAGGGACCCTCTGGATGAGTTTGGTGTTGGCTGAATGTTAGGGATAAATGACTCATTACTTTAGGGCAAATTCAGAAACGCCCCTTGCACAGGTACAGGATGGGCAGATCTTGGAAGATCTCGGGGGTTTAGTGAAGGAAGCGCCGTTGGATGGGGATGCTGGAAATGTTAATGCCATCATGGGCCGGACTAAGAGGAGCTCCCAGGAGCAGGCTGGCGATGTTCCTGCTGCCTTCTGGCCTGGTCTGACCCATATGGAGGCTGGCCAGAAGGCCATTGCTAGGTGAGAGAGGCCTCAGGCTGGGCCATCAGCCCATTTCTGGTCAAGGGGAGTTTTTAAGCACTTACAAGTCCTCAGCCAGCGTGTACTAAGCACCTACTATGTGTCCCTGCCCTGGGTGAGCTTCTGATCCAAAGGGAAGGCAGTCCTGTGGAAGGAGGTTCATGCTTCCCAAAGGTGGAATGTGTGGCCTCCAGTGGTTGCTTTCTACCATGTTCTGGGATGGAAAGGCTGGGTTTGACTCAAATGGAGGGCTTGGCTGGGACCAGAGGAAGAGAGGGGGCACTCAGGCAGAAACGTCCCCAAATGCCTGTAAATCAATTCAGTTCACAAGGGCAGCCCCTGGTGCCAAAGGAATTCTAGGGTGTGTTTAGAGGGCACTGGGCTCGAGGCCTCTGGGTCCTTCCTGGGTGGAGCCCCTCAGTGCCTGACCCAGGCTTCAGGTACCTCCAGGCAGGCGATGTGCAAGCACGGGCCTCCTTGGGAGAGCCCCCAAGTCCTGATCAGCCTGGGAAGGGCAGCCAGAGGGTGACTTTGGCATCCCGTTATTTAAATTGTATTTTGTTTTTCCACAATTACACGTAAAAACAATTTTAAGCATTCATTTTTTTAAATGTTGAGTTCCATGTTCTCTCCCTCTGCCCCTCCCCTCCCCAAGACAGTACACAATTGGATACAGGTTGTCCACTTTGGCATCCTCTTCCTATTTTAGGAAGAGAGGGGAGAGCCTGCGTGGAGCTGACATGGGTCCCCCTCCCCCTAGAGCGCTGCTCTGTGTGATCCCAAGGGCCAAACTGCCCACGCTCCCAGGCAGAGGGGGAGAGCCTGCGTGGAGCTGACACCTCCTCTTAGAGTGCTGCTGTGCGCAGTCCCCAGGGCCGGCTGGGCACCTGCACGGAGGAGGCGGCTGCTCGGGGCTCCCAGGGGCAGGGCAGGGATCTTCTGGGTGGAGGCAGGAGCCTGGGGCCAGCACTGAAGGGCTGATTGAGGGCAAAGATGGTTGGGGGGAGAAGAGCAGAGGCGGGATGGGGCGTCTGGAGGCCCCTGGGAAGGATGCTGGAGGGCAGAGGGGCTCCCCCTGGGGTCCGACTCTGTGACGCCCTCCTCGGTTTTCTTGGCACACACTGCAGGGCTTTGCCATGTCGTCAGACTCATTTGACAGGTGAGGAAACTGAGGCAGGCAGGGTGAAGTGACTTGCCCAGGGTCTGAGGCTGGATTTGAGCTACCCCTTGGGCTATCCAAGCCCCCATTATACAAGGGAGGAAACTGAGACCTGGCGCAGCCTGGTCAAAACACCTAGGAGGGGAGGCTGCATGGGCACTCAGCTCTGCGCGCCGCCCCCCCCCCCCCCCCCCCGTGACGATGCCTTCGGCGGCGGATGACTGGGGGGCCCGGGGCCTCCTTGGGCCGATTCGGTGGGCGGTGGGGGAGAGCGACCCTTCCCCGACCTCCGTTTCCCCACTTGTGAAATGAGAGCAGGGTTCACGGCTCGCGGGGGGTGTGGCGTAGGGTGCCGCAGGCCCAGACCCCTCGAGTTCTGCAGGGTTGGCCCCGCCCCCGGTCACCCTTCCAGTCCTCCTCCAATCGGCGCGTCCCTGCGCGCTCCACCCTTCTCAACTGTCCGGGCCACAGCCAATGGAACGCGAGGTCCGCAGCGGGCCACGCCCCTGGAGCGTTCCCATTGGCCCAGCGCTCCTCGGCTCATGTGGCCCCAGCCCCGGCCGGACTACAATTCCCGGCGTGCCCCGCGGCGGCCCGGGTCGATCCCCGGAGCCCTGGCTAGCGAGCGAGCGGAGTCGGTTAGATTGGTCCCCGCGCCCCGAGCCCCGGTCCCCGAGCCATGACGGACGGCACGTGAGTAGCACCCGCGCCCGCCCCGGAGCCCAACGACCACCCGCCCCCGCCCCGCGTCAGTAACGCCCACTCGCTCGACCCGCCGGTCGTCAGCTGCCCGGCTCCAGCCCCGGCCCGGCTCCCCGGCCCGGGCAGCACTCATGAGGCGCCTGCTGTATGCGGGGAAGGCCTGGAAGGACACCCTCTCCCCACCAGTTCCCAGCCCGGCTGGGGGAGGGACTCCCGGGGTCGCGCCGAGTCTGAGGGAGCGGGGTAAAGGGTAGGGGCGTGTCGCCCCCGCTCACTCCCATCCCCCTCCAGGTGCCTGCGGAGGCGGGGGGGCCCCTACAAGACCCCCCCGGCCACGGAGCTGAGCCGCTGGCGCCTGGCCAACGAGGAGGGCCGGCAGCGCTGGACGTACGGCCCGGGGGATGATGAGCAGAGGGCCCTGGAGGCCCACGCCGTGGGGCTGGACACGGTGGGTGCCCCCACCCGGGGGGAGGAGCGGGGGAGGGGAGAGGAGCGGGGTGGGGGGCGGAAGGGGCCCTCGATTCCCGCCCCCCACTAATCCTCCCCTTTCGCAGGCGAAGTACTTCGAGGAGCTGCCCCCCGCCCGCACGGCCGGGGAGGGGGCGTGGAAGGGCATGAAGTTCTACTCGCAGCTGCAGGCGGAGGACGGCCACTGGCCCGGGGACTACGGGGGCCCCCTGTTCCTGCTGCCAGGTGCGGCGGATGGGCGTGTGTGAGTGTGCAAGCGGGGGCACGTGCGGTCAAAGGGACGGCGTGGGAATGAGTGTGTGTGAGCGTGTACACGCGTGGGTGCGTGTCTGTGGTCCGAGGGCGGCAGCTGCGCGTGTGAGTGTCTAGTGTTTCCTGAAAGCCAAGAAAGACCCTCGGGCCTGCGTGCACGCGTGTCAGTGTGGCCGGAAGGGCCTGTTCTCTGTTGAGCGAAGGCTTTGGACCTCAGGCTGGCCCCACTTTGGCCCCTCTGGGCTTGGGATCCTGCGTGGTGCCTGGTGAGAGTCCTCCCACGTGGCTTTCCGAAGAGTTTGTGGTAACCCCACGGACAGAAGGAGGAAGCCTGGTGGAATGGCCCGGGATGAGGGGATATGGAGGTGGGGGAGTGCCCTCACTGCCATGGTGATGGATCAGTCCTTCCCGAGGCTCCCTTCTAGCGTGACCTGAAGCTCCTGGCCTTGGGGGAAGGATGGAGGGAGGAAGCATCCGTGGAGTGCCCGCTGTGTGCCAGCCTTTACAACTGCCCTGGCGAGGAGGAGGGAGGAAGGTGCTGGGATGAGGAAACCAGGCAGTGACTCAGGTCTTACTGTCTCCTGTGCCTTAGTTCTTGCTCCTTGTTAATAGGTTTTTTCCTTTACTTTTTGTTCCGGAATTTCAGAAAGGATGCTCTACCTAGTTCCCGTTTTTAAAATTGATCACTTTTGGGGCAGAGTCACAGACCTGCTACCACCACCACCACCACCACCCCCCCCCCCCTTGCCTGCTAGGCAAGACTAGACAGAATCCAAGAAAAAAATGAGTTGTTTTTCCAGGCCAAGTTGGCCCAGGGAGATAGGCAGGTCTGCAGATATTGGGACTGGTTCTGGTTCCTGAGGAGCCTTTTAGCACCCAGGATTAGAAAGGGAGTAGAAGCTGTGCCTTGGGTCAGGAAGAGGCGCAGGGGGGCAGGAAGCTCTGTCCTCACACATCCGGGCTGCACTGAGGATGGGAACCTGTGCTTTGGGGTGGTGGAGAGTCGTAGGTCCTAGCTCTGAAAGGAGCCGAGCTGCCCACAGCAGCAGATGCTTGCTAGGGCAGGAATCCCAGACCAGATGGAAGCCAGCTATTCAGTCTCTCTGAAACTGCAGTTTCCCAATATGCTGAGAGTGCCAAAGACAGGACCAGCCCAGAGAATTCCCACCTCCAACATCAAGTCAAGGATGGAGCTGGAAGAATGAGCAAATAAACGTGGGGCCACCAGAAAGCCGAGCCATAAATCCAGAAGAAGAGGCTGATTCCGGAACAGCAGTAGGAATTGCCTCAGGGAAACACAGCTCAGGCATCAATCCAACTAGAAAGCTTAAAAATGATTTTCAAAAACAAATGAGAGCAGTGAAAGGGAAGAAAGGGAACAGAAACGAGCTGTGGAAGGAACCAGATATCCAACCAGATATCCAACACCTCACCCAAGAAAAGAGCCCTGTGAAAAATAATACTGACCAAATAGAAGTGAATGGCTCAATGAGACATCAAGAAATATTAAAGTCCAAAGACTGAAAAAAATAGAAGAAAATGGACATTCAAGAAAAAACCACTGACCTAGAAAACAGTACTTAAGAGTTGGACTACCTGAAAGCCTTGAGCAAAAAAAGAGCCCAGATGGCATATTTCAAGCTTATATTTAAAACTCTTAGAACCAGAAGACAAAGTAGAAACTGAAAGAATGTTGGTTACCTCCTTTAAGAAACTCCCTAAAAGAAAACTTTAAGAAACCTCTCAGCCAAAACCCAGAGCTCCTTAATGAAAGAAAGAAAACGCTGTAAGTGACCAGAAAGAAAGCATCCCAGGTAGTGAGGAGGCACAGTCAGGACCACAGAGTATTTACCAGCCACTAATATCTAGGAGTGAAGAGCTTGGCATATATAGGCTATTCCAGAAAGCAAAAGATCTTTTAAAAGATAAGTCTTCGTGACCCAAGGCCCAGAACTCTGGACTGCTACCCAGCTGCACCAATCTCCCTAGAACTCTGATCAGGAGTCCTAGAGGAAATCTAATTAGAGGGCTGGGGAGTGGAAAGGGAAAGAGGAATATAACCAAGCAGAAGAGTGGATGCAATTATCTCTCATTATCAGAAGGACAGGGTAGGAGGAAGCAGGTGATATTGAAGGCAGGGCAGGTAGGGTTAAGTGACTTGCCCAAGGTCACCCAGCTAGTGCGTCTGAGGCTGGGTTTGAACTCAGGTCCTCCTGACTCCAGGGCCGGCGCTCTACTCACTGCACCACCCAGCTGGCCCAGGAGGGAAGAGTTTTGTGGGGGTGTGTGTGTATATGTGTGTGTGCGTACACAAACACTTCACCTGATGGGGCATAAGAGGGAGGGTTTAGTCAGAAGCAAAACAGACTTAAAGATGGGGCAATAAACAGAAGGAAAAGTACAAGAATAGAATAGAGGGAGGCATACAATTAACAATCATAACTGTGAACGGGGTAGACTCATTGATGAAATGGAAGAGCATGGTAGAGAGGTTTCGTAGCCAGAATCCAATAATAAGAAACACATTTGAAACTGAAAGAGATGCATGGAGGAAGGGGTTTAAAGGGGCAGGAACAAAATAAATACTGCTTCAGATAAAATTAAAAAAACCCAGGAATAGTAATCATAATCTCAGACAAAACAGCAGCCAAAGGAGACCTACTTTAAAAAGATAAACAAGGAAACTACGTTTTGATGGAAGGTACTGTAGATAACGAATTACCATCAGTACTAAATAGATGTGTACCAAGCGTCGTAGGACCTAAATTCTTGAAGGAAAAGCTAAATGAGCAATAGGGAGAAAGAGTAAAACGGTGCAGGATCTTACTCAGTTTACTCAGAATTTTTGCTGGACGCTGCCTGTTTTTAACAGGTTTGGTTGTTGCTTTCCTAATGGGATGGAGAGAAAGAAGACCAGAAAATAGGAGTTTGAGAAAAAGAATGATGAATTAAAGGGAAGGAGTGAACACATTTTATTAGTTACTCTGTTTAGAATGCATTAGCCAGCCAAGATTGCTTTTGGGTTTTGTATCCCTAACCCATACCTGGGTTTTAAATTGATCTTCAGTTTTAGGAGGTTTTTTGCCCACCTTTTAAATTTAGTGCTGGTCCAATTATAATTTTTGTTACTTAATCTTTTAAGTAATATTGGTATAACTTCCCAATGGTGTTTAATATCATTAAGGGGCATCTAATTCTAGATTTTACTTTTTTGCCTTTCAACATTATTTGTTTCTGCTAATTTGCACATACAGGTACATGTTTGTATATTTGAAGTCTAGTATAAGGCTAGGGTTACTGTAGTTAAGTGATACGGCTGTTTGGAGGGACGATGCTTGGAGGTAGAGGATTCGGAGTGGGTTTGGGTTAGACAAGGGCCAGTGAGAATGGGGAGGATGTCTTTTAGGGTCAGGGTAAAGGTGGATTTTAGGAGGCAGTAAACGGGAAGGATTTAGAGGTAAATATGTGGGGTATCCATAAATTCTATGTGTAATTTAAAATAGTTGTAACTTTGTAACTATATGTGATAGAATCTGCAAGAAGCAAAAGAAAGAAGAAACACTTTAATTGTTTTATTGTTCTTGTTAATTTTCAACATGTCCGCCATCATTACTAATACAAAGGGTAATATGATTCTGTAGTTCGTGGAAAACGTTTTCAAGCTGGTTTTCAGTAATGCCAGCAATCACATCAGTTATCCTAGCTTGCAAGTCTTGTTTAGATCGAGGTTTGGTTGAATAAACATTAGTTTTCACACATCCCCATAAAAAGAGGTCCAATGGAGTCAAATCTGGCAAACCTGGAGGCCAAGAAAATGGTAGACTTTGGACAGTGGTGGTAGATGTTAGTTCAGCCAACCAAGGAACACAGTTTATTTTGTCTTCTAGTGAAGCCATGGGTCAACAGTAATCCTGAAAAATAAGTAATTTTTAAGTTGAATTTCAAAAAATAAACATAAAATTTCTAAAGACAAAAATAAACTAGATACATCAAGCTTTCTAATCCTTGTTATAGCTTCCATCGCAGAGTTACAGAATTATGACTATTTTAAATTGCACGTGGACTTTATGGACATTACTAGGAGGGAATGGACTAGAATCAGAATGAGAGTTTGAATATTTGAAATTAGGTCACACCCCCACTATCTCTTGTTAATACATAACTCAGCTCTGCTTAGTGTAAGATACCCAAGGTGGTGTTCAGATATTAAATGATATTCTTTCCTGCAGATACTTGGCTAC
Organism: Trichosurus vulpecula; assembly: GCF_011100635.1. Lineage (NCBI taxonomy): Eukaryota > Metazoa > Chordata > Mammalia > Diprotodontia > Phalangeridae > Trichosurus > Trichosurus vulpecula. The sequence goes on from NC_050579.1 coordinate 9,917,844, forward strand.
GTTGTTTTGTAGTATTTTGAACTGATACTCATAGGATTTTAACAGTTGTAAAATATGGACATAACCTTTAAGAAAGATAGGACAGACGTTGGTAGCTGCATTTTATAGACATGGAAACAGCCTCAGGTTCCAGGACTTGTCCACAAGGTCACGCTGACCTCATTTCTCTTTCTGCTCGACCTAGAAGTGACCTCTCACAATGAAGGAACTTTCTTTTGGATTATGTAGGACTCTTGATCACGTGCCGTGTGACCAACACCTCCTTCCCAGCTGGGTACAAAGAGGAGATTGAGCGCTATCTGCGATCTGTGCAGCTTCCTGACGGCGGCTGGGGCCTGTGAGTCTGAAGAGGATAAAGCTTTGTTCTCTGTCTGTCCCCTACTCAGTCCACTCCAGCAGCGGCTTGGTTTGGCCTGCCGCAGCTGACCTGTCGAGCCATTCTGCCTTCTCTCCACGCCTTTGTACCGATTGCCGCCCCCCCCACCCCCCATGCCTGGCATGCTTTCTCTCATCCCCTCTTTGGGTGACCTGTGCCTGCCTTCCCTTCCCATGGACCTAGTCTGGATTGACTTCACACATCCCTGTGGAAGGTCCTGGTTGTTTCCCTCTCAGGAGAGTAGAAGCTTTTTGAAGACAGGGATTGTGGCTTCTCTCTTTGTACCTCCAACCCTGAGCTCAAGGCCTGGCCCCACAAACCCTTGAATAATTTGGGCAGCCTGAGATGACAAAATCCTCATTCTTAAGTCAATAGAAGTTGGCCATCCAAGCACACAATTCACCCTAATCACTCAGGGGGCCACCATTGATTTAGTGCCTCTCAGGGGCCTGGCACTCTGCTTGGTTGGTCCTGGGAATGCCCTCAGGGAACTTAGAAGATGCCTGTATGGCAAGGTACCTGGGAGGGTGTGCTATGGGAGGTTCGGGAAAGGCTACATGCAGTGGGTGCTGCCTGAGCTGCAGGTCTTGTAAGAGGGAGAACCTTGCAGGCTTTGGGGCAGGCAGCTTGTGGAGAGACCAAGAGAGCAGATGGCTTGTTGGTGACTGGACTAGATCATGCAGAGGGCAGGCTGGAAGGGGTGGGGGCAGGGGCAGACATTTCTTAGCAATTGTCCTTAATGAGGCTACTGTGATTGGTTACGTCCTTAGGCAGTCTCTTTATCCTGTTATTGTTCAGATGAAAAATCCATGAGACATGACCCTGGCTAAAGCACAGTATGAATCAGGGAGGCCCTGGGCTCCAAAGGACATGACGTTTCTGCGAGCTCCACGTGCTGCCCAGACAGACTTCTTCCTCTTGACTTATAAGGACCCAAATCTTGTCCTCATCTTTTGGCACCCCTTGTTTTTATAAAGCCTGTTACAAATGCTGGCTTCCTCAGCCCATTTGGAACATGGTCACATCTTTGATTCATTCGTTTGTAGCGTGGTGAGCTTCTAGCAGAATTCTTCCCTTGAGAAAAGGTTGAGGGTTGAAGATGGGGGGGGTTCTCCCCCTCTGTTCCTGGGTCTCAGCACAGGTAGGGTAGAGGTCCTTTGGGACTTGCTGAGGTTTCCGAAATCCCAGGAGTACATGTTTTAATTCTTCATTGCTTAATGAGCATGGAGAAGCTGGTCAAGAACCAGAGTGCTTTTCTTGCTGAAATACGGACTGGTTTCCTGTTTCCTGGGGCCCAGGCCTTTTGGGTTGTGTTTGGTATGACAGAGTTCTTTAGATACAGTGGAAGGGATAGAGGGATAGGGAGGGAGGGAGGCAGGCACAAGAGAGAGGAAGAGAGAGATGGGGGGAGGGAGAGAAGAGAGGGAGAGATGGACATGGGGAAGAGAGAAAGAGAAGCAGAGAGAGATGGAGACATGGGGGAGGAGAGATAAAGAGGAGAGATCTAGAGAAGGGAGAGGGGGAGATGGGGAGAGGTGGAGATGGGGGAGAAGAGAGGAGAAGCAGGTCCGTTGGCTCCATCCTTGCAGAGTCCTGGACATGGGGTGGAGTGGGGCAGAATCTGCTCAGATGGCCAGACGGAAACATCCTGCCCACTGGGGTTGCTCTGCTTCTCTTCCACCCCTTTGGTTTGGAGGATTGTTCTATCCTGAAGAATCTGGGCCGAAGCTTTGCTGGGTGAGATGGGAGTCATCAGCAGAGGTTGAGTCTTCTCTGGACTCTTTCGTTCTTTTGCAGGCATGTTGAGGATAAGTCGACTGTGTTTGGCACTGCCTTGAACTACGTATCTCTGAGAATCTTGGGAGTTGGACCAGATGACCCTGCCCTGGTGCGTGCCAGGACCAACCTTCATGAGAAAGGTGTGTTGGGTATGGTGTTCTCTTGACCAAGACTGGGTTCTATGGCACTGTATTTACTTCTTTTGTTTCTTTAAATTTCTCTCCATTTACTTGTAGAACAATTTTCAGCATTCATTTTAAAAAATTTTGAATTCCAAATTTCCTCCATCCCCTTTCCCCTCCCTGAGGCAGTAAGCAGCCTGATCTAGGTTATACAGGTGCAGTTCATGGAAAACATATTTCCATATTAGTCATTTTATGCAAGAAAACTTAAACCTCCCCTGAAAAGAGTTTAAAAAGTCTGCTTCAGTCTGCATTTAGACACTATTGGTTCTTTATCTGGAGGTGGTTAGAGTGCTTCATCCTGAGTTCTTTGGGATTGTCTTGGATCCTTGTACTGCTAAGAAGAGCTGAACTGTCACTGTGTTCACTTCCAAGGATCAGAGACGTCCTGGGGATTCCTCTGACCACCTCTGTTCCTTCCTAGTTGTTTGTCTGTGGGCAAGCCTCGGTGTCCTCACATGTAAAATGAGGGATGATGATGATGATGGTGATGACAGCAGCTGGCACTTATATAGCATTCTAAGGTTTGCAAAACTCTGGTTGGATCCCCAACCCTTACAGGTGGATACTAGGATTATTTCCATTTGATAGACCAGGAAAGCAACACTTGATGGAGGTAAAGATCTCTGGATGTAGGCCCTCAGCATCTCCCTCCTGGACCCTCTCAGTAGTCTGTGGGGGGCTGCCCACACTCCAGTCTGTTCTCCTGTGAAACAAATGAATTTCATAAAATGCCTGAGGAGCAAATACACAATCCTCTGGTTGGCGCCTAAAGCCCTCCCAGCCTGCTCCATCATCTTCGCAGGCCCCATGTCATCCGGTGCCTCTCCTGCCTCCACCTCTCCCCCCTTGTCTCCACCTCTGGGCTTCCTGAGCCCTCTTCATTTATGCTCCAGTTTGCCTATCAAAAGCTTGTTTGGACACAGTTGTTTGTGGGTTGTAGCCCCCATTTAGACTGGCAGCTCCTTGAAGGCAGGGACAACTTTTGCCTTTCTTTGTAGCCCTGGTGGTGCCACCATAGTAGGTGTTGTCCAGTGTTTTATTGGCTTGAGCAGGCTCTTGAGTAAGCACCTGAGGTATAGTTTTAACTTGGGCCTTCCTGACCCCAAGGCTGGCTCTCTGTCCATTCTCCGGGTCCACGGAACTGCTCGTGATACCTGCTGGACTCACCTTTGAGCTTTTGTGAGGTGTGAAGGAGGGTTTTTTATAGGGTTGTAATTTTCTGTCTTTTGGGCTTGATGAGGATCTGGTTGGTGTACGGTGATTAGGCAGTGAGCCATGGTCTTGGGGCCCCAAGTCTGGAGGTCCCACCTCACCTCTTGACTGGAGGTGGTGCCTTTGGGTGCCAGGCTCTCCAGCTTTCCTCCACTCCCTGGGGGTTCTGAGAATACCCACCCTTATATAGATTAATGAGAGATGGCTTTTAGTGGGTAGGTAGAGATGAAGCGGCCATTGTGACTGCTGTGAAGAGTGTGGTGTTCTTCCCAGACTTGCTTCTCTGTTTTACTTCTGTGGTTTGGACTCTGAGGTGACAAGGCTGTGACTCTCCCTTCGTCTGATAACACAATTTCAGTGCTTTATCTTGGTCCTACACTGAGCAATGCTGGCATTCTGGAGAATTTTTCAGCGTGCCTGTCATTTTTATTTACACCTCTGTTAGTGTTGCCAGTTTTTTTATCGTGCCATGGAGAACATGTAAAATCTGGCCGGGAGCTTTGGTGTGGCAGAGGATGGCAATGGGGGAGTGTGTGGGTACCTTTCTTTGACCTCAGGTTCGTGTGCTGGTTGGGATTGCTCAGAGCTCCGTGGAAGCCGGACCGTCCTTCCCAGGCCTTGTGTCCTCCTTTCTTCTCTTGAAATGGATGTTGGCTCCCACCAACCTTCTGAGTGGGCAGCAGCAGTTTTGTTGGGCAGTAGGGAAGCACCAGAAGGCGGTTGATTCTTTGGGACCTGGTCTTTTCTAGGTGGTGCTCTTGGAATCCCTTCATGGGGAAAGTTTTGGTTGGCCATCCTGAATGTTTACAGCTGGGAAGGACTGAATACCCTCTTTCCTGAAATGTGGTATGTATCAACAACATGGTTCTCTTTGAACATGGGATAACTGTATTCTCTAGTTGGTTGGTTGGTCTTGGAGGCTCTGGAGCCTGCTTGTTGGCCTTGCTGGGCCCCTGCCCCTGCTTGCTCTGGCCTCTGCTTGGTGCCCCACTGATCCTGCCCCACTGTTAGGGACTGTTGTCAAGCTCCCAAGGCATTCTTGCTCTTCTCTCTCCACAAGATGCAAAGACCTGATAAGTTGGCCCTGGGGTTCCCACCGAAGCTCCCTCCCCACCTCCATTCCTCCAGGAAATGCTACTGGTCAGTCTGGGCACCCTCTTCGTCCCTGCTCAGGCCTCTCTCTGGACATGCATCTCAGGCCTTTGTGCTTCCTCCAGGACTGGCAGGGCCCTGGTGCTCTCTTTTCTTACCCATCTTCCACCTCTGCTTTGTCCTCTTTGTTCCCAGACCTGTTCAGCTCTCCCCACTTGTAAAAGCAGGCTTCCATCACTCCTTTTCCATCCCAATGCCAGCCTAGCAGGCACCACTCCTCTCACATCTCTATTTGCTGCATTGGATCTTCTGCTCCCACTAGCCTACGGACATTCCTCAGGGGTGCCTGGGACCTCCCGGTCATCCCGTCTCCTGACCTCTGTTCAGTCCTCAGTCTCTGACCTTTGTGCCTCACCTGGGGTCTTTTCTCGATGCCCCAGAGGCTCCTGCTTCTCTCCTCCATCTTTCTGTGTGTCCTCTCAGTTCTCTTGCAGAGCCCTTCATTGAGATCAGTGCTCCCGAGGTCTGTGTCCTGGCCTTTCTTCTCTTCACCTCCAGTCCTGAGGCACGTTACTTGCTCCCAGGCCTTCACTTGTCTCTCCCCTGAGCATCAGACCCTCACCTCTGGCTGCCTTCGTGCCCCCCACAGGCCTTAGCTCCACGTCTGACTCATTTTAGCACCATGTACTACTGCTCTGGTTTTGAGGAAGGTTTCCTAGTCTCTTCTAGTCTCCTTCTTGTTTGACTTTGTCTGCTGGGGCATTTCCAGCCTTTGCCCCAAGCCCCTGGGCCTTAAGGGCCAGCCAGATTGGACCGTGTGTTTTGGTGCCTGAGCTCAGGCTGAGAATTCCCTCTCTTGCCTTTTGTGGTTCTTGCCCATCCTTTAAAGGCCAGCACCACTGGCTTACTTCCCAAGGTTCCTCCTCATGTGAGGTTTTCAAGCGAAGTGGGATGACCCTTTGTGGGGAACACTGTCAGGGAGACACCTGTGCCTGTAGAGGCCCGTGTTGGGCTGAGGGCCTCAGAGACCCTTTCCAACTCTGGTATTCTATATCTGGGAACCCTCTCCCATCATATGCTTAGGTGGTATTTCTAGGAGGCTATGGGCTTCATGAGGCTTGGCCTTCTAGGGATGCCATCTGCCTATGTGAGAACACTGGGTGTGGCCCAGGTTGGCACCCATCTTTGTAAGTTATCATGGTAAGGCCTAGTGCCCAGTGCTGACCAGTGGGGTTGGAGCTGAGGCCTCCCATAGGTGGGGCAGCCTTGCCTTGATGGAAGCTACGTGGCCCCCAGCTAGACAGTAAGCAGATGTTTGGCTTTCTTTGCCAGGCTCTTTCCTGCCTGGGTACCTGCTCACCCTTCAACTCTATGGTGCCACTGTCGCCAGGTATATCTGCCCATGAGCTACTGTTATGCCATGCGCCTGCAGGGCCAAGAGGACGAGCTGGTTCAGAGCCTCCGACAGGTGAGGCCCTTCATTATGACCACGGGCAGGAGGGGGAGGGGTCAGGCTAGTCCTGGGGGATTCTGGGAACCTCGGCAACAGCTGCATTTAAAATAAATGTGGGAGCCTCTCGTTAAGAAAGCTAGGAGAAGGAAACAGGAATTGATTAAGTGCTATGTGCCAGGCACTAAATATCTTATTGGAACTTCCCAACAACCCTGGAGGTATGTGTGATTATGATCTCCATTTTACAGATGAAGAAACTGAGGCAAACAAGTTAGTTAAGTGACTTGCGTGGGGTCCCCCAGCTAATAGTCTCTGATGCCACATTTGAGCTCAGGTCTTCCTGACTCCAGGCCCTGCCTTTCAGTGGGTGCAGAAGAGTGAGACATTAATAATAAGGTTTTTGAACTTTACTCTTCTCCCTAAGGTTCCTGTGTTTATTTTTTAAAAAATTGTTGTAAGCTTGGTAACTACTGATACACCAACATTTTAAATGACTGTATGAAACCGTAAACTGGTGTTATTTTCAGTTTAGGGGAAAAGAGGTAATTTATTTGCCTGTGATGGTTGGAGTCCCTCAGGCCACCTTTCATTCTGGGTGGTGGTGTGGATTTTGTCGGCTTTCTTCCCTATGGCTTCATTGACAAGTCCCCACATTTTGTTGTGTTCTTCATGGTTGTCTCTTATTTTGAGTGAAAAGCAAACAGAGAAATGGCCCCTGGTAAAGGTAGAGGAGCCAGTGGGATTGGCCAAGGCCCGCTGCAATCCAGGCCGAAGCCTGTGGTCCAGGCCGAGTCTGGGAGCAGTGATGAGTCTCATTTGCTGGGGAAGCCTTTGCCCTGGCCTGGCCTGGCCCGGCTTGACCTGCCCTCCATCTAGAGAGCCCTGCCCCTATCCTGCCTTGGATCAGCCTTCCTGCCGAGGGGCCAAGCAGTATGCGTGGCTGTCAGGATATTTACAAAGAGCATAAGGCATTCCCCTGCTGTCAGCCAATCAGCAGGCATCTATTACACACCTGCTGTGCGCAGGCATTATGCTGGGGCAGCAAAGACAGAGACCAAAGCCAGCCAAGCAACAAGCATTTATTAGGTACCTACTGTGTACCCAGCACCATGTTCATTTGGGGGGATGCAAAGACAGAGTTTGGAGGAGCTCCCTTCTCTTGGGGGAGGCCACATGTCAGCATAGAAGTCTAGTGAGGGTCTGTAGAAAGACAAGGTAGCTTGGGAGGGGCAGCATGGGCAGCTGGGACATGGGAGGAAGCTTCCTGTGGAAGGAAGAGAGGAAAGAATCCCTCTATTAAGGAGAGGAAGGAGAGCACTTGAGGAGTGGGAGAAGGGCAGCATGGTCTTGGGAGAGGTGATGAGAGGCAATGAGGTCCTCTGTGCTGACATGGTGGCTCGAAGGGGCCGGATGTGGGATACCGGGTGTGAGTAGGACTGTGTGTGTGGCCCTTTCCAGGTCACCGTCAGGGGACTCGACCCCCTGGTCCAGGACTGGTTTCTGATCTGTTGTCCTTTTTTTCAGGAACTTTATATTGAAGACTATTCCAGCATAGACTGGCCGGCCCACAGGAATCATGTGGCTGCCTGTGACCTCTACACACCCCACAGCTGGCTCCTGCGACTGGTCTATGGTAGGTTAGCCCATGTGGTCCCCTCCTCCCAGGCACAGAGGAAAGTCCCTGGTAGGGGGGCACTGTGGTCAGCGCTTCCTTGGATGCATTTACAAGTGGAGAGCCCCTGGTCTAGAGCCTGATCAGGGTGGTCCCCCAAGGACTGGCCTCATCTTTCCCCTTGAGGTTCTGGGATCAAGTAGATGATGATATGGGAAAGTGTCTGAGGATTTTCCATTGTCCATCCTGTTCCCTGGCTGGCATTTCATCTCTGTGGGGTTGTGCCCCGTCCCAGCCCTGTTTCCCGGCACCCACTAGAACTTGAGTTCTTTGAGGGCAGGGACAGTCTTGTGCGTCAGAAGCCTCTGCACTTCCCACAGGGCCAGGCATGTAGTCTCTCTTTCTCTGGCTCAGTGGCATTATAGGCCTTGTTTGGGAGAAAACAGATGATGTCACTTCTCTTTGGGGGGTGCCATGTGGGGACCACAGACCAGGGGTCAGGGGCCTGGGTCCTGCTTGTCTTAGGCTAACAGTGAAGGACCCGAGACTAACCCTTTGGGCGGCAGATGTCATGACTGACCTCTGCAGTCATACTTGGCCATCGCATTGATCAGAGTGTGGATGTCGTAGAAAATTGTCCGCCTTGTTCTGCTCACCCGACTGCGCCTCAGTTCATATAGGCTTTCCCTGGTTTCCGTGAATCTGTCCCCACCATCATTTCTTGTAGCACAGTGGTCTCTTATTAGGTTCACCCACCAAAATCTGTTTGGCCAGGTCCCTCCCCCATTTCCAGGGCTCTGTGACCACAAAATTTGTGCCAGCACGCATCCTTTCTTCTTTGATCTCTTTGAGGCAGATGGCTGGTATTGGTGCCACTGGGTCAGAGGGTAGGGCCATTGCTCGTGCTGCTCCCCAAAGTGGCTGTGCCAGCTCCGTTAATACAGGGCGTTAGTTACGTGCCTGTTTGCCCACAGCCCCCACGGCTGATCTGGGGGCTGGCCAGTGGGACCCCCACGAGCTGCTGGGATGGGCGCTGCTCTTGTCAGTCTAGCTGGGGTTTTCTCCTTGACCAATGGGAGAATGACTCTTATTCTTAGGATTTTAGTCACTCTTTTTCTGTAACCTAGAAATGAGCCCTTTGCCAGAGAAGCCGGCTGCAGAGGTTGGTTGCCCACTTGTGTCCATTGTAGTCATGTTGTATGGGTTCAGGTACAAAGTGCCCTATTTTCTCCTCTGCTGTCCTCTGGGCCCCTTGTTTTGTCCTGGATCTTCCCTTCCCCAGAGAGCTGGTGGCTCCTTTCTCCCTGGTTCCTGCTGGGAGCTCATGACATCTTTGAGCTTGGCAGCTGCCCTGGGAGGGAGGGACTGTGAGTACTCTGGGCCCTGAGACTTAAGGAGGGTCTAGGGCCCCTTCTAGTCCTGTCACTCCTAAGGGCTTGGTTAATGACAGACCGCTGCCTGCCTCAGTTTCCCTCTCTGTAAACAGGGATTGTGATAGGGGTGTTGATAAGATCTGGTGAGATTGTCTTTGGACACAAAGGTGACCCAGAGTGGGTGCTTAATGCATTCTTATTCCTCCCTTCCCTTCTTACACCATCAGCCCTCCCGACACCTCATCCAGTCCTTGGCCAAGGGGCTCCATCCCTCTTTGCTCTGTTCTTTTTGTCTCGATAAGTCATCTCTGTCCAATTAAGGGGCCACCTCTCCCCCATCCCCCCACATGCATGATGCCCTTGGCAGGCAGAGAGATCCATGAGATGGGGTCTCTGCCTGGCCAGGGAATAGCAGTTAGGACCCTTGTTGGTGCTTCCCAAGCAGGTGGCTCGGGTGGAGACCTGGGGTCTCAAGGCATTCCTACGTGGTGGCCCTCCAGCCCCAAGCCCCTTACTGTCTCTTGGCCTCAGAGGCTGCGATACCCTCCCTGATGGATGATGGAAAACAGGATGCACATTTTTGCTGCTCCAAAGAGGCCCCTTTGTTGGATCCCATGCCTGTGGCTTCCTGTGTCCAGACCTCTGCAGGCAGTGTGCCCTGAGCACCCATGGATGACAAATGGGATCATGGCAGCCTTCGTGGTAGGGGTGGCCTGCCAGCTGGCCATAGGAGATGGCTCAGGAGCTGCTTGGGGACCATTCTCCAGGTGATAGGAAACAGCAGGCAAAGACATTAATGAACGATGGGCCTGGGGACATAGGAGGGCACCATGTCAGCAAAGGCCAAGAGATGGGAAATGTGGCCGTGAGACTGGGGGATATCAGGTGCCTCTCTCCTAACCTGGGAGAGCAAAATCCTTCTGAGCTCATGTTTGTGTCATTTGTCACGGCCCTGGTCTGTCTTCACCTTGGAAATCATTATCCTGTCTTGCAGACCCCCTCCAGAATGCCCCCGCCACTGCACCCACCCTGGGGCCTACATTCCTGCTTCTTCCTGTGCTGTCTCCCTCCCTCCCCTCCCCTGTCTCCCACCCTCACCATTCTCTAAAGGCTGTCCAGAGTCCTGATTCCTCCTTGGAGTCTTCCTCAGATGGCTCCAGACCCAGAACACTCATGGCCTAACGCTTAATTTTTGCTTTTTTTTTTTTTATTTGGTTCGTTTGTGTTAGTTTTGTTTCTCCCATGAGATATTTCAGCTCCTTCAGAGCAGGGACAGCGGTTCATACCTTTTTTTCCCACAGGGCCCAGAGCAGTGCTGAGGGAATGCATCAGCAGTAGAGAACCTTCACTAGAGGTTTCTGTGAACTTGGCTGGTCTGAGACATTGACCTGGGGGCCTCGGAGGGCCCTCCTGACCAGCTCCTCAGCTTTCCCCTTGAATGTAGCTAGCAACATGGCTGTCTTCTTGTTCCCCTCACTCTAGGAGTGCTTAACCTGTATGAAAGCTATCACCTATCGAGCCTGAGGAAGCGTGCCGTGGCTGAGCTGTATGATCACATAAGAGCTGACGACCAATTCACCAAGTGCATCAGCATTGGCCCGGTATGCTTCCATACCTTCCCCATCCTCTGCTGGTGCTGCATTCTCTGAGCTAGAGCCCCACGATAGCAGCCTAGGATTGGTGGGCTGACCTCTGATGCCTGCTGGCTTTCTGAGCCTGGACAATTGACTTGGTCTCTTGAGGGCCAAATTTTAGACAGCTTGCCGATTTTCCCAGCCAGAAGGATTTTCTCTGTCTGCCAGTCTGTCAGAAAGCACAGACCCAAAATAGGACCTGGGCAGTCCATAGAGGAGTCGTGGGGCATTATAAGGGCCTGTGTTGAGTTAGGGAGTTAGAAGGGAGAAGGTTGGTGCTCACAGGGACCTTGGGGGTGATCTCATCTCACCCCTCGCCTGACCTGTTTTTGCCTTGAGGCAGTGGTGGGAATGGAGCTGGACCCTTGGCTCTCCAAGACACTGGCCCTTTTGGCTTCACATTTCCTAGATTTTGTGGACAATCCCGGATGCCAAATCTATGAGCCAAAGTGAAGACTTTTTCTCATTCATTGAAGACAGATGCTTGAGACACCTGATTCTCTGTAGAGTGGTCATTTGGAGGGGTGCGTCTGCTAGGACACTTGGTCATTTTTAGCTGTAAAGCCATGGCCACACTGTGATTTCATCTTTTGGCAGATTTCTAAGACAATCAACATGCTTGTTCGGTGGTATGTGGACGGGCCGGCCTCCGAGGCATTCCAAGAACATGTTTCCAGAATTCCAGATTACATGTGGTAGGTCTCAGTGAAGAAGTTGCATGTTTCTCAAGAAAAGCTATTTTTTCTGTGTAATGTATTTGGACATTGGACAAGGAATGGTCCATTAGAGAGTGGCTCTACGGAGCAGGGGTTGGGTCACAGACGTGGGGTCATTCGGGAGTTGGAGGAGGCGGGAGAGCGGAGCTTGGCTGGTGACAGCTGTAGGTACCAGGGCCTGGTGGATCACCCCAGTGAGGGAGACTTCAATGGCCATGCCTGATTGTAAAGTGTTTAAGGGTGGGTCTTTTTGGAGGGTTCTCACTCTTGGAGCTTCACGCAGGCTTTTGAGTAACCACCTTGGCTTTGTCATCTCCCTTCCAGGTTGGGGCTTGATGGCATGAAGATGCAGGTAAATGCCTTTGAAACAAGGGTCTCCTGGGGGTGTGGGATGGGACATGGCTTGCTGGGGGTGCGCTCTCTCCATCTGGGCCAGGCCCTGTGAATGAATTTGAGTTTTGATATGTGAGACGTGGGACGGGCTCTCTCCAGGATAGCAGGAGACATCAGGGAACCTTCTGAAGGATGTTTGGGCTCTGTATGTTGGCAGCAGATTTCTGGGTATATGCCCAAACTTGTTTGCAGGGTGATCATCTGTCAGTGGATGCTTGAGTACTCTGCTATAGTTATCTATCTTTGGCCTAATAAATCACTGGTTTCAGTGAACAAATGCCCAGCTCCTCTCTAGGGCCATTTTTGCAGACACGTAAGGAGATACGGTTCTGCCAATGGTACTGGCTCTGGTTACTGGCATGGAGGGAGCCGAGCCAGGGATTTGTGCCCATCCCCACCTGTTCCCCCTTGGGTCCTCCATCAGTACCTCCTTTGGTTGCCTCTATTCTTCCTTTCCTCATTACAGTAAACTCATTTGTGCCAGTTGGTGCCTTCCTAACAAAGTTCCCACATCCTGCCATTCCCAAGAGAGGATTTCCATTTTCAGAGTGTCCCAATTTGTGAAATTCTCTGTGTAGAGTGTTAGTTTCAGTTTGGAAGGGAGGAGGTGGTTTGGGGACGGGGAGGCCCTCCAGAGCCTCAGAAACCCCTTTGTGCCCTGGGCTCTCTGCCTCTGAGTGGAGCTCTGGACCAATGTTCAACCATTTTTTACCAATCTGGAAAGTCTTTTTATCCCAGGTGCCCCCAGAAAAATGGGATAAGAGAAGGGGGCCTGGGATGGGCTCTTTCCTTAAGAGGGGGAATAGTGTGTGAGTAGTGATGGGGCTTCTTGAGTAAAGATGGGACCAGCTTGGCAGGTAACAAGTAATTCTGACACGGAGGACCCCTCCAGGAGGAGAAAGGATTTCAGGCTGCCGCCCTCACTACGCTTCCTCTGTCTCTAGGGCACCAATGGCTCTCAGCTCTGGGATACAGCGTTCGCCATCCAAGCCTTCCTAGAGGTATTCTATCCTACACGTTTATTCCCAACTTGTCTGTGGACCCTGGGCACGTGTCCCCATTTTCATTTTTAAAAAATGCTCGTTGACATGATCTTGTGAAACTGTGATGAACCACAGCACTTGGGGCCCTGGACAGAATAACCAGAAATGACATGTAGATTTAACTGCTGCTCTTGAGCACAGAGCCAGGCTTGAGGCCCCAGTGCTGCCTCTTTCTCCAAAGGACATTTGTTATTATTTTTGTCTAGAAGCACTAGAACAGGCATTCATAACTTTGTGTGTGTCATGGAACCTTTTAATGTTCTGGTGAAGTCTGTGGACCCCTTTTCAGGATAAAGTTTTTAAATGCATTAAGTAAAATACAGGAAATGAATTATATTGAAATACAATGATCATATTATTATAATCAAACAAGTTCATGGACCCCAGGTCAAGAACTCCTAGCTTTTCATTAAATTTGATAGTAAAGTTAGAATTCCCCCTTTCTCCAGTGGCACTGTTATAGAGATGCTAACTTTAGTGATAAGTTGGGAGGGAAATTAAAGCATAATCACTGGCAAGGAGGAGATGAATTGCCCGTTTTCGCCGACAACACAGTGCTTTACTTAGAAAACCAGAAAGAGTCAGCAAAGAAACTGATTGGCACAAATAACAGCTTCAGTGAAATAGCAAGGTACAAAAGAAATCCTCACAAATGTACAGCATTCTATATAGCATTAACTCCCAGGAAGAAGTAATAGAATGGGAACCCCCATTCAAAATAAATGCAGAATGCTGATAGTAACCCTTATGTAAATACATTACAGAGTACTCTTTAGAGAAAGAATGACTTAAATAAGAGAGAGAGTCATTGTGCGTGGTTGGGACCATGCCAATGTAACAAAAATCACGGAGCATTTATTAATTGCTTATACTGTGTGGTGGGCACTGTGCTAAGTGCTGAGATACAGCGTAAAGCAATCGTTCCCCTCCAGGAGCTTACATTCTAATGGATGAGACAGCGGTTTTATCTGCGGGGGTGCGTGTGTGTGTGTGTGTGTGTGTGTGTGTGTGTGTGTGTGTACATTCACAGACATATGCATACCCACACATGTACACACATACAGGTACGTACACCTGTATATGAGGCTATGTATCGTTTGTACATACACACACACACCAATCAGACTACCAAAGGGATAGTTTATATAGAACTAGACAAAACAGGAACACAATTCACTCTGAGAAACAAACTTAGAACACAAAGCTGTGGTCTACCAACTTTTTAAAAAAGTATTTTGATAGCTTTCAATTTACTGAGTTTCCTTTTAATCCCATGTATTTTGTGAGTTTAATAATATGGTGAGAAGAAGTCCCTTGGCTTCAGCAGCCAGACTCCCAGAGCATCCAGGACGCAGGAAAGGTCAAGAGCTCAGGACCAAAGATGTCAAGGCAGATGCTGCAGACAGACAGTGGACCTCAGGGACCCAGGGTTGGATCAACTCGAGCATCTTAGTTACTTGGGGAAGAACTCAGTTTGTCCAAAATTGAGTTTAGACAAATGTCTTTCACCATAGAAGCCACAGGCAGGTCAGAACAGATCCTTAACCTACTGTTGTGAGACGTCAACATCTAAAACAGGAGAAAGCCCAGTTGGGACCTGGACGGGTCCTTACACACAAGGGATGGAGAGGGCCAGACAGAAGTTCCTCAAAGGCAGAGACCTTGTTTTTGCCTTACTTGGTAGAGCATTGAGAACAGTGCCTGGCACATTTGTTGTTGGTCAGTCGTTCAGTTGTGTCTGACTCTTTGTGACTCCTTTGGGGTTTTCTCAGCAAAGATGCTAGAATGGTTTGCCATTTCCTTCTCCAGCTCATTTTACAGATGAGGAAACTGAGGCAAATAGGATAAGTGATTTGAACTGAGGAAGATGATTCTTTCAGACTCCTGGCCCCGTGCAGCCTTTGCCTGGCACATAGTGGATACTTAAGTGATTGCTAATTGGAGAGTATTACTAATTCCTCAGTTAGTAAGGATTTATTAAGCGCCTTCTCTGTGGTGAGTGTTGGGGATACCAACCCAAGGAGTGAAGGCAAATAGATCATTGTGATTACATTAAAGTAAAAAGCTTTTGTCCAAACAAAATAAGAGGAACTAGGACAAGAAGGGAAGCCTCAGACAAGAAAACTCTTTGCAGTAGACTTCTTTGACAAAGGTTTGAGAGCCAAGCCAGGGAGGGAGCTGACCCAGACTCACCATCTCCATGAACCATTCTTCCATGGTTGAGCTGTTAAGGATCTGAACAAAAGTTCTCTAAAGAATTGGAGAATGCTAACCAGGTAACAGAAGGCCTCAAATCACGATAAAGGGAAATGCGAAGGTTGTGCTTCATTTCTAAAAAATTGTCAGAGATGCCAGAAGATGACTGTCAGGGCACGCTAATATATTGTTGGTGGAGCTACAAGTTGTTTCAGCCATTCTAGAACACTTATTAAGTGCCTTCTGTGTGCCAGACACTGTCCTGAGCACTAGGAATACCAAGAAAGGCAGAATAACACTCCTGCCCTGAAGGGGCTCACAGTCAAGTGAGGGAGACAAAAAGTAAATACATGGATACAAACAAGCTCCATGCAAGATAAATTGGAAATAATGACCAGAGGGAAGGCACTGGAATTGAGAGGGGCTGGGGAAGCCTTCCTGTAGGAGGGGGGATTTTAGGTGGGACTTAGTGGAAGCCAGGGAGGTCAGTGGTCAGGGCAGAGGAGGAAGAGTGTTCCAGGCAAGGGGGATGATGACCAGAGAGAATGCCTGGAGCCTTTCGGATTTAGATGAGAGAAAGTGATCCAAGATGGCCACATCTTTTGCACTGCAGTGAATATCCTGTTAATAGAAAAACATTCCAGGCGACCATTTTTTGTGGTGGCAGAGAATGGGACACCAAAGTGGTTTCCATTAATCAGGGCATGTTATTGTGGTATATGAAGTGGTGAATATGAAGAATTTGGAGAAGTAGGGGAATTCTCATCTGAAAAGATGCAGAGTGAAGCCAATATGTGTTCGATGTAGTTTTAATGACAAAGGTTGGCCCTGGACAAGATCTGAGTCCCTCTCACCCTTGGCAGAGCCGGGTGCCGTCAGGCCGGGGCACTGTTCGTTTGTTCTTTATTATGAAGGCTAGTTGGCTGGTAGAGGAGGAGCTAGAGAGATATTTGGGAATGAGGGTGATGTAAGAATAAAGCATGTACAAAACCTGTCCATAAAAAGTAAGACTTGCTCTGCCTGTCTTGTAGGGCTCTTGTGAGGAACCAGAGAGACTGTGGATGTCAAATGCTTTGCCGTGGTGAAGCTGAGCCAGCAGCAGGGCCTTCCTGTGTTCAGCATGTCACACTCAGTTAATTTTTCTCCATTTTGGTTGTCTCTTTTCTAGGCTGGGGCTCACAACATGCCTGAATTTTCATCCTGTCTAAAAGACGCACATGAATTCCTTAGAATTTCTCAGGTAAGCCCTGCTCCCCCGATCCATGGTGGGATCACGTTGAGATCTGTGGGAATCTGTGCTGAGTTGAGCCTGACCCACAACCACATGAGCCAGGGACATCAAACCTTCTTTTAATCGCATGTGGGGAGCTTTACCAGGACCCTCAGCCCAATGGGGAAGAGGCCGTGGAGACTGTGCTCGTAGCTTGGGGAATTTCCCCCCACCCTTACTTCACTCCACCGTTCTCTTAATGGGTCTTCCCCAACATAGCTGCTTTTCCCCCAGTTGTTAGGTTATTGACAGCTCTCCACTTTGTCCTTTCCTGGTTATTCACGTGATGACAAGGTCCAGATGCTCTTGACTCCTTTGCTCGGGTTGATTAGTCACCAGATTACCTGCCATGAGAGCAGTAGCTATGGCAGCAAAACTCTCTCCCCCTTCCAGGGCCCTCCCGCCAGTGGACAAGACCTGGGTAGGCCTTCTCCAGATAGTCTGGCTACTTGGGGGCTGGTGGATGGTCACAACTTCAAGGGGCTGGTGAACAGCAAGATCAGAAGCCCAGTTTGGTCACTTATTCACGGGCTGTAGAGAATGTAAAAATTCCTCTTGTCTAATACATTTATCACACCAGTAGTGAGTTTTGAGCTGCTCGCACACGGTCTCCTGCTAAAGTACAGGAGCTCTTGGTACATAGAGGATATACCTTCTAGTGAGGTTAACTGTCTGTTGAAATTCTGTGCATCAAACAGTGTTTTCCCGTTGATTGTTGTGATGGAGTAAACATTGGTTCCCAGAAGGAGCAGTTTTAAGGGGCAGGGCGGGATGGCAGTCATGGGCTGGTGGGTTGGGAAGAGTGGATGTGGGTGTGGGGAGGATTGGCAGGTGCTGGGCAGGGCTGGTTGTTGGACAGCTGGACTCCCCAGTCCATAGTCTGAATTAGAGCCTTTTGGTCACCTTTCTTTTTATTACTTCTGTGTGATGTGCATATTGTGTTCTCTTTTTCATGTCTGTGCGTGTGATGTGCATTTTGGTCTAGATTCCAGATAATCCTGTCAACTACCAGAAGTATTATCGCCAGATGAACAAGGTACAGTGACTTGGGTGTGGCACATAGGAGAGAAATCTTACTTGGATTCTCATGGTTTCACTGTCTCTTGTTTTGTCCTAGAATTTTTTTGTGTACTTGTTTTTTAATTCAGAAGAGGATTTTTGTCTCTTGCATTTGGCTGGTCTCTATGGAAGGCTTTTCATATACGAAGAAGGTCAAGATGTTAGGTCATAAGCTGAGCTGAGCGAACCATCTGCCAACAGTGGTAGAGCTGGGCGTGTGGCTGACCTAGAAAAGACCTTCTCTGGAAGGGCACATAGGCATGCTATGACAAGGGAGCAGCCGATCCAGGATTAGAACCCAGGTTTCCTGGTTCCCAGGTCATTCCCAGCATCTTTCCACCAGCCCATATCTCCTCCATCAGAGGCAGCCACTTGTCATTGGGATGATCTGTTCAGTGGGGAGAAAGGAAGGGGACGAGCATTTATAAAGCACCTTGTGTTTGCCAGGCACTGTGCTAAGTGCTAGGGATACAAAAAGACAGTCTCTGCTCTCGAGGAGCTGAAAGTTTTAAGGGGGGAGACAACATGCAAACAGATATGTGCAAACAAGCTGTATATGGAATAAAGAGGAGCTAATGAACAGAGGGAAGGCTTTAGAATGAGGAGGACTTAGGGAAGGCTTCCTGGAGAAGGTGGGATTTTAGTTGGGACTTAAAAGGAAGCCTAGAAGGTCAGTAGTGGGAGTGGAGGAGGGAGAGCAGTCCAGGTATTGGGGGGGGGGATGGCTAGAGGGAATGCCTGAAGCCAGTAGATGGAGGGTCTTGTTTGTGGCATGGCCAGTGGGCCAGTGGCACTGGAGAGAAGCATGTGTCAGGGAGTGAGATGGAATAAGGCTGGAAAGGTAGGAGGGGACTAGGTCATGGAGGGCTTAGAATGCCAAGCAAAGGACTTGGTATGTGACCCAGAGGTGAGAGGGAGCCCCTGGAATTTATTGGACGAGTGGGGGGTGATGTGATCAGATCTGAGCGTTAGTGGCTGAATGGAGAATGGACTAGAGTGGGGAGAGGCTTGAGGCAGGCAGACCGCCCCCTGTTCCAGCAGCTGTTGCAATGGTGCAGGTGTGAGGTGATGAGGACCTGTACCAGGGCGGGGGCTGCATCAGAGGAGAGGAGGGGGGGTATTGGAGAGAGAGTGCAGAGGTGAAATTGACAGGCCTTGGCACCGTATTGGATGTGGGGGGTGAGAGATAGTGAGGAATCCAGGATGACTCGGTTGGGAGCCCAGGGGTCTGGGGAGATGATGTTGCCTCTATAGTAATAGGGGAGATAGGATTGGGGAGGGCTTGGGGGAAAGAGAATGAACTCTTTTTGGGACGTGTCGAGTTTTAGGTGTCTCCTGGATAGCCACTTCTGTATTATCTGCAAGTCAGTTGGAGGTGTGGTATTGGAGGTCAGCAGAAACATTAGGTCAGGAAAGGTAGATTTGAGAATCATCATGATAGAGTTGGTTATTAAGTGCATGGGAACTGATGAGATCCCCAATGGAAGTAGTCTGGAGAAGAGAAGAGGCCCAGAACAGAACCTCCATGGTTACAGGGCACGGCCTGGAGGAGGATCCAGCAAAGGAGACTGAGAAGGAATGGTCAGAGAGGGACCCACAGCATCCAAGACTGCACAGAGGTCAAGGGGAATGAGGGTTGAGTTGAGAAAAGGCCATTGGATTTTGTCACTGTAGAGAGAACAGTTTGGGTGGAATGAGGAAGCTGGAAGCCAGACTGTAAGAGGCTTAAGAAGGGAGTGAGAGGACAAGAGGAAGAGCTGAGAGTCCAGATGTCTCCTGTGGTCAGTAAGCCAATGACGAGCTCTTTTCTGCAGCAGAGCGCAGGCTGGGATGGGAGGCTTCCATTTCCCTGTGAGTTGGAGGCCAGGCTTTTCTTTGTTTTCATCCTCACCGGCTCTCAGCTGGCCTAGACTCCTGTCTTTGATCTCCTTGACTTAGCTGTGTGGGCGACCCGGCTACTGTAGTGCACCCAGCTCCCTGGGATGACGGCCCCTCTGCTATTCTCATTGCTTTGGATCCAGCCTGGGAGCAGTGGGCCTTATGGCTCGGGCCCATCCTAAGCAAGCCTCAGTTTCCTTATCTGTAAAATGCGGGTGGTCTGGCTCATGTTCTTCTCACCAGGCTGTTTGCCAAGGAGCTCTGCCAGACAGATGCTCGTTTGTTTGAGGCCTGCACTCCATTCAGCACACAGACTCCTTGGGCCTGCACCTCAGGACATCCTCTTGTCTGAGCCCGGCTCGTAGGGGAGGGAGGGAGGAAGCCAAGAGGCCAGGAGACCAAGGGGGGGGAATGGCTCCCCTTTCCTCGGGTCACACGGACTCATCTTTTGATTTGTAGGGTGGCTTCCCCTTTAGTACGAGGGACTGTGGTTGGATTGTTGCTGACTGCACAGCAGAGGGCTTGAAGTGTCTAATTCTCCTGCAAGAGAAGTGTCCTTTTATCACAGACCCTGTCCCCAAAGAGAGACTGTATGATGCTGTCAATGTGGTAAGTGATGGGCACAAGTGCCAGAGGGGGATGTTGCTAGGTGCACTCACTCAGCCAGGCCTTGGGACTCAAGGACAAGTGTGCTCTGTGGCTTTCCTCCGAGCTTGGAACTAGGTCAACGTCCCACGTTTGTTTGGTTTTCAGTCTTTGTCCTTTGAGGCCTTAAGTGTTCTCATGAGAGGCTAAAGGCTGCCATGCAGGCCGTCCCAGCCTCCCAGGTGATAGGCCCGCCTCTTCATTCTGTCCACAAATGGAGGGAATCTGGTTTCTTGACCTGAATTATCATCTCGTCCTCCTGGATGTGGAGTCGAGGGCTCTGCTGGTCACTTTGTCTGGAGATTCACTGGAAGATTTCCTTTAGTGCCCAGCTTTGATCAGCCCTTTTCCATCTGTGGTCATGTTTCCTTCCAGGTTCCCCCTGCAGCTGCTGGGCCCCATCAAGGCAGTTAATCTGCTTCCTAGGATGGATTAGAATTGCTTCTGCTGGTAAATGCAGGGCCTCTAGGGACCAGAGTTGGGGCCCTGCCCCATTCTTTTTGGAAGGGCCCTTTACCTCTGGATGCGGGGTCCTCTCCCCATGGCCAAGCTTGCTGTCCCCAGCTAGGAGCCCAGCCCTGTCTGCCAGTGTCCCCCAGCACATGTTTGTCTCATGTAGAAGCTCAGCCAACAGGATGTGCCCTCAGTTTACTCATCCATCTTCCATATAGCTGCTGAGCATGAGGAATTCAGACAATGGGTTTGCCACGTATGAGAAGAAGCGTGGAGGCTGGCTCTTGGAATTACTGAATCCCTCAGAGGTGTTTGGTGAGTCTCCTTGTCTGCTGCAGCACAGTGGGGTCACATTTGACCCTGACATGGGGGTCTTGTTTCCTGTCTACCTCTACCCTGAGCTTCGCAGCCACACTCTTTCCTTGAGGGGCTCCAGTATGCCATCTCTGCTCAGGCAGGGGGAGGGGAGCAGCTGCTACTGTCAGTGTGGCCATGCCTCGGTGTCCTCTGGGGGAGGCCTCAGGCTCTGTCCTGAACATGGTTCAGGTTGTGCTCGTGGAGCACTTGGGGCCCTTCTCTGAGCACTAGGCCTCCCAGGATATCTGTCTTTCTGCGTGTTGGGCCAGGGCACGGACCCTTAGCTGGCACTGTCTGTTGGACCAGGGGAGGCTCGGGATGGCCAGCTCCTGACTCTGGGCCAGGGCAGGGACCCTTAGCTGGCACTGTCTGTTGGACCAGGGGAGGCTCGGGATGGCCAGCTCCTGACTCTGGGCCTCCTTCCCAGGAGACATTATGATCGACTACTCCTACGTGGAGTGCACGTCCGCGGTCATGCAGTCACTGAAGCATTTCCAGGAGTGTTACCCTGAGTACAGGGCTGTGGAAATCAGGTGAGCAGAGACCGTGGTCGAGTCAGCGCCATCTTGGGGGATGGCGGCCCTATTCTAGCTTTATCATGTCCTTGGCTCCTGGCTGCCTGGGGCTCAGCCAGACCTGGGCGCTGAGGGGCCCCTTCCAGCTGGTCCTCAGGACGTGCAGTGCCAGCTCTGCTGCTGGGGTGTCCAGGAGCCTCTGCTTGGCCCTTTTCCTCTCCAGTTTTGTTTTCTGTGATTTCTCTTGAGATTCTGGATCTTTTATTTCTCTAGGTGTATTTGGCTGTTAATTCTTCTCCCTCTACCCAGTTATTCGTCTGCTTGTTAGTTTGGTATGGTAGCACTCACTTTGGTGTCCCTTTCTAAATGAGGACAGAGATTGGTCCATTTCAGAACCTAGTCCAGTGGTAACAAAGCTGTACAAAACTGTCATGAGCTGACGAAGACACGGGCCTGTCCTCCCTTGGTTTGACTTGTGTGCAGGAGTTGGGTTCATGCTGATGGTGTGAGATGCAGGGCTCTCATCTTTATCCCCACATTACTTTTTTCTGTCTAGTGAGCTTATGGAATTCCCTGTTCCCTCCCTGGGCACAGTGGGGCAGTAGCCCCAAGTCTGATGGAGAAGCAGTGATGTCAGGGCTGTAGGCTCTTGTAGCCCCTTGGTACAGTTGCTAGAACTTGGAGAGGAAGTGGGTCTGTGGGCCTGGGGCTGACAGTTGGTTCTCTATCCTTTGGCCTAGGCAAACTCTCACAGAGGGGCTGCGCTACTGCCAGCAAGTGCAGAGGGTCGATGGGTCATGGGAAGGGTAAGTCAGTGGTTTTATGTCTATCTGGGCTTGCCCCGCCTGCCCTTCTTTCCTTGTCCTGTGTCTGGACAGATGGCTTTTAGAGAGCCTGACTGGAGGCTCCTGTGGCTGCTTCTGGAGTCTTTCAGCCCTGGCAGAGTCTCTTCTCCCAGCCTGGTGGTGTGGCTGGGGGCTGAGCTGTGCAGCTCTTTGGGACCCGAAGGCTGTTGGGAGCATTTTGGGGTGCTCTGGTTTGTGGAGCTTGTTGGGACAGCCAAACTTACTGCATGTTGAAGCCGGATGGGATTCTCATCCCTTCTTTTCCACCAGGTCCTGGGGAGTGTGCTTCACCTATGGAGCCTGGTTTGGATTGGAAGCCTTTGCGTGCATGGGACAGACTTATGATGATAATGGGTGAGTGGCGCCTCCCTCTCCCAGTGATCTCAAAGTGCAGGCATGGCTATTGGAAGCCACTGTAGGGTTGGGGTCTTGTGGCAAGCTGGCCTTCTAGAGGGCTGCTTTTCCCCTGAAAGCAAAGGAGCATTTTATTGTAAAATACCGGGTTCACTTTAAACAAGCAAGGTCGACAGCAGAGAGGATCGAGAGCTGGTTTTGGCAGGACAGAGATCCACATTTGGGCCGATCACTGCCCTTCACAGGGCTCTGGTAGCTTGGGAAGACACCACGTGGTGGGCAGTTTCAGATTGGCTTCAGTGGGAGTGTTTTTCCATACTGGAATTTCCTACACCTGTGAAATCCCTGCTTTTGATCCCCCAACCAAACCCACCCTGGTCCATTGATTGGTTGGAAAAAAGGGATGCTGCGACCTGTTTCAACCAGGGACCCCGACCTTTTAGTGCCCCTGCCTCTTCTTTCCAGTAGTCAGCCAGTCACTGACAGACAGGTGGATGCTGAGGTTATTGCCAGGTGACGGATGCTGCTGCTGGGCATGTGATTAGGGAGAGATTGGGTTAGAGGGTATCACTGTGCCCAGGTGACTCCCCTAGACCTCCGTCCACAGCCATGGAGCTTTGTCCCTTGGATTTCCCTCAGCCAGCCGGAGGGACCTTGGACTTGTTTGAATTTGCCTTCCTGACTGTTTATGTGGCAGTTGTTACAGGACACGTAGGCTATGTGGACATTGCAGTGTCACCTTTCTGACCTTTGGGTGGGCCCGAGGGAGCTGCCCAGAGTGGCAGGCATGCATGGGCAGTCTCCAGTGCGTGGCCTTCATTTCGTTAGCCTTACCCCTTGTGGATTTGTCTGTTATTCTCCTGATAACCCAGGTGAGCTTTGGTCTCGTCATTGCTCATACAGCTTTGACCCTAGCTAGTCCGAGGCCAGTCCTCCACTTGCCACCCTGTGACCTCCCTAAATCACAGCTCTGGCCCCTGCTTGATAAGTATTACCTTTACCTTAGCCTTCAAAGTTTTGTAACTTACATGCCGATTAATACAGTAGTAGTAGGCGTGGAGACTTTATAAATGAGTAAGGGTGCACATTCCGGAAAGCCAGATTTACAAACTTTTGTGAGAAGTGAGGGTGTGGCAATGCCTCCTGGGATCCCGGAAATGGTGGGTTTTGAATGCAGACTGAACCCTTTCTGTGACCTGTGACCGTGGCATTTTTGCTGGGTTTCAATGGGCTTCTCTTAGGGATGCATGTCCAGAGGTGAAGAAGGCCTGTGAATTTCTGCTTTCCAAGCAAATGGAAGATGGAGGCTGGGGAGAGAATTTTGAGTCGTGTGAGCAGCGGCGATACGTGCAGAGTTCCACGTCCCAGCTCTTCAACACCTGCTGGGCCCTGCTGGGGCTCATGGCGGCCAGGTAGGAAGGGCGGGGCAGCGCCTACTGCAGACATGTTGATGAGCACCTAAGAAATGCTTATTGACTGGGGGGTCAAAGGCACAGATCTCCCCAGAAGGCAGAGGTGACAGAAATCTTACTGGCTGTACGACCCTAGATCTTAGGCCCTCCTCACGGACTCAGACCAGTGGTCTCACTTGCCCATGAATCCTCCCAACAGCAGGCTGCTGCCTTCTGGACCAGATTTTTCCTAGCCCTTCTAGCTCAGGGCTGGAGTTCGGGGTCTGGATAAATTTCAGGGGGTCTGTGAACTTCAGTAGCGTAAAAGTAGACCTTTATCTTTACTCTCATCTCATCGAAAGTTAGCATTTCCTTTAATGATGAATGTTGCTAATAACCTTCTGGGATACGAAAACCATTTAGAAGCCCTGTCTTCAGCTGCTTGTGTCTCCTTCGTGTGCCTCTTGTCGAGACCTGTTCATAGACTGTTCTCTCTCCCTTTAGAATGGCAGTTTCTTGAGGGCAAGGGCTAGTTGTGATTGTCCTTTGTGTCCCTAGCCCTTGGCAAACATCACTAGATAGATTGAGTTTATGACTGTGCTGGGCTCCCCCCTGTTCCTCTGAATTCCTTATCGTCCTGTTCTTTGGTCCTTCTGTCCAGTGGTCCAGTGCTCCTGGGAATGCTTGGGGGATACACATTGGACCTTTCCTCTTGGGGGTATGTGCCCAGTCCTGAGGTTGCTGGGGCTAAAAGGAGGCACCACTGAACTTCTCTGCTGTTGGGTACCATATTATTTTCAGACTTGGGCTAGATCACATCTCTATCTAAAGTACTAGAGTGGGTCTGTCTTCCTGTCTTCCTTTGGGTCTGTTTCGGTTTACTGTCAGTTTTGCTGGTATGAGGGAGACTCTGAGATCAACAATCCTTTCTCCAAAACAACTGACTTTTCCTTTCTTGTTTTTTTTTTCTTTTTTGGTAGGTGTCCCAATACTGAGGCCATTGAGAGAGGAGTAAAGTGTGTGCTTGGAAAGCAGCAGCCAAATGGAGACTGGCCTCAGGTAGAGCAGGCCCAGCTGAGGCTGGGTGTGGGGCCAGTGGAAGGGAGGCCTTGGCATCTAGATCATTTGACCTTTGGAACATTCCTGTTCTATTTCTTTCCATGTCTGTCTTTAGGAAAACATCGCTGGGGTCTTCAACAAGTCTTGTGCTATCAGCTACACGTCTTATAGGAATGTTTTTCCCATCTGGACTTTGGGCCGATTTTCCCACCTGTATCCCCACAGCCGCCTTGCTGGCAAAGTGATGCTGTGAGCCCTCAGCACAGCAAGCCAAGGCCAGGGCAGAGTCACAAGCACAGACCTTGGAGAAAAGCATGGTGGGATGCGGGCACCTCAGCCATGGCCGGGGAACTGGAGGAGATGCTTGTTTAGGTGCATTCTGTTGTCAGGGCAAGGCTTCAGTCTGAATCACCTTCCACATTGCTTTTGGTTTGAATCTCCCACGGGCCACAGCTCAGATGTCTTCTAGTCAGCCTGAGGCCCTTTGTCTTTTCAGAGAGGTCCTTCTGTAAGAAGGTAGAGAATGGAGCCAAGGAAGGATCAGGTTATCCCAAAATCCCTCATTCTTTGAGTCTCTCATGTTCTTTTTGGTAGGATGCTTCTGTCTGCCCATTGTCTCTCCCCTACAAGGATACAGAGTGTCTTCGTCACCACCCTGAGCATGTCTTTGGCACTCCAATCCTTGCCAAATGCCAACCCTCACTGCCCTGGGTTTAGGAGCTGAAAGACTGCCCTGTTTTCCTTCCATCTCTCCACAAAAAAATCTCCCTTCAGGAGCTGGGCAGGTTCACAGAAATCATTAAGGGATGAATGGCTGGGGAGGCTGTATGTTGTTGCCACAGTCTCCCATCCCAGACAGGAACTCTTGGACTTATGTAGTACTGTCACATTTTCCTGGACTTCCTCTGACCTGAGTTCCCAGGACACCCCCAAACTTCCTCCTAAAATAGACTGAACGAGAGGCGTTGGGTGACTTGACTTGAAACCTTTTTTCATATTTAATGACATAATGTAGGCTTGCAATTTTCATTAACTTTCACCTTATTAATGTCTCCATGTTACGTTTTGTATTTTAGAATGCTTGACCTGATAGGTCTGGACTCTGCAGTACTCATGTGTCCGTGCCCTCTTTGCTCTCAGCAGAGCCTTGGCCACCCCAGTGTGAATGCAGGCCCCTGCCTCACTGTCCCTGCCCTTCACTTTTGCCATCCTGAAATTCTTCTGTTGTTGGGCTCTCACGGCACCGAGGGTGCCTGCTTGTACACCCCATGGAGAAAATGATGATAGCCTCAGTTCACAAGTCAAAAGAAGGTTTTATTATTTATTTACCAGGGAAGTGAATGAGCACCCCTCCCCTCTTCCTTAGAGTCGAGCTGGATCTGTTGATCGATCTTTCTGTCAACAGATCCCCTTGACGTAGCATTGAACGCCGAGGCTGCTGTTTTGCTTGAACAGAGCCCCCTCCCCTCTCTGGGGCAAGACCCCCATGGCTGCTCCTGGGCTTCCTGGTTGGGTCCAGTGTGTGGTGCTGTGAACCTTTCTTTCAGGGTCTCCCAGAAGGCTGAGCTGCTTCTTATATACAAGTGAGATTTTTTTCATGTGTCCATGGAGACATGAGCTTTGCAGTGGAAATCATCTTGTTTTCCTGGACTGTGAGGTCGATCTCAGTTTCTTTTGCCCCTTCCTGGCCGCTTCGTCAGTCAGCCTCTAATACATGTTGATTCTCAGAGGCTGACTGGCCAGCATTGTCTGTGGGCCCTCGTTGTTTCCCTGGCACGGCGGGCGCTGCTTGGCATGCCCGCCTTCCCTGCCCTAGCGTCGGTAGGGTTATGGGTCTAGAGTTGGAACTTTCCGATGGTCGCCCGTGTTCTTGTTTCAGATTCAGGGTCTCCTTTTATTATCTGTATTTTAGAACCTGCTGATTCTTGAATATCTGATTTTTGCTCCTCATGGACCTAGTATGATATCCCCCTCCCGGGTTCTCTCTAATGGGAAGCAGAGGGTACTTTTCCCTGGCAAGAGCCCCAGGCTGCTCCTTTTGAGCTCCCCATGGACAGCACTGCTCCCCTGACTTCTTACACTGCTGCCTGGTGCCAGGAGCAGAAGCGCTGCTCTTGCTGGGCAGGCGGGCTGGCAGAGCTGCTGAGGGCTTTGCCCAGGCCTAATTCTCGAGGCTCTTCTTCTGGCAGTTTCTGCCCCACTCTGCGCAGGTGGTGGGGCTTCAGCCACAGCTAGCTCTTCAGCTTTTTCGCACAGGCTCTTGAGGCCACCGAGCTGTGTCTTCCCTAGAGCTCCTGCCGTTCCTGGCAGCTGGGGGTCCTGGGGCCTGCTGCCACCCTGGGTACGGCAATCCTGCCCCTCCTGGCTTTGGCTGCCAGCAGTCAGGGCACGTGTTGTTCTCCATCAAGAATGGCGTTCTCAGCTGGGGCAGGGGTTTTTCCGTCTCTGAGCAAAGCCTTCCTCCTGCCATGGCGGGGCAGTGGGGGTGGTCTCCAGAGTTTTTCTGGTCTTGGGTGGTTCTTTTCTGGACTGGAGACTTCTTTTACTGAGGCTGTCTTAGCAAAATGTATTCTTCCTCCTGATCTGTGGCTTCATAGGTTCTTAAAGAATGAGAGCCCAAAGGGAATTTAGAGGCCCATTTCCTCTTGGAGACACCCACGGAGGGTTCCACAGAGCCACAATTCGAATCCACATTCTCTGATTCCAAATGCACCCTTCCCCTGTCCCCTTCTGTGCCCCCAAGGCTGCTTCTGCCCACCTCCAGGCTCATGTACAAGTATGTTACTGTTCTCTTTGTCACTTATCAGTGAACATACCCCCAGATACGTGAAGCAGGACGAAAAGATGGCCACACAAGAGCCATTTCCAATTTAAAAAGTGTTAGATGTCCCAATTCATCTGAACAAGAGTAGTTAAACCAGCCTCCTTGTGGTTGTGGCCTATCTGAACCTCCTTTTTTTCCGCTGGGGGTTTTCTCGGTACTGATGCTGCTGTGGCTCATTCCCACTGCTTAGGCCTCATTGTCTTCTCAGCACGGCTTCTTGGAAATCTCCAGCCAGTGTGTGCCCACTGCCAGCGTCCCGAAGCAGACTAGCAGTGACTAGAATCCCAGCCCAGGGCCCTTCTGGCTGTGTGGCCTCGGGCAGATCACTTCTTCTCACTGGTCTGACCTGCATTGGCAGTGAAGGGACAGCTTCAGTTTTTCCCCCAGGCCCCATACAGTAGTAGTGAAGTAATGATGGCAGCCTGACTTAGAAGCCTTCCTATGCAAAGATAGAGTTAGCAGCCCTATCTCCAGAGGGTGGGAAAAACTAAAGACTGTGGACGGCCTAGGTCGGAGGTCACCCCCTGGTTTCTGCAAGGACCGAGGCTGCACAGCATTGTTTGGGATATCTGACAACTTAGTGGATGCGAGATGGTCCATCTAAAGTGTTTTTCAGTCAGATAAAGGTAAATTGAGGAAACACAGCTTTTCAGGGGGGGTTAGTATTTTCTTTAGAAAACTGTTGCCTCTTAAAATTTTTTGATGACATCTCTTGGAGAGTGAATTGTACGCTCAGAAAGTTGTGTTAACTCCTTACAGTTTGGATTTTCATGAGAGAACGTAGAGCAAAGATTTTCCCACCTTAACCTGATAGTTCTCTTTTTATTTTGGATCTATTAGGGGTTTTTTGTTGTGCAGAATGTGTTTGTATAGGATGAAATCCCTCTATCTGGACTCTTCCAATTGAATATTTGTTGAGTGTTGCTAGCATTTCCTACCTCTCCATGACGGTGATAGAGTAAACATTCCTTTAGCTTCTGATTTGGGTCCTGTATTTTTACAACTTTTCAATCACGGGATAGAATGTGAGCTCCTTGAGGGCAGATACTGGGTTCTGGCTCCTGGCAAGGGATCCTAAGTGCTTTGTAAATATTTGATGATTGATTGATTCAGAATTGATCGGGGTAAAATGGGGGTGGGGCAGTCTTGCAGAATTTTTACCTTTATAAAAGGGGAATAATGAACTACTTAATCTCCCATTTTCCTGGAGTTGCCCAACCCCAGCCTCTGTGATGGTTTGGTTCTAGTCCTGAATAAGCTTGTCAGAATCACGTTCAGCCCATTCAGACTAGTTGGAATGAACGATGCCAACTGGCTGAGGGTATGATTGAAAGCCACTGGGCAAAACTGCTCCCCAAATTGTTCACCCACATATATTTTATTCTCCTTTTGTATAATTCTTAAAGGAGTCTTTGCTGTTTACATTAATGTTTCATTGTCTCCAAATTCCTGTGTATGGCAGCTAGCTGTTATACAATGTATTTGTTCACACAGACATTCCTCCAATTACTGATAGGATTTACAGGTCTAGAGATAAATTAATGCCCGAGTACCCAATGAATTTTGAAGCAGATGACCTTTCCCTTTCTGTCACTCGTGGGTTTTGTTCAGGCTATTAACACCAGCGGGGCTTTATCTTGGGTTCTGCTATTCTCCTGAAATGATTATTTGGCTGCTTTGTTGTAGAGTCTCTTGGGTATTCTAAATAAAAATTGGATTATTGAACATGGTTGTTGTCTTTGCTGCTTCTCTGAATTCTCTATCACCGTGACCTCATCCACTTATAGTGGGGAGAGCGACCTGCCCTAGCTCACCCCCAACCCCAGTGGGGGGGCCGCTTCTGAGTGGTTAGTCCTCACTCTTGTTTTTAATAACAAGGAAAAGTGTCCTTATAACATCACATGGGCCTTTTGTGCAAAGGCTTTTTCCATCTTTTGATATAAACATGACTTCTACATTTCTTTAAAAAATTGATCTGCTAATCTTTGATCATGACAAGTCTTTTTGGTTGTGTTGATCCATTTTATTTACCCATATTTTTGCATTGACAATGGGATTGAACTTAGTTGAGTACCATCATTTGGCTTCTGCGGTGAACCTTTCTCAGTTTTTTTTCCTTTTTTTTTAATATAAATTTCTTTATTTTCAGTTTTTAACATTCACTTCCACAAGATTCTGAATTCCAAATTCTCTCCCCTGTCTCCCCTCCCTCCACCCCAGAATAGCATGCATTTTGTGATTACCTCTTCCAATCTGCCCTCCTATTACTCTCCACCCCCCCTTTTGTTTTACTTTATTATTTATTTACTATATTTAGTTTTCAGCATTGATTTCCACAAGATTTTGAATTACAAATTTTCTCCCCATTTCTACCCTCTCCCCCCACTCCAAGATGGCATATATTCTGATTGCTCGGTTCCCCAGTCAGCCCTCCCTTCTTGTTACTCTACTCCCCCCCATCCCCTTTTCCCTTACTTTCTTGCAGGGCAAGATAGATTTCTATGCCCCAATGCCTGTATATCTTATTTCCCAGTTGCATGCAGAACCAACTTTTTTTGAACATCTGCTTTTAAAACTTTGAGTTCCAAGTTCTCTCCCCTCTTCCCTCCCCACCCACCCTCCCTAAGAAGGCAAGCCATTCAGCATAGGCTACACATGTATCATTATGTAAAATCTTTTCACGATACGTTGTGAAAGACTATTTTGCTCCCTCCTATCCTGTCCCCCTTTATTCAGTTTTGTTCCTTGACCCCTGTCCCTTTTCAAAAGTTTGCTTTTGATTCCTCCCCCTATCTGCCTTCCCTTCTGTCATCCCCACTTTTTTATCCCCTTCCTCCTCTCCTGTGGGCTAAGGTATCCAATTGAGTGTGTATGGTGTGTCCTCAAGTCAAATCCGATGAGAACAAGATTCATTTGTTCCCCCCTCACCTGCCCCCTCTTCCCTTCCAATGAACTGCTTTTTCTTGACACTATTATGTGAGATAAATTTACCCCATTCTGTCCCTTTCTCCCTCTCAATATATTCCTCTCTCATCCCTTAATTTGATTTTTTTTTTAGATATCGTCCGTTCATATTCAACTCACCCTGTGCCCTCTGTCTCTCTATATATATGTATATTCCCTTCAGTTACCCTAATGCTGAAGTCTCGTGAATTACACACATCATCTTTCCAGGTAGGAATGTAAACAAAACAGTTCAACTTTAGTAAGTCCCTTATGATTTCTCTTTCTTGTTTACCTTTTCATGCTTCTCTTGATTCTTGTGTTTGAAAGTCAAATTTTCTATTCAGCTCTGGTCTTTTCACTGAGAAAGCTTGAAAGTTCTCTATTTTATTGAAAGTCCATATTTTGCCTTGGAGCATGATACTCAGTTTTGCTGGGTAGGTGTTTCTTGGTTTTAATCCTAACTCCATTGACCTCCAGAACATCATATTCCAAGCCCTTCAGTCCCTTAACGTAGAAGCTGCTAGGTCTTGTGTTATCCTGATTGTGTTTCCACAATATTCAAATTGTTTCTGGCTGCTTGCAGTATTTTCTCCTTGATCTGGGAGCTCTGGAATTTGGAGACAATATTCCAAGGAGTATTTTTTGGGGGAGGGATCTTTTTGAGGAGACGATTGGTGGATTCTTTCAATTTCTATTTTACCCTCTGGTTCTAGAATATCAGGGCAATTCTCCTTGATAATTTCTTGAAAGATGATATCTAGGCTGTTTTTTTGATCGTGGCTTTCAGGTAGTCCAATAATTTTTAAATTATCTCTCCTGGATCTATTCTCCAGGTCAGTGGTTTTTGCAAGGAGATATTTCACATTATCTTCCATTTTTTCATTCCTTTGGTTCTGTTTTATAATATCTTGATGTCTCATAGTCACTAGCTTCCACTTGCTCCAATCTAATTTTTAAGGTAGTATTTTCTTCAGTGGTCTTTTGGACCTCCTTCTCCATTTGGCTAATTCTGCCTTTCAAGGCATTCTTCTCCTCATTGGCTTTTTGGAGCTCTTTTGCCATTTGAGTTAGTCTATTTTTTAAGGTGTTATTTTCTTCAGTATTTTTTGGGTCTCCTTTAGCCAGTCATTGACTTGTTTTTCATGGTTTTCTTGCATCACTCTCATTTCTCTTCCCATTTTTTTTCCTCCACTTCTCTTATTTGCTTTTCCAAATGCTTTTTGAGCTCTTCCATGGTCTGAGACCAATTCATATTTTTCTTGGAGGCTTTCGATGTAGGCCCTTTGACTTTGTTGACTTCTTCTGGCTGTATGTTTTGGTCGTCTTTGTCACCAAACAAAGATTCCTGAGTCTGAATCTGAGTCTGTTTTCGCTACCTGTTCATGTTCCCAGCCAACTACTTAACACTTGAGCTTTTTGTTGGGGTATGACTGCTTGTAGAGTAGAGAGTATTTTGTCCCAAGCTTGAGGGGCCTTGTGCTGCTGTTTTCAGAGCTACTTCCACATGGCAAGCTCTGCCAGGCCAGCTCTCCTTCTCCCCGAAGAACTGCCAACCAGGATTGTGGCCTAGATCCAGGCAGGGCAAAGCAGTCTTTGCACTCTCACTCTAATCTACCACTTAATTCCACCCACCAGGTGGGCCTGGGGCTGGAAGCAACTGCAGCTGTAGCTCTGGAAGCAGCCTCAGAGCTGCACCACCTCCACCCCGCCTTGGGTGGTGGCCAAACCCCGAACTCCTTTCACTCTGTCCCAGAAGCTTTTCCCACTAACCTTCTCTGTTGTCTTTGGTGTTTATGGGTTGAGTAGGCGGGTAACTGGCGCAGTTCACTGATTCCAGGCACTACGTCTGTTCTGCCCGGCTCCTGGTCTGGTTGGTTCTGGCGCGGCCCACACTGGGCTCTGCTCTGCTCCACTCAATAGACCCTTCCCTGTGATCAATCAGGCTGTCCTGGGCTGGAGCCTGCATCTGAAGGAGATGCCCCATCCAAGGGCACGTCCACTCCTTGTTAATCTCCAACTTCCCTCCACGACCTCCCTTTGTTGCTCAGCCTGGTGCTGCCCCCTGGCACCAGGAAGAACATGGCAGACTTCCAAATACTTGAAGATAGCACATCCCTAGGAGCCGTCTCCAGGCTAGCTCTCCCCATTTCTATCCTCTGCCAGTCCTCCGATGGCACTAACTCAAGGCCTCAGGATACTCTGAGTTTAACACTGTCTTTCCAACTTGTGATACACAGATCTGAACCCAAGGCTCTGACCAAAGCACAGGATGGCAGGATGGGTGCCCCCTACAGCTTTCCTGCCTGCCGTGTCACCTTAAGTGCTACTATATGGAGCTTGCCGTCCACTAGGACCTCTGGGCTTTCTTCAGCTCACTGCTATTTGACCATGCCTTACCCATCTGGCACCTGGAAGGTGGAATCTTGGAGTCTTTATCCCTAATACATTTCATCTTTCTCGCTTGGTCTCGTGTTCTTGCCTCGAGACTCAAATCCGCTCCCTCAGTCCCTCAATGCAGAAAGAGTCCTGGTGTTCATGCTGTCATTGCGATCTCTCCTCGGACCTCGGCCTTGTCTCTCACACCAGCAGGTGCCCCCAGACTAGCCACCCAGGGTTTGTTTCCTGGGGAAACGGTGATCTCCATCCAAGGCTCTGACAGCCAGGTTTTGGTGACAGTGCTTAATATTTGGGAAATGGGGACTGAAATAAGCAACGGTGTAAAAGAGTATTGGGCAGAGTGGGAACCGAAGGCAGCAAGGTCAAGAAGAAGCTTTAACATGTGGGTGAAGGAGATGGGCGGCCGTGGGGGTAGAAGGTCACAGTCATTGTCAGATGCAGTCTGTGGGGCAGCTAGTTTTGCTCAAATCTTTTTGTTAACAGGGCTGGTTCAGTGGGTTGGGACACAATTATATTCAGAAATGACTAATGTAAACAAAAGACATCAATATAATTTTTTTTTTAAGGTGAGAAGAGCCAAGGGCCTGGTCTAGGGTAACTGCTGGGGGAGAGGAGCAAGGAGGCAGAACGATGGGACATGGGAAGGGGAAGGAAAAGCAAAAGGGGACTCCCCAGAGGCAGAGCCGATGGGGAAGCAGTCGGCCGAGATCCAAAAGTAAGGGGGGGCAGGCTCTGAAGAAATGAGGAGCCCATGCTGAGCCTGTCTGATAGGGGGTCCCTGCGGCTGTCCTGGGAGAGCCCTCCCTGACATTTGACCGAGGTAGATGTGGTGAATTTGGGGATCCTCTGCAGCGAGGTAACAATTGAAGCCATAGAAACGTGTGAGATCACTTGGGGAGGAAGTTGGAGGGAGAAGCAGGGCAGGGGAGGACAAGCACTCAGCAGTGGGAGGAAGACCATGAGGGTGCAGTGTCCCAACAGCCCAGGGAGGAGCAGGTACTAGGAAGGCAGGGTGGGCTCCAGCCTCCTCCAGGGACGTCTTTCTACCACCTTTGGCTTGTCTGCAGTTTTGGTTTCCATGAGATTGTTCTAGGATTCGTAGGAATGGAGTGGCCCTGGGAACATGTTGGTTGCAAAAGGCTTGGTCTTTGGAAGCATCACTGAAAACATTACCCATCTCATTTGCAACTCACTTCTAGGCTCAGCTGTAGGTTGGTAGTTGGATGGGACTTGATGGTTGCCTAGTCCACACTCTCATTTGTCATCCATTTTGCTTTCTCCGTGTGGATTGGCTAGAGTAGGCTCCCTCACATTGCTTCAGACTTCCTGAGGGGGCTTTGCAGGGTTCCAGGGCTGGATGCCGTCCATCCAATGTCCTCTATTTAAGAGGAGCATTGGAAGAGTCTCCCCATCGATTGATGGTGTTTGCTCTTTGCTTATAACACTGGTGTCCCTGCGGGTTAGAGGAGCCTGGGTCTCTCCATTATATACCCCACTTGATGTCAGTCCTTGGGATTGCTGAATGAAGCTGTCCTCATCTGGGGGTCACTGAAGCCCCAAGCTCCTTTCAAGTACAGCAAGGCTCCTAGAGTTACAGTTAGCGGACGTTTTAGCCCTAGGTACTGGTGGCATAGGAGATTTAGGTCAAACTTGGGACCGTTGAGGGGGGGGTTGGTTGGTTCTTTAGCCTCTTTTTGTAGGACTTGAAGCATCATTTTATTCTATTAAATCCTAGGAGATTGTTGGAGCAGTTCTTTTGAGAGGGAGAAAAGCAACCAAAGCCTTTTGTCCCTGCATGTGGTTCCATGGCCCTTGGGAATCAGAGGAGCAGAAAACCTGGGATGTTAATTAAGAAAGTTCTTGTTGGAAGCACCATAGAGGGAACCTGTGGTTGGGGATGAGCTGTGGGTATTCTCAGCCGCTTCTGAGACTCCTTCCCAAGGGGAGGAGCTGAGGGGAGGGAACTGCCAGCCAGGAGCAGGTGCTCCCCAGCTGCTTTTCAAGACCCACGGCCGTATCTTCTCCAGTGGGACTGCGGTCTATTTTTCATTCTTCCCTGACAGCCGAGCAGAGCCTGGGGTTGGGAGTTGGGACCTGGGTTCAAATCTTGTTTCTGGCACTCATGAGCTATGTGACCTTGGACTTCCCTTTTCTGAGGTTTCATTTTCCCATCTTTAAAATGAACGAAGTGATCTTTGATGCTTCTAATTCTGAATTCAGTTCTGTGGCTTGAATGACCTCTCCCTATCCCTCTGTGCCCTGTCTTTTTGCGTGGGTAGGAAGGGTGTGAGGGCTGGTTCAGCTGACCCCGTAGGGGAGGATTTCCACTGGGAATGGGTCTACAAAAAGTCCTTTACCACAATTCTGGCGAGCTGTGGCTCAGGACCTGCCCAGAGCCAGAGCATCATTGCCCTCTGGAGGAGGAAGAAGGCCCCGGGTTCTCCCCTCAGGTCCTCTCCAAGCGCGCCTGTTCCTTTAAGGTTGTATGACATCATAAAGCTGCAGAAGCCCCAGTACTTGTCATGGAAGTCATTAAAGCATTTGCCGACTTCTTGAGGATGGCCTGAGAGCTGTCTTTCCACCTTAAAAGTAGTGAAGTAGCCTGGCGTGACTCTCCTTTAGGGAAGAGAAGGAGGACATGGCGGAGGGGAATGAATTGATGAATAGGCTGATGAGTGAGAATGCCGACCTGAAGAAGCAGGTTCGACTGATGAAGGAGAACCAGATGCTGAAGCGGCTTCTCAGCGAGAGCTGCCATGAGAACAGCGGCCGAAATCGAGACTGTCGGGACAACCGAGACTTTATCTTCCCCAAAGTCCCAGGGTACCCTGAGGCCTGCTCCCCTGGGGCTGGAGGTAAGCAGGGAAGCGGCCACAGTCAGGCTGATGGGTGGGGGTCTGAGGTCACCTGAACCCTGCACTTACACTTTGGAGGCTGCTCCTCATTCACCATTTATCAAGTACCTAGAGCAGAGCACTGTAGTAGGTGCTGGGGGTACAGAGATGAAAAACAGCACAGCCCTGTCCTCAAGGAGCTCACATTCTATTAATTTCCAAAAAGACAAGCTGGCCCTTCAAAGTGACCTCTGGTGCTATGGAGTCAGAGCTTTGAGAAGAGATGTTTCATTTTGATTTTTTTTTACTTTGTATTGCTTAACTGTGTATGTTTTTTTTATTTAAAAATATTTTTATTTAAAGTTTTGAGTTCCAAATTCTACCCCTCTCTCCTTTCTCTCCCCCTTCCCTGATACAGTAAGCAATCAGAGACAGGTTATACATGAGCAATCATGTAAAACACTTCCATATTAGTCATTTTGTACAGAAAGACTGGAGTAAAAGAAAAAAAGAAAGTGAAATACACCCTGCTTCAGTCTATATTCAATTAATATCAATCTTTTCTCTGGAGCGGACAGGATGCTTCATCAGTGTCCTTTGGGATTGTCCGGAATCATTGTGTTGCTGAGAACAGCTAAGTCATGATACAATGTTGCTGTTACCACGTGCAACACTGGTTCTGCTCACTTCACGTTGTATCAATGCATGTAAGTCCAGGTTTTTCGGAAGTCATCCTGCTTGTCATTTCTTAGAACACAATAGTATTCCATTACAATCATAACCACAACTTGTTCAGCCATTTCCCAATTGATGGGCATCCCTTTGATTTCCAATTCTTAGCTACCACAAAGAAGAGCTGCTGTAAATATTTTTGTACAAACAGGCTTTCCCCTTTTTTGGATGTCTTTGGGAAATAGACACAGTAGTGGTGTTGCTGGATCAAAGGGTAGGCACAGTTTGATTGCCCTTGGAGCGTAGTTCCAAATTGCTCTCCAGAATGGTCAGATCAGTTCACAACTCTACCAACAGTGCATTAGTGTCCCAGTTTTCCCACATCCCCTCCAAGAGATATTTCATTAAGCAGAAGAAGCCTTTCCTATGAATCCACAGAAGGATTGGAAAAGAGGCTTCCTCCCTCATGGAGAGGGCAGGTGCCAAGGCCAAGTAGAGGCTGACCAGCACACCTGTGGGCAGAGCGGAATACTGCTGAGAGAAGGGGTATAGTGGGGCCAGCGTGTGCTCTCTGAAGGGAAGGGGAGAGTTCTAGTCCCCACTGCAGGCCAGCATGATTTAACATCATTGGGGAGTTTCTGACTGGTCCTAGTAAACTCTTCTCCTTGGCTCTATGGAAAACAGAATCAAGCAAAACCTGGGGAGCCCAGTAGCCCATCGGTGCCCATGAGCTAGCCCAGTCGGTTAGGGAAGGAAAGCTCACAATCCCTCTACTTTTCTTTGGCTTCCCCTCCCAGCCGCCTGGTCCCAAGTCAGCCACACTGGGCCCTTGTCCCTGCAGTTGGCCTACCCTTTCGCATGCTGGTACCTGCCCACTGATCATGGGGTGAATAGCAATGACCTCTTATGGCTGTGGAGAGGATCCCGTGAGGTCATGTGAAGCACTCCCAGCACGCCTTCAGGTGCTGTGAACATCAGCTATGGCCTGACCTCCCATCTTCATCCCTTGTCTAGAGGTCCTTGTTTGAATTGCCTCTTACCCTGTTGTTAGGAGATTTGTGCCCAGGTATGCTCTCACCCACTAGGCTGTGAGCTCTTGGATGGCAGGGTCTTTTTGTTCATCTTTGTTGCCCCTGTAAGCATCCAGTCCTAGTTGGAGGCTCCCCCAGGGCCTGGCATAAGGAGCTCTGGACAGGATGTTGGAAGATATGTGAGTTATTGCAGCTCCACCCCTTGATGGCCAGGGGATATTAGCCCAGTCCCTGAAATCCTCTGAGCTGATTTCAGCTTCTCCTCCATAAAATACAGGGCTAATGATAGCTGTCCTGCCTACCTCACAGGGCTGTTGCGGGGCTGTAGGTATGTACCCCAAAGCAGTCTGGCTGCAAGCTGTAAAGCTCCCAGCAAAAAGACAAGTGCGACTCTCCTGCCGAGAGATTTGGGTTGTGAATGGGAATTGAGAAACCTGCATTTGCTTTGCCACCAACATTCCTGTACTCGGGCATGCAGTTTTCTGGGCAGCAGAGAGAGCCCTGGGTTGGCCAAGTCCTGGCTCTGCTGTGGCCCTCCTGTGGGCCCTTGTACAAGGCCATTTCATCCCTTCCCAGAGCCTCATTTCTTTTTCTGTCATATGATCGAGTTGGACATGACAAGACCTAGTGACCATTTCCAGGTCGAGCACACTAGGTCACATTTAACCTTTCAGAGGGAGCAATGAATAAACTGATTTTTAATTAAGTGGGGAAGAACATTATTCTGGAGAATTCTGATAACCTCTGAAGGTGCCTTTTGCTCACACTGATGTGGAATTGAGTTGGTTGTTTTATTTTTGCTGGAAACAATCATTTGTTGAGTTCATGCCTGCCCTTCCACTACCTGACATTCTTCCCTCTCTGTGTTTCATCTAAGCAAGCAGTAAGGGCAGGAGGATGGTAGGTCTGATAAAAATCTGATGTCCTGGACTTCTGTCTGGTGATAGGGGAGAAGGTCTGAGGAGTATCCAACTGGGACCCATGTTTGCAGCCAACTCATCACCAAGATCCTTTTCTCTTACTTTGAGCCCAAAGTGAACCTGCAGAAGTTTGGTGACCTCCTAGCTGTTGAGGGTTTCATTTCTTTAGTCTTAATCAAGCACCAGCTCATTGATAGTATGGAATGAAGAAGCTGACATAGTTTTCTCCTAGCCTAAGTTACATGGATGGATAAGATGGGACAAGCAGGGATCTGGCCACTGGAAAGGCCGAAGGTTTGTTAAAAACACTAGTGAGGATCGACATTGGTCTTCATGGATCTATGAGGTCAAGTGCTGGCACTGACTCTCTTTTTCAGATTTTGGCTGTATTGAGCAACTGAGTCAGGGATATTTGATTTGAAGGAGAGAAGACCTGACAGCTGTCTTCAGATATTCTGAGGACTGTCACTTGGATTAGACTGGTACTGCGTGGCCTCAATGGGGAGCAGAGAATGGGGATGAGTGGGTGGACCCGTTTACAGAGGTAGATTTAGGCTGATGTCAGGAAATGTTTCCTAATGATAGGAGCTAGCCAGAAGGGAATGGCCCGCCTTCTGAGGGCATGGTCCTCACCACTGACCAGAAATGGAATGGCCTGCCTTCCGAGGGTGTGGTCCCCATAGCTGGAGGCAGGCAAGGTGAGAATCATTCAAAGATGACCACAGTTCAGGGAGGAGGTAGAAGATTCTGGTTCAGGGGTGGTTTGTGCCAATAGCCTCTGAGGTCCCTTCCACTTCCTGTGGGTCAGTGACCTTCTGGACTTTAAGACAGGTTTTAGGAAGGAATTTGAAATAGGGTTTTGCCCCAGTATGAAGGGATGAGGAGCAATGATGGAGGTGAAAGAAGAGTGGAAGCAGAGAGGCAGCGAGGGGCATGTGGACTACAAGGAGGGAAGGGATATAGTCAGTGGCTGCAGCAAAGTCCTAGAACCTTTGGAGGTGATTTAAAAATCGAGTTCCTGGATTCAAACAAGCAGGGTTCTTGGGGGGCACCAGACAGCAGCTGAGGGCTGAATCCCTCTACACACTGTTTTCATGGCTGCTAAACCTGGCTCTTTTCCAGACCATTCCAAGATTCTTAACTGGCCGGGGTCTCCTTGGCAGGGTGGGGTTGCTCTTTCTTGTTTCATTTCCAGAATGAAATGGGCCCTGAGATTGAAAAAAAAAAATGACTTCTGTGTAATTTCCATGTCTTTTTGGAAAAAAACAAACCATTCTATGTTAGCCTGGGAAAACCCAGCACTCTCAGCAGAGTCTTCTGTTAAAAATTCTTGTGACTTCCTTTACTAGGCCAACAGGCCCAGCAGGAGCTGGTGATCTAGTGAGGAACAGTTGGAAGACTCAGTTTCCCCAAATGCTTTTAAGCCACACTGAACTGAACTCAGAAGGGAAAGGAGGCGTCTTTTCAGAAAATCCTGACTAGTTCCTCCTTGCCCATGTAAGTGTAGAAAGATTAGTTGGTGGGTAGCTTTAGGCTCTCTCACAGATACCCTGACTGTTCAGATGGAAGTAGGAATGATAGCTTGCCAGATGCCTCAGTTTCCCTCTCCTGGTTGCCCATCCCAACTGTCCCTCATATCACAGGACATGTTTTTCAGTTTCATCCTGGCCCCTCTAGCCCTGTCTGTTCCCCCAGGCTGCCTCCATAGCCTCTGGTTACCCCATCTTCCCAGCAGGGTTTGGACTTCATGGGATGGATGCCTCTTAAGAATTCCTTTACTCCTGTGGTATTTGTTCCAAGCCTGGGTCACCTTCACTCCCCTCCCCCTTCCTCTGCTCCTGGTCTCAGGCTTCCAAAATGTCAGGGAAGCATCATGGTCATAGTCAAGGCCACCCTGGTCATGTCCCTTCGGGAGATAAGCCTCCAGGCTGGCCTGCTCACTGCTCAGCCACCTCTGGTGACTGTCCCAAGTCTCTTCCACTTCCCAAGCCCATCCATATCCGGCTCCTTGATCTTGCTCCCCTCCCACCCCCAAAATCACCATCCACATCCTTCTCAAACCTGAAGCCCTTTCTGCATGTTCACCTTCCCCCTTGCCTCCCACACCACTGCTAGTTTCCCAGGGAACAAACACAGCCCAAGGACCCTGGGACTCCTGGTGCACACGGCTGTATCTTGGTTGGCTGTGGGCAGGTGCTCTAGCCACAATCCTGCTCCGGGAAGGGAAGAAGCCCCTTGGCTTCTCTTCTTCACATTTCAGCACTGCCCCAGTTCTCCATCCCCCTGGACTTGGGCTGGGAAGGAGGGACTGATGCTGAACTGGACCCCTTGCCCAGACAAGAGACTCAGGCAAGAGGACCCACAGCTGACTCCACAGGCAGGAAATCTTGAATAGACCTCATCCCCCACCATGTTGGGATGAAGCAAGGGAACTGGTGCCAGATTGGAGTTTCAGTCAGGTCCTGGGAGGTCCAGCCATCAGGCGTTTACTGACCCAGATGCCTAACCGCGTCTAGGAGGCCAGTTAGATGGTCCCACAATCAGCAAACACCTGCCTCTTCCTTTCCACCTCAGGCAGGCTTGCTTGAAAGCTACCAAGGTCCCCTTCTCTACTCATCTCCCTTCACTTTAGCCTCTTAAGCTCCTAGCTTGTTGTAGCCTAGGAAACCTCACTCTAGCATCAACAAATTTCCCTTGTAGACTGCTTCCTTTCACATTCCGTCCAACTTTTCACCCTCAAAGAAGCTTGTCTCCAAGGAGACGTATTCATGGGCACTTTTTCTCAAGCTCCCCCAATGACCTGGGGACATTGTGGAAGAAGTCACATAAGAATGCAGACTCACCAGGACACAGCCAACCTTTTTCTCTTCCCAAACTGATCCTCTGTAACACTCTTCCCAATGTGCCAAACCCCCTCCTTAAATGCCTCCTGCATTTCTTACATTTCCAAGAAAATAGAGGTCTTTCCCATCCCTTGCAAGCTTCTTTCTCTTCCCTTAACCTCTCAACAGTATTGTCTACACTCTCCTCCTCTGTTCCAGTGTCTTGCCCACAATGTCCTACCCTTCCACCACTGCTGAGAGCTTTCTCCTTTGGTGGTCATCTTCTGTGATCTTCAATCTTCTGGCTCCTCCTCTGCTGCTGACAAGTACTCCCAGCTAGATCTTTTATCCTATAAAGGCTTCACTTGACCCAGCCATCTTCTCAAGCCATTGTCATCTCCTTCCTTTTACACCAGTCTCTCAGAAAAGGTCACTTGCACACGCGCCCTCTGGTGGCTGTCCTCTGGTGGTTTCTCAGTCCCTGGCAATCTGGTCTCACTGGTGTCCTAGCTGCTCCTTACACAGGCTTCCCTCAGTCCTTTTCCTTGCTGACCTCTCGGATGCTGCACACTATTGATCATGGGCATGTTCTGTTCTTTGGATTTTTGTGACCATCTTCTGTCTGGGTTCCCTTCCTTTGCTGGGTTGTCACAGATTTCCTACTGTCCCCCAAAGCTAGGGTCCTCTCCTTTTCTCTTTCTACATTCTCTTCTCAGTGTCCCTGGCCTCAGTTATCATCTTCTATGTCAATTCCCAGGTCGGCCCTCATCTTTTTCTTCAACTCCAGTCCCAAACCACCAAATGTTTCTTGGACATTTCCAA
Source organism: Trichosurus vulpecula (assembly GCF_011100635.1). NCBI lineage: Eukaryota > Metazoa > Chordata > Mammalia > Diprotodontia > Phalangeridae > Trichosurus > Trichosurus vulpecula. The sequence goes on from NC_050579.1 coordinate 9,960,002, forward strand.
CTGAATGTCCCAGAAGCTTCTTAAACCCAGTGGAATTCATCATTTTCCTCCATAAACCCACCTCTTTTCTAAACTTCCTCATTTCTCCGTTCAGTCACACACACTCATCATTTTCCCTCACCCTGACTCTTCCCTGTCCTTCACCTCCATGCCCAAGAAGCACGGTCACTAGAGGCAATGGCCGCTAGAAAACCCCCCAACTCCTCGAGGTGAGCCTTGAAGAATCCTTCACGGTCAGACTCCAGCCGGCTTGTCCACTTTCCCTTCGTTGGATCCAAGTACATGGGCCAACAAGCAGCTCCTCAGACCCCCCGCTCCACCCCTCACTTTTGCTCAGGCTGCCTTTGATGCCCACCATGCCCCTCCTCCCCTCCTTGGCATCTTGGAATCGTGTATCCTCTGAGAAGCACTTCCTGAGCCTCATAGTTGTCTGCGCTTTTGCTTTCCTCTTCTCAAATAATCATGCATACATAGGTGCATATATGCATATATGGATATGTATTGTATGTATTAAATATACAATATGTATTATATACAGTACTATACATAGTATACAAATATATGTACATAACATATACATTGCAACATTTAAGTAAAGTGTTCATATAGACATAAATACTTCTACATTATTGGTACATATGTATATTTGTACTTGATCTATATCTTTCTGTTTATACACACACACACACACACAGACGCGCGCGCGCGCGCACACACACATACACACATGCACACAGACACACACACACACACACACAGAGCTATTTAAATGTTGTATCCTCCCAGTAGAATGTGTCTCGTGGGCAGGGACTGTTTTTTATTTTGTCTTTGTTCCCCCAGAATCTTGTGCAAGGACCTTGTTTGCACTTAGTAGGTACTTGATAAATGCTTCTTGGGTTGGGTTGGGTCGAGTTGGATTCCCAAGGCGGGTGTGTGTTCCCCCCTCTCCAGAGATGACCTACCATGCCATCTTCATCCCGTTATCCCCTCCTGTTTTCTTATAGACCGTAGGGGTCACCACCCTCAGGAACTCAGAGCAGCTGCAGGCTGATATGAGGGCATGGCAGAAAAGACTAGGAAGTGTCTCAAGGGTGTGATGGCAGACACCAACTCAGTGTTATTCAGGGCCAGTCCCACTCAGTGACAATTCCATTCAATGCCCACTTCAGACAAAGCACACTGCTAGGCACTGGGGGTACAGAGGCAAAGATGACACAGTCCTTGTCCTTGAGGTATTTACATTGCATTGGGGGAGAAACCATATGCACAGCCAAGGAATTGCAGTTATTTCAGGAGGGAGAGCGCACCAACAGTTTTGGGGACTAGGGAAGGTGGCGCTGAAGTCACCTGAAGTCAAGTCCTGGCCAAGCCAGGTGGGAAGTGGGGCGGGAAGGTGTGAGGCCACAGGTAGGGCAGAACCTGAGCCAGAGCGTGTCTGGGTGGGCGGCAGGGAGAAGGATGGAAGACAACGTCAGTCACTTCACGATTTTACCTAGGGCCAGCCTTGAGCCCGGAGCCTCTCGTTTCTCTCCTGTGCGCTTCAGTTCAGTCATCTGTAAAACAGTCCTCATCTACCCCTCAAGGTATGAATCCCATCTTTGTCTCTGTAGGTCTCTAAGGGCTTGTGAGAAGTTGTAGGACTGACACGAGGGCATACTCGTCTAAGATGGCCCCTGGGACATGAAAAATTCCAGCCTGGCTTTGGCAATGACAGCTTTGTTGGAATAAGCTGGAAGGTCCCAGGGGGACGACTCTGAAGTGGACAACACTCATCCTGGTGGGATTTTTCAAAATTAGTCTTGTCATTTTATGGTTCTTTCCTTTTCAGTATTTATCGCTCCTCACCTACAAGAATTCAAGGGGGCTTACTAATTAAGTGTCACGCTCAGCGGGATAGGCAGGTGTGAAAGTGGAATAGACCATTGGGAGGGAGCAGAGAGAGGGCACACATCTTATCAGGTGCTCTGGGTTGGCCACAGAATTTGACTCTTATTCCTGAAAGTCCCCGCCAAAAACGGGGAGTTCTTCAGAACACACTGGATTTTATGAGAAAAAGAAATATCCCCCTTTCTTTCTCTATAGAGATATTTTCCAGGAGCCAAGTGGCTCCTCTAGACCCTAGGGCAGGGGTGGGGGAACCTGTGGCCTCAAGGCCACATGTGACCCTCTAGGTCCTCAAGTGCAGCCCTTTGACAGAGAGGCCACACTTGAGGACCTAGAGGGCCACATGCAGCCTAGAGACCACAGGTTCTCTACCCCTGCCCTAGGGTGATGGAGAATGCCAGGGCCCCCTAGTGGACCGGCTTGTGCAAACATGGGCAGCCTACTGTAGAGAGGAGTAGGGGTGGTGAGCTGCTGGCAGACTAGGGTCCCATGGCTCTGAATTCTGTTGATCCAGCTTAAGCAGAGAATCTAGGGGTGTACATGGTGATTAGACTGTTGCTCTCAAATATTAGACCCACCTTTACCAAATAAGCATTTATTTAGCTGCTATTATTTACCAAAATGAAGTGGTCAGCCCTAGTGTTTCCACTGGACCTCGGGTGGCTTCTCTCAGAAGGCAAAGCCCACAGATCTCTGAGGGGCCTCTGGGAATGTATTGGGTGGAAAAAATGTAGTCTCTGTTTTCACTGACCTCTACTTGAAGTTCAGCATTTTCTTTAATGATTTAAAAACATGGGTCTGAAAAGGGGCCACAGGCTTCACCAGACAGCTGGCTTAAGGGAAAGGAGGGAGAAGAAGATGAGAAACCTCACCTCAGAGAGGATATTCTGTGTAGTGGATTAAGATAAAGTCTGTGGGTTCTGGGAAACCAGAGGAGAGATCAGAGAGAGCGCTTGCAAAGCATCTCACAGACCTTAAAGTAGCATGTGAATCGTTGGACGCCAGATGGCAAAGGTACCCACGCTCCTGTGAAAATCCAAGAGGGGGACCTGCATTCCGGCCTGGACAGATACCAGGCACCTCTACACTATCTCAGGGCTTCCCTGGTCTGTCAATCAGTAAACTTTTAGTAAGTGTCTACTATGTGCCAGGCACTGTGCTAAGCACTAGGGAGACATAGAGACAAAGACAGGCCCTGCCCTCAAGGAGTTCATTGTCTAATGCAGGAGGCAACATGCAAGAAGATAAACAGGAAATAATGAATGGAGGCAAGGACCTGGGATTAGGAGGGGCTGGGAAAGAATTCCTGTAGAAGGGGGGTTTTTAGGTGGGACTGAAAAGAAGCCAGGAGCTTAGTAGTTGGAGCAGAGGAGGGAGCATGTTCCAAGCATGAGGGATGCTCAGAACACCTGGAGCTGAGAGAAGGAGGGTCTTATTAGTGGAACAGCCAGGAGGCCAGGGTTCCTGGACCAAAAAGCATGTCAGAGATTAAGGTGTAAGAAGACTGGAAAGGGAAGGGCTCAGAAGACCAGAGTATTTTGTATTTGATCCTGGAGGGAATAGGGAGCCACTGCAGTTTAATGATTAGAGGGTGGTGACATGGTCAGACCTGCTCCTTGGGAAAATCCCATTGGGAGCTGAATGGAGGATGGACTGGAGGGGAGGGAGACTTGAGAATTTTAATACTGGACATCCTTGTTCCCAGCCTGCATTTGGTCTCAGTGCTGAGTGTCTACTGGTTGGGCTGGCTGCTTCACAGGACACCCATCTTTGTCCAGTTTCTGTCTATGCTTCACCACAGTGGGAGGACATGTTTTTGAATTCGTCAACTATCGAGTTGGGCTTCAATTGGCTTCAGTTGAGCATTGAAAAGACATAGGCATTCCTAGCATCCAGACTGGCGCTCTTTGAGACAAGCATTGCCTGTCCCTAGCCTGCTGCTCCCTCCTTTGGTTTTAACCTCTTTAGAGATAGGCAAGACTCATTCCCCAACTGATAAATGATCAAAAGATATGAATGGTCAGTTTTCAGATGAAGTAATTAAATCTACCTGTGGCCATCACGGGGCTATAGAATCATCCATAGCCTTTGACCCAGCAATACCAGAGATAAAAAAAGGAAAAGGACCTTTATGTTGTAAAATGTTTATAGCAGCTCTTTTCGTGGTGGCAAAGAAGTGGAAATTGTGGGAATGCCCATCGGTTGGGGAATGGCAGAGCAAGTTGTGGTTTGTGATTGTGATGGAACACTATTGGGCTCTAAGAAAGGATGAGCACAATGCTCTCAGAAAAACATGGGAAGGCTACACGAACTGATGTAAAGTGAATGAGCGAGAGCAGGTAACATTGGACACAGGAAGGGCAATATGGTAAGATGATGAGCCATGAGCGACTTAGCTATTCTCAGCAAAATAATGATCCAAGACGACTCCGAAGGACTTAGGACGAAAAATGCTCTCCATCCCCAGAGAAAGAGCTGACGGAGTCTGAATACACATTGGAGCAGACTTTTTTTTTAAACTCTTTTTCTTGGGGTTGTTTTTGGTCTATGTTTTCTTTTGCAACATGTCTAATGTTGAAATATATTTTGCATTACTACCCATACATAAACTATGTCAAATTGCATGTCTTCTCAATGAGGGGGGCTAGGAGGGAGAGAGAGAATTTGGAACTCAAAATTTTAAAAACAAATGTTAAAAATTGTTTTCACATGTAATCAAGGAAAAATACAATACTAAATAAATAATTTAAAGAGAAAAAAGAAAGAGGCAAGACTATAAACAATAACTGACCGAACAACCACTACAACAAAAAACCCAACCTGAGAACATGAGACTAAATGTAACAAGATGAAATTTTGTAGAGAAAAATGTAAAATCTTATGCTTGGGTGTTTCAACAATCCGGCTAGCAGCTTCTGTGGGGGTGTAAGATCCACCCACAGCCAGCACCCAGAAAGCAGCCAACAGCACAGGTTCTTTTGATCTGCCTTAATAAGGAAAGCAAGGTTAAAGGGGTTGACAAGCTTACTTTAATTCAGCACACAAATATCATTCGCTTAGTTCAGGGAAAAAAGCCAGCACCCTGAACTTCAGAGCAAATTACAAACAAATTACAAACATCAACAGACAGACCCAATACAGATTCATAGTTACCAACATCTAGGTTCAGCCCAGGAGCTCAGAACAAGGACTGGCCCAGAGTCATGCGCGCCACCACTGCTGCGCCAAAGAGTTCCAAAGAACAGACAGCCAACCCCTGGTTTTTATATCTTTTTCAGTGTCAGGGGTGAGTCACACATGCGACTCACCCACATGACCTAGAATTGTCACAAAGAGGCGGACTTAAAAAAGCGTGGTCTAAAAGCCTCTGCTCTCCCAGACATGTAAACTAGGCCCTCCCTGGAGGTAGCCCCACCTTGGGCCCCACCTTAGTTGCCAATCCACACCCACTAAGGTTTTACACCTAGTAGGGGTTTGTGCCTGGGGCTTACACCTAGTAAGGCTCAGTGAATTACTCAAAAGGAACAAAAGCCAAACTATTCAAGGGCACTTGTTGAACTAAGTACTAAGGAGCCCATTTTTGCTTATCAATACATTGGGTTACAAAGAAATCAACTTTGTAAGAACAAAATGAGGGAGGCAGTGCTTGGAAATATCAGAGGATGACCTGGGGCTCTGAGTGGACCACAGATTCAGTCCAAGTCAATAGAAAATGCATGAGGTCCTCAGCTATGCTGAGAGAGGCTGCATGGCCAGGACTAGGAAGCCAAGGGCCCCGATGAACTCCTTGCCCTATGGAAACATGGCTGGAGGTCTGGTTTTGGCTCTGCCTTTGGAGAGCTCAAGACAGTCTCAGAGCTTGGACAAAGGAAGACTTAGAGGGATCACTGGCCACAGACTTAGCACTCATCTCATCCAGCCCCTTGTTTTAAAGATGAAGAAAATGAGGCGTGTGTGTGTGTGTGTGTGTGTGTGTGTGTGTGTGTGTGTCTAACCCAAAGTTACCAGCCATTAAGTGCTAGAGATGGGATTCAAATCCAGGTCCTCAACTTCATGTCTGGGGCTCTTCCTATCGCTCTACTTGGTAAGTGACAGCCTGACAGAAAGGCTGGCATGGAAGGGGAATTTCCCAGAGGACTTAGAACCAGGAGCAGTGGAGGGGTGGGGGCTGCAAGGAGGCAGAGTCAAGCTGGACCTTGGGGAAAGCTCGCTGATGGTGAGAGATGCCTCAGAGTAGTCTGGGCTGCCTCAGGTGGACTGCTCTGTAGGGTGCCCGAGGTGGCCTCTGACGCTTCCCCAGGGTCCCATGGTACAGAGAGAGCCAGCCCTTGCTTTGTTGGTGACCTTTTCCTTATCCCTTCTCTCCCAGTGGCAGAATACGGAAGACTCATCAACATCCCTGAGGCATCCACCCAGCTCCAGCCATCAGCTCTGGAGGACCTGCTCTACTCCCATATCAACATTTCCAATGAGGAAGACACCTCTTCCCCCACCTGCAACACTCCTTCCCAGGTGGCTTTTAAGGGGTTTCTCAGCCCTCCAGACATCTACTCCTCGAGAACCACAGAAAAGAAGCTAAGTCAGCTCCTGAGCAACATGCAGGATGCCATGATTGATAAGCCAATGGCTGAGTCCAAGGAGATCCGGCAGAAGAAAGTCTGTTTCTCAGAGAGTGGCCTGCCTGGAGGGGACAAGATGAGAAAAAGCTATTACTTGAATGGTATGGGGACCTTTCAGGGAGTTGGGAGGGGTTCCTGTGTGTGTGAGTGGGGACAGGGGTGATGATACAGAGCATAGAATGTCTCCTTCCTCTTCTGGAGAGCCAGTCCTCAGGACAAGGATCGCTGATGGACATTTGGGAGTAAAGGATAAGTAAGCCAAGGCTCCTGCCTTCATGGAATTTGTAACCTAAGAGATATGACTATTGTACGAAAACCAGCCTTTCTCCCGTCACATGAGAGGCAGAGGTATATAGCAGGAAGAGTCAGTGACCCAGGTTCAAATTCGATCTCTGGTGCTCACTGTCTGTGGAATCTTAACCTCTATGTGCCTCAGTTTTCTAGCATGTAAAATGAGAGGATATTGACATAGTGCTTTGCAGACCTCAAAGGGCTCTAGGACACTGGTTATTACTATGGGTTCCCTTAGCAAGGCCACTTCTGGGCAGGGGCCCCCATTTGGCCTTCCAGAGACCTTTATGGGGTTGGTTGGCAGAGAAGAAAGATGTGTGTAGCATCTCTTCTCCACTCAGGTCTCTGGGAAGCACCCCCCCTGGCCTCACTCTTTCTAGCTGTGGACTTCTAGGGACAAAGTTCCTGTGTTCATCTCACTGGAAGGTGGGGGCCATGCTGGCTCACTGACAGATGTCAGAAGGGGCTGGGACAGACAGCTGTTGTGCTGGAGAGCAGCATTAGCAGCTCCAGTGATCTAAACAGACTGGAAAGATTAGGCAAATAAAATGAAACAGGTGGTTTCATCAACACAGAGGAAGGCAAGGAGAAGTAAAATTTCTGAAAAAGATCTGGGAGGTTAAGGAGCCCAGAGAACGAGAGGAAACCACCATGTGCCCAGCTTCCATAAAAGCTAACTCTCCTCAGCCTCATTAAGGAAGGGAGGCAGAGGGAGATGTCCTCAGGAGCTTTTGACCATCAGGTTGTGTTTGGGCTTTGACTCCCAAGGAGGGATGGACCTGTCCAGGGCCTCAGGTGGTCATGTTGGCCAGCACACTGTCACTAGGCACAAGATTGGGCATCTGTGACCTCCCTTTTTCTCTGGCAGCCCCTTTCTCCAGTTCGTGTGTTCAGTTCCCTTCATACACTAATGACACTTGTCTAGCACATGTGGAAGGTCTAAGTGGCCTGTGATTTTAGGTTTGTTTTTTTTACTGGAAGCTAGAACCACTGAATGCCAGAGCTGGGGGACCTTAGAAGTCATTTTACAAGGGACTTGCCCAAGGTCAGATAGCTAGTCAGTCTTAGGGATAGCACTCTTGTGACTTCATGGTCTTTCCATGATGTCGTGGCTGCCTTGGACAACCCTAGTCAATCTACCTGTGCCTTGAGAAGCAGAGAGGCAGTGGAGGGTCATTGGGGAGGGGAGGAAATAAGCATTTATTCCATATTGTTGCTGAGTCATTTCAGTCCTGTCCGACTCTCTGTGACCCCGTTTGGGGTTTTCTCGGCAAAGACACTGGAGCGGTTGGCCATTTCCTTCGCCAGCTCATTTGACAGATGGGGAAACTGAGGCCAACAGGGCTAAATGACCTTCCCAGGGTCACACACCTAGTATGTGTCTGAGGCTGAACTGCTGAGTCTTCCTGACTCCAGGACCAGCCCCACCGAGCGGCCAGATGTTCATCAGTGTCAAGGGCTTTATGAATACGCATCGTCCGATCCTCACAGCAGCCCTGGGAGTCAGCGCCATTGTTACGCTCATTTTACAGTTAAGGAAACTGAGGCAGACACAGGTGAAGCGACTTGCCTAGGGTCAACATAGAAGCTGTTATCACTGTTACTGCTGCTGTCGCCGCCGCTCCCACGCTACTAGGACAGGGCTGGAATTTGAATACCGCTTACCCAGGGCCTCCAGGTGGAGGTGGGAAGAAAGGGCAGACTCTTCCATTGAGAAGGAAGGGGTTGTGACTGTCCTGCCTCCCCATTCCTGGCCTCTCCCAGCCTCAGTCCTGCACATCGCTGGACGCTGTGTGTCTTGTCCAGGTGGTGTAGTGGAGAGGCAGTGCGGGGCCGGTCTCAGACACGGAAAGGCTTCATTCGAGTCTTCTTGGATCTGCCGCTGGCTTACACGGCTGCTTAAGCCCCTGAGCGTCCGTTTCTTCTTTCCTAAAGTGAGAGCACCACGCTTGCACTGTTGATTTTACCAGGTGGTGGTGAGGAAAGCGTTTGAGGGTTAGGCTGTTACTATTTATATAATCAAATAGACAGAATTGCTTTTCATGACATCTATCTAATCAATTTACAAATATCCATTGAGCCATAGTGCCAGGTGTCATAATCAGAAATTATCCATCAAACTAGGTGGCTTTTCAGAACCAATTCAATGACTATCTTGGTCCAATGGGATATCTGGGGTAGAAAAAGAGAGGCAGGAGAAGAAATGGGCTGAGTAGGCAGCAGCATTTCCCCTGGCTCAATATAACTCTTTGGATGGGAGTCTAAGAAGGACAGGCAGACAGAGGGTCCAGGATTGCCTTGTTTCTGGAGGTAACTATAGTGCCCAATCTTATCAGCTTCCATGTCCGCCAGATCTTGCACTTGGCTCCCAGGGACCTCATTTTCCACTAGAACACCCCACCCTGTGTCCGCTGCTGTGGTGGTGATTCCAGTCTTCCAGGACTGATGGTTCCCTGTGGTACAGACTAGATTCTGCTAAGTATGGACAACATGCTGTGGACAGAGACGAGGGAAAGGAAACACCAGATGGGCTGGCCGAGGCTCTTCCAGCTAGGATCCATCCTCTGTGACATGGCTGCCAAAGGGACTCCCTATTATCCAAGGATGGGCCCCAAATGCCTCTGCTTGGAGCCCCCGCCCCAGGCTGCCTTTCCAGCTGGATTGTGTGTCCTTCACCTTCATCTTCGGGTGAGCCACATGACCCTTTGCTGGTCCTCACACGTGACCCTCCCTTTCTCTTTTCTGCCCCTTTTTACATCCTGTCCCTCACAACTGGAATGTTCTCAGCCCCCTCTCCATCTCTTAGAATCCCTCATTTCCTTTAAAGCCACAGAAGCCCTTTTTGATTGCCCTGAAAACCTGCGTTATCTGAAGCATATTCTGTGCATGCTTCCCTATGGATACGAGGTCTCCCCTGAGAGCATGGAAGCCTCTTCAGCTTTGTCCTTGTATCCCTGGGACCTAGTGCTGTGCCTGGCGATTGGTGAGAGAGGGGCCCTTGGCATCACCGTAGTCATTGCTGGCACCTACACATCTGTGAGGGGGCTACTTTTGTTTCAGTGTCTTAGGACCTCAGAATTGAGATTTATTCTTTCCTAGTAAAGCTAGGCTTGAGGCTTGAGACTTGCTTGAAACTTGCAGAAATGTTTTTCTCCATTCTCTCTCTCTCTCTCCTCTCTCTCTCTCTCTCTCTCTCTCTCTCTCTCTCTCTCTCTCTCTCTCTCTGTCTCTGTCTCACTCTCTCTCTCTCTCTGTCTCTCTCACTCTCTCTGTCTCTCTCTCTGTCTCTGTCTCTCTCTCTCTCAGAGCTAGAAGTCTCTCTGTCCTTTATCTGACCACTTCTGGGCTGTTGTGATCATAGGGATAATTGAAGGAAGTGGGGAGATTTAGCCTGAAGAAAAGAACACCTGAGTTGGCAGGTGTAGACAGCTGCTGTTTTGTGAGAGAGGATTCAGAGTCATTTTGTTTGGCCCTGGAAGCCAGAACTAAGAATGATGATGCATAGAGACCCCAAGGGGTCAATGAAGGCTGGATGCCAAGAAGAATTTCCGAACAACAAGGTGGCTACCCCAAGGTCCAAGGGGCTTCCCAGAAGATGCTTTGGGTTTCCTTCCCCCTCCTGGATGGCTGCTTGTCAGGGATCTCATGTTCATGTTGGTAATGGCCCCACTTTGGGTCCCTGGTGAGTGAAAGGAGAGGGGCAGAGAAGAGATTGAACAACCTCATTCTGCCCATGTGGCTCATCATCAGTGTGGGGCACCGTGTGGGATTTCCCCCAGGAACACCCCGGGGTCCATTTGTTTACAGAATAGAAAGTGAGCACGTGTAGCATTCACTTGTGAATATGGAAGCATGGGCAAAAAGCTGGCTGTGAAGATGTGAAGCCTTGGGTTTATATCCTGGCTGTGTGGCCCTGAGCAAGTCACCTAACCTGCCTGTGCTCTGGGCAACTCTACAGTAGACTAGAATTTGTAGAAATGGTGCCAACCTACATGATTGGTGGAAGTTCTTACACCAGTGGAATCATGGTCCCTATTTATCAGTGAACAAGATAAACATAAATAGCCTGTTGTTCTCAGTGTCTTGGTATTAGATTTGGAAACTTTTTTTATAGGACACATTCAAATTTTTAGGCAATTTCTTAACAAGACTAACATGAGTGCAAAGAGAGAAAGGTGGGTCTGTCTTCCTATAAGCAGCCAAACTGCTCCTGGGGACAGCCTGTCTTTTACCTTCCTTTTCTCTTCCCTTCTCCGTGCTCTCCCACAGAAATACAGAGCTTTACCAGTGCTGAGAAGGATGGGAGGATCGTGGGGGAGATCGCCTTCCAGCTAGACAGACGGATCCTGGCGTACGTCTTCCCAGGAGTGACCAGGCTTTATGGCTTCACTGTGTCCAATATCCCTGAGAAGATCAAACAGGTATGACCACTTGCCTCTCCCTCAGACTGTTCTCAATGGCTGCCTGCTGGGGGAGGCTGTCCCCAAGACCCAAGGATTCTCTCATGTCACCCTTGGCTTTGGCCTCATTTCTACCCTGTGGCCCCTGCAGCCTTCCAGAAGGTGAGCTGGATGTCAACCTTTGTGTGGGGATTAGAAATTAGAAATGACTGTAGTGGCATCGAGGATGATCCCCAACAACAAAGTGTCCCCAAAGCTTCCTCATTGGCTCTGGAACATCGTAATGATGGACTGAATGATTGATAACTAGCCTGGCTGGGGGTGGGGAGAGGAAGGTCATGATATATGGGGCATGGAATGAGACATGGTTTTGTTATTGTTCAGTTGTTCCACTCATTTCTCACTGTGACCTACTTTCCCTTTCTTTTGCTTTAACTACTCCTTCACTTTTGCTTCTTTTCATTGTATCCATGAGCCACAGGTCCTAAGAGCATCGCCTTCTAGGATTTATGGACCAGACAAAGCTAAATGTGTCAGACCTTGAAGGAATGGGTGGGAAGGGGACAATGGGCAGGGCAGGGCGTGCTCCTTGACTGGTGCCCACCAGACCATGACTCGCTCTTTCCTTTCCTCCTCTCCCTCCTCCCTCATTCTGTCGTTCCCATTATAGACTTCCATAAAATCTTTGGATGGTTCCGTGGATGAGAAGAAGCTTCGAGACCTGACCCACCGCTACCTGACGCTCACCACGCGCCTGGAAAAGCTTGGTTACAACAGGGAGGTGCACCCGGTGTTCAGCGAGTTCTTGATCAACACCTACGGGATCCTCAAGCAGAGGCCCGACTTGCGCTCCAACCCCCTCCACAACAACCCCGCGGCTCTGCGCAAGCTGGTCATTGACATCGTGCCCCCCAAGTTCCTTGGGGACTCTTTGCTGCTTCTGAACTGTCTGTGTGAGCTCTCCAAAGAAGACAGCAAGCCTCTTTTTGCCTGGTGATGGGCCGGCACCGACTCCCATCGCCGATGGAAAACCCACTACTCAGATACTAATTTTTTTTACAATACAAGTGCTTGAGTTAAGTGTGTCAGCTCCCCGGGTGCTTCTGTTCATTTTGGGGGTGGAGCAGCAAGATCCGGCCGGGGTTGGTGGGGGGGGGGGGCGGGGGAGGGGGGAGCTGCGTGCTGTCCTAGGTAGCAGCCCTCACGCTCCAGGAGCTCCCATTGGTTTCCTGGAGGTGGTGCCCTGGGTCTGCCTAGACCCCATCCAGGCTGCCAGGCCACAGGGCCCCCTAGCTGGGCCTTGCCTGTCTGCCCTCCTCTCTGGGGTGTCTGCCCCCATTAGAGTGTAAGCTCTTTGAGAACAGGGATTGCTGCCTTTTTCTATTAGCACCCACAGGGCTTACCTTGTAGTGTTTCTTAGATGCTTTTTCCTTCCTTCCTTCCTTCCTTCCTCCCTCCCTCCCTCCCTCCCTTCCTTCCTTCCTTCCTTCCTTCCCTCATTTACTGTTCTACATGGACATAAGTAAGGAAACCAGAGGTAGTTTGAGACAGGAGAAAGCGCTAATTACAAGAGCTGAAGAAGAGCTGGAGGAGGTGGCCCTTGGCTTGGGTCCTGAATGAAGCCTAACACTTGCTCTGTGGGGAGGCCATCCTTTCCCCTGATAGGGTGCTGTGGCCTGAAGGCTCTTTGAACACACTCCAGTCCTTCCTCAGCCTCGGCTCTGACCTGGGCTCAGCAGCCCCTGGGGTCCTGGGGAGCTGCACCATGACCTCCCTGCCAGCCTCTGGCAAACTCCATTGCTCCCTGGGCCGGTGTTGTGAGGAGGTTGCCCATGGCCGCACAGCGCTTCAGGACAGGCATAGCTGGCTCTTTCCCCTGCCCAGAAAAGAGCAAGGATGATCTGCCTGTCCTAGGTTAGGAAGAGGCCAGGCCAAGTTTGCTTGTGGTCCTTTGGTGAGCAAGTGCTGGCCTTGGAGTCTAAAAGGGAGGCTACTGCCTGTGACCCTGGGGAAGTCATTTAACCATTTCTCAGCCTCAGTTTCCCTATTTCCCAGGGTGGGTGTGGGGGTTAAATGAGATAATCTCTGCACGGGGCTTTGCCAGCCTTTGGGTGCCATGTTAATGATAGCCATTATTATTATTGTATAAAACATGAAACATGGGAAGAGACCTAAAGTCATCGGATTAAGGACACTTTGATCCTCCTTGATTCCAGGCCTGGACACAGACCTCCAGGATCTGTCCCTCCCCAGTAGCAGGCTTCAAGAGGAAGTGAAGGGAGCTCTTGGCTTGGAGAAAAAAGCCTTGGATGGCTTTGCCAGGAAGCAATTCCTCAGTTTCCTTCTCTATGAAATGAGGTTGTTACTCCTGGCATCCTTATACCAGGCTCTTATGAATAGACAAAGCACCTGCAAACGTGAACCTCCCCCGCTCCCATGTTTGACCTCTTGCTCTTGTCCTTGGTTTGGGGTTGGGAGCTTGCCTGGGGCCACCCGGCCACCTTGTTCACCCAGCCAAACCAGATCCCTCCCTGATATCAGGATCCTGTCCTGGGTACCTCTGTGGCTCAGATTGGCTCTCTTTGTTGTCATCCTGAAGCCAGGCCTGGTCTCCTTCGGGTGTGTCTGCATCTGTCCCCCTACAGCAAAGACCAGCTCACATGAGTCAGATAGGGGGAAGCTGGGTCTGTCCTAGGGTTTCTCTTTACTCTTCCCTTCCCCCCAATGTCTTTTGCTTGTTTGAACAAGGAGAGTCCAAGCTCTCTGACGCGCTGTGACTTCAGGTGGTTAATAAGAAGCCACAGGGAAGGGTAAAGTTTAGTGGGTCCTGGTTATAAAGCGCCCTGGCCATCCTTGGCAGAGCTCGCGATTTAACCACTGGTTAGCTTCAGTGCAGGACCCCCGAGGGACGCACCTCCAGGATGTCTCGGCTGGTGGAGTGTGTCCCCAACTTCTCCGAGGGCAACAACCAAGAGGTAGGACACCACTTGCGAGGACCCTGCAGGGGAGAGAGGAAGCCCAGTGAAAGGGAAAGATCATTTCCCCAGGTTTTGTGGCTGGCCGCGGAGGTTGCTGGGCTTCCTCATCCGTGACGCTCCTCACCCATGACCTTCTTCCATCTGCTGGGAATTTGCTGATTGATTGGGGCACGAGGGTGGGATCACTATGGAAGGATCAGAGGGAGGATTCGCACACAGCCCCCTGGGTTATCTCTCTCCGTCTCTCACTCTCTTCATGTGTAAAATGAGAGCATTGGACTCACTGATACTTCAGGTCCCTTTCAGTTTCAAATGTCTGACCCTATGATCTTGGGCTCCCGGCACTTCCTTTCCCTCTCTGGCCTCAGTTTCCTCTTTGGTAAAATGAGTGGCTTTACGCTGAATGGCATGTGCCTTGCCTTCCAGGACACCATGACCCTCCGAAAGTTTGACTTTTGTCCAAAGGGGGATGAGATCTGTCATTGATGGTTCAGAGACTTCCAACCGTGAGAGCTAGCTCCATCCCAAGCTTGTGGGAGGGGGCTTCAGATGAAGACTCTGCTCCCACCTCTGATCCCACTGACCTGTTGGGTAGACAGACAGTACTGGGCAGTACAAGAGAACTTGGGTCCAGAGTCAGCAATGTTGGTGTCATTTCTGTTTCTGTGTGACCTGGGAAAAGCCCCTGTCCCTCTGAAGACTTCAGTTTCCCTCCCTTTGAAAGAGGAGGGGGGGGGTCAGACAGCCATCTTGGAGGCCTCTCTGGGCTTCACATCCCATGTATTTAAGGGGGCCCATCAACTATGCAGCTTCACAGGCTCTCATGCCCAGGGAAGCATGTCTTGATTTGAAAAATCCACACCTTGTTAGATGTTCCTCCAGGAGTCTCCATTTATCCTGGCTCTAAACAGAAATGTACATAGTGACCCAGGGCTCATGTTCTTTTCTTAGAAATGAGCATGAATTTGATTTTTTTTAAAAATCTCTTTACTGATCAGAACAGCAAAGCCATGACCACCCTATAGAAATTTTAAAATGGTGATTGGTTTCGGTTTTTCTCAGTTGTGGGAACCAGGGAAACCCATTGGCTTGGGGTGGTTGGGTGGCCAGAGGGGCACTCCATGATCTTCCCTCAGATCAGTTTTGGGAGGTAGAGTCCTGGGTGGTGGCAGGGGATGTGAACCCACAAGGCTAATTAATGTGTGTCTGTGGCCTCAAACCCCTAGAAATGGCAGCCATGGCTGCTGTGTGGTAGGGGAATTTCAGACATCGATTTTGTGAGTTTGGGACCCACTTTGTGGCTAACCTCAAATGCCTTTTGTAGCAGCCATGGACGCTAGGGGTGTGGTGAAGGTAGGGACAGGAGAACCAATGGCCACCAGCTCCCCTTTGCCAGCCTTCTCTGCCAGGCTGAGCAAACAAGGTTAGCTCAGATATTGTCTTTATCTGGTCAAGCCTAGTGGCCTCTGGGATAGATATTTGCATAGTAGAAGGGCCCTTTCCTCCATGAGCTGCAGAAGCATGTTGGTATTGAGAGGAAAGAGTCCTGGCCTGGAATGAGGAGCAATCAGGTAAGCCTTCACTAGCTCATTGTGTGACCCTGGTTCTCTCTGGACCTCAGCTTGGTTATCTCTCAGATGTGGGGTGAGTTACTGATCTCTAAGGTCAAAGGAGCATAGATAGAGAAGTGCAAGGGACTTCTCAACCCCTTGATTCTAGCTTTCAATGTTGCAATGAAGACCAAGCTCTTCCTGTGAGAGGCAGTGTGGCCAAATGGGAAATGGAGCCAGGAGAGATGGCAGTTCCTCAGACATTAACAGGAGGACAACTGGCGAGGCCCTTTGCTCCTCTCAGCTGGATGTTTCTCATTTGTGAGCTGGACACTACAATCCCTGTGGTGCTTTTCTCACAGAGTGGCTCTTCTGGGGCCCCACTGAAGCCATGTACTTGGTAAATGCTATTGGAAAAGGTGTGATCATATGGGGAAACTGAGGCCTGAATGATTGTCCTGGGACTCCCGTCTCTTTGCAGGTCATCGATGCAATTGCCCAGGCCATCTCCCAGACCGCAGGCTGTGTCTTACTGGATGTAGATGCAGGCCCTTCCACCAACCGGACAGTGTACACCTTTGTGGGAACCCCTGAAGATATCGTGGAGGGGGCCTTGAAGGCTGCTCGGGTAGCTTTCCAGCTCATTGACATGACCAAACACAAAGGTGAAAGGAGAATGGGGAGGTGGACACCCTAGGCATCAGCCCTGCAGCTTAGGCCCTTAGCATGTGGTGCAGTGGTTAGAACAAGGCCTGGAGGCAGGGAGATCTGGGTTTGAGTCCCACTGGCAGCATTTGTAGGTCTCAACCTCTGATGTTTTCCTTCTTACTCACCTCTCAGGGTTGTTTTGAGGTTCAAATGAGATAGTATTTGTATAAGACAATGGCCGAGGGCCCAGTGGCTTCTCCCAGGAGGGGCCCTGGCTCTGGCATCAGACAGACCTAGCTTAGATCTGGGGAAGCCCAACCCCCAAAAGGGGCAGGATCAAGTTTTTTGTCTTCTTATGCCTTCTCTGATTATTTCAGGAGATCCTCCTTAGACAAAGCTTAGATTTAGCTCATGAAAAGAGCACTGACTTTAAGTCTGAGGAATAGGCCACTGCCCCTGCCTCTGCCACGTGTGAACTGTGCCACCTTGGGAAAGACATTTCCCCTCTGGGAACCTTGGCTTCTGCCTTGGTCCAACAAGAGGCTTAGATCAGTTCACCTTTGAGGTCTCTTCCCGTTCTAGAGCCAAGAGCTGGATAGTACATTCTGCATCTCAGAAACAAAGGAGGTGAAGCCCAGAAAGGACAAGGGACTGACCCAGGGTCCCCCAGCTCTAGAGCTGTGATCTTTGGGTGTGGTCTGTGAGAAGAGCCTTGCTCTGGCCTGTGATGTATGGGATGTGGGCCTCTGTATAACCAGGCTGACGTTGTGTTTCTGGATTTTGTGAGTTTGGAACCCACTTTGCTGCTAACCTTGAATGCCTTTTGTAGCAGCCGTGGAGGCTAGGGCTGTGGTGAAGGTAGGGACAGGAGAACCAATGGCCACCAGCTCTCCTTTGCCAGCCTTCACTGCCAGGCTGAGCAAACAAGGTTAGCTTCATCAGCTGTCTTAGCAGAAGGCCACAGGCACAGCTGGAGGCGAGAAAGGCTGCAGTGTCACACTGAGTGACTCAATAGACACGTGTTGTCTTTCTGATGCCACTCTGGGTCTCAAGGAAAGCTGAGTGATGGAGGGGAGCATCATAGAGTGAGAAGTATTGATACATTCCCTAAGAATTCCAGCTGTGGACTGGGAGGCGACAAATCCCTGAAATACAGACTTTGAGATACCCTGGAGAACTCAGGAATAGACTGTCTTGGGAGCCCACCATTATGGCAGACCCCCTGTGGCCCACCAGCGCCCGGATATGGCACTGGTCCACAAAGATGACTGAGGAGCCAGGCTCCCTTCTGTCTGCTCTGTGTGTATTCTGAAGGAGCACAGGAATGTCCACGCTGCCTCCATTACATTAGAATGAAAGTTTCTCGAGGACAGGGGCTGTTTGGGCATTTCTTGGCATCCCCAGTGTTTAGTATAGTGCCTGGAACATAGTAGGGCATTAGTAAATGCTTGTGGATTGATTACTTTTGTTTAACTGTGTAATAGTCTGGAGACCATTGAATGAACAGCTCCTTGTACTGAGACCATCTCCATCCAAGCCCTGATAAAAATAGAATAAGGTTTGAAAAGCCCTCCCCTCACAAGAACTTTGTGAGATGAGTGGTTCAAGGATTATCACCCCCATTTTATAGATGATCAACTGATGCTCAGAAAGCTCAGAAGATTTAGACCTAGCAGGAACCCTAGAGGTCATCTTGTTCACTTGACAGATGAGGAAACTGAGGCCCAGAGAAGGAAGTCACACAGAAAACTGTTAAAGCTAAGATTCAAACCAAGATCTCCTGAGTGGGAAGAGACAGGTCCTAGAGTCTGACAGCCTGGATCCAATGTCTGCCTGGTTTTCTCCTCTGCACCAGGAGGGGGTGAGACAGACCCCTCCAACTCTGCAGTTCTGTGATCCTAGCTCTCTCCTTTCTTTTGCACCCCTGGCCCCCACCATCGCCTTGTCTATTCTCCATTCTGACTCATGTAGGTGAACATCCCCGAATGGGTGCCCTCGATGTCTGCCCCTTCATCCCAGTGAAGAATGTTACCATGGACGAGTGTGTGTTGTGTGCCCGCACCTTTGGCCAGCAACTGTCACAGGAGCTCAGGGTGCCAGGTGAGTAGGGGCAAAAGGGGAGGTCTATTCCCCCTCCTGCCTTGTTCCCTACTGGCTGGAGGGTGGGTGTTTTAAAATTAAAATGTGGAATTTGTCTTTTGTTTGGCCCCTGGGAGTCATTTCCCCTTTAGCCCCACCCTGGAATCTTCCCTCAGAACAAATAGATTTCAGTGCCCAGGTGTCGCCAAGTCTGCCTCTTTCTACCTCCCTGGCTGACTCTCTCGTGGGAAGAGGGTAGTTGGTTTTATTCTTAAGCCTCCTGGACCAAACATGCGCCATTACTAGGAACCCGGCACCTTGCTTGTGGTTTTTATTTATATTTAGCTAAGAAGTGTGTGGATTCTTCTGGTTCTTCTTTCTTCACCTGGCTTCACTTCACTCAAGGCTCAGAGAAGTCCATGACAATGCACTGAATCTCACCATTTCCATTTTCCATATATACTCAGATGAACTGAACTCCATTTAAAAGGGGCTTGGTACCAATTGCGGTCTTCCTTTTACTTCCCCTTAAGCTCATGTGGAGTCATGGAAAAAGTCCTGTCCTGGACTCCTGGAGACCTTGGTTCTAGTCCTGATGTTGCTGATAACTGGCCATGGGACCCTTCTCTAAACCATGTCGCCCCTCTTGGGGCCTCAGTGTCCCTGTCTTAAAATGAGGGAGATGGACAAGCTGACCCTCAGGTCTCTAATCTCCTGTGGTTTTTAGCAGATAGCAAAATGAATTGAATTGAGTCCCTGCTCCTTCCAAGAGAGAAGTAATCATGGGTCGAGGGGTGTCCCGTTAGGCTGTTCCAAAGTGGCCACCTAGTGGTGTCTTTTTAGGTTGTCCCATGTGGACTCCTATTGGTGTCCAGTCTGACCACTGTCACGTAGTCCTCTCATAGCATCCCATTAAGCTGTCCTAGGTGGCCCCCTAGTGGTGTCCTGCTAGTCCAACTACTATCCTGTGGTCCTTCTTTCTCCATAGTTTATTTGTACGGAGAAGCAGCTCAGCAGGACCAGAGGAAAACATTGCCTGCAATCCGAGCAGGCGAATATGAAGCTCTGCCTGAAAAAGTGAGTTCCCTTGAATCCTTGAGCCCTGGGCCATATGTGCCACAATGTGTGTGTGTGGGGGCACGGAGCTGAGATCCAGAGATGGTCAGTCATCAAGCATCGGTTAAGTGCCCACTGTGTGTCAGGCACTGGGCTAAGCCCTGGGGATACAAAGAGGGCAAAGGCTAGTTCCTGCCGTCAACGAGCTTCTAGTCTAATGGGAGAAACAACAAACAAAATAGAGCTCAAATGCTGTGGGGGTGGAAGTGGGAGGTGACTCTTGCAGAAGGTGGAATTTGAATTGAGTCTTGCAGGAGGATCGGGTTGACTTGGCAAGGTGGGGAGGAGGAGCATTCTAGGTATGGGGAACAGCCAGTGTGAAGGCAAGGAGTTGGGGATGTCATGTGTGAGGAACATCCAGGATCCTGGTATTCCTGGATCCCGGAGTATGGGGGAGGGGGGGAGGAAGGGGTAAGAAAATGAGAAATATGGGAGGTTGTGAAAGGCTTCAAAAGTCAGAGGATTTTATATTGGCTCCTGGAGTTAATTGGGAGTCACAGCAGTTTACTGAGGCTGGGTGTGTGTGTGTGTGTGTGTGTATGGGAGTGGGATGAAGTGCTTTAGGGAGATCACTCTGAGAGCTGAGGGGAAGATGTTTCAGATTGCAGAGAGAGGAGGCAGGCAGACACCCTAGCAGCTATTACGATAGTCCAGGTGTGAGGTGATGAGGGCCTGGACCAGGATGCAGACAGTGTCGGAGGAGAAGGGAGCACACTGGAGAGATGCTTCAAAGGTGAAATCAAAGATGTGCAAAGGTGAAATAGACAAGAGATGTTACAAAGGTGAAATCTATAGAGATGCTTCAATGGGGAAATCCACAAGAGATACTTCTGAGGTGAAAGCAAAGATGTGCAAAGGTAAAATTGACAAGAGATGTTGCAAAGGTGAAATCAACAAGAGATGTTGCAGAGGTGAAATCCACAGGCCTTGGCACCATATTGGATGTGGGGGGCGAGAGAGAGTGAGCAGTCCAGGGTGACAGGTTGTGAGCTAAGGGACTGTGGGTATCTGGGGGTGCTCTCTACCGTGATAGGGAAGGTGAGAGGTGAGGAGGGTTTAAGGGGGGAAGATAATGAGTTCTGAGACAGAGAAAGAGGAATCAGGGAGAATCATAGGTTGGTGAGAGAATCACAGAATTGCATCATCTTAGAGCTGTGTAGGAACCTCAGGGACCACCATGCTCACCTGGTATTGGAGTCATGGACCCCTAATAAGAGCCAAGCCAGAGCCCTGAAGTTAGAACCAGGGGAACTAAACTGGAATCTTACCTATGCTACTTACTGCCTGAGTGACCTTGGGCAAGTCCCTTTTCTCTCTCAGCCTCAGTTTCCTCATATGTAAAATGAGGGGTTTGGACTAGATAAATTCTAACTCCAGCTCTATCTCCCTGGGTAAATTTCCTATCTGGTCTCCTAAGACCTATCATTGGAAAGACATGTCCTTTTCCCATGTGTCTGGAAGAGTGCTGAAGTCATAAAAGGTATGTGTAGGGGAAGGGGAAGAAGTAGGGTGAACAGGGGCATTTGCCCATCTTCTGGTTTCCAGAAGCATTTCTTAATGGACAAACAGGTCCATGGCCACTTCCAAAAGTCAGCCCTCCTGCTGACCCTGGGCTCCTCGGCCCCAATGCATTTTGTTCCCACAGCTCAAGAAGGCTGAGTGGGCTCCTGATTTTGGTCCCAGCACCTTCATGCCCACATGGGGGGCCACAGTCACAGGGGCCCGGAATTTCCTTATTGCATTCAATATCAACCTTATCTGTACCAAAGAGCAGGCCCATCGGATTGCCCTGAACATCCGGGAGCAGGGACGGGGGAAGGACCAGGTAAGGACATCCCAGGGGACCTCAGTGGAGCTTCTCCCCTAACAGAATCCTGCTTGAAGAGCAGCAAGACACAGGGGTGAAGAACCTGCAGCCTTGAGGCCACGTGTGGCCCTCTAGGTCCTCAAGTGCAGTCCTTTGACTGAATCCAAACTTCATAGAACAAATCCCCTTAATAAAGGATTTGTTCTGTAAAACTTGGACTCAGTCAAAAGACTGTACCCCAAGGACCTAGAAGGTCACAGTTTCCCCACTCCTGAACAAGAAGTTACTCAGAGAGACTGCCATGATGGTAGAGTGAATCCTGGCTGCAGAAGGAGAAGACCCCACCTAGTCTAGGCTCTTTTGGCAGCTAGCTCTGTGATCTTAGACAGTTACTTCTCTGGGCCTCAGCTTTGTAAAGAGTAAAATGAGTGGGCTGGACTAGGTGACCTTTAGGGCCCTTTCCAGCTCTCTGGCTCTGTGACCAGTATGGAGGAGATGAGCAGACTTATTAGACCATATGAAGCCTGCATGAGGAGGACAGAGGGACCTGTAGGGGATCTGAGGGGGTGGGGACACAGAGGAAGGGATGGATGAGCTATTATGGTTCATTTTTGCCCCACCTAACCTTTTGGAGAGGGCTATCATCCACACTCCCTCAGCTTCTCAGGTCAGGCCAGCGCTGGGGTGTGGGGGGTCTGGCTGCCCCGTCTTTATCTAACTTTTTGATTATTCCCTTTTAATACTGAAATCTGTTGAGATCCAGTCTGAAATTTGGGATGGTCTATGGCCCAACAGTAAAATCTACATTTTATTTTCCTCCTTATTTGGTCTGGTTTCCTCAATAATGTTTACTAAATAATGGAGCCTTTCTCCAGTTTTTTGCCCACAGGAATGTTGTGCACTGTTTAATTCCATTTTGTGCACTGATGCTCTCCTCCTCTGATCTGCTCTTTGCTCTGTACATCTGACACTGGTCCTGCCCATGCCAGAGGCCTGTCAGCCGCTTTCTTACCAATGGGGTCAGAGCCAAGCCATTAGACCTGATTGGTCACTCGGAAAGGGAGAAGGAAGCAGACCCTATGTTCTTGTCACTGATAAAGGAAGTGAATTTGATCACAGCCAGATCTCCCTGAGAGCAAGGAAAAGGGAAAGAGAGGGGCATGCCCAGAGTTTGTGAAATAGGTTTCTTTTTGTAGCCTGGGAGGCTAAGAAAGGTTCAGGGCATAGGCTGGTACCTGGATGAGAAGAACATTGCACAGGTGTCCACCAACCTTCTGGATTTCGAAATCACTGCCCTCCACACGGTATATGAGGAGACCTGCAAAGATGCCCAGGTGAGCCCCCAAGGTTGGCCCACTGCAGATAATCCCCACATAGTTCCAGCGCAGCCCTCTGAGACTGCTTTGCTGATGTGTTTTCCTTCTGGCCTGCCAGGAGCTGAATCTGCCAGTTGTGGGCTCTCAGCTGGTGGGCCTGGTCCCTCTGAAGGCCCTTCTCGATGCAGCAGAGTTTTATTGCAAGAAGGAAAGCCTCTTCATTCTGGAGGAGGAGCACAAAATCCGACTGGTAGGCCCAGCCCTGGTTTGGCTTAGAGCCAACTACAGACTCCTGGGAGGGAAGAGGCCGCATCTAATCCTCCTTTTACAATAAGGAAGAACTGGAAGCACATGGAGATGATGGCTCAGATATCTGAGCCAGGGCTAGAACTGAGGATTCCTACTTCCTAGGCACAGACCCAGAATATCCTTAGAGCCCAACCTTCGGGCCCCTGCAGGCTCTCCCTGAGCCCTCTGGCGAGGGGGAGTCCATCCCCTGCAGAGGCAGCCCCTTCCTCAGCTCCAATGATCACATTGAGCCTAAACGAGCCCTTGCACCTTCTCCCCACTCTCCTGGCTCTGCAGCCTTTACTTCCCGCCTGCTTCCCTCCCCCATCCCCTGACCAGCCTCACCCCCTAAATAAACTCCCCAGCCTGGGGAGCCTTCCGGTGACCTTGGAGCCACAGGTCAGCCATCTCCGGGGTCACACCCATCTCTGGCCTTCCCAGCAATCAGAAGGAGCCTCTGGTTAATTGGGCATCTTTTCATCTTGTTCTTGCCATGTGGTCTCTTGTCATTTTAGGTGGTGAACCGGCTGGGCCTGGACTCGCTGTCCCCCTTTCATCCAAAGGAGCGCATTATCGAGTAGGGGGAATTGCCCATCCCCTCATGCTAGAGCTTGGAGGGAAGGGCCCTGAACCCCCTTGGCCTGAGTGTCTCGCGACATGCCTGTGGGCTCTGGGATGAGCCATCCAGAGACGGCCACCTTGACCTCCCCACTCACAGCATTTCTCTGGGCAGACCAGCCTGTGAAATGGGATCATGACTTCATAGACGTAGAGCTGATGAGTGGGTTCCATCCAATCCTTGTTTTACAGAGGATACTGAGACCCAGGAGGGTTAAGGAATTTGTCTGAGGTTACTGGGCAGTACAGCTAGGCTTCCCCAGGTCCTCTCTCCCAGCTCTTGGGCTCTGAGGGAGGCCGTTCCATGTCCCAGAGAAGAGGACTCGGCCTCCTAGAAGCCACTGCCCAAATTACATAGCACCCAGCTCATCGCTGAGCTCATTGGAAATGCCACTGGCAACAGTATCATGGTCCTTTCAAAGGCTGCTGGCCTCAGGGTCTGCATTCTGAGGTTAGAGCCAGGCACAGGAGAGGGTCACTGGAGGTCATCCGTCAAACCTTTATGCTTCAGCCCTCCTCCCTCCATGAGGCAGGGCAATGATGCACAGTTCATGCCCACAAAGACACTGCCCGCTCCAGCCATCAATGCCTGATGGGCGGTGCTGTCCTGCCCACTTCCATGAAGGCAGCTTGGCCCAGGGAAGGTGGGCAGAGCTCTTTAGAGTCAGGAGGTGACTTAGCTGTAGGGCTTTCGGAAGTCATTTGATGTAATCTGGCCATCAGTAAACAGGGATGAGAATAGGTGGGAGATAGGACTCACCTCACAGGGTTGTTCTGAGGCTCAGGAGAGGACAGGATAAGGAGCTTTGCAGACCTGGAGCAGGAAGTGCTCCAGGCGGGAGGAGCCCTCCTTCCTTGTCCTTCTGCATTGTCTTTCCTTCCCAGTGAGACCCTGTCAGGGCCCAGGGTGTCCAAATGGGAGGGTCAGGTCTCTGATCTGTGACCACCTAGCTGTGTGACCCTGGATGAGTCACCTGTGCTGTGAGGGGGAGAGGGAGGATTTGGTGACCTTGACTAGGTTCCTTCTGAGCTGGTTGTTCTAGGAGCCCAGGGCTTCATTTGCTGTTGGAATAGGATTTTCCTTCATGAAAAGGGGGTGGGAAGAGAGGGAGGAAGGGGTGGCAGATCACACGAGGAGCTCCCAGCAGCCTCTGCTTCTCTAAGTGCTGCTTCATGGCAGCCGATCAATCAATGAGCATTGATGAAGCGCCTATTGCGCGCCAGGCACTGTGCCCAACTATGGGAATGCAGACACTTCTGAGGTGTTTCCTGCACCCTCACCTTTTCTCTCGCCTCTTGGTCCGTAGGTACATGGTTCAGGATGGCGCGATGACGGGGAGCTTAGGCTCAAAGTCGCTTCGTGCTTTTGTCCAGGACGTTGGGGCCCGCTCTGCCGCTCCTGGGGGTGGCTCTGTGGCTGCAGCCGTGGCCGCTATGGTAAAGACTGCCCACCTGCTTGTGATGAATGGGAGTGGGCTGGGGCTGACCTTCTGCCTCTCATACACTGATGGCTTCCTGCCGTGGTAATAGCAGTTTCATGAGCCTTCTGGTTCAATCCCATTCAGCAAACATTTATTAAGCACCTACTGGGTGCAGAACCTTGGAGTGATTCCCAAGAGAATTAGGATGTTTAGATGAGATGAGGACCATGCCTTCGTGGTGCTTACAGCCTCCTCTTCCACAAGACCTTGCCTGATCCCTCAGAGGTTACTCCATACCCTTGTGACCCGGAAGGACTCGTAGCCAGAATCACCAATTGGATAGTCTCACTCTAGCTAATCTCTGAGTGGCATTTGTCTTGGGGCTAGTGGACCGTTGGAAAATCAGCCAATTTCTTTAGGTAAATACAATACAAAAGCAAAGTTTGGGGAGCAACCCTGAGATTACATTGTTGTTGGTGACTGCCTGGAGGAGGAAGCTCTCCCAGGATGGGGGCCCGGCCTGGGAGATGGGGCGTGGGGCATAGAGAGTAAGCCTCAGAGCAAGAGAGACCTGTGTTCGAGCCTTTCCTCTGCCACTGCCTCTGGGCAAACTTCAGAGCAAGAGAGACCTGTGTTCGAGCCTTTCCTCTGCCACTGCCTCTGGGCAAACTTCTTCTCTGGGCTCTAGGACTAAGACTAAGTAGCAAAGAGGGTGCTGATCTATATTGGTAAAGGGGCTTCATTGCCTGGGAGTTCCTTAGGCCAATGAAATAAAAAATTAGGGAAGGGTATTTCTTTGAAGAAATTGACTGATTTTCCAGCAGTCAGCTAGCCTGAGGACGAGCATCCAGAGGAAGACCTCCAAATTAGACCCCAATATGGAAATCCATCTTACCCGACAGGAAAGTAAGGGGAATGATAGAAGGGAGGGCAGATTGGGGGAGGGGGAAGTCAAAAGCAAACACTTTTGAGGAGGGACAGGGTCAAAGGAGAGAACAGACTAAATGGGGGGTGGGACAGGATGGAGGGAAATAGAGTCTCTCACAACATGACTGTTATGGAAGTGTTTTACACGGCTACACACCTATAACCCATATTAAATTGTTTCTCTTCTCAGTGACGGTGGGTGGGGAGGGAGAAAGGGAGAGAATTTGGAAATGAAAGTTTTAAAAACAAATGTTAAAAATCGTTTTGACATGCAACTGGGAAATAAGATACACAGGCAATGGGGTACAGAAATCTAGTTTGCCCCATAGGACAATAGAAGGCAAGGGGATAAGGGGAGGGGAGTGATAGAAGGGAGGGCAGATTGAGGGAAGGGGTAATCAGAATGCACACTGTCTTAGGGTGGGGGAGGGGGGACATGGGGAGAAAATTTGCAACTGAAAATCTTGTGGAAATGAATGTTGAAAACTAAAAATAAACTAATTAATAAACCTCATGTCAAAAAAAAGATAAAAAGCAAATTAGACCCCAAATTAATCTCCTTTTCATGAGGCTTTGGAGGCTGCCCCTTAGCCTTAACTTTACATCTGTGATCCTCCCAAACCTTCAGTGGGTGATTTCTTTAGGACCAAAAGACCTCTATCAAGGTGCACCCAACTCTAGCCTCCAACCTCTATTTGCCCTTCCCCACCTGCACTATTTAAGCCCATCTTGGTGGAAGAGTGATCAGCTGATAATAATACTAATAAAAAGAACCCATTGGGTAAAGGAGCCCATCTCTTCTCAGGGGGCAGCACTGGGCTCTATGGTGGGGCTGATGACCTATGGAAAACGGCAGTTTGAGCACCTGGACCCAGCCATGAGGAGGCTCATTCCCCCCTTTCATCAATCAATGAAGGAGTTGCTAGTAATGGTGGACACGGATGCAGAAGCCTTCAGTGGCTACATGGCAAGTGACAGGCCTCCCGGGAAAGGGGCGGCCATTGGACTGGAGATGGAGGGGGCTTAATGCTGGGGGTCCCACGGGGAGCCAGAGGTCCTAGGTGACAACTGGAAAGGGCATAGGGCTGGAGGGCCCAGGAGAAGCCTGGGATCTGAGGGGATGGTAGCAGTCTCCTTTTCCTGACCTGGATAGACAGAATGACTTTCCCCAGCTCATGCAGGTAGCCGATCAGAGGTGTGTTCTGAGACTGAGACCCAGAGTGGTGAAGTGGTCTGCCCGAGGCTACCCAGGGCAAGACAAATTGTGACCCCTGATTTGGAGGTTCCCCAAGTTCCCAGTATTCTTTGTACTCTTCCAGGCTGTCTCACATGCCTCTCAAAGTCCAAGCCTGCTGGTTGAGAGGCTTGGGGATGGAGAGGTAGTGTTGGGGCTGTAGCTCAGTAATAACTAGATGGTTTAGAATCTGGAATTCTTTTCCCAATCTAGCCATGTGGTCCACCTTGTCTTTGCATGAGCCTAATCCAGTGAACCATGTGGAGTCATTCCTTTGCCCATCAGTAAGATGGGCACCATTCTTTTTAAACTACAAAGCCCAAGGGAAGTGGCAATTCCAAGAGTCCCTCTGGAGCAGGGCCCTTGGGTCATCCTCCATTGTGGGCTGAGCCCCACCACACAGGCAGAGTAAAAAGCTCCTAGAATGCTGTTGGCTCTTCATGTGAGCCTTGGTGGTGTTCCAAAGTCGATAACAGCATTGGATGTGGTCATTTCTGCTCTTTCCCCCTAGAATATTCTCTTCTTCCAATAGAAGGTGCACCCACTCTTTGAGGGCAGGTCTCTCTCATCTGGTCTCTGTATTCCTGGCACTTAGCGCTTGGCACACAGTAGGTGTGTCACCAGATGTCAGCTGATAAACTGATGATCTGCTTTCCTTGGGTTTGTTTCTTTTCAGGAAGCAATGAAGATGCCCAAAAACACACCCGAGGAAAAGGAAAGGTGTGTGCAGTACCCCTCTTCTGGGTAGATGGCTGGATGCAACTTCCCTGCCATGTAACTGTCGCACTAGAGGGCGACATTGTCAATCAGGAAAGGGATTCCTTCAGAGTTGGGTATAAATTTCATTTATGGAAACTGAGGCATATTTCAAACTACTATTGGCAAATGGCAGGGACCCGAGTTCAGGGGCTGTGTCGCTGGAATTCCTGGGAAAGTTCAAAGAGGGAGGAGTCCAAAGCCCTTACCCTGTCATTAGGAGAGCTGGTTATTTAAAATCGTCATATTTTAAAGATAAAGAGCCCTTTCTGAAGCAGACAAAGCCCTGACTTAATCTGTTTTCTGCTGTGGAGCCTTTTTATGCAGTTTTGTGAAAGCAGGTTCTGGGTGACCAGATACCTCTCCAGGTTCTCCCAGGCAGGGACTGGGAGCCAGGTGACTTCTTCTTTCTCTCCAGGCACACGGCTGCCATGCAGGAAGGGCTGAAAAGGGCCATTGGGGTCCCCTTGGGCCTGGCTCAGAAAGTGAATACCCTGTGGCCAACTTTGAGGGAGATGGCGCTTTATGGGAACCTGGCATGCAAATCGGACCTGCAGGTACTGGGCCCAGGAGCAGAGTGTGCTCCTCCCATCCACTGAGGTGGCAAAGGGCTGGCCTGGTGGCGCCTGCATAGTTATGGCCCCAGCTGCCTTCAGCCCCGGTCTCCCCCACAAACCCACATACCCATGAGTGGAAGTCAACTTCGTCAGGGGTTTGTTGTTGAATGGATGAGGGAAAACAGAATGCATTTCTTGGTGTGGTGGGATCACCTTATTGTTCCTAGTATCATAGATCTAGAATTGGACAGGACCTAGGAAATCAGCCAACCCTTTGTTGTGCAGAAGACAGTCAGGCCAGTGCCTGGCAACTCTGTCTCCTCCCCTCAGGTCACAACCTACTGCTAAAGTCTGTAGGTATGGCTGCTTAAAATGGCCACACTTCGTCAAATGCAGGTCAGAGCACAGAATTTTCATCCTGAAAATGTGACCTGAATTCTGGACCAAAAGCCCTCTTTTGACATTTCCTCATGGCATGGAGATAACCCTGGGTCCTCAGAGCTGATGCCCACCAAAAGCTCACTGAAGAAAATAATTCCTTAAAAATTAGAATCAAGCAAGTGGAAGCTAATGACTCTATGTAGCATCAAGAATCACCCAAACAAATCAAAAGAATGAAAAAATAGGAGAAAACGTAAAATACCTGACCTGGAAAATAGATCCAACAGAGAGAATTTAAGAATAATTGGACTACCTGAAAGCCATGATAAAAGAGTCTGGACAGCATCTTTCAAGAAATTTTCAAGGAGAAAGAGAGAAGAGAGAAAGAAGAGAGAGAGGGAGAGAGACAGAGATAGAGAGCAGAGACAAAGACAGAGACAGAGAGAGGGGGAGATGGAGAGAGAGAAAGAGAAGAAAGAAGGGGGGGAGACAGACAGAGACAGAGAGATGGAGATGGGGGGGGAGGAAGGGAGGGAGGGAGAGAGAGAGAGAGAGAGATGGAGATGGGGGAGAGAGAGAGCGCACTCAAGAGTACACTTTCATACTTTCATATGCTCTGGAGGTTTGTGGATGACATTCTGCTGACTGTATCAATGCTCAGAACATTGTAGAATCCTAGATGAAATATAAAATCAAACGAATTCAGTCTGATCACCCAAATAGGAGAAACCAAGTGAATGCAGAATGACTATTGTACAGATTATGACAAATTCCACCTGGTGACACAGGATAGTTAGGCTCCAGTAGTTCAAGTTTCTGTTATACATTGTGGTGCACACTCCACCCCAGAGACGAGCATCCTTGGGAGAAGCCGGCAAAGCCATAAGGGACAGAGAGCACAAAGGCCCGGGCACTGCTGGATGAGACTGCAGAGGCCATCTGGTCCAACCCCCTTATTTCACAGATAAGGAAACTGAGGCCCAGGGAGGAGGGACTTGGTCAGTCATGCAGCCAGCCTGTCAGGAGATGGAGGAGGCCAGGGCACTGGCTCCTGTCTGAGGTGGGCCAGCTGGTTCCAGGATATCTGAGGAGGGCCAGTTGATTCCAGGATGTGAGACAAACTTTTCTCTGCTTTGGGCTTGTTGCAGGTGGCCACCAAAGCTTTAGAAACAGGCGTTTTTGGGGCCTATTTTAATGTTCTCATCAATCTAAAGGATATAAGTGATGAACAATTTCGGAGACAGGTAAGAAGTGGGAGGTGGGGTGGGGTGTCCACGTAAGCCTGACTGAGCCACAGTCTTATTGTGGTAGAACCCATGGGTCCTCCACCTAAATTGATTAGGCTAAGGCCTGCAAAAAAACTGGGAGTCTGGAAATGGTGGAGGGGCGGAAACATAGGGAGAAATGTGATAGTCACTCTTCTCCAGATGGGGAAACTGAGGGCAATCCTTGTGTCCAAGTATTTCCAGAGTCTAGATCTACTTTGGGGGAGTCTTTCCCTCTCTTGGCTCATAGTCCTCAGCCAGGAAACCCAGGGTAATGCAGGCTCCCGACTCCTGGGACGCTGAGACTCACTCCTCACTTCACGGATCCAGCGCAGAGAGCGCTGGAAGAGAACTCAGAGCCATCCAACCTAACCCATACCTGTCCGATAGAAAGGACACTTCACTTTTTTTCTGGGGCTCCCTGGTGCCCTCGCATGGAGGAAGCATTGAATGAGTGAGTGCTTGTTGATCGATCGATGATTGCTCCCGCCAGACCCCTGCCAAGAGTCCTCGTTGTAGCATTCGAGACAAGGGGTCAGCCAGCCTTTGGTAGAAGACATTCCCCCGTGAGGGGTACCCTCCCTCCTTCCCCTGAGCGGCCGGGTCCATGGATGGAGCGCCGGCATGACAGGAAGGGTCAGGTAGCCGCGCCCCCTCTACATCCCCCGGGGCCAAGCGGAATGAGGCAGATCCCTCCTCTCAACACAGCACTCAGGGGCTGCTCCCCCCAAGCTCCCCCGTTTTATCTTCTCCCCACTCCCACTGGACTCATCTCCAGTCTCGACATCCTAGTCTGGAGGCGCGTAGAGTCACGATAGCACAGAGGAAGGTTTCACTAGAAGGAACTTTTGGCCCCCCAGGTGGGAGATACCTCCCAGAGTCCCGTCTCGCAGGAGCTTGAGGCCCTCCACTCCCCCCAGGCAGTGCCCGACCTCCGCCCTCTGGTCCCCGCCCGCCTCCCCCCACCTTGTCTTCCTTATGCCCGCTCGCGGGACGCTCTCCCCTCCAACCAAACTGGCCGCCGGCTATTTCCCAGACTTCTGCGTCCACTCTTCCGGCCCAGTGCCTTAGCCTTGGCAGGCCCCCGTGCCTGGACAGCCTTCTGTCCTCTTCCCTTTGTGAGAGGGGAATAGATTTGGAAATACAGGGGCCCAATTACTTGATAGAGAAACTGAGGTCGAGAAAGGTGATGTGATTTGTCTAACATCACACAGAGTCCAGATCCCCAGCCCCCTCCTCCCCCCGCCTGCCCCCCTTGGCTTCAAAGCTCAGGAAGCATGTCCTGATTCCCCCTCTTTCCCTCTTCAAATTAACTTTGCATTTACTGACCCTAATTCCACCCTCACCCCAAGCCCCAACCCCAGCTCACCCAGGAGAGCTTCGCTTGGAAGGGTGCCCAAGACAGCCCCACTCCGTTGGGGCTCAGCTTGGTTGGTCCTGTGCTTCTACAGGTCTTTCCATCCCTTTTAATCCCTTTACTGTACAGTCTTCCTCATTAGAGTGGAAGCTCCTTGGGGCACCAACTGTTTTTCCTAGCTTGTTTTTGGTCCTTTTCAGTGCCATCTCCTCCTCTCTACTTCTCCAAATGCAACCCTCTTTCAAGGCTCTACTTAAATTTCTACCTTTTTGGTAAAGCCTTCCCTGCCCATCCCAGGCAGATATGAATTTTTGTGTCCTGGAAACTCATTTATTTTCAATTAGTTCAATATATTTCTTGAGTGCCAACATTGCCAAACAATCAAATAGTCAGCCAGAAAGCACCCATTGTGCTTTCTAGAGTTTTTCCATTGTGCCCAGCTCTGCAACATGGCTGGGTGCTGAAGGAGTCCCTGAGGCATTTTAGGGGAAGCCCCTGCCTCTCTCAGCAGATACAAGGTGTCCCAGATTAAGCATAGAGTGATCAGAGGCTTCCACCTGCATGAGTCCTCAAAAGCTCATCCCAAGCTGCTAGGGGTGTCTTTCTCCTTCGGTCTCCTCTTTGGTTTTCTCCATCGACCATCACTCAGCTGTGGAGGCTGCCATAACTTGTGATGGAACCCCAGCTAATGTCTCAGCTCTGGATGGGACCAAAAAAGAGACTAGAAGTGGAGACATGAGTGGAATTGATAGGGGCCTTGGGCAGCCTCAGTGGAAAGATGGGGCCAAGTCATACCAATAATGAAGCCTGACTTTTTTCTCTAACACCTTTGCTTTAACAAAATGCTTTACAAACACAATCCTCCTTGAGCCTCACAACCACCCAATGAGCCAGGAACCACATGGATTATTGTTCCTGTTTTAACAGTTGAAGAAACTGAAGCTTAGCAAAGTCAAGTTATTTTCCCATGGTCTCAGAACCACTTTTAGTGGTGAGATTGAAACCTAGCTCTTTCTGGCTCCAAGTCCAGCATTCAGTGCCAGATATGAAGCCCTTCCAAGAAGAATCCCATTCATCCATCCACCCAGTCATCCATCCATCCATCCATCACTCCATTCATCCATCCACCCACTCATCCATCCATCCATCCATCCATCACTCCATCCATCCATCCACCCACTCATCCTTCCATCCATCCATCACTCCATCCATCCATCCATCCATCCATCCATCCACCCACCCACTCATCCATCCATCCATCCATCACTCCATCCATCCATCCATCCATCCATCCATCCATCCATCCATCCAATCATCCCTCTATCACTCCATCCATCCATCCATCTACCCAAGAAGGCTTACCTACAAAACCAGAGGTAGACTAGGTGAACTCTAAGACCATGGGATCTCCTACGGGTGAATGGGACCTCAGATGTTGTCGAGTACAGCTCTCTCATTTTACAGCTGAGGAAGCTGACGTCCAGGTGTTGAGGTGTAGAGGTGCTGGGACCCTGAAGTAGTGACACGAGTCCTGTCTGAATGAAGTCAAACTAAGCCTTCTTTTATCCAAAGACAAGGTTTATTAGAACATTGAAAGAGGTTAGGTATGATTCTAAAAATCCGCCATATTGGCCAGACTTAAGGAATGTAAGCATTGTCTAGACTCAAGGAATATGAGCACTTTGATAGAGGCAAGATGGATCTTATAGACAGAAAGACTGTGGGAAAGATCTAGGAGTGGCCAAGTAGTCTGGGGTGACTGGGATACGATTAGGGGTGGGAAGTGGCCAGGGGCGATCCAGAGGTAACAGACAATGAAGGATTGGGCTAGGTTAGAGGTAACAGAATTGGGAGACTGGGCTTGGGCCAAAATGAAAGGCCAGTCAATTAGACTAAAGAGGCAGAAGAGGCAAGATTTGAACCCAAAGCTTCCCACTCCACATGCATTGTGCTTTCTATACCCCGGAAGATCAGAAGTTTAGAGTTGAAAGGACTTTAGTGATCATCTAGTGCCCCTCCTTTCTTTAGAGAAGGTAACTGAGGCCCAGAGAAGTTAAGCAACCTGCCCAAGGTCACACAGGCTGGCAGAGCTGGATCCAGTCCAGCGGCCTGCCCTGACTCCCTTGTGGGTTTTCTTCTTTCCCTCACACTCTGTGGGGGAGATTTCTATTTAAAGGCAATGTTTTTAGCTTGTTTATAATACATCCCTTAATTTATCCTATCCAGATGCATGAAAAAATTTCTCACCTCCTGGATGAAGCTCAGAGCAATGCTGACTCTGTGCTGGAGTGCCTGGCAGCTCGAACAGAGTGAAGAACCTGGCACCATCTGGGGGAGAGCACAGCAACCTGCCCCATTGCTCCATCCATCTATCCATCTCTTCACCTACCCACCCACCCACCCACCCACTCACCCATTGATCCATCCAACCATCCATTCATCCATCCATCCATCCAACCATCTATCCATCCATCCATCTATCTACCCACCCACCGGCCCACCCATCCATCCATGTGTGCACTGTCCCTGGCTCAAAGATAAGCCCTTCTGCTTCTTCCTCAGGGATGAGAACAGAACATAACAGTGCAGGGGGAGGGGGGGTAGGGTTTAAAAATAAAGTTGTGATTGCACTTGAAGATAAGGTGCTCCTGAGAGTGACCTGTTAAATGACAAAGGTTGTTTACTTAGTGTGACACTGCCCCATCCTGAAATGCTGATCTTCATAATTTGTAAAAGACTGCACGTTCAAACCAGATCACTTCCTTCTCTTCCTTCTCCCTGTTCTTTTCCTCCCCTCCCTCCTCCTCCTTCTCTCCCTCCTCCTTCTCTCCCTCCTTTTCTTCTTTCTCCTCTTTCCTCCCCTACCCTCACTCTCCTCTGTGCCATCCTCTCATCCCCTTCCCTCCTCCTCCTCTCCCTCCTTCTCCTCTTCTGCTCCCTTCACTCTCTTCCATTTCCATCTCTCCCCTCCTCTCACCCACTTCTTCCTTCTTCTCCTCCCCCACATTCTTTCCTATCCTCCTCTTTCCCACACCTTTCTCCCTCCTCCTCATCCTCTTCTCCACTTTCCTCCTACTTCCTTCTCCTTCTCCCCTTCTCCTCCACCTTCTTGGTCTCCTTTTTCCACTTATGTGACCTGGGGCGAGTCCCTTCACCTTCTTGAGCTTCAGTTTCCCATTCTGTAAAATACAGGAGTTGGACTCAGTGGCCCCTAAGGTCCTTTCCATCTGGATCCTTGGAGTCTCAGAGTCAAAGGCTTGGGGCCTCCCCTAATGCCCAGCCCCTCACAGTAGGCATTTAACCCATGTTTGTGGAGTTGTCCTGAGCAGTGGGTTTCTCCCAGTCACTCGCAGTGCCAATGATCCTGGTTGGCTCAGAGGAGTCACCCCAGGTTTCCTACAATCTAATTTTATTAGCATGCAGTCATCCCAGCAGGGCCTTATTTCTGTTTTCCAGATGAAGGCACTGACCTCGATGGGGTACGCCCTAAGGAGAGGGAGGGTAGGTCTGTCTCACCTTGGACAATCCTCAGGCTGAGCGATCCACACCCCGGATCGGGGAGGGGGTGGCCAGAGCTGCTTGGCTGAGGGGGACCCCAATGCAGAAGCCTGAAGGTGTGTGGGGGAGGAGGGTTACATTTGGGGTGTTCTACTTCCCACACCCCTTCAAGGTTCAGCCCTAGGAGCTCAGCCTTTGAGAAGCCTTTCCTGAACCCCTCTCCGCACCTTGTGGATCCTCTCATCATTCTGTCTTTGTTTTGAGCACATGTAGGCAGGGAGAGGTAGACGGGGCAGTGGTTGTGGAGACAGAAGAGCCAGTTCAAATCTCCTCTCTGATACTTACCACTCATGTCACCTTGGGCAAATCACTTAACCTTTGTGGGCTGCTTCCTCATGTGTACCATGAAGGGGTCTGAGGGCCCTCTCAGACCTAGACCTGTGTCTATGTGGGGGACCCTCCTACCTGGGAATGTGCTGCTTCCCCTTCCTGGAATATAAGCTTCTGGAGGGCAGGCTTTCTTTCCCTTCTGTCAGGGCATCCTCAGTATGGTGCCTGGCTCAAAGCTGGTGCTTAATGAACCATATCACATCATCTTGAACTTTCTGAAATGGAGATGTGTCTGTGGCCACTGGACTCCATCCAAGGAACATTCAGAGGTAGATCTGGAGGAGACCCTAGAGGTCATGGGGTCATCCCCTCATTTTACAGAGGAGGAAAGGGAAGCCCTGGGATTCCGGGGGACTTGCTTACTGTCACCAGCTGCTGAGTGTCCTAGGCAGGATTGGATGCTGAGTTCACGAATGAAAGCCCCTGGGGTGTTCCTGGGTTCCTGAGTGGGGGCCTTCACTTACTGTGGCTGGGGCCAGAGGCCAGAGGGTGGGCCCCCTCCTGCAGGGGCTCCCTGTAGCTTAGCTCTGTGGGCCTCGAATGGGGAGCCCCCAAGGCTGCCCTCTGGCAGCCCCAACTCCAGGTCCTTGCTCTGGACCCAAGGAGGTTGGTCCCCAAGTGGAGCCCTCGTGGTGAAATTTGCAGCCCCAGACAGCCCCATCACTGTCCCCAGGGGTCAGCTGACAAGTCCCTCTGGGACACACTGAAGTAGCCAGAGTGCAGTTTAGGGTGTGGCAAAGAACTCCACCTAGAAGCATTACCCATCCATGTGGGATGATTGGACAAGTTATGGTCAAAGACCTTAATGGCGTTTCAAATGAGGAAGCCTAGAAAGACTTGTTCTGAATGATTCAGAGTGAAGTGAGGCTGGGTTGCGAGGGTTAGGAACCCTATCCCTAAATGCAAGTTTTGTGAGACCTCGAATAATGAAAAGGGAAAGTGACTTCAAGGTCACAAGCATTGAGTAAGGCTGTACTGTGTGCCCTATGCTGGGGATACAGATGAGGAGAGAGTGTCCCTGCCCTGACGGAGCTTCTGCTTGCCCCAGGTGGGGGATGACCATGGCAGAGTGGGTTATCTGTGTCAAGACAGGCACTGCTGCCCACTTTTTTGTTTTAATGTGCTTACTTGTTACAGGGGCAGGGTCTCTTGGAAGAGGCTTTTGGAGGGACAGTGACGGTGGAAAGTCAAGGAACATGGATCCAGTGGGTCAGAGAAACCTCCTAAGGGCTCAGGGCAGGGGAGTGGGCTGGGCCTCAAGGGGGAAGGGAATGGGCTGGTCTTGGTCTGGAGTGTTCTGTTGCAGGCAGTCCCTGCTCAGCATCACAGACATAGAGACTGTTAGAGATGGAAGGGAGGTCAGAGACCACTGAGTCCTGCCCCTTCATTCACATAGGACAGAACTGAGGTCTGTAGCGGGGACAGGACTTGCCCCAACTCACACAGCTGGAACTCAGGAGCATGGCATTTGGAATGGGGTGGGACCCTAGTGGCCATCTCCTGTAGCCCCTTGATTTGATAGGTGAGTAAACGGAGGCCCAAGGTCACGGATGCCTGCCCCTCTGTCTCCTGACTGTCCATTCCAGCAAATATCGGTCACCCCCTTCACAGATTGTTGATTGAAAGGGAGCTCCTGCCTGCATTTCCCCCTTTCCGATGAGACA
The DNA here is from genome assembly GCF_011100635.1 of Trichosurus vulpecula. Classification (NCBI taxonomy): domain Eukaryota; kingdom Metazoa; phylum Chordata; class Mammalia; order Diprotodontia; family Phalangeridae; genus Trichosurus; species Trichosurus vulpecula. The sequence goes on from NC_050579.1 coordinate 9,997,046, forward strand.
AGGAGGCTGTAAGGTTGGGAACTCCCCTGCCTGGGGACCCTGTACCTCCTCCATAATCGTGAGGTGTTCTTTTTAGCACCAGAGGAAGAGGCAAGTATTGATCGTAGGAGTGGTTTAATCAGTCATTATGAATACTTACAAACAAGGGCAATCTTTGGTCTGGGGGAGGCCAGACAGTTTAGTGGACCCCCTTCCGCAAGAACCCCCAGATGTCCCTGATAATTATAGAAAACAAAGTTAGGAGGAGGTGGAGGGTGCATCCCCCTGATCGGTGGAGATTTTTGATTTTCTGCTTAGTAATGAGCCTGGACATTAAGCCAATGTTATGTCCAAACACAAGTTTGTACATTGATCATGTCCTGGTCACATAATATGGCACAATATTCTTAAATTGGCTTTCATAGGTCATATAGTGTGTTAAATTTTAACTCAGTGTCTAAGTTATGATTTAGTATCTAAGTTACGATTTGTAAATAGGTCGCCATAAAGCCCAAAGACCAAAGGGCTTCCGCCTTTCACAGAGTTTAAGTTTTTATGGCTTTTTGCTTATTTACTGTATTTTAGGGCTTTTCCCCAATTTGAACCCAACAGAAGTCTCTGTGTAAAGGTCCTCCCCAGGCCTGGCTGCTCTGCTCCACAGCTTGGCCTCTCCACTTGACCCTCCATTTGTGAGCATACTGAGAGTGTGTCTTCTCTCCTCAGATGGTATACGGCCTCCTCTCGGGTCCACTGGGGGCCTGCCCATGGAGTGAGTCACTTCTTATCAGATGCCCTATGTCTTGGGTGGGTGCGGGTATTGACGTTGCTGGTACACACCTCTCTGAGCATCAAAGAGGAATAATTCAGGGGCTGGTTGTCCTGCTTCATCTTTTCTAAGGGTATATGGCCTGGGCGTCCACCTTCTGTAAGCAGATCACATCTGGGCCCTCTTTTCTGAGGCTTCTGATTGGCTGGGATAAGCTGCCTCTGAAGGCCAGCCCTCGCATTTAAGGGGAAGTCAGTGTATGAGCAGGAAGGTTCTTGGTCCTGCCTCTGCTCTCATCACTTTGTGGAAGGGACGTAGGTATTTCTGGATCTAATTTGTATTATTGGGTGAAAGTCATGGGGATTGGGGGCTGCTATCTGTAGGAGTGGAGGGAGGATCTAGAGAATGGCAAGGTCTTTGAAGCATTGACACAGTATTGGTGCACGGGGGGGGGGGGGGGTGTTTCAATGTAAAGAGAATTATGTTAGGAGGCTTAGCTTCCCACCCTGGCTCAGCTACTCATCACCTTCATGACTGCCTCCCCTTCCCCCCCTGGGCCTCAGTCTCCCTTCTCCAAATTTTGGAGATTGGGCTGAGTAATTTCCAATCCCTGAGCTTGGCTCAGTCCAACAAGGCCAAGGTTGCTGCTGTCCTACTCTGGGCACAGCCTCATGCCTGGCACCGAGGCTCAGCCAAAGACACAGAAGTTGGGTCTCCAGTGGTTTGTCTGTCTCTGGCAGGTTTCTGCACTGGCACAGGCAGGGGCAGGAGAGGGGGGCAGCCCTTTCTGCTGTTATCTTGGCTCTCTGAGACAGCAGCACCATCTGAAGAGAACACTTGGCCTGGCCTGTGGGTAACTCCCACTTGAAGAATCCCAGGATGGGCTGGGCACTGGAGACCACAGCACAGGAGGATCAGGGAAGGGCACTCGGGGTGTTTACTTGGAGAAGTGAAGGCTGCCTTCCAGGATGTGAAGGGCTATCACATGGAGGAGGGATTAGCCTCCAGAGGCTACAACCAGGGGCAATGGTGGGACATTCAAAGAGGGTCGACTTAGGCCAGATGGTAGGAACAGCCTCTTAACAAAGAGAATGGTGCCAAAGAGGAATGGGCTTCCTCAGGAGGTGATAAGTTCCCCATCTCTGGATGTATTCAGACAGAGGTGGGATGCTAGGATGTCAGGGAGGAGGTTGATGTATGACTTGTACCAGGTGGCCTGTGAGATCCTTTTCAAGGTGAAATCCTGTTAATCAGGGGTTTGTAGAGGTCTTATCTTTTTCCTGGGGAAGAGAGACCTGGTGGTTTTGTGAGCTCTGAGAAAGGCTATTTTCTGTGAAAGTGGAACCCTTCCATTCTGACTCAGTTTGTCAGAGAGGGGAGTCTGGGGTCTCCAAGCATGGGCCAGTGATGCCCAGCTCTGACAGGTCCCATCAAGGTAAGAGGGTTTAGAACCAGTCCCAAAGCTAGATAGTGCTCAGCTTGGCCCAAGACCAATCTCACTGAGATTTGGGGGACTTGTGGTCAGAGGGCTGGCTCCCCAGGGAGGGACAGTTCCCTGCAGCTGAGCAAGATGACTGTCTGCCAAGGCAGAGAGGGTGTGGGGTCTGCATTCGTGGACAGAGGACCCCGCAGTGAGACAGTGGGTGCACTAGGAGGCACAGCCAGGCCCTGGTCAAATTCCTTTTCTCCATCCAGTAGAATGAACTTCAATTCCTCGGCTTAAAGGACTTTAAATGGGGACCTTGGAGGCCATAAAGTCCACACCCCACTTCACAAATGGGGAAACTGAGGCCCAGAGAGTGGGATTGACTTGCTCAGGGACACACAGCTAGTGAACACCTGAGGCAGGATTCAGACCCAGGCCTTCCTGATTGCAAGACAAGTGTGCTAGTGTGCTAGGGCCCCAAAGTGCCCCGAGCTCCTTCCAATGTGAGGGACATTCATGGAGCTCCATTGCTTTGGTGAAGGGGCTCCCTCAGCTTCAGTAAAAATGTCCTTCGATGCCTGGTGCCAGGGGAATGGGGAGATGAATGCTCCTTTCTTTCAGGTGAAAGATAAACAACTGGCATCATCAATGCCTGAAGTCCCTGAGCCAAACGCTTGGAGTCTGGACCAGTGTGGACTCCCTGAGCACCAGGGTCAGCTCAGCATTCCCAGTTCTTCCTGACTCCTGGCTAGAGATCAGCTGGAGGAGGGGCTGGCCCCTCAGCCCTCTCCTCCCTCTGCCTGGTGGCTGTGGCGAGGGTGACCTTTGGCTTGAGCCAGTCCATAACCTGCCTCTTCCTCATGTCCCCTCCCACTACAAAAGGTCCCAAACTTGCTGTCAACTTGCCTGTCCTGAGGCTGCAGGGTCCAGGCTAAAGTGATCTAGGTCCAGAGGTGGAAAGCCCACATTAAACTTCCACACTGTGGCACTTTTATCTGTGGGCCTGGACAATCTATTCCCCACCTTGGGCCTCCTTTTTCCTTAACTTCAAAATGGGAATAACGGTAGTGATACATAACATTTATATAGCGCTATATAGTTTTCAAAGTGATTTACATCCGTTATCTCATTTGGTGAAATGACGTAATAATTGAGATGATCGTGATACGCTGACAGTACAGGGCCTGGTCATTTGATCAATAGTTAATCAGAACACAGAACCAGTCCTTCTGGTTGGCTTGACTGAATGACTCATCATGCAGGCCGTCTCCATCTTGTCTACGAGGAAAGCAGGAGACACTCAATCAAACACTTTGCTAAACTCAGGTCAGTTCTGTGTCCAGCATTTCACCCATCTCTCAGGAACCTGGTTGGAAAAGGGACCCGGATCCTCTTGGTGTGGCCTGTTTGTGATGAAGCCACACAGGTCTGTGGGATCTCTGCTGCCTTTTCTGTGGCTCACTGACCATTCCTTTAATAATGTGTTCTGGGATTTTTCTGGGAGTCAAGTTTGAGTTTGCTGCCTGAGAGTGTGCAGAAAACCATTCTCTTCCCACTTTGGACCATCTTGCCCTTCTACAGCCCTGTAGGACATGGGCCTCAACATTTCACCCCTGCCAGCTCTTTCAGTGTGGGAGGGTGTGGCTTACCCGGGCTGGGTGTGCCCAGCTGCTTATTTCCCTGCTTATCTCGGCCCAAGCCTTTATTCTGTGCTTTCCAGTCCAAAGTTCACCTTCCTTGGCAGAGAAAGGGCAGCTGCTCCCTCACTGTTAATGCATCGTGAGCTGGAAGGGGTTGTAGGCCCTGATTTGTCAGATTGGTCCCATGGTCAAGGGCAGGCAGACTTGAAGGTGGGTAGAGGAGATATTCAGAGAGGTGGCCAGGGTAAGGATGAGTGTCAGGAAGGCCCTGGGTCCCTGGGGTCAGCAGTTCCCGGAGAGAGGTGGGATGAGGGCCACAACTTTGCCATCTTCAGAGTTTGCCCCTGGGGGCCCAGGCAGCAAGGTGGAATTCACAGGAATTTCCTGAGGTGATTTGTCCTAGCTGGGCCAGGACCAGGTTGGGTGCCATCTGTGGTTCCATCAGCCTGGGTGTACCCTCCATCAACACAGATTGCAGTCCTTCTATGCCTCAATAGATGGTCTTTTCCCTCTCCTAATCCCCTTCTCTGCATCTTGTATCTATGTGTGTACACTGTCTCTCCATCTTTGCCTTCATATCCCCAGGGCCTAGCACAGGACTTGACACACAGTAGGCACTTAAATGCTTGTCAGTTGCCGTGGCCAAAATGATTCTGGTATTGAGCCTTTCCAAATTCAGGCGGCCTGGTCCACAGATGTAGACCATGGCTGGCCAGTACTTGGAGCTTTTCCAGCTCGGTAAGAGCTCCCTAAGCCTGCACCACACTGGCTCAATCCTCAAGCATCAATCGAAAAGCAAGCATTTATTAAGCACCTACTACACGCCAAGCCCTGTGCTGGGTGGTGGAGATACAAACGAGAAACAGTTCTTGCTCTCATGGGATACATTCTCTCAGAGGAAATGCCACATCCATATAGAAATAAATATATCCCAGGGGAGGGCAGAAATAGGTTTCAAAGTCCACAATGGGGGAGGGAGAGGTTTTACATCAGGTCAGGACTTTCCAAGGAGGGTGAATTCAGCTTCCCTACCCCCTGACATGTGGCCAGCACTGCTCTTCAGCATATGCCTGGAGGCTTGGTCCAGTCCTTACAAACACTCCCATGGTCCACCTTGAGCACAGGTGACCTGGAGCCTCTTCTCTGATCCACTTCCTCCATGTGGCCATTCACACTCCCTCAAGCACTCAAGATTCCACATTCCTATCTCCAATCTACTTGTGATTTTCCTCCTATTTCTATCCTCTTCTGCTTCTCGAGCCACAGCTGCGGTCTCAGATCGAGCTTCCTTGGACAGCAGTCCATGAGCCAAGCTGCAGCAGAGACTAAGGACCTTCTGGTGCCAGATCTCTGAGGACTGCTTACCAGGCTCAGTTGAGGTAGACCAGTGGGCCCCATAGTAGGGGCATATCCTATTATTTGTGGATAAGAAAATGAGATTGACGTAAGCCATGGGTGAAGTCTAGATCTTGGGGATGGTGTGTGAAACACACTTGGAGAGAAAAGGGAGCAGACTCCTCAGAGACACAAGAGTGGGTATCATGGTCCTGCCAGACAGGAGCCCTGCCAGCACATTCTGGTTTAGCACCCATACTCTAAGCATCTCAGCATTGGTGGTGCCATCTGCTGGTTCATCCAGTTCCTGACATAAGGTGAATGGGCAAGTGCAGCTGACTTACTGATGGATCCAACCTGGAAAGAGTTCTCCCTCTTGAGGTCCTTATTACCAACTGCTACTGCTTCAATAACTTTCCAGGGAACTGGCAGAATTGGAGGACCCAGAAAGAACCTGCTGAACTGGGTGTATTTTCAACAATACTACCAGTGTGGATGCCTCAGTTTCTTCATCTGTAATATGGGAATGATAATTGACCCAGTGATGGAGTTGCCAACAACGGACAGAGTCAACTGTGTTCTTTCCTTCTCTATTGCGACACATGTTAGTCTGTCTCCTTTATTCCAGTTGTCATCCATGGTCACAGAAGACTTGTCCTGAACATTTCCAAGTGACAAACATTAGAAAACACTGGTTATAAAGATCAGATTAGATGTATCCTCAAGAGGCTACTGAGAGAGGGGCCTTTGAAAGACATGTGCATAAGACATTATTCAACTGGGGGCAATTCAGAGGGCGATGAAGAGAATTTCACATCCTAATAACTACCATGTCCTTTTGTATTTTAGGCAGCAAAAGGAGGGGCAGAAATGTGGAATCCCGGTCCAGGTATGGCTTCAAACATCTACCTCCTCTTCTCTGTGCAAGGGCCACAAAGTTCATATAGGGATGTAGTAGTGATTGGAAGTTGGCAAATTCAGGGGGATCACCAATGGTTTTGGGGTACCATAAGGAAGGCCATCCATGAGCTGGTAAGGAATTTTTAAAAATAATTTCCACCCAATACCAGATTATGAGGTACTCTCGTGCAGAATGATGGTTAGACAGTGGCCTTGGAGTCCAGAAGAACTGAGTTCAATTTGCCTCTCTGACACATCTTGGCTGTATGACCTTGGGAAAGAAAGGCAGAGCTGTTTTTCCACCCAAGTTCACAGGCCCCTTCCATGGATCCCCAAGAACACCTGCTCTCCAGCTCCTAGCTGTCAAATGAGCAGATTTGCATTGGGAGAGGGAGTTTCCTCACTGGGAGCTCTGTATCCCACTGAATGGACATGCCCAGTCCCAAAAAGATGGATGTTGATGCTTGCAGAACTCTCCAACATTTAGAAAGCAACTTTCCAGTGATGATCTTGGATCTGGCTTTTCAGAGTCAGCACCACCATGTTATTAAATTTCCAGGACTTGTGATTTCTTGGGTGTAGGGGAAGAGGGAGTCTTCCCTCTCTCCACCCATGCAGATCTCAGTCCCCCTCCCAGACTTAGGAGCTTTAGAGCCAGAAGGATCTCAGAGGTCATCTAGCCCAACCCCCCTCACTTTACATATGGGGAAACTGAAGCCCAAGAGGCTAAATGTTTTGCCCAGGGTCAAAGTGGTAGTAAGTGGCAAGGCCAATCAGGCAATAAACATTTAATAAGGGCCTACTATGTGCCAGGCACTGTGCTAAGTGCTGGAGACACAAGGAAAGCTAAAAGACAGCTCCTGACCTCAGGGAGCTTACTGTCTAAATGGAAACAAAAGGCAAACAGCTATGTATAAACAACCAAGGTATGGAATAAGTTGGAGGAATTCCAAAGAAGGAGGGCCCTAGCATTAAGGGGGATCGGGGAAGGCTTTTTGCAGAAGATCTTAGCTGGGGAAGCCAGGCTTTGGAACCAGGGGTCTTTTCTAAATCCTCTTCTCTTCCTGTTGTGATAAACTGCCGTTTACCAATAGTCTTCCACGGTGGCCACCCTGGTGTGCACCCTCTCTACCCTTGGCTGGGCCGGTCCTTTGGCAGCCCATGTCCAGCCAGTCCAGCCTTGGGCTTGGTCTCAGAGCCCTTCCGGTTGGAGAGAGCTTTCCAGAGCTGCGCTCCAGTAGCTTTATCCCTGAGGACCCAGGTTCCCCTGCCCTGCACTGGGATGTAGCAAGAGGGTGAATAGACAAGACAGAGTGAACAGACTTTACATTGTGGAAGGACACGTCCGCATGGAGGCTGAGGATGCTGGACAGGAAGACCCAGTGTTCTCCTCGGTCATCTGTGGTTTGTGGTTGGTGTGGCTTCCAACCACTTGGTGCAGGAACTTTGCATCTTTGGCCTCGTGTCAAGGTCTCCAAGGTCCAGCTTGGGTCCATTTGCCAATAAGTAAACAGATGATGTGACTTACTTTCTAACACTTAGCTAATAAATGGTGGTCAGGAGTCGAACCCAGATCTTCTGACTCCATAACCATCGCTCTTTTCCTTGTGCTGTGTCACTTCTACAGGAAAGAATGCTTTTCTGAAGGCCTTTGTGGATGGGTGATGAACTCATTCCTCAAACCTCATTTATTATTTTAGTTTTTTAAAACCATCATTTATTAAGGAAACAATGTAGTACAGCTCTAGAGTCAGAACGTCTGGCTCCCCATCCTGCTTCTGACAACTTGGTCCCTGGTTGACCTAAGAAAGTCCCTTCTCCTGCCTGGGCCTCAGTTTTCTCATCGGTGAAATGGGGATTTGCATATACTACGAGGCCTCCAAGGCTGCTTCTAGCTCCTCTTCTAGGGCCTTAGCTGTCTTCCAGGCACATCATCCTGTTGTGGTCGGGAAGAACAGTATAATTCTTGGAATGGGCACATGCCCCTGTGGCTGATATAAGCCTGGTCTAGACAGGGAGGCCAAGGAAGGATTCCCCAGAGGCTTCCAAATGCTCCCTCAGTGCCCTGAGGCATGGCAGCCTCCTGTGGCTTAGTAGGCCTTGTGTGGCAGGCAGCCTCCTGTGATGGTCTGTGCTGTGAAGCCAGGGCCTTGGTGAATTTATTTAGGTGGGAAGAGAAGGAAACTGTAAACTGTCTAACCAGCGTCCTTCTTTTTAAAAATAGGAGGGCCATCCCCGGGGCCAGGTGGGCACCCCCCTCACGGCCCCACCCCTCATGGCCACAACCACCCCGGCGGTCCTCCACACGGCCCAGGAAAGGGCCCAGGAGGACCGCACGGCCCTCCTCCACCACCTGGCGGCCATCCTCCTCCTCCTCCTCCAGGCGGCCGTCAGAAGCATATTCAGTATAAGGTGAGTCTCCACAGTGAGTCTAAGGCAATTCTCATAGAGCTGATGTCCTCAGAAGGAAGCAGGCAATAGAAATATTGGTGCTGTATTTACCGGGAGACTTCATTCCTATTCATCACAGATCGATTAAGCACCTGCTGGGTGGTAGGTAGGGCAAGGATGGTTCTTCCTATTTTACAGAAATGGAGGCTTGGAGAAAGGTTCAATAAAGGTCATTTGACCTAAGGCTACATGTGTCTGAAATGGGATTAGAATCCACATGCTGGGTCCAAGGACCCACCCAGCAGGCTCCTTCCCCGAACTGCCTGATAAGGATGGGAAAGACTTCAAGATCATGCCTTGGAGAATGGAGGGGGAGGGGAAGGAGCTGGGGTTGGGGGAGACATGATGGCCACAGGATCTGAAGGGCCATAGGAATATAGAATGTGCCCCTTAACCTAAAAGACACAGCTTACCCTGGTGCTCTCTCTCTCTTCTCTCTCTCTATCTCTCCTCTCTCTCTCTCTCTCTCTCTCTCTCTCTCTCTCTCTCTCTCTCTCTCTCTCTCTCCCCCTCCCTCTGTCTCTGTGTTTCTGTATCTCTCTGTTTCTATCTCTGTCTCTCTGTCTCAGTCTGTCTTCCTGCCTTCACTGGTGAACTCCTGAACACACAAACTACACGTGATGCACCTGCTGCCTCATCCCCTTGTCCTCAGCCTTTTGAGAGAGAGCTTCCTCCCCCACCCCTGGCCAGCCCTCTCCCAGGTCACAAGGGGCCTTTCTGTTCTGAACTCCTGAGGATTTTTTTTTTGTGGTGCCCATCCTCTACCCTTCTCCTACAATGGACCCTGCTTCCTGTGACCCGGCTGCTGCTTGTCTCTCTTCTTGAGAGCTTAGCTGCTGCTTCCTCCCCTCTATTGGTTGGGGTGGCAGTCTCCCAGACTCTGTCCTCTGTCTTCTACAAACCCCTTTGGAGATCTTGTACATTATGAGGGAGGTGATGATCGCTCGCCTCTCTGAGGACGATTCCCAAATTCACGAGTCCTTCACGATGTCTCCCTGGAGGTACAGACCTCCATTTCTTCCCAAATGTCCTACTGACATTTCAGACTGAGCTTCTCTCTTCTTCGCCACCATCCTCTCTTCCTACTCTCCTTCATTTTTCGTTTTCATCAGGAGCCAGGTTCTTAATGTTGGCACCATCTCTGATTCTTCTTCTTTTTTCTTATTGCCCTCTCCATGCATCCCTAAACTCTGTCCATTTGACCTTCATCCCTTTCTCATGCCTTATGGCCACCGTGCTGATCCCCCAGGTGACTGCAGTGGCCTCCTGATCACTCTCCAGTCTTTCCCCTCTTGGATGTCTCTCTATGATCTAGTCTTCCTCATGTACAGAACCGACCACGTCACCACACTGCTCAGAACCTTCTGGTGTCTCCCTATTGCCTCTAGGGAAAGGGAGGGAGCCAGAGAGGTTGGGGAGCTCCTGGGTGAGGTAACTCCCCCTACTAATGCCAGTGGGCCCCTTCTTGAAGCTTAGAGCTCCCTTGAGCACTTCAGCAGCATATGGACCAGGGGAGGGGAATGTGGCCCCCAAGTCTTCCTGGCCCTCTTCCTGAAGACTCGACTGTCTCTCAGAGCACCCCCTTGCCCTCTGACATTTCAACCCTCCCTCTGCATTCTCTTTCCAGTGGGTCTTCCCAGACTGAGTCTTGTTTCCTTTTCTCACACTCTGCTCTCATCTTGCCCCTTGCCCCTGTCTCAGTGTGCCTGTGTGGCTCATGACCTCATAGGCCCATACCCCTGAAACTCATTCCTTACTTCCCAGTCCAGCTCAGGGCCCACAAAGCCCTCTTGGTCCTACCCAGGAGTTTGGTCTGCCTCCTGCCTCAGCTGTTCTGGGAGTAGTTTGTCTGGGCTGCTCTTTTGTCCATCTATGCCTTGCTTCTTACCTATTCCTAGACATACAGAATCCTTCCTTTTCAGTGGTGAGCTTCTTAAGAGTGGGTACCAGCTGTTTCCTCCTATCACCAGTCCTGAGCACAGTGCCACATATGCACTTCAATCCCTTCAGAATCCAGCTGCTCTCCCTTCAATGGCCAGAGTCCAGCAATAACTGGACATATGGATTGTTGAGAGGATCCATGACCAAAGTGCTCATTGCCCTCTAGATAACCTAGTGATGAGTCTCAGGCACCAGACCCATTGTCCCTCACTGGTCTAGAATCTGAGTCTTTCCAGTTTGGAAGGACATTCAGGGATTGTGCTCCACCAGCAAAGCCACTACGTCCCCAGGGTCATCTTCATGCCACTAGAAGGCATAGCACTGAGCAAGTCCTCAGTAAACATTTGTCTTGAACTGACCAGAATTGGTCTGAGAAATGTTAGAATTCAGAGATTCGGTTCATTAGGCAAACCATCAAACTAAAGAGGGCCTGGGGTCTTGCACAAGTGACCTCCCCATTCCAGGCCTCAGTTTCCTCATCTGTAAGATCTGGGGGTTGGACTACCTGAAGTCTCTCCCAGTCCTAATGCCCCATGCCCTAAGGGGTCCAGCTCAGTCTTTTTCTGAAACAAAGATCAGGTCTGAGAGAACGTTCCCTGCCCCTCCCTGTCCCTTTCCTTCCAGATTCTGGGTTCCCATTGACCTCTGGGAGAGCAAGCACCCAGAGTGATCCCGTCTTTAATGGTCCAAGGGACAGGCCAAGCTTTTTCCAGATGGCTCTTAAGAACACCTCTGTCTTTCAGCACCATCATCACCACTCATCTGGTTCAGACTCTGATTCAGACTGAGGTGTGACAGATAGCCAGGGGGGCCTGATGGAGGGGCCAGCAACCAGATCAGCTGACCACTGCCCTGCAGTTCTTCCCATGGCTGGGTGTGCTCCTGCTATTCCTGCTCTCCCACAATGAATTAATCAGTCTGTACTGAAATTATAATGTGACCATGTCTGTGGGCTCCTCTGGGAGCTCTGATAAGATTTCATTGATGGCTTTTTCTTCTGATGTAACCCTTGAGTCAGAGACTATCCTGTGGGATGAAGAGCCCAGGGACATTCTGAGGGCCTGGGTCACCCTCCTGGCTCACTGCCCCATCCCAGAGACCTGAGAACATTCATTATAGCACTATCCCCCAGGAGGCTTTGGCTTCTGGAGTGCAAGATCCCAGTAGCAGGAGGCACTTTTCTTACACTTCTAGAGAGAACGAGTCTTAGCTCATATCCTAAGGCAGTCCTGAGTATAGGGGCTGTCCCAGGGGAAGCCACTCCCCATAAACCTGGGCTGTCTATTTGCTCCTTAGACTGTGTCCTACAGACCAAGGCAGGACCACAGATTGGGGGAGACATCCTTCTCTCTGTTCCTCCCTTCTCTGACCTCAGAGGCAATCCAGTTCAACTGCCTCTTCTCATCCTCCATCCTTTTCCTTTTTTCATTGTCTCTTCCCCTATGTTCCCTTCTTTTTCTTCTTTATCCTTTTTCCTTTTCTTTCTTCTTTCTTCCTCTTTGCTTCCCCTTTTCAATGTTACCTCCCCTGTCCAGGATAAGGACAAAAGGACTTCCAGATTATGCCCCTGCTCTTTCCCTGTGGGTCCAACTCTTGTGATTTCTTCAGTCTCCCCCTGCTTACTAGCCAGACCCATGGTCTTGCCTGTCCTTTGAGGTGGACAAGCTTTATGCAAATGGACAGAGAAAGGAGATGGTGGGCAAATATTCCAGGATAGGCTGCTCTTAAAATAAGGGGAGAGGACAAATAAATACAAAACCTGGAGTTTGACAAATTCTTTGGATTGGGGGGGTGGGGTTCCAATCTCTGGAGAACCTTAAGTAAGCCATGAACTCAGATTCTGGGGCTCTGTGTCCAAGTTACATGTCTGTTCAGACTTTCTGGGAGACCTGATCCTTTGAATTAACTGCTTTACTTTCTATCCTTTGTCTACACAATGGAGATGATGCTTGAGTCACTCTGTGAGAGCAAAGAAGATTGACCAAAAACACAATAAAAGAGAAGTGGTGTGGTGTAATTTGTAGAGAGCTAATATCAAGGTCAAGGAGACTTGGATTTGAGTCCTGCTCCTGACACATAAGGGTGGTGTGACCTTGGATAAGTCTCTTCCCCTACCAGTGCCAAAGACAATTCCCACCTACAACCCAACCCCATCTCAATGCTCCAGTGAAGCCCCATTGATGAATACAAGTAAACCCTCATCATGGTCACTCTTACTCCCTCTAGAAGACCACACTGGACTTAGAGGCTGTGACAGTGATGAAGGACCCTTCCTATTACTGACATTCCATTATATTTCATGTTACAGGGATTACATCTTTCATGGAATTGAGCTCATTTATTCAGCAAACAGCAAGCATGTGACTGGTGTGCTCAGCTGAGTTCCTGGATCTCTCTACTTTCATCAGACGCATTCAGATGAGAACATCTGGGTTCGAATTCTGGAAAGCCGCTTTACCCTTGTCTGCCCCACTTTCCTTATCTGTCAAATGCGAGTGCTTAAAGCCCTTATTTCATAGCATTGCTGTGAGGAGGAAATGAGCTAATAAATAGAAAGCACTGTGTGAGTGTCAGCTCTTATTATGGCCAGGTGTGCCAGGTTTAGTCTTGGGAAACTTCTTTCTCATAACATTGGTACAGTTCCTGTTTGTGACTACTCAGAAGCATCTGTCCACCAACATATGAACTCGTTGAATTTCTAGTTTTCCCTTAGGAATACTCAGTTCGCCCAGTAGCAACAAAGACTTACTATGCATCTGAAGACAGATCATACTTGTTATGTAGAATTTAAGGAACAGAAATGGGATTGACTCTAAGTCGAGTCATTAAGGAACAAAAACCACCCCACTAGCAGGGGATGTCTCAATAGTGTGAGTGGAGTTGGCAATCTCAGGGATGGCACTATCCAGACACTTCCTTTTGTGGCCTCGTTTTCCTGGAGTCTAGGTGCCGTGTTAGTGGGCACTTAGTGCATGGAAAATGCTTAGTGATTGAAGAACTGCCCATTTGTGCTCATGTCCACATGCCTGGTACTCATCCAGCTTATTTCTGGTCCTGCACATCCCATTTTGTAGCTCCTGGCGTGGCTCAGGAACCCTTGGCACTGATGCTGAAGCTGCTTCATATGCCATGTCCATAGTCACCACATCATCACCATAGCCTGATGTCCTGCCATTTCTGCCCATGGCTTCTCTTTCTTCCCCAAACAATTCTGTCCTCTTCCATTTGGTATCTGCTCCTAGTGATCATGGCATTGTGGCAAAGGGTGTGCTTTTTAATCAGTACTCATCTGAGACAATCACTTAATCTGTACATGAGGGGAGAGCCAAAATTTGGATAAGACATGTTATCTGAGGTCCCATTATGGAGCCCCCATGCTAGGAGATGCCGTCAGGGAGTGGGATTTGTATTTCTAAACCAGAGTTTTCAAACACGGAAATGGTGAGCCCCTTGCCAAAGATAAGAACATTTAATGGTAAAAATGGAAACTTGGAAATCTCATTAAAATCCTCAAAGGACTTTAATTAAAAAAGAGAGGTAGAGAACTGCACTCACACACACACATACACACACAGCATTACATGCAATAAGCAATAGCTCCATTGTAGGAGGAAAAACGCTATAGAAATTCACAGGAAATAACATCCAGGAAAGTAGGCAGTGGTAACACTCAAAGCTACAAATAAATGCATTAAGTGTGGATGACAAGAAACACAAACTAGAGATTCTAACTCAAGGAGGAAAGACTCATCTCTTATACTTCCCTGATACTTGGTGGGAAGAGCCCCATGACTATAATTCAAAAAGAACAGTCTAGATACAAAACAAAAAGAAAAAGTTGCCTTGTGTATTAAGATGATGTGGGGCTATATGGGAATCAGAGGGCAGAATCTATCTGTGCTTTGGAATCATCATCCCTTCCCTCTGCCAAAGAGGCATTTAGGGCTGGGGGCATTTCTCCCTCCTTTTCCAGAGGGAAGCATAGTCATTCTAATGATGGGGGTCGGTTTTGTTTTTCTTTCCATTCACATTCCTGTAGTACTCATCTCTGTGGTCTTCTTGATTCTGCTGCTTTATGTCAATTCCATTAGATCTCTCTATGTTTCTCTAAAGTCTCCGTATTTCTCATTTTATAACGCACAGTAATATTCCATTATATTCCTGCATCACAAATTGTTTATACACTTCCCCACTGATGGGGACCTATTCTGTTTCCAGTTCTCTGCTATCATAGAAAATGTTGCTCTGAATATTTTGGCACATATGGGCTTTTTCCATCTCTGCCCTCCTTGCATATACACCCATTGGTGGGTCAAAGGGTACAGACATTTTAGTTATTTTTTCAAAGGCATAATTCCAGACTGCTTTCCATAATGACTAGACCCATTCCCAGTCCCATCAACATGTATTCACTTTCCACATCCCCACATTCTGTCTTTTGTTCTCTTTGTCCGTTTGGTGAGTCCTGTGTGAGAGGCAGAGTCAGAGTTGTCTTGGTGTTCATTTTCCCAATTATTAGTGATTTGGAGCAATCTTTTATGTGGTCAAAAATTGTTTGTGATTCTTCTTTGAGAATCATTTGTTCATATTCTCTGACCTTGTCTCCTTTGGGAAATGATTCTTGGTCTTATAATTTGCATTAATTTCTCATGCGTGTTGACTATCTGACCCTTAGCAGTCTCGCTCCTCCCCTCTTTTTGGGGGGATTCTCTCTAGTATTGCTGCTAATGATTCTAACAATAACCAGCATTTGTATAGCACCCTCAGGTTTGCCAAATGCTTTACAATATTGTCTCATATGATCCTCACAACAACCCAGAGAAGGAAGTGCTATCATCAGGAAATTATTATGAGGAAATGGTAGCAGACAGAAGTCAAGTGACTTGCTTAGCGTCACACAGTTAGTAAACAGCAATGCCCAGAACCAAGCCCAGTCCTCCAGATGTGCTCTGAGCAGGGCAGAGAGCAGTGAGCCTATCCCCTCCTGTGTTCTGAGCATGAACCCTCTCCCACATAGTATGGTTTAGGCTGTTAGCTCCATCACTGGGCATATCATACCACGGACTCCTTTTGAGCTCATAGTCCATACCACCTCTCAGGTCTTTTTTCCCAGAAATCATTTTCTAGCTAGGCTTTCCCCATTCTGTAGTTGTGAAATTTATTTTTGAACCCAAGTGCTGAACTTTTGTCTCAAATTTCATTTCAGTAGACTCAAGCCATATTCCTACCTGGCGGGGCCTGTCTTTGGGTGGGTTAGCTCTCCTTTCCAGTTCCATGTCACCTGCCAGTTTGATAAGCATGCCTGCCATCTCTGCCTTCTTCCGAATCACTGGCACAGACTGCTGGGGCCCTACACTGAAGACCTCTACCCAAGGCAAACCATCTCGGTTGTTAATGACTCCTCTGGGATCTAGTCATTCTACTGATTCTGAGTTTGCCTAACTGCACTGCATCTAACACACAGGATAATAAGGATGAGATTGGGGATAAGTCATCTGTGGATAAATGAGGGTGGAGTATGGAATTTCTGGGTTATTTAGCCGGGTGACCCAGGATTCACTGTGGGAAGAACACAGATGTTTAGGTCCCCGATGGGCAGGTGAATAAGGAAAGATCACCAGGGTCTCATACCCATGCCACCCTCTAGAACCAATCAAAACACTGTAAGCCACATTATATTGGGAGGCAAGGAAAAAGTTTATTGGTCAAATGTCACAAAGTTTGTTTCTGGAAGAAATGTGTTGGATTTTAATTCTGTGGCTGAGCCTGATGCCCCCAGTGGCACATGTAACTACAAGGGGGCAGGCATGGGATCCCACAGCTTCTCATGGAAGGGGATCAAGGACACTCAAGAGAAGAGGTAAGAAAGAGGTCTGCAACCCGTATGGAATTTGTAGAAAGGTGGCAGGCATGTTGTGGGGGTCCTAACTATAGCAAACACAGCATCAGGTCAGCAACAGCATGAGGTCAACAGCCTGGCCATAGCTGCCTTTTCTGAGGGAGGCCTGAGTTCACTCCTGAGGGGGCACATGGTGGCAATGAGAGGGAAGGCAGACCCAAGTGCACGGAGGGAGCAGGAGATGAGCAGAGGGGCACCACTCTGGGAAGCACAAGGCTCTCTGCAGCTGGGGGTGAGCCAACAGATGAGCACTTATGCGGTACCGAGTGTGTGCAGCCCTCCTCCACCACACGAGAATGATGGGATCTTTGCTCTTGAAATCGAGGTGGGGCAGATGAAGCACCGATGGAGGAAAGGCACCGAGTAGCTCTCCCAGCAAGCAGGGAAAGCAATGTAAGAGCACTAAGAAGGCACAGAGCCATCCAATGAGAAATGGGCACTTGGGGCTGGATTCCAAAGGGGTGACGGGGCAAGGGCAAGGAAGAAGAAAGCTCAAGTTCCCTCATCTCGGACCTTGGCGAGGAGGCGGGGAGAGGCGGGGTAGGAGGGGGCAGGGATAAGGGCCCTGGGCCGAGGGTTTTGCAGGTGGCAGTCTGCCTGCTCGGTGGTCTTGGATGGGAGCCCATGATGCTCATGATGGGTGCAAAAGGTATGAAAGAGGCCCTGCAGGTCCTGGTTTGGGGAGGTGGTGAGGCGATCATGGGACCACGGCACTCCAGGAAAAGCATTCTGCTGTGTGCATGGGATGGACTGGAGGGGGACTGGCTTCCAACCAGCACTGATCAGTGCTGCTCTGATTATGCATCTGTTCTGTCTGTCACTCTTCTGGAAGCTCTGCATCCACCTCTACGTGGGGTGTGGGGGTGGTCAAGGGAACATGAGAATCCATCTCAAAGATGGGACTGGAAGGTCAATAATCTGGATTTCATCAGGATTAGTGTGGGAACGATGAAGGGAAAGCCCCCTGGGATCATCCTGGAGACTCATGAAGCCACTTGTGCCTCATCTTAGGGGGACACTGAGGTTTCCCCTCTAAAATGCCTCTGATATGGATCTCTCTGTGTACCCATGCACCCCACATGCACTCACACGCACGCAGAGTACGGAACTACTTGGTACTTGAAGAAGCATTGGAAAGGTTAGGCTATGACTTGGAGTCCTTCTGCGTTCCTGTTTTCGATTAGCACCATTAAGAGTTTAGGACTATTTACTGCTCGTGGTTCATCATGAAGAATCCAGATCCATTCCCTGCCTGGCCTGCAGGGGTGCTCCATCTTCGCTTCCCTCTCGGCTAAGGGACGGAGCTCCCCATCACTGGCTGAAATCAGAGGAGAGGAGTGGGACCGCATCTCAGGGGTCTGTGGACATCTGTGTTTTGGGGTCAGGATGGGGTGGGGGCGAGGTGGAATGCTTGAGACATGTGCCTTTTGAAACTTTGGGTGAGAGCTAGCAGATCCATCTAATGAACCTATCGAAGAAGCTGGGCTGGGACAGGCTGTCGTAGTCCTTCTCTTGGAAGATGGCGGAGCGATCCCCCAGGCTGATCTTCATGAGAAGGTCCATGTCGACGTCATTCCCCAGGGCCAGCACGGTGGGCACGACATCCTGCTTCCTCATGGAGTGGAGTGACTCATTCAGGCTCATCTCGCCTGTGATGCCGTTGGTGATGAAGACAAAGGAGAGCTCAGCGTTACGGTGGGCCCGCCTGCTGGTCCACGATGATGTTATTGATGGCATGTATGATGCCGGTGCCACTGTGGGAGAAGGAGTTGAGGTATCGGATGTTGCTGAGGGCATTGTGGATCACCGTCAGGTTGGAGTGAGCGGGAAGATGACCTCCTACTCCCTCGCGTGTCCTTACTGGTGGAGGGCCACTCGGGCATTCATGGGGTTGTTGTGTCGCCAGGCTAGGGTCAGCCTCCGTGCCACCTCCACCACAAAGCAGTGGGCCTTGTGGAAGTTGTGCTCCCCGATCCTCTCTGAGCTGTCCAGCAGGAAGACAATATCAACAGGCCGTTGGGTACACTGGGCTACGTACAGTTCTGGGAAGGAAAGGAAAGATTCAGTGATGGGCAGGAAGGAAAGGCAGCCTCAAGCAGGAGTGAGAGGACAGAGAGCCAGCTGTCATGTCTAGAGTCCTGCCTCCGTGGGAGGGCCGAGGCTATTGAAGCATGGTTGGGGAGATGGGAAGATCTTGGAGAATGTGATAGAGAACTCTGCAATGCATCACCTCTGGTCAGATTGAGCCAGGCCCACAAATGTCTGCCAGAAGACCCCTCTCTCCTCTCATGGTGCCAAGCCCACCTCCCTGTCCTCACTGCCTGAGTCTAGACAAGGAGTTCTGGGGCCATCACTCAGCCTCATGGAAGACAAGCGAGGCAGAGATCTGGTGCTAGAGCACAGCCCATTTCTGAGTCAGCAGGTATTACCTGGCATCATACATTATCTACTTTTCCTGAAAATGTAATGAATGTTTTAGGGGACCTGTCATTGAGAGGCAACAGTCTGTGGTGGAGAGTCAGGAAGACTTGGGTTCAAATCCTGCCCCTGACACCCATGGGAAGGTTACTTAACCCCTCAGTGCCCTAGTTGACTCCCCAAGACTATACTTTTCTTACAAATTGCTGGTCTGCATCAGCAAAAGGAGCTTCCACGTCAGGACTAAATCACAGGTCCAGTCTAAAACATACCCATCCCATCCCAAATGGTATTTCCCTCAACTGTCCTGTTTAGCATCCTCTCCCCACTTCCCCTCACTAGCCAATCAAACCCCAAACATGCCAGTGGCCAATGGTCTAGAAGAGGCCCTCTAAGCAATTCCTAGTGGGTCAGTCCAATTTCCAGCTACTCATCTCTGTTCTTATTACATACAACCTTCCAATCAATGTAAGTCAACCCAGGAAGTATTTCTCAAGTACCTACTATGTGCGAAGACAAAGGTCTTCTCTTAGTTCCAGCAATAAAACTAAAGCTAGGATACACTTCGGAACCCACAAAACAATAGGAGGAATGCCAGAATGCTCTAAGCCATTACCAGGACATGACCAGGGAGATGTCCTCAAGCTTTGGGGTCCCATTGCCTTGCTAAAATCGGGCCATTGGGTGATGGGCTGGGAGGAAATAGGTACAGGAATACACAAAATCATCTCATTCCCCAGCTGCCAAATCTGTCAACCAGGAAAGTCGTTCTCCCAATTTTGTCCATCCTCAGTCTCCCCTCTGGTTACTTTTCTCCCTCCAGGCTGCCCCTATCTTCATCTTAACCTGATAGTAAAGACAGCTATGTGTGGCTTCTGTATCCCTTCTGATGTAATAGAAATGTGTCAAGAGAGACAGGAGCACTGATATGTTTCAATGGAGCTCATTCGTGTCTCAGGAATGAGAACACATTCTTCCCCACTTTGATTTTTTTCTTGCCTTTTAGTTGATTATCTTCCAGAAGTAGGGTGAATCTGTCTTTTTAAAATTATGCCTATAATTTCATGGATAGAGGGAGCTCCGGTAGAGGGAGCTCCCAGTGGGAAATTCCCTCTGCCCATGCAGACTGATACCTACTCTGTACCTGACATCTTCTTAGTAGGCAGCCTGGGGCAAAGAGAGGATGAACAACTCCCCTGTCCCATCCCAGGTCCCACAGCCAGTAAGTGTAAGAGGCAGGATTTGAATCTAGGTTTTCCTCCCTCTGAAGCCAACACTTTATCCACTAAAGCAAGCTACCTCTGATGATTCTCTTTCCAATTCACCTCTGCAGAATATGGCCTCCTTGAAAGGGAGGGAGGGTAGAGAAGGCCTTTCCACACTGGGAATAATGGCTGTATTTCCTGCATTTTGGCTGTCGACATTGTTAGGGCCACAGAGAAGACAGAATACTTGATTCCAAATCAGAAAACCTATGCTTAGCTTCTCTTTGCTGCACCTATTTACTCTTCTGTAACATGAGGCAATTAGATGAGATGACCCCCAAAGCCAATGACTCTATCTATCCCGGGAACTGTAATTGAATGGAATTATGGGACCATGATCAGACCCATCCATCTTTGGCCTTTCTGTTGGCCCTGTAGAAAGATTCCCAAACTCTCAGATATTTGATGTGGTGGAAAGAGCAAGAGGCTTGGAGTCAGAAAACCTGGGTCCATCGGGTCCTGGTTCTGTTTGTAAAGAGCTGTGTGCTCATGGACAAGCCACCTCCCTCTTTGAACCAATTTTCTCCTCTGTAAATAACACCTCTTTGGCCTCTGTCATTGCGATCCGATGAGGTTCAGATGATGCCCTACACAATGAGCTCCGTAACCTCTTCCCCTCACTGTTTTGATGGGAATCCTTTGAATGGGAGCAGCTTGGTCAGGGCTCAGGCATCATTGCCTGGCCAATGGTTCAGGCTTTCGAGTTCTTTATCTCCTTGTGCTAAATCTAACTGGGCTTAGCTCAGCATCCGTGGAAGGCAGCAGGAGGACCACCTCCATCCTGTCCCCTGCATTCCCATAGGCTCAGACACCCTTATTTTTAATGAGCTTATGAAAGACTCAATGTCTGCCTAAGAGTCAGCATTGGATGGAGAAGCTGGCTTCAGTTGTCCTCATCCTTTGACCCTCCCTGATGCAGCCTTGACACTGCCCTTCCCCTAGGGAAATGCCATGCAAGCATCCTCCCATTCATCATTTTCTTTCAAGGGGCCCTGAACCCACAAGACACATAGCCAAGACATGGCTTCCCCAAGAGAGACACTCAGTAACCAGACAGCCAGAGGTTCAGGAGCATTTTCTATCAACATGTTCATGTACATAGAACATATAAGAGACAAAGAGGTTCACATACAAAGCTACATGCAGGCAAAGGAAGACATGAGGACGAGTCCCTGGGCTGTCCTTCCTTGAGAAAGGACCACTCTTCACATGCCCCTGGTTTCATCCCTACTGTAAGATTCTTTTAGCCCCTCATTAATTGTAACAATTGACGAGCCAGGAAACTTCCAGAGGGGACTGACCCCGATTATGCAGAATCTTGAGAACACAGCCTGTGAAGGAACTGAGGATGTTGGGTTTGGAGAAGAGAAGGCTTGGGCAGATAGGACAGCAGATTTCAAGTATCTGAACGGCTGTCAGTGTGGACAATGTGGACAATGTTCTGCTTGGTCCCAGAGGGCAGAGAGAACTAAGCTGGGGATGGAAGCTGCTAAGAGGCAGTTTGAGGCTGGATGTCAACAACTTCCCATCAGTGAATGCCATCCAAACATGGAACAAGCTGCCCCAGGACGTTGCGAGCCTCCTCTCTGGGATGGTCTTCCAGTGAAGGCTGGATGTCCGCTTGTTGGGGTTATTATAGAAAGGATTCTTGGTCAGGCACAGATTGGCTTGGAGGTCCCTTCCACATCAGAGGATCTGTGGTTCACCATTAAGCCCTCATCCCAGGTTGGAGATGATCCTGGGTTCTCGAAGGCTATCTCAGTGGAGCCCAAGTCCTGACAAGTCCACCCAAACTGGAAAGGCCTAGAGTATGGGGCCAGCAATGACCCCAGCGGAGCCCCAATGGGGACTGTGTGTCCTTTGTCTGAGGACCAGTCTGGCTAAGGTGAGTGAAGGTCATGACCAGGGGCTTGCTCCCAGGTGATACATTTTGGGGAGCCCCAGCAGGTCATGAAGACTGACCAACAAGGTGGCAAGACTGTGCTCTGTATCACCATAGGGGGAACTCCCACCCAATAATGACAGATAGGGGTATGGGTCAGAGCTCCCTCCAGTGACTCCCTTCAGGGACCCTCACTTTGGGGGAGGCATGTTGCTCAAGATTCAAAGGTAGCACCAAGGAAGTAAAACAGCAAAAAGAACACAACACAGAAAAAAAATCACAGACAGTCACAACGGAGACCAGGTGGAGAAGGTATACAAAAACACAAATGGCCAAACTGAACCATAGTGAACACCTACTTTCTTCTCTGACCTGGCAGGAAAATCCACAAAGAGCAGCATTGCAAAAATGGGCCAATGAGGCTCCAGGGAAGAATGCTTAGCACTGGAAAGTGAGTCACCACCCTCACTGCTGTTACTCTATTCTGAGCACCAAGGAGTATTTTGCACTATGAGTCTACAAAACCACAGCCAAATCAGAGAACTACAGCATTTCCTGGTCATAGCTGCCACACTGGACTTGGAGAGTGGTCAGGGGACTCTTGCTCATCACCTACATTCCAGGCTATGCCCACAGTATGTCAAATATGTTGATTGGCATCAGGGTGAAGGGTGAGAAATGCCAATCACTGCTGGGCTCTTTCCAAATTACCAGGTGTCTGTTGGATCATCCAATTAGACAGGGACCTCATTCCTTATCTGTTCGAATGATCTGGCAGCGGTGGATGACCAGGCATCCTGGATTTGGGGAAAGGAGCCCTTTAGTTTCAGGGACTTCCCCAAAGCCAAATTCTGAATTTTGTGGCACAGAAAGGGGTTCCTTTGCCCTGATTTATTTAACTAAATATCACACCACATAAAATTTGCACATCACATCCAAGTGGAACTAGCCTTCTATCCCGTCCCTCATTTGCAGTGCAAATGTTAGCTTATTTCTTGATGTCATTGGGGATTTTTCCCATGTCATTTAAAGATGATTCCCATATAAATCTATTATTGTCTATATATAATATATATTTAAAAGTATATATCATCAATATACAGTGCCCAGTCTAGACTTGTTATCTCACCCATCCTCCAGGCTCACTCAGAATCCCGGGGAGAGCAGAGCTCCTGAGGCATTTTCCAACATAGAATTCTGTCCCCGTCCACTGGATTTACCACTCCCGTGCCTAGCGGTAGACCTTGCTGCCGGATTGCTGTGAGATAACTAGGTCTGGCTGTACATGACATAGCCTGGCTACGGACACCGGGAGCACCATCTAGTCTGCGTCTGGCACTTCAGTAGAGGGCTAGCACCGTTTCCGGGTCCCCCACAATGTCCCTGTGCACCATCTTAAATGTGTCAATGAACAAATCCATCCAGTCCTGCCTCTCGTCTCCAGTGGCGAACTTGGCTCGCTCAGCTGTATAGACCAAGACCGCCACCAGCTGGGAGTATGCCGCGGGGTCCTGGCTGTGCTTCGTGGAGTTTAGCAACTGTTCGATCAAGGGGATGGTCCTGGGAAAAGATATGTCGGGCCCTTCTTCTGTACGGAGGAAAGTAACTGGGATTTCGCTGCTAGGCGGCTCCCCATCTGCAAGGGAGTGTCAAAAGTAAATTTTAGGGCATTCTGGCAATGGGGGTGTCCCTACTGGTCTGATAGATGGTGTGACCAAAGCGGAATTCTGCTGATGGGGGAGCACTTTGGAAAGGCTTGAGCCAAAGCATTGAAGGCAACTGAATCCTCCCTTAGCTTTGGTCTGACGTGGTCAGGTCAGGGGGCAGTGGGATTCAAGAGCTGCCAGAGACATTGAGGATTTATCCAGCCCAGCCTCCTCATTATATAGACATGGAAACTGAGGCTCAGATTGGGGAAGGACCTTGCCCAAGGTCATTCAGTTGGGGACAGAGCTGGGAAGATCATTCGAGACTGCTAAAGTCATGCCGATCCTTAGACAAACTTTCATAAATACATGCAAGTGGTTAATTAGTTCTCTTGTCTTATGGGGCCTTCATGACTGTTTCCTGGAGCTTAGAAGGAGAACTTCAGCAAGTCCTATTGCCCTTCTCTCACACATTTGTATCATTACACAGAGATGGATGTGAGCAGGTTGAACTGTTTATTTTTGTAGAGCTCCTTTCGTTGGTGGGAAGTGACTTGGCCCTATGGAAGGTCTTGACCCTGGTTAATGAAGAATTCACTTGGGCTACAAAGATGGCACATTGGGGTGCTGCCTTCAGGAGGCCCACAGAAAGTTATTGGTTTAAGGAAATTGATGTGGACTTGGACAGTGTCTACATAGGAACACAAGGTCTGGTCAGCTGATTCAAAAATCCAGGTTATTATCTGGGTGTTTGCCTGTTTCCTGCCAAAAGGTGAGCTTGGGTGGATGTTTTACTCAAGCTATACCTTGAACTTAAGTGGGTTCAATTAGTTGTGCTCTATTTTAATTAAAAGTGTTAATTTAATTTTAAATTTAAAATAAAAACTAAACTATTTTAACTTAAAAATGGTTAACTCTATTTGGGAGCTTTGGGAGAATGGATGGATTATCTAGGCCTCTGGCCATTCTTTCTCTCTTCCATTTTGACTTCTTTTCATCCCGTTGAGGGCAAAAGGAGCAGAGTAAAGGACAGGACTCAAAATCAACGTGTTTGGGAGCTGCTGGCACGGAAGTAGTTTGCATCTGGGAAGCTCCTTAGCAGCTTGTTATTCCTAAGAAACATATTAATGAATTTGGGGAGGAGGATAGGCATCAAAATGGCCAGTATGTGTCAGGTAGACAGAGTGGCCAGTTGACCGAGTCCAGCACTTTTGCCACTTTGTGAGTGCTGTCTAATTCTTGCCATGGCATGCTAGATATCTGAATACCTTGGGGGGTGTCCATGAGCGCAATGAGTCAATAGGTGGACAATTTCTAGCTGGTAGATTCTTTGTGCTTGGGATTGTCCAGCCCCCACAACTGTGAATTGGATCCAAGTCGCTGGGGTAAATTCAGATGAGAGAGATGTAATGGATAGGAGTCCTTCCAGCCATTGGCACCATTGGTGACCAACAGCAGCTTAGTGGACATAGACATAGTATTTTAGAGCTGGAAGGGGACTGAGAAGACATGGCTAATTACAAAGCAAGGCAAATGATCTGTGCCTTGGTATGAAAAACCAAAGGGATTACTTTCTCTTGTTCCCTGAATGTCATTATTTTTGATGATCACTATCAATAATTACAATGGGTAGGGGAGGGTGTAAGCAGGAGGGTGAAAGGGGTGACTCACCTCCTGTTTTATCACTCCCTCTTGGGTCCCTCTGTAGGATCTGCCATCTCCATCCATAGTAGCCATGATGGAGGGCAGAGCACCCTGTCTGCTCCCAGTCACAGACTGTGACTGGCCATCTTGCAGATGCATGGTGTTAGTCATGCCATTAGAGGGGAATGGGGAGAGCGAGTGTGGAGGTCAGTGAAAATCTATCTCCACTGCTGGGAATGCCCCAAACCACACAGCCCATTGAAGCACAGAGCACAGACATGATGTCATCAGATGCACCATCACCAGAGTAGCCAGGCTCAATGGGGTCTGTCCTGGAAATCACCTGGCATTCTGAGTCCTTGGTGGAGGGGGCTAAAGAGGCATCAAAGCCTGGCACACATTCCTTTAGGAAGGGCACTGGGAACCTCCATCTGGAGCCTTTGAGTCTGCATCAATGAGGGGAGGAGGCATGGAAGTACTGTTTCAATGTGAACCCATATGGGAGAAGTTGAATTAATAGAGGCCACCTCCTGAGAGAAGACCTAGACTCTGTCTGCAGCAGAGAGGAGAGAACTACAGAGCAAATTCGGGGGTCAAGGCTCTGTTCGCGTTCTGCTGTCGGGTTCTGTCGGCTTGAAGTAGGGTGTCCAGCTTGGACTCAGGTTATGAGTGATGGGCACTGTGGAAGAATGAATATTCCAGCTTCTCCTTGAGTCCTGCTGGGGGTGGGGGTAAGCTTGGGTTCTCCCAGTCTGGGCCAGCAAAGGACAACCTCTGAGAAGTCCTGCTAAGCTGGAAAGATGTTGAGTACATGTGGTCTACGATAGACTACACCTCTGCAGCTGCTCTAAATTCAGGGGCTCATCACCAGATTGGCCTGAGGGGATTCACTTTTTGGTCCCAGCAACTTGGAAGACCTATTGAGTTATGGCTGAGATTTAGAGCTAGAAGGGACCCCAGAGGTTATCTAGTGTAACCTCTCAATTTATACACTAAGAAACTGAAAGCAGACACCCTACCCGTGGTCTCTCTGGACCAGGCTGGAAGAATGTCAGTGAAGGAATGAGGTCCAAGGCCTTGGAAAGATGGACATGTTTGAATGGAACAGCTTAGATCTGCAAGCAGGGACCCTGAGCAAGTCCACATTGTGCAATTCTGACCCTGCAATGCAGGTTGGCATTTAACTGGCACTGACCAGGCAGAGAAGTCAGCAGAGCCCAGTTTACCTTCTCAATGGGCTGATTGAGCATCCTGTCCTCCCTAGAGGCTGGGAGAGCCCATTGGGGTGCAACCAAATCTTTGTCAAAGGTCTTAGACTTTTCAAAGCACTCCTCCCCCCATGGCTTCATTTGACCTTAGCAGTAGCCCTGGAAGGTATGTGGGGCAGATATTATTAGCTCCTTCCTACAGGTGAAGGAATGGAGTTCCAGAAAAGTCTTGCCTAAGGTGTTCCACATGCTTAATGGCAAAACCAAGACTCAAACCCCAGTCTCTTGATGCCTAGCTCTGAGCTCCCTTCAGTGGCTCACAATTGGCCCTCCCTGCCGATACACAGTTTTTAGCCTATATTAGTGTCTCACCACCACGCTCTGTCTCCTTCTGCCCCAGACACCTGCCAGAGGGGTCTGCCCTGGAAAGAAGATGGGAGCCAGTCTGCTAATGACCCCCAGGACAGAAAACACCACACCCTACACAAAGTTTGGAAAACCCCTCCAAGTTAAACACCACTAAATGAGGCTCCACCCTCAACACCTGCAGGAAGGCTTAGAGCTGACATCAAGTTCAGGTCAGTACCTCTTGATCCCCAGTTTGGCCTTGGTCAGTGTGGGCCCTGCCAATGGGCTGGCCATCTGGCTGCCCCTCCCTGTGCTTGGCTGCAAGCCTGACCTCATCAGACCCTCACCTGGCCTGACAGGACCACAGGTCTCATGCTGCATCTGACCCAACAGGAAGCTGCCTCGGGGGAGACCAAGACCCTACTAGACTGACCAAAATAGACAGGGCCATTGTCCACGGGAGTCATGCAGGGGAAGGCCTCTTGGCAGCAGATGACAGGGGAGAGCCAGCAAGCAGAGCATCCACAAGGGTCTAGGGCATTAGCTTGTTGACTGGGTTTAGGGTTATTGGTTTGTCACCTAATAGCAAACTAACTTTTCTCAGGCAACTCCAAGACCCTGAGCTACAGATGGGGTGCAATCTGCATTGTTGGAAGGTGTCTCCACACAGGAACTCATCTTTCCCCCCTCCTTGTTTCCCAGCTGCTCAACATACACATACACACCAGCGAAACCAAGGGTTTTGGATATCTTGGTACAAGAGATATGCCAGTGTCATTTCCCAGTCTCTACTCTAGGAATGCTAAATGAGAAGACATTTCAACAATCCATGTGATTTTATATCAGCTACAGCTCTCAGGCTCAAGCCAAATCTTGTTTGTGGATTAATCCACCAACTCCTTTTTTCCCCAGTATTGACTTTCTCTTAGCTTTTTCTAGGGTGGGTTCCCAGGAGTAGAAAGTCTTACAAAAAGGTACCTGATTTCTCTATATTGTGGCCCTACTGGCTTCAGCAACCATGAGGGAAGAGCATGCTCTGAAACCAATTTCTGGTCAGCTTGAATCCAGCAGTTGTGTGGCCAGTGGGCAGAAAGGCCCTGAGATCCACACTGAGAGTCTGCTGAAGCCCAAAGGTGGGAAACCAGTGAGAGTGAGCTCCATTCCCAGTGAGAGCTCCCACCCTCATGCACACTTGGAGAGAGGTCCCCAAGGCCAAGTATGTACTAAGCTCTTGCTGGTTATAGAAGTGAATGGATGGATGGAGGAAAGAAGGCTGCAGTGAGGTCATGTGGTCCAACCTCCCACCCCATCTGCAGGACCTCTGGAACATGAAGGTTTCAGAATCTTGCCCTGGGTTTTTTCTCTTTGTCACTAACATCCTGTCTTTGCCAGATCTGGAAGCCTTGCTCTGGGATGAGAAGGTTGGGAAGAAGCAGCCTGTTTGGGCTGAGCTGAGAAACTCCCCAGTCTCTCATCAGTGGAGAGAATGCATCCTGGGAGGCCCAGGCTAAGAGCAAATGTGGACTCAGCCCGAGGCAACCATGAGTTTGACCTCCACCTTCCCTACCCCACCATGCACACATTGAGCTAGTCTGCCCTGTCCCTTCATTCCAAAGAGATTGTGCATGTGTGCGTGTGTGTGATTGTGTGTGTGTGTGTGTGTGTGTGCATGCACGCATGTGGGGGTGGGGAAAGAGGGAGGATGGGGGGGTGAGGCAAGGTATCCCTCTAACATTACCTGTTTGGCAGGGAAGGTCGGGGCAGACAATCTGTGGATCTGGAAGAGAAAAGAATGCTTGATGAGGATGGATGGTCTGAGTCCTCAGTGTCTTCCGGCTCATGCCAGTACGCAATCCAGATCGGGGGTCTTTCTGATCCACTCATAGGATCACAGATTTGGACCCGGAGTAATCTTTAGTGTTATGGAGTACAATGGTCTTGTTTTACAGGTGGGGAGACTGAGGCCCAGAGAGGGAAAGTGACTTGCTCAGGGTCACCCAGCCAGGAGACAGTGAAGAAAGGTTCCAATGAAGCTCTTCCTGACTCCATGGCCAATGCTCTAGCCATTGAACCACACCCGCTCTTGCTCTTTCTACCCCTCTTCCATGGCTTCCTCCTTCTTCGTCCTCACTGGTGTGGAGCATTAGGGGAAGCTAGGTCTGAGCTCACCCTAAGCCCCAGCCCTGTGTGTGTGGCCCTTGATACTGAGGGACAGGGGTGGTGACTTTTCTCTTGGTGTAGTGAACTTAGAGTGAGGAAGTCCTGAGTGTGAATCCTGCTTCAGACACTGACTAGCTGTGTGACTCTGTGCAAGTCACATAATAACCCCTGTCTGCTTCAGCTTCTTCATCTGCAAAACCCCCCCTCACAGGGTTGCTGGGTGGACCTAAGGAGATGATATAGGTAAAGAGCCCTGCAGCCCTTCCAGTGTGACAGAAACATCTTCTATTATTGTGGTTGCTGCTGTCTCCCAAGGGGAACCCTCTGTGGCCTTTTGTAAGAGGCCGGGGCTGTGGAAGAACCTGGGGTACTGGGCTGCCTCAAGGGTCTCTCGATTCACGGACCCCCCACTCTCCTCTCTCCAAGCCTCAGGGCACGGCCATCACTTGCTCGGTTTCTGGGGACTCGTGGGGAGAGGCCAGACTGCCCTCATCCTTTCTCTCCGGATGGCGGCTCACATATCTGCCTTTCTGGGAGAGAGGAGGGAGGGAGATGTTGTCTGGCCCCGTCTGGCCCCATCTGGCCCAGAGCACAGCGTGAGGCACGTGGAGGTGACCAGCAGCTCCCCCAACCCCCCCCCCCCAAGTGAGCAAAGGTGCCAGGCGCTCACCTGGGCAGAGGAAAACTTCCATCTCGTCGATGAACTTTTCAGCCACCAAGTCGGAGAACAAGGTCATGTTGCGGACTTGGCCCTTCTGGTTGCAGGCGATCGACCTCAGGCTCTCGCTCTCGTGCTGCTCGTTGAACATGTCCCCGATGCCAATGGCCGTGACCACGACGTTCTCAACCGTGTTACACAAGGCTGTCAGGGACTGCTCGTCATCGCGGGGATCGTGGTGTCCATCTGTGATGACGACCGCGAACACCTTTGTCCTCTTCCGCCTGCTGCCCTTGATGAGTGCGTTGTAGGTGTAATTCAGGGCTGAGGGTGTCCAGGTGCCCCCCGCGATCCACTCTAACTTTTTCACCTCCTCCTTGAATTGGGAAAGGCTGGTAATCCGCTCATCGTCCAGCTTAATGGCCTCAAAGGTCCCGTCATGGCTGTACTGAACCACACCGATGCGAGTCCCTGGAGCAGAAAGGACAGAATGAGCTGGGAGTGACCCTTCCTCAAGGATGATCTCTACTCCCCGCGCCCCCGAAGAATGGGGTGGGACTCCCTCCTGACCTGCTCCCCCACCGTGAGGTCAGTAGGTGCCTCCATGAGGTCCTGCCTCTTCCTCTACCTGGAAGGGACCCGACTCTGCTATTTATTGGAGACAAGTTCCTGAATAGGGAACCTTCTAGTTCCCTTTTCTGAGGGATCCAGCCCATACAAATGAGTGTCTACACCACATGGGATAAAGGTGTGGCCCATGAGAAGGGTGACTTATGTCTGAATTGGGATCCTTGGTGATGAAACCAAGCCTGTTGACCACACTGATGACAAAATTTTTCTCCAGTGAGAAATTGGTGTAGCCAGTGCTCTCACAGCTGTCAATGACAAGCACGAAGTCCAGAGCTCCACAGTGCTTCACACAGTCTGGGGAGGGAAACCAAGGCAGGGAAGTGTGAAAGGAGGGAGTAATCACTGGGGAGAAGGGGTGTGGGAGCCAGGGAGAGCGGGGCGGGAGCAGGAGGGCCAGCAGCCAGGGAGGAGCAGGGTGAGATGGAGGCCCCAGCCCTGAGAATTAGGGAGGGTTGGGGAAAGATATTTGGTGCATTGGTAAGGAAAGAGCTGACTCTGCCCATGGTGGGGAAGCTGAAACCTCATCCTGACTTGATGGGGATCAGCCTGCTGGCGTCACCCCTGCTGTTGGGGGTAAAGCTAAATGGCCATGGTTGGGGTGCCCTCCTGTGAGGTGAGGCAGCTGGCGGAGGCTAAGGGCAGGAGGGCTCCGGGTAGCCCCCTCCTCCCCAGATGTCAAGGCCCCATGGAGATAGTGTTCTTGAGCCACAGCCTCCCCAAAGCCTGGCTGTCATGACTCCCAGGAAACTCACCTGCTTTCCTGGCTCTCCAAGGTTGCCCTGAGGTCCTCTGGGCCCAGGCAAGCCACGGTCACCCTGTGGGGAAAGGGCAGTGGTCCTTGTGCTCATTCAGCTTCCAGTGAAGCCCCCTCCCACACCTGGTGCTGGGACAAGGCCCTCCTAGAGTCCTGTCCCAGACAAGATGGAGAAGACGCTTCTCTAGGCAGCCCAGGTGTTTAGGTGGAAAACAAAGGATTCTAACAGAGGGGCTGGTAATTTTGTTTATCAGACCTGTGATTTCATTGGTATAGGAAACATCCAATGAAGCAATTCTCTCTCCTAGAGCAAGTGGGCATGTTCTCTGCACCCCTGAGATCTGCCCAGGGCACTAACAGATATTTAGTGACTTGCCCAGGGTCACATAGTCCTTGTATATCAGGGGCAAGACTTGAACCTGGGGCTTCCTGACTCTGAAGCTGCATCTCTACCCATAATGCCACATAGCCTTTCTTGCTGGCCTTTTGCGTTCTCTGTGCCAAACATCTGAATATATCAAAACTCAGAGATGACAGCCACTCTTTTTTCAGGGCAGCAGACCTGAGGCTGGCTGTTGCCTTCCTTTTTCCTATATGCTAGATATCCCAGAGGCACTGGCACTTTGGTACCCTGGCAGTCTTCCTGGAGACCCATGGCAAAGTCTGCCCCTTCTATTTTGCAGGCATCCCTCAGACATAACCTGGATACTAGAGTGTAAGAGAAGGGATGAGCTAACTGTTAAGCCTGGGTATGTTAGGCTAGCTCTAGTCTGGGCAAATGTGCTGAACGAGAGTAAGGAAGATGTCAGAAAGTCCAAGGACTGAGCCCAGGGTTTTCTCAGGCCTGTCTGACACCCCTGGCATTTCCTAATCCCAGGCTGAGGGGCAGGGCTGCCCATGGTCATCCCCTTGGGCTGCGTGAAACTCTAGAGGGACATGTATGGCACACGGGAGCCCATCCAGGCACCCACTGGAGTGGGAATTCAGGGTGTCTGCCTCCTCTGCTCCAGCAGCCCTCCTTCCTGCCCATCGAGGACAGCTGCAAGCTCCAGGTGCCCTGTGGGCATCTCTGTGCCTGGGGTTTCCTCTGTCCTGCTGGGACTCAGCTTAGATGGAAAGTGGTGGGGTGGGGAAGGGCATGCTGCTCTGCCACCCGAGGGGCTGGGCCCACTTACCTTGGCTCCTTTGTTCCCAATTTCTCCTGCCAGGCCTCTGGGTCCTTCGGGGCCAGGGTCTCCCTGTAGGAAAAGAAACACCAGGACAAGCCTCCTACTTTAAATTCCAGTGAAATGCCAAGTCGCTGGTCTTTTGAGGGAGGGGCTTTTGTTTCTGGATGTCAGACATCCCTTAGTTCTCTCCATGAGGATCAAAAGCCTCAGGGACAGAGATTTCCTTTAGGGTGTTGGGGTTCACCAACATCCAAGGGCTGGGGGACTTGGGGTCACAGAAGCAGCTTTGCTGTTTCCCCATGTAGAATGAGGGGGAAGGGCTGAAAGATGTGTCCCTTGGGGCTCTTGTAGTCCAAACCCCCATTTGATAAATAAGCTAACTGAGGCCCAGAGCTGGAGAGACAATAGCCTGAGTGGACCCAGGTGCTCTGACTCCAAGCCCAGCCCTGTCTCTGCTCACCACTCTGCCTCTTGCAGAGGTCTTTACTGGCCCCTGCTATGCAGCCATATCTCTTTCCTCCTTCCCTCCCTCCCTCCTTCCCAGTGTATATTGTTCACAGAATCACAGATGGTGAGCTGGAAGGGACCCTAAAGGTCGACTAGCCCAGCCCCCACTTTACAGACGAGGAACCCGAGGGAGGGAAGGACCTTGTCATGACGTGTTAGTGGTGCTGCTGCTCTGAGCGCTGAGGTTTTTGGAGGGGGGAGAGGAGACTGGGCGATGATGGTGATGGGGGAGGGTGCAAGATCAGGTGGCATGTAAGGGTCCGTTTCCTGGCCCAGCCCCCTGCCCAGACCCAAAGTCAGAGCCCTCTGCTCTCTTGAACCTGGCCCAGAGTCCCAGGAACGATCCTCCCTCACACAACCAAGACTCTTTTACCTTTTCTCCCTTTGGCCCATCATTTCCTGGGCCACCTTTGGCCCCGGGATCTCCTCAATGGCCCTGGCAGAGAGAAATGCAATTGAGGGGAATGGTCTCCTCTGAGTGACTCTGTAAGCAGTAGCCAACATTCAAGACAGAGCCTGGACCTGGGCTAAGTGGGTGGGCGGGTTCTGGGCAGAACTCACAAAGGGTGTGGTTGCTGGGGTGGAGGAGGGGGCCTATGCTGGGGCCTTGGGATGAGGCCTCCACTGCCAAGTAGGGAGGGGAGGTAGCTGAGAAAGTGCTCCTGGGACAGGACAGTTCAGACCCTTAAAAATCTTCTGTATGGGACAAAGCCCTATTTCTTCCCTGTAGTTATGGCTCCAGTTGGTAAAAAGAGTTACAAGAGGACAGACATTACCCACAGGCCAAGTGGCCCGGGGAGTCCTCAGAGTGGGACTTAGGCAGGGGGCAGTGCTCCTCTAGGAAGCTCCACGAGCTTTCCTCGGGCACCCAGAAGCTGCACACTGTCACTGCCATCAGCTCAGTGGGGGCAGATATGGTCACTAGGAGGCACACTCAGCTTCCTAAAGGCTCCCAGGATTTGATAATGTTCAACAACACAACGTGGTGCTAGGGTTTCCTGGGCTCTGTCCAAGCTCAGTGGGTTCAGCCCAGCACTTAGGAAGCTTCTATTGTGCGCCAAGAACTGTGCTCAGTAAGGAGGACACAGACTCACAAAACAAAGTAGATTCTGGCCTCCTGGAGCTTCCATTCTTCTAAGGTTGGGATTGGGGACTCAAAGTCCCAGAGACATTTAAGGAGGGAGCAAACACTGATGGGTTGGGGGAGAAGGGGAATCAGGGAACAATCCCTGTAGGAGAGGGATTCTGAATCTGGGCTTGGAAAGTAGAGAATTCTGACCAGCAGGAAAGCAGAAGGGGAATGGGGTGGGCAGCTTGGGTGGGCACCATGGAGGAAGGTACATCCTGAATTGAAGCTGGAAAGCAGTGATTCTGAGTGGCAGGGATGAGGGGGCAGGAGGGCAGCATTCTGGGCATGGGGCAGGTGGGCATCATTCTGGGCACAAGGTAGGTGGCATCATTTTGGGCATGGGGCAGGTGGGTAGCATTATGGGCACGGGGCAGGTTGCCTGGGACTCCCTGATGGCTAGAGGGAGCAAACCTTTGCCAGGTTGGGGAAACAGTTGGCTGTGAGCCCAAGGGCAAGGGGGGAATCATGAGAAATAAGACTGGCAGGGCAGAGGTGGCAGAGCGCCTCCATTCTGCTTGGGTCGGGGGTGAAGACTCCATGTCAGAGCTCCTGAAGCTGCTCAGGGACCTACCTGTTCTCCCCGGGGTCCTCTGGTTTCTGGTCCTCCCTTGGCTCCCTTTAGGCCTGGGCTTCCAGGGACTTCAGTGTTGCCTTTGTAAACCTTTGCCGAGGGGAGAAATTCTCTGAGTGGGTGGGGAAGCTGGACCAGCTGGACCAGGGAGGGGGGGCGGTGTGGGGGTGCAGGGTGGGCAGGACTATGGAGGAGCTCCCCCACCCCCTCCATGCTCCACCGCCAGAGTCTTAGCATGGGGCACACTGCAGAGGAGGCCCCAGCCTTTACAAGCATCAGGACTAATGCTCAGTAAACATGAGTCTGTCACAGACATGGGGGAGCTTTGCCAGCCGGGCAGACCCAGCTCCAACTCCAGAGGTTTACAGAGCTGTCGGAGGCTCAGAGAGGGCAGGAGGCTTGCACAGCAAGCTGACTGGGGGCAGGACTAGAACCCAGGACCTTCCTTTACAGGAGAGTAAGAGAGCATGCCCCTGAGGTTTCCCCATTAACTCTAGACACCCATCGTGTACTGATCTCCTTACGGGGGCCTTAGCCAGCCCCCTGCCAGCCCAACAGCCCCCCAAAGCACTTACTGGATTTCCTTTCTCTCCATCCAGTCCTGACGGTCCTCGGTGTCCTGGGCGTGCAGAATCTCCCTGAAAAGATGAGAGATTTCAGAACCATCTCCCTCTGGAGCCTGAGAGGTTCACAGGACACCTGCTGAGAGACCTCTGAGCGCAGGGGCCCCCTCACTGCCAGTGCCAGGAGCTTGCCCTCAGGACCCATTAGGAAGGAGGGCATCGAGGTGGGACAGCACAAGGCCCCTGAGGTCAGGCTGGGGCAGGGCAGCCAGGACTAGAGCGAAAGGCTAGAAGTGGGGCCTGGGAAGGGGGGAGCCCCCATCCCTGGGGGTCTTTTGTTTTCCTTTGTACCCTTAGCACTTAGAATGGTGCACTGCACCCGATACAGGTTCAGTGAATCAGCACTTGTAGATTGACCCTGCGATCGTCAGAGATGGTAGAGCTCATGGGCGGGTAAGGCAACACTTATCTGGGATGCAACCTTAAGGGTCCTCTAGTCCAACCTCTCATAATATGGGAGAGGAAACTGAGGTTCGGAGGGAGGAAATGCCTGGCCCAAGGTCACCCAGGAAGTGTGTGGAAGAGGCAGGATTTGAACCCAGGTCCTCTGATCCCAGGTCCCTTCCCTGGGAAATCTGGCTCCTAGAGGGAGCTGATTGGGTCAGTTCTCTAGGTGTCAGGGGCGCTTGTGAACAGGCCACCAGTCTAGGGCGTCCTTCCTCATCTGGCCCCTGCCCAAGAGGGGAGAGTCTCTTGGTGGAGGAGGAAAGGGCAGGGCTGGACCGCCTGGGATGCCTGTTTGGGTGGGGCCTGGTGGATCCTATCCCACCAAAAAAATTCAGGGAAAACTCCACCCAGCCTGGCTTGGGAATGGCTGTGCTCAGCTCTCAGCTGGAGACAAAGTGCTTTCCTCGCCAGGAGCCTGAGAAAGGAAGAGCATTTTCATTTCCATTTGGCAGATGGGAAAACTGAGTCAGGGAGGAGGTTAAGTGGCTTTGCAAAAGTCACATGGCTGACAAAGGGAGCAGGAGCCCTGTTCCTCTGACTCCAAAGCCAGTGCCATGTTTAATTCAGTTTATTCCAAGTTGGCACATGTTTGTCAGATGTGGCACAGAGAAGGGGACTCTGATTGAGATAGACTTAGAGACAGTGTAGCCTAGTGGACAGAGAGCTGACCTTGGACTCAGGAAGCTCCCAGTTCGAGACACCCCTTGGATGGTGAGTGCCCCAGGCAAGTCCTCAGCCTATTGGCTGCAGAGCTAGTGCCAACCTTCATTGGCAGAGGAGCTTTATTCATCTGGGAGTTTCTTACACTAGGGAAATATCATTCCCTGTCCTTATTCTTTTAAAGAATGGGTGGGCCCTCAAGAGGCCCTGCAAAGAGATGGAGTTAAGATATTTTAGGTACAAGGTGGGGAGGTAGGAGAATTCGGTGGATGCTGGCAGAAAGGTGGGGCGAAGGAATCCAGTTTGTCTGGGCAGAGTGTCTGACAGCTGAGAAGGATAGGGAGGCTTCAGGTGGTTGGGAGGCCTTCGATGACAAGCAAATGAAGTTGGATTGAACTCAGAGGGTGCTAGGGAGTCACTGTGGATTTTGGATGGGAGTGAGAGGTCAGAGCTGTGTGTAAGAAAGGTCATTCTGCACATACTTGGTGATGGTGCTGGAACTGAATGGAGTAAGCTAAATTGTGTTTAAGGTTTTTTTTAATGACCATCTATCTCAAACCAATCGCTTGGCAGCAGATTTTAATCAGTCATAGCCCTAACTAGTCAGAGGATATGAGACTTTGCCTCATATGTTTGAGATTTGGGTGGGGAATGTGGGTTTCTTCACCAATATGTGTCCCCATGGGAATTGTAGGAGAAGGTGGGGAGGAAGGGAGAACCTAGTAACTGGTAAAGGAGGTGGTCAGAGGAGGTCATCCCCCAAAGTAAAAGAAAGACAATGTCCTCAATTTTCTTGTTAGCTGAGAGAAAAAGAGAGTTGAGAGGAGAAA
The DNA here is from genome assembly GCF_011100635.1 of Trichosurus vulpecula. Classification (NCBI taxonomy): domain Eukaryota; kingdom Metazoa; phylum Chordata; class Mammalia; order Diprotodontia; family Phalangeridae; genus Trichosurus; species Trichosurus vulpecula. Next base: position 10,033,932 of record NC_050579.1, read on the forward strand.
AAAAAGTCGTTCTGGTAGTAGTATGAAGGGAGAATTGTAGGAGGCAGGAAGAGCAGAGGAGGTTGTTAATACTAAGCCAGGTGGGTGGAGATGAGTTGGGCAGCTGGGAGGGGCAGCAGGGACAGAGAGGAGAGGGAGGATCTGGGAGATGTTTCAGAAATGAAATCCCAAGTAGCTGACTACAGATTGCTAAGGAAGGTGAGGGAGGGAGAAGGGGCAAAGATTATAGGTGGAAGGGTGGGTCGTGAAGGGTGGAGCTGCAGATAGATAATGGGAGGGCAGGATGGGGGCCGCAATGATGGAGCAAGTTTTTGATGTGCCTTGGGTGGCAGTTGGTGCTCAGAAGAGAAGATGGCTGGACTAAAGACTTGAGAGTCACCAGCATAGAGTTGGTAGGTGAAGCCATAGGTGTGAAGGAGAAGGCCAAGAGAGGGAGAATCCCAGAGCACCATGGGCTGCTTCCTCCCCATTGCTACAGCTACCAGCTAGCTCAGGCCCCCCTCTGGTCAGGCCTGGCTCCCTACATTGGCCTCTACTCCCTCTCCCTTCCAACCCATCCTGCCTCCTGTCCAGGCTTTCTCCCATCCTGCAACTCCATCTGTGTTTGGGTTTGTTCATTGGCTGCTTGGTGATGGCTAGCTCCCCAGCTTTGTCCTGGGGCTCCATTTTTACCTGACCCCTTCCAACTCTCTGCTTGGCCTTAGGGTGTAGACCTAGTAGAAGAGCAGAAGAAATACACCAAGTTTCAGCTCTATACAAGGGGGTGGGAGGTACTGGGAAATGCTCTGGACTGGAGGTCAGGACACCTGTATCCCTGTTCCTTATCAGCCACTTAGCTTCTCACATCCTGAGATGCTTCTGTGTTGGACCCTGCCACACGTGTTATCTTTGGACTCGAGGTGCCAGATGTTCAGTAATGGCTTTTCCATCTCTGATGTTAAAAGAATCTGAAAGCTTCCTAACTGTGAGATCTGTCCTGAAACAGGAGGGGCTGCCTCACAACTCGGTGCGCTTCCATTACTGGAAGTCTTAAGTAGTGTCTGGATGATAGAGTTGATGGGAAGAAATTGTGGACATGGTAGGGGAATTTTTGTTGTTGTGGTTGTTGTTCAGGTAGGGGCTGGACTAGAAGAAAACCTAGAAACTCCAGTACAATCCAACCCAACCAATCCAATTCACATTCTTAAGCCATTATGGGCCAGCCACCGTGGAGATACGACAAAAATAAAATCTCCTCCTTAGGCAGTAGACTGTGCTTTCCTTAGGTGTGGGGACACGGAGGTACAAAGTAAATGTACATAGTCTGGAGAATGGAAAAGGTAGGAATCAGCCTCTAGGGGGATCTGGGTGCCAAGACTTGAAGGGAGCACCCCAGTCTCTGCATCTATTATTTCCCGCCAGGCTGCCAGCACTGGTTTAGCTCCAAGACTGCTTTCAGAGCAGCCCCTGGCAGGCGGCGCAGAAGGATGTCTACCCCTGAAAGTCCTTCTCCTCTCTCCTCCTACCCATTTAAGACAGGTTTGTTTATTGGCTAATTGGTGAGCAGTCAGGGTAGCAGGGCAGGACGGCTTTCCCAAAGTCCCTCCCAGTAGCACCGTCCTGATTCTTACCACTCATGTCACCTTGGGCAAATCACTTAACCTTTATGGGCTGCTCCCTCGTGTGTACCATGAAGGGGTCTGAGGGCTCTCCCAGGCCTAGACCTGTGTCTATGTGGGGGACCCTCCTACCCGGGAATGTGCTGCTTCCCCTTCCTGGAATATAAGCTTCTGGAGGGCAGGCTTTCTTTCCCTTCTGTCAGGGCATCCTCAGTATGGTGCCTGGCTCAAAGCTGGTGCTTAATGAACCATATCACATCATCTCGAACTTTCTGAAGGGAGATGTGTCTGCGGCCACTGGACTCCATCCAAGGAACATTCAGAGGTAGATCTGGAGGAGACCCTAGAGGTCATGGGGTCACCTCCCCCATTTTACAGAGGAGAAAAGGGAAGCCCTGGGATTCTGGGGGACTTGCTCACAATCATCAGCTGCTGAGTGTCCCAGACGAGATTGGATGCTGAGTCCAAGAAAGAAAGCCCCTGGGGTGTTCCTGGGTTCCTGAGTGGGGGCCTTCACTTACTGTGGCTGGGGCTAGAGGCCAGAGGATGGGCCCCCTCCTGCAGGGGGCTCCCTGTAGCTTAGCTCTGTGGGGCCTGGAATGGGGAGTCCCCAGGGCTGCCCTCTGGCAGCCTCAGCTCCAGGTCCTTGCTCTGGACCCAAGGAGGTTGGTCCCCAAGTGGAGCCCTCGTGGTGAACTTTGCAGCCCCAGACAGCCCCATCACTGTCCCCAGGGGTCAGTTGACAAGTCTCTTTGGGACACACTGAAGTAGCCAGAGTGCAGTTTAGGGTGTGGCTAAGAACTCCAGCTAGTAGCATTACCCCTCCATGGGGGATGATTGGACAAGTTGTGGTCAAAGACCTTAATGGGGTGTCAAATGAGGAAGCCTGGAAAGACTTGTTCACACTGATTCAGAGTGAAGTGAGGCTGGGTTGGGAGGGTTAGGAACCCAATACCTAAATGTGAGTTTTGTGAGACCTTGAATAATGAAAAGGGAAAGTAACTTCAAGGTCACAAGCATTGAGTAAGGCTGTACTGTGTGCCCTGTGCTGGGGATACAGATGAGGAATGTGTGTCTCTGCCCTCAAGGAGCTTCTGCTTGCCCCAGGTAGGGGACAGCCATGGCAGAATGGGTTATCTGTGTCCAGACAGGGCCCAGCTGACCACTTTTTTGTTTTATTGTGCTCATTTATTACAGGGGCAGGGGAGAGGCTTTGGGAGGGACAGTGATGGTGGAAATTCAAGGAACATGGATCCACTGGGTCAGAGAAGCCTTCTAGGGCTCAGGGCAATGGGGTGGGGTAGGCCTCAAGAGAGAAGGGAATAGGCTGGTCTCAGCCTGGAGTGTTCCGTTGCAGGCAGTCCGTGCTCAGCATCACAGACATAGAGACTGTTAGAGCTGGAAGGGAGGTCAGAGACCACTGAGTGCTGCCCCTTCATTCACAACAGACAGAACTGAGGACTTGCCCGAAATCACACAGCTGGAACTCAGGAGCATGGCATTTGGAATGGGGTGGGACCCTATTGGCCATCTCGTGTAGCCCCTTGATTTGACAGGTGAGTAAATTGAGGCCCAAAGTCACGAACACCTGCCCCTCTGTCTCCTGACTGTCCATTCCAGCAAATATTGGTCACCACCTTCATACACTGTTGATTAAAAGGGAGCTCCTGCCTGTATTTCCCCCTTTCAGATGAGACAAGGAGGCTGTAAGGTTGGGAACTCCCCTGGCTGGGGACCCTATACCTCCCCCATAATCGTGGGGTGTTCTTCTTAACACCAGAGGAAGAGGCAAGTATCTGAATATTGATCATAGGAGTAATTTAATCAGTCATTATGAATACTTACAAACAGGGGCAATCTTTGGTTTGGGGGAGGCCAGACAGTTTAGCACAGCCCCTCCCACAAGAACCCCAAAATCACCCTGATAATTATAGAAAACAAAGTTAGGAGCAGCACAGCCCTCCAGCCCGGTGGAGATTTTTTTGGTTTTCTGCTTAGTAATGAGCCTGGGCGTTAAGCCAATGTTATGCCCAAACACAAGTTTGTATATTGATCATGTCCCGGTCACATGTATGGCACAATATTCTTATATTGGCTTTCGATAGGTCATATAGTATGTTAAATTTTAACTCAGTGTCTAAGTTATGATTTAGTATCTAAGTTACAATTTGTAAACAGGTCTCCATATTTGGGCTTCCGCCTTTCACAGAGTTTAAGTTTTTATGGCTTTTTGCTTATTTACTGTATTTTAGGGCTTTTTCCCAATTGGAACCCTACAGAGGTCTCTGTGTAAAGGTCCTCCCCAGACCTGGATGCTCTGCTTCACAGCTGGGCCTTTCCACTTGATCCCCCATTTGTGGGCATTCTGAGAGTATGCCTTCCCTCCTCAGGTGGTATATCGTTCTCTCCAGGGTCCACTGGGGGCCTGCCCATGGAGTGAGTCACTTCTTATCAGAGGCCCTACGTCTTGGGTGGGTGCAGATATTGACATTCCTGGCACACGCCTCTCCAGGTGTCAGAGAGGAGTAATTCAGGGGCTGGTTGTCCTGCTTCACCTTTTCTAAGGGTATATGGCCTGGGCGTCCACCTTCTTTAAACAGATTACATCTGGGCCCTCTTTTCTGAGGCTTCTGATTGGCTGAGATAAGCTGCCTCTGAAGGCCAGCCCTGGCATTTAAGGGGAAGCCAGCGTGTGAGCAGGAAGGTTCTTGGTCCTGCCTCTGCTCTCATCACTTTGTGGAAGGGACGTAGGTATTTCTGGATCTAATTTGTATTATTGGGTGAAAGTCCTGGGGAGTAGGGGCTGCTATCTGTGGGAGTGGTGGGAGAATCTAGAGAATGCAGGGTCTTTGAAGCATTGACACAGTATTGGTGTGGAGGGGGTGTTCCAATGGAAAGAGAATTGTGTTGGGAGTCTTGGCTTCCCACCCTGCCTCCCTCTCTCCCCAGGCCTCAGTCTCCCTTCTCCAAATTTTGGGGATTGGGCCGAGTAATTTCCAAGCCCCTGAGCTTGGCTCAGTCCAACAAAGCCAAGATTGCTGCCGTCCTGCTCCAGGCACAGCCCCATGCCTGGCACTGAGGCTCAGCCAATGACATAGAAGTTGGGTCTCCAATGGTTTGTCTGTCTCTGGCAGGTTTCTGCACTGGCACAGGCAGGGGCAGGAGAGGGGGGCAGCCCTTTCTGCTGTTATCTTGGCTCTGTGTGACAGCAGCGCCATCTGAAGAGAACACTTGGCCTGGCCTGTGGGTAACTCCCACTTGAAGAATCCCAGGATGGGCTGGTCACTGGAGAACACAGCACAGGAGGTTCAGGGAAGGGCATTGGGGGTGTTTACTTGAAGTAGAGAAGGCTGCCTGCCAGGATGGGAAGGGCTGTCACATGGAAGAGGGATTGGCCCCCAGAGGCTACAACCAGGGGCAATGGTGGGACATTCAAAGAGGCCAACTTAGGCCAGATGGTAGGAACAGCCTCTTAACAAAGAGAATGGTGCTAAAGGGGAGTGGGCTTCCTCAAGAGGTAGTGAGTTCCCTATCCCTGCATGTATTTAGACAGAGGTAGGATGGTCTCTTATCTAGGATGTCAGGGAGGAGGTTGATGTATGACTTGTACCAGATGGCCTGTGAGATCCTTTTTAACGTGAAATCCTGTTGATCAGGGGTTTGTAGAGGTCTTATCTTTTTCCTGGGGAAGAGAGACCTGGTGGTTTTGTGAGCTCTGAGAAAGGCTATTTTCTGTGAAAGTGGAACCCTTTCATTCTGACTCAGTTTGTCAGAGAGGGGAGTCTGGGGTCTCCAAGCATGGGCCAGTGATGCCCAGCTCTGACAGGTCCCACCAAGGTAAGAAGGCTCAGAACCAGGCCCAAGTCTAGATAGTGCTCAGCTTGGCCCAGGACCAATCTCACTGAGATTTGGGGGACTTGTGGTCAGAGGGCTGGCTCCCCAGGGAGGGACAGTTCCCTGCAGCTGAGTGAGATGACTGTCTGCCAAGGCAGAGAGGGTGTGGGGTCTGCATTCATGGACAGAGGACCCCGCAGTGAGACAGTGGGTGCACTAGGAGGCACAGCCAGGCCCTGGTCAAATTCCTTTTCTCCATCCAGTAGAATGAACTTCAATTCCTCGGCTTAAAGGACTTTAAAGGGGGACATTTGGAGGCCATGAAGTCCATATCCATTTCACAAATGGGGAAACCGAGGCCCAGAGAGTGGGATTGACATGCTCAGGGACACATAGCTAGGGAGCACCTGAGGTGAGATTCAAACCCAGGCCTTCCTGTTGGAAGGCCAGTGTGCTAGCCACTGGTGCTGGAGGAGTGGGGAGATGGTGGCTTTGTGCTTTGAGCTGGAAGATAAACAGCTGGCATCATCAATGCCTGAAGTCCCTGAGCCAAGCGCTTGGAGTCTGGACCAGTGTGGACTCCCTGAGCACCAGGGTCAGCTCAGCATTCCCAGTTCTTCCTGACTCTTGGCTGGAGATCAGCTGGGGGAGGGGCTGGCCCCTCAGCCCTCTCCTCCCTCTGCCTGGTGGCTGTGGTGAGGGTGACCTTTGGCTTGAGCCAGTCCATAACCTGCCTCTTCCTCATGTCCCCTCCCACTACAAAAGGTCCCAAACTTGCTATCAACTTGCCTGTCCTGAGGCTGCAGGGTCCAGGCTAAAGTGGTCTAGGCCAGAGGTGGAAAGCCCACATTAAACTTCCACACTGTGGCACTTTTATCTGTGGGCCTGGGCAATCCATTCCCCACCTTGGGCCTCCTTTTTCCTTAACTTCAAAATGGGAATAACGGTAGTGATACATAACATTTGTATAGCGCTATATAGTTTTCAAAGTGATTTACATCCATTATCTCATTTGGTGAAATGATGTAATAATTGAGATGATCATGATACGCTGACAGTACAGGACCTGGTCATTTGATCAATAGTTAATCAGAACACAGAACCAGTCCTTCTGGTTGGCTTGACTGAATGACTCATCGTGCAGGCTGTCTCCATCTTGTCTACGAGGAAAGCAGGAGACACTCAATCAAATGCTTTGCTAAACTCAGGTCAGTTCTGTGTCCAGCATTTCACCCATCTCTCAGGAACCTGGTTGGAAAAGGGACCCGGATCCTCTTGGTGTGGCCTGTTTGTGATGAAGCCACACAGGTCTGTGGGATCTCTGCTGCCTTTTCTTCAGCTCACTGACCATTCCTTTAATAATGTGTTCTGGGATTTTTCTGGGAGTCAAGGTTGAGTTTGCTGCCTGAGAGTGTGCAGAAAACCATTCTCTTCCCACTTTGGACCATCTTGCCCTTCTACAGCCCTGTAGGACATTGGCCTCAACATTCACCCCTGCCAGCTCTTTCAGTGTGGGAGGGTGTGGCTTACCCGGGCTGGGTGTGCCCAGCTGCTTATTTCCCTGCTTATCTCGGCCCAAGCCTTTATTCTGTGCTTTCCAGTCCAAAGTTCACCTTCCTTGGCAGAGAAAGGGCAGCTGCTCCCTCACTGTTAATGCATCGTGAGCTGGAAGGGGTTGTAGGCCCTGATTTGTCAGATTGGTCCCATGGTCAAGGGCAGGCAGACTTGAAGGTGGGTAGAGGAGATATTCAGAGAGGTGGCCAGGGTAAGGATGAGTGTCAGGAAGGCCCTGGGTCCCTGGGGTCAGCAGTTCCCGGAGAGAGGTGGGATGAGGGCCACAACTTTGCCATCTTCAGAGTTTGCCCCTGGGGCCCCAGGCAGCAAGGTGGAATTCACAGGAATTTCCTGAGGTGATTTGCCATAGCTGGGCCAGGACCAGGTTGGGTGCTATCTGTGGTTCCATCAGCCTGGGTGTGCCATTCATCAACACCAATTGCAGTCCTTCTATGCCTCAATAGATGGTCTTTTCCCTCTCCTAATCCCCTTCTCTGCATCTTGTATCTATGTGTGTACACTGTCTCTCCATCTTTGCCTTCATATCCCCAGGGCCTAGCACAGGACTTGACACACAGTAGGCACTTAAATGCCTGTCAGTTGCCGTGGCCAAAATGATTCTGGTATTGAGCCTTTCCAAACTCAGGTGGCCTGGTCCACAGATGTAGGCCATGGCTGGCCAGTACTTGGAGCTTTTCCAGCTCGGTAAGAGCTCCCTAAGCCTGCACCACGCTGGCTCAATCCTCAAGCATCAATCAAAAAGCAAGCATTTATTAAGCACCTACTACACGCCAAGCCCTGTGCTGGGTGGTGGAGATACAAACGAGAAACAGTTCTTGCTCTCATGGGATACATTCTGTCAGAGGAAATGTCACATCCATATAGAAATAAATATATCCCAGGGGAGGGCAGAAATAGTTTTCAAGGTCCACAATGGGGGAGGGAGAGGTTTTACATCAGGTCAGGACTTTTGAAGGAGGGTAAGTTCAGCTTCATCTTCCCTACCCCCTGACCTGTGGCCAGCACTGCTCTTCAGCATATGCCTGGAGGCTTGGTCCAGTCCTTACAAACACTCCCATGGTCCACCTTGAGCACAGGTGACCTGGAGCCTCTTCTCTGATCCACTTCCTCCATGTGGCCATTCACACTCCCTCAAGCACTCAAGATTCCACCTTTCTGTCTCCAATCTATTTGTGATTTTCCTCCTATTTCTATCCTTCTCTGCTTCTCACACCACAGCTGTGGTCTCACATCAAGCTTCCCTGGACAGCAGTCCATGAGCCAAGCTGCAGCAGAGACTAAGGACCTTCTTGTGCCAGATCTCTGAGGATTGCTTACCAGGCTCAGTTGAGGTAGACCAGTAGGCCCCATAGTAGGGGCTTATCCTCCTACTTGTAGATAGAAAAATGAGACTGACATAAGCTATGCCTGAAGTCTAGATCTTGGGGATGGTGTGTGAAACACACTTGGAGAGAAAAGGGAGCAGACTCCTCAGAGACACAAGAGTTGGTATCATGGTCCTGCCAGACAGGAGCCCTGCCAGCACATTCTGGTTTAGCACCCATACTCTAAGCATCTCAGGGAGCTGACACAATGAATTACACAGAGGTGATAGGAAGCATTGGTGGTGCCATCTGCTGGTTCATCCAGTTCCTGACCTAAGGTGAATGGGCAAGTGCAGCTGACTTGCTCATGGAGCCAACATGGAAAGTCTTCTGCTTCTTGGGGCCCGTATTTTCAATGCTGCTGCTTCTATAGCTTTCCAGGGAATTGGAAGAATTGGAGGACCCAGAACGAACCTGCTGAACTGGGTGCATTTTCAACAATACTACCAGTGTGGAGGCCTCAGTTTCTTCATCTGTAATATGAGAATGATAATTGACCCCGTGATGGAGTTGCCAACAATGGACAGAGTCAACTGTGTTCTTTCCTTCTCTATTGCGACACGTGTTAGTCTGTCTCCTTTATTCCAGTTGTCATCCATGGTCACAGAAGACTTATCCTGAACATTTGCAAGTGATAAACATTAGAAAACACTGGTTATAAAGAACAGATTAGATGTGCCCTCAAGAGGCTACTGAGAGAGGGGCCTTTGAAAGACATGTGCATAAGACATTATTCAACTGGGGGCAATTCAGAGGGAGATGAAGTGAATTTCACATCCTAATAACTGTGATGTCCTTTTGTATTTTAGGCAGCAAAAGGAGGGGCAGAAATGTGGAATCCCGGTCCAGGTATGGCTTCAAACATCTACCTCCTCTTCTCTGTGCAAGGGCCACAAAGTTCATATAGGGATGTAGTAGTGATTGGAAGTTGGCAAATTCAGGGGGATCACCAATGGTTTTGGGGTACCATAAGGAAGGCCATCCATGCGCTCTGTACCCCACTGAATGGACATGCCCAGTCCCAAAAAGATGGATGTTGATGCTTGGAGAACTCTCCAACATTTAGAAAGCAACTTTCCAGTGATGATCTTGGATCTGGCTTTTCAGAGTCAGCACCACCATGTTATTATATGTCCAGGACTTGTGATTTTTTGGGTGTAGGGGAAGAGGGAGTTTTCCCTCTCTCCATCCATGCTGATCCTTGTTCCCCCCCAGACTTAGGAGCTTTAGAGCCACAAGGGATCTCAGAGGTCATCTAGCCCAACCCCCCTCACTTTACATATGGGGAAACTAAGGCCCAAGAGGCTAAATGTTTTGCCCAGGGTCACAGTGGTAGTAAGTAGAAAGGCCAGTCAGGCCATAAACATTTAATAGAGCCTACTATGTGCCAGGCACTGTACTAAGTGCTGGGGATACGACGAACACTAAAAGAGAGCTCGACCTCAGGGACCTTACTTCTAAAGGGAAACAAAAGGCAAACAGCTATATGTAAACAACCAATGTATGGGATAAGTTGGAGGAATCCCATGGAGGGAAGGCCCCAGCATTAAGGGGGATCGGGGGGGGGCTTTTTGTAGAAGATCCTAGCTGGGGAAGCCAGGCTCTGGAACCAGGGTCTTTTCCAAATCCTCTTCTCTTCCTGTTGTGATAAACTGCCTTCCACCAACAGTCTTTCACAGTGCTCTTCCACTTGGTCATCTGTGGTTTGTGGTTGGTGTGGCTTCCAACCACTTGGTGCAGGAACTTTGCATCTTTGGCCTCGTGTCGAGGTCTCCAAGGTCCAGCTTGGGTCCATTTGCCAATAAGTAAACAGATGATGTGACTTACTTTCTAACACTTAGCTAATAAATGGTGGTCAGGACTCGAACCCAGATCTTCTGACTCCATAACCATCGCTCTTTTCCTTGTGCTGTGTCACTTCTACAGGAAAGAATGCTTTTCTGAAGGCCTTTGTGGATGGGTGATGAACTCATTCCTCAAACCTCATTTATTATTTTATTTTTTTAAAAACCATCATTTATTAAGGAACAGCGTAGTACAGCTCTAGAGTTAGAACATCTGGCTCCCCATCCTGCTTCTGACACCTTGGTCCCTGGTTGACCTAAGAAAGTCCCTTCTGCCTGGGCCTCAGTTTTCTCATCGGTGAAATGGGGATTTGCATGCACTAGGTGGCCTCCAAGCTGCTTCTAGCTCCTCTTCTAGGGCCTTAGCTGTCTTCCAAGTACATCATCCTGTTGTGGTTGGGAAGAACATTATAATTCCTGGAATGGGCACATGTACCTGTGGCTGATATAAGCCTGGTCTAGACAGGGAAGGCAAGGAAGAATTGCCCAGAGGCTTCCAAATGCCTCCCTCAGTGCCCTGAGGCATGGCAGCCTCCTGTGGCTTAGTAGGCCTTGTGTGGCAGGCAGCCTCCTGTGATGGTCTGTGCTGTGTAGCAAGGGCCTTGGTGAATTTATTTAGGTGGGAAGAGAAGGAAATTGTAAACTGTCTAACCAGTGTCCTTTTTAACAATAGGAGCGCCACCCCCGGGGCCAGGTGGGCACCCCCCTCCTGGCCCCCCGCCTCACGGTCACCATCCGCATGGACACCACCCTCATGGCCACCACCCTCATGGCCACCACCACCCTGGCGGTCCTCCACATGGCCCAGGAATAGGCCCAGGAGGACCCCACTGCCCTCCTCCACCACACGGTGGCCATCCTCCTCCTCCTCCTCCAGGCTGCCATTAGAAACATGTTCACTATAAGGTGAGTCTCCAGAGTGAGTGTGAGGCAACTCTGATAGAGCTGATGTCCTCAGAAGGAAGCAGGCAATAGAAATATTGGTGCTGTATTTACCGGGAGACTTCACTCCTATTCATCACAGATCGATTAAGCACCTGCTGGGTGGCAGGTAGGGCAAGGATGGTTCTTTCCATTTTACAGAAATGGAGGCTTGGAGAAAGGTTCAATAAGGGTCATTTGACCTAAAGGTCCAATAGCTACATGTGTCTGAAGTGGGATTAGAATGCACATGGTCTGTCCAAGGACATACCCAGCGGGCTCCTCTCCCCCAGTGCCTTATGAGGATGGGAAAGACTTCAAGATAATGCCTTGGAGAATGGAGGGAGAGGGGAAGGAGCTGGGGTGGGGGTGGGGGTAGACATGACGGCTACAGCATCTGAAGGGCTATAGGAATATAGAATGTGTCCCTTAACCTACAAGACACAGCTTCCCCTGGTGCGCTCTCTCTCTCTCTCTCTCTCTCTCCTCTGTCTCTGTCTATTTCAGTCTCTCTGTCTCTCCCTGTCTCTCCCTCCCTCTGTCTCTATGTTTCTGTATCTCTCTGTTTCTATCTCTGTCTCTCTGTCTCAGTCTGTCTTCCTGCCTTCACTGGTGAACTCCTGAACACACAAGCTACACATGATGCTCCTGCTGCCTCATCCCTTTGTCCTCAGCCCTTTGAGGAAGAGCTTCTACCCCTACCCCTGGCCAGCCCTCTCCCAGGTCATGTGGGGCCTTTCTGTTCTGAACTCCTGAGGCTTTTTTTTTTTTGTGGTGCCCATCCTCTACCCTTCTCCTACAATGGACCCTGCTTCCTGTGACCCAGCTGCTGCTTGTCTCTCTTCTTGAGAGCTTAGCTGCTGCTTCCTCCCCTCTATTGGTTGGGGTGGCAGTCTCCCAGACTCTGTCCTCTGTCTTCTACAAACCCCTTTGGAGATCTTGTACATTATGAGGGAGGTGATGATCGCTCGCCTCTCTGAGGACGATTCCCAAATTCACGAGTCCTTCACGATGTCTCCCTGGAGGTACAGACCTCCATTTCTTCCCAAATGTCCCACTGACATTTCAGACTGAGCTTCTCTCTTCCTTCCACCATCCTCTCTTCCTACTCTCCTTCCTTTTTCATTTTCATCAGGAGCCGGGTTCTTAATGTTGGCACCATCTCTGATTCTTCTTTTTTTTTCTTGTTGCCCTCTCCATGCATCCCTAAGCTCTGTCCATCTGACCTTCATCCCTTTCTCATACCTTATGGCCACCATGCTGATCCCCCAGATGACTGCAGTGGTCTCCTGATCCCTCTGCAGTCTTTCCCCTCTTGAATCTCTATGATCTAGTTTTCCTCATGCACAGAAATGACCATGTCACCGCACTGCTCCGAACCTTCTGGTGTCTCCCATTGCCTCTAGGGAAAGGGAAAGAGACAGAAAGGTTGGGGAGCTCCCGGGTTAGGTAAATTCCCCTACTAACCCCAGTGGGCCCCTTCCTTGAAGCTTGGAGCTCCCTTGAGCACTTCAGCAGCATATGGATCGGGGGAGGGGAATGTGGCCCCCAAGTCTTCCTGGCCCTCTTACTGAAGCCTCGAGTGCCTCTCAGAGCACGCCCTTGCTCACTGAGGCTGGCATTTCAAGCCCTCCTTCTGCATTCTCTTTCCAATGGGTCTTCCCAGACTGAGTCTTGTTTCGTTTTCTCACACTCTGCTTCCATCTTGCCCCTTGCCCCTGTCTCAGTGTGGCTGTGTGGCTCATGACCTCATAGGCCCATTCCCCTGAAACTCATTCTTTGCTTCCCAGTCCAGCTCAGGGCCCACAAAGCCCTCTTTGTTCTACCCACGAGCACCGTCTGCATCCTGCCACACTTATTCTGGGAGTACTTTCTCTGGGCTGCTCTTTTGTCCATCTATGCCTTGCTTCTTACCTATTCCTGGACACACAGAATCCTTCCTATTCAGTGGTGAGCTTCTTAAGAGTGGGCACCAACTCCTTCCTCCTATCACCAGTCCTGAGCACAGTGCCACATATGCACTTTGATCCCTTCAGAATCCATCTGCTCTCCCTTCAATGGCCAGAGTGTAATTCAGCAATAACTGGACATATGGATTGTCGAGAGGATCCGTGACCAAAGTGCTCATTGCCCTCTAGATAACCTAGTGATGAGTCTCAGGCACCAGACCCATTGTCCCTCACTGGTCTAGAATCTGAGTCTTTCCAGTTTGGAAGGACATTCAGGGATTGTGCTCCACCAGCAAAGCCACTACATCCCCAGGGTCATCTTCATGCCACTAGAAGGCATAGCACTGAGCAAGTCCTCAGTAAACATTTGTCTTGAACTGACCAGAATTGGTCTGAGAAATGTTAGAATTCAGAGATTCAGTTCATTAGGCAAACCATCAAACTAAAGAGGGCCTGGGGTCTTGCACAAGTGACCTCCCCATTCCAGGCCTCAGTTTCCTCATCTGTAAGATCTCGGGGTTGGACTAGCTGAAGTCTCTCCCAGTCCTAATGCCCCATGCCCTAAGGGGTCCAGCTCAGTCTTTTTCTGAAACAAAGATCAGGTTTGAGAGAACATTCCCTGCCCCTCCCTGCCCCTTTGCTTCCAGATTCTGGGTTCCCATTGACCTCTGGATGTGCAAGCGCCCAGAGTGATCCTGTCCTTCATGGTCCAAGGCACAGGCCATGCTTTTTCCAGATGGCTCTTAAGAACACCTCTCTCTTTCAGCACCATCACCACTCATCTGGCTCAGACTCTGATTCAGACTAAGGTGTAACAGATAGCCAGGGGGATCTGATGGAAGGGCCAGCAACGGGAACAGCTGACCACTGCTCTGCAGTTCTTCCCATGGCTGGGTCTGTTCCTGCTATTCCTGCTCTCCCACAATGAATTAATCAGTCTGTACTGAAATTATAATGTGACCATGTCCGTGGGATCCTCTGGGAGCTCTGATAAGATTTCATTGATGGCTTTTTCTTCTGATGTAACCCTTTAATGAGAGACCATCCAGTGGGATGAAGAGCCCAGGGACATTCTGAGGGCCTGGTTCCCCCTCTTGACTCACATCCCCATCCCAGAGGCCTGATAACATTCATCATAGGACCATTCCCCAGGAGGCTTTGGCTTCTGGAGTGCAAGATCCCAGTGGCAGGAGGCACTTTTCTTTCACTTCTAGAGGGAGTGAGTCTTAGCTCATATCCTAAGGCAGTCCTGAGTATAGGGGCTGTCCCAGGGGAAGTCACTCCCCATAAACCTGGGCTGTCTTTTTGCTCCTTAGACTGTGTCCTATAGACCAAGGCAGGACCACAGAGTGGGGGGGCATCCTTCTCTCTGTTCCTCCCTTCTCTGACCTCAGAGGCAATCCAGTTCAACTGCCTCTTCTCATCCTCCATCCTTTTCCCTTTTTCCTTCTCTCTTCCCCTGTGTTCCCTTGTTTTTTCTTCTTTATCCTTCTTCCTTTTCTTTCTTCTTTCTTCCTCTTTGCTTCCCCTTTTCAATGTTACCTCCCCTGTGCAGGATAAGGACAAAAGGACTTCCAGATCATGCCCCTGCTCTTTCCCTGTGGGTCCAACTCTCGTGATTTCTTCAGTCTCCCCCTGGTTACTAGCTAGACTCATGATCTTGCCTGTCCTTTGAGAGGGACAATCTTTATGCAAATGGACAGAGAAGGGAGATGAGGGCAAATATTCCAGGATAGGCTGCTCTTAAAATAAGGGGAGAGGACAAATAAATACAAAACCTGAAGGTCAACCTATCCTTTAGATTGGGGCTAGTTCCAATCTCTGGAAAACCTTAAGTAAGCCATGAACTCAGATTCTGGGGCTCTATGTCCAAGTTATATGTCTGTTCAGACTTTCTGAGAGACCTGATCCTTTGAATTAACTGCTTTACTTTCTATCCTTTGTCTACACAATGGAGATGATGCTTGAGTCACTCCGTGAGAGCAAAGAAGATTGACCAAAAACACAATAATAGAGAAGTGGTGTGGTATAATTTGTAGAGAGCTAATATCAAGGTCAAGGAGACTTGGATTTGAGTCTTGCCCCTGACACATAAGGGTGGTGTGACCTTGGATAAGTCTCTTCCCCTACCAGTGTCAAAGACAATTCCCACCTACAACCCAACCCCATCTCAATGCTCCAGTGAAGCCCCATTGTTGAATACAAGTAAACCCTCATCATGGTCACTCTTATTCGCTCTAGAAGACCACATTGGACTTAGAGGCTGTGACAGTGATAAAGGACCCTTCCTATTACTGACATGCCTTTATATTTCATGTTACAGGGATTACATCTTTCATGGAATTGAGCTCATTTATTCAGCAAACAGCAAGCATGTGACTGGTGTGCTCAGCTGAGTTCCTGGATCTCTCTGCTTTCATCGTATGCATTCAGATAAGAAGATCTGGGTGTGAATTCTGCCTCTGGCACCTGGGAAAGCCACTTCACCCATGTCTGCCCCACTTTCATCATCTGTCAAATGTGGGTGCTAAAAGCCTGTATTTCATAGCATTGCTGTGAGGAGAATGAGCTAATAAATAGAAAGCACTGTGTGAGTGTCAGCTCTTATTATGGCCACGTGTGCCAGGTTTAGTCTTGGGAAACTTCTTTCTCATAACATTGGTACAGTTCCTGTTTGTGACCACTCAGAAGCATCTGTCCACCAACATATGAACTCGTTGCATTTCTAGCTTTCTCTTAGGAATACTCAGTTCACCCAGTAGCAACGAAGACTTACTATGCATCTGAAGACAGATCATACTTGTTATGTAGAATTTAAGGAACAGAAATGGGATTGACTCTAAGTCGAGTCATTAAGGAACAAAAACCACCCCACTAGCAGGGGATGTCTCAATAGTGTGAGTGGAGTTGGCAATCCCAGGGATGGCACTATCCAGACACTTCCTTTTGTGGCCTCATTTTCCTGGAGTCTAGGTGCCGTGTTAGTGGGCACTTAGTGCATGAAAAATACTTAGTGATTGAAGAACTGCCCGTTTGTGCTCGTGTCCACATGCCTGGTACTCATCCAGCTGATCTCTGGTCCTGCACACACCATTCTGTAGCTCCTGGCATGGCTCAGGAACCCTTGGCACTGATGCTGAAGCTGCTTCATATGCCATGTCCATAGTCACCACATCATCACCATAGCCTGATGTCCTGCCATTTCTGCACATGGCTTCTCTTCCTTCCCCAAACAATTCTGTCCTCTTCCATTTGGTATCTGCTCCTAGTGATCATGGCATTGTGGCAAAGGGTGTGCTTTTTAATCAGTACTCATCTGAGACAAGCACTTAATGTATACCTGAGGGGAGGGCCAAAATTTGGATAAGACATGTTATCTGAGGTCCCATTATGGAGCCCCCATGCTAGGAGATGCCGTCAGGGAGTGGGATTTGTATTTCTAAACCAGAGTTTTCAAACATAGAAATGGTGAGCCCCTTGCCAAAGATAAGAACAGTTAATGGTAAAAATGGAAACTTGGAAATCTCATTAAAATCTGCAAAGACTTTAATTAAAAAAAAGAGAGGTAGAGAACTGCACTCACACACACACATACACACACAGCATTACATGCAATAAGCAATAGCTCCATTGTAGGAGGAAAAACGCTATAGAAATTCACAGGAAATAACATCCAGGAAAGAAGGCAGTGGTAAAACTCAAAGCTACAAATAAATGCATTAAGTGTGGATGACAAGAAACACAAACTAGAGATTCTAACTCAAGGAGGAAAGACTCATCTCTTATACTTCCCTGATACTTGGTGGGAAGAGCCCCATGACTATAATTCAAAAAGAACAGTCTAGATACAAAACAAAAAGAAAAAGTTGCCTTGTGTATTAAGATGATGTGGGGCTATATGGGAATCAGAGGGCAGAATCTATCTGTGCTTTGGAATCATCATCCCTTCCCTCTGCCAAAGAGGCATTTAGTGCTGGGGGCATTTCTCCCTCCTTTTCCAGAGGGAAGCAGAGTCATTCTAATGATGGGGGTCGGTTTTGTTTTTCTTTCCATTCACATTCCTGTAGTACTCATCTCTATGGTCTTCTTGATTCTGCTGCTTTATGTCAATTCCATTAGATCTCTCTATGTTTCTCTAAAGTCTCCGTATTTCTCATTTTATAACGCACAGTAATATTCCATTATATTCCTGCATCACAATTTGTTATACACTTCCCCACTGATGGGGATCTACTTTGTTTCCAGTTCTCTGCTATCATAGAAAATGTTGCTCCGAATATTTTGGCACATATGGGCTTTTCCTATCTCTGCCTTCCTTGCATATACACCCATTGGTGGGTCAAAGGGTACAGACATTTTAGTTATTTTTTCCAAGGCATAATTCCAGATTGCTTTCCACAATGACTGGACCTGTTCACAGTCCCATCAACAACGTGTATTCACTTTCCACATCCCCACATTCTGTCTTTTGTTCTCTTTGTCAGTTTGGTGAGTCCTGTGTGAGAGGCAGAGTCAGAGTTGTTTCAGTGTTCATTTTCCCGATTGGATTTGGAGCAATCTTTTATGTGGTTGAAAAGTGTTTGTGATTCTTCTCTGAGAATCATTTGTTCATATTCTCTGACTTTGTCTCCTTTGGGGAATGATTCTTGGTTTCATACATTTGCATTAATTCCTCATGAGTCTTGACTATCTGAGTAACAAAGACAGAGACACAGACACACAGAGGCATCACCTGTTCAGAGGAATGCCACTGCCCAAAGTTTCTTCAAGCTGGAGAATCCCTCATTACAGCTTCCTTGGCGTTCTGAACAAGGAAAAGGTCCCAGGCAAAGTGTCCTCCCCATGGGTGAGATTCCAACATGATTCACCTGCATGGTGACTTTTATAGGATCCTGAACAAATAAATTTTTTCCCACCAGAGAGGGGAGCCCCACCCCCTCCCAACTCGTTCCCAAGAATTGGCTAGGTTCTTAGAAGGCAGTCTCAGGAATGTTTCGTGTCTTTTGTCTGAGGAATGTATCCTGTGTTTTGTTCAGAGCCTATCAGTCTCCAAGCAGGAGAGTCCAAAGGTTTGGAAAACGGGGAAGGGGCTTGTGCAGAGGATAACCTGATGTATATGTGCTGGGCTTACACTGTAATATGGGGGATCTTCTATAATGATTGATCATTCAGGCAGATGAAGCACCAATGGAGGAAAGGCACCGAGCAGCTCTCCCAGCAAGCAGGGAAAGCAATGTAGGAGTACTAAGAAGGCATTGAGCTATCCAATGAGAAATGGGCACTTGGGGCTGGATTCCAAAGGGGTGACGGGGCAAGGGCAAGGAAGCAGAAAGCTCAAGTTCCCTCATCTTGGACCTTGGTGAGGAGGTGGGGAGAGGCTGCTGGGAAGGAAGGGGCAGGGACAGGGGCCCTGGGCCGAAGGTTTTGGAGGTGGCAGTCTGTCTCCCTGCTTGGTGGTCTTGGATGGGAGGCCATGATGCTCATGGTAGGTGCAAGAGGTATGAGAGAGGCCCTGCAGGACCTGGTGTGGGGAGGTGGCAAGGCGATCATGGGACCACGGTGCTCCAGGAAAAGTGTTCTGCGGTGTGCATGGGATGGACTCGAGGGGGACTGGTTCCCCACCAGCACTGGTCAGCGCTGCTCTGATCATATGTCTGTTCACTTGTTCACTCCCCGGGAAGCTCTGCATCCACTTCTACGGGAGGTGTGGGGGTGGCCAAGAGAACATGAGAATCCATCTCAAAGATGGGACTGGAAGGTCGATAATCTGGATTTCATCAGGACTAGTGTGGGAACAATAAAAGGAAAGCCCCCTGGGATCATCTTGGAGACTCATGAAACCACTTGTGCCTCATCTTACGGGGACACTGAGGTTTCCCCTCTAAAATGCCTCTGATATGGATCTCTCTGTGTACCCATGCACCCCCACAGGCACTCACACACACACGCAGAGTGGGGAACTACTTGGTACTTGAAGAAGCATTGGAAAGGTTAGGCTATGACCTGGAGACCTTCTGCATTCCTGTTTTCGATTAGCACCATTAAGAGTTTAGGACTATTTACTGCTCTTGGTTCATCATGAAGAATCCAGATCCTTTCCCTGCCTGGTCTGCAGGGGTGCTTCAGCTTCATGGGAGCCCCACCGGGCTAAGGTGTGGAGTGCTCCATCACTGGCTGAAATCAGAAGAGAGGAGCAGGACTGCATCTCAGGGGTCTGTGGACATCTGTGTTCTGGGGTCAGGACGGGGTGGGGGCAAGGTGGAATGCTTGGGATATGTGCCTTCTGAAACCTTGGGTGAGAGCTAGCAGATCTATCTAATGAACCTATCGAAGAAGCTGGGCTGGGACAGGCTGTCGTAGTCCTTCTTTTGGAAGATGGTGAAGCAATCCCCCAGGCTGATCTTCATGAGGAGGTCCATGTCAACATCATTCCCCAGGGCCAGCATGGTGGGCATGACATTCTGCTTCTGCATGGAGTGGAGGGAGTCATTCAGGCTCATATCATCTGTGATGCCGTCGGTGATGAAGACAAAAGAGAGCTCAGTGTTACGGCGGTGCCCCCTCCCCACCCCCCCCGCCCCCACCTCCCGGCCTGCTGGTCCATAACAATGTTGTTGATGGCATGTATGATGCTGGTGCCAATGTGGGAGAAGGAGTTGAGGTATCAGATGTTGCTGAGGGCATTGTGAATCACCATCAGGTTGGAGTTGAGTGGGAAGACGACCTCCTGCTCCCCCTCATTGCCCTACTGGAGAGGGGCCACTCAGGAATTCATGGGGTCATTGTGTCGCCAGGCTAGGGTCAGCCTCCATGCCACCTACTCCACAAAGTGGTGGGCTTTGTGGAAGTTGCATTCCCCAATCCTCTCTGACTCATCCAGCAGGAAAATATCAACAAGTTGTTGGGTACACTGGGCTACATATAGTTCTGGGAAGGAAAGGAAAGATTCAGTGATGGGCAGGGAGGAAAGGCAGCCTCAAGCAGGAGTAAGAGGACAGAGAGCCAGTGGTCATGTCTAGAGTCCTGCCTTCCTGGGAGGGCCGAGGCTATTGAGGCATGGTTGGGGAGATGGGAAGATCTTGGAGAACATGAGAGAGGATTCTGCAATGCATCACCTCTGGTCAGATTATGAGCCAGGCCCACAAATGTCTGCCAGAAGACCCCTCTCTCCACCCATGGTGCCAAGCCCACAAAGACCCTACTAGATTGACCAAAAGAGACAAGGCCATTGTCCATGGGAGTCATGCAGGGGAAGGCCTCTTGGCAGCAGATGACAGGGGAGAGCCAGCAAGCAGAGCATCCACAAGGGTCTAGGGCATTAGCTTATTGACTGGGTTTAGGGTTATTGGTTTATCATCTAATGGCAAACAAACTTTTCTCAGGCAGCTCTGAGACCCTGAGCTACAGATGGGGTGCAATCTGCATTGTTGGAAGGTGTCTCCACACAGGAACTCATCTTTCCCCCCTCCTTGTTTCCCAGCTGCTCAACATACACATACACACCAGCGAAACCAAGGGTTTTGGATATCTTGGTACAAGAGATATGCCAGTGTCATTTCCCAGTCTCTACTCTAGGAATGCTAAATGAGAAGACATTTCAACAATCCATGTGATTTTATATCAGCTACAGCTCTCAGGCTCAAGCCAAATCTTGTTTGTGGATTAATCCACCAACTCCTTTTTTCCCCAGTATTGACTTTCTCTTAGCTTTTTCTAGGGTGGGTTCCCAGGAGTAGAAACTCTTACAAAAAGCTACCTGATTTCTCTATATTGAGGCCTTACTGGCTTCAGCAACCAAGAGAGAAGAGCATGCTCTGAAACCAATTTCTGGATTTCTGGTCAGCTTGAATCCAGCAGTTGTGTGGCCAGTGGGCAGAAAGGCCCTGAGATCCACACTGAGAGTCTGCTGAAGCCCAAAGGTGGGAAACCAGTGAGAGTGAGCTCCATTCCCAGTGAGAGCTCCCACCCTCATGCACATCTGGAGAGAGATCCCCAGGGCCAGCATGTACTAAGCTCTTGTTGGTTATAGAAGTGAGTGGATGGATGGAGGAAAGAAGGCTGCAGTGAGGTCATGTGGTCCAACCTCCCACCCCATCTGCAGGACCTCTGGAACATGAAGGTTTCAGAATCTTGCCCTGGGTTTTTTTCTCTTCGTCACTAACATCCTGTCTTTGCCAGATCTGGAAGCCTTGCTCTGGGATGAGAGGGTTGGGAAGAAGCAGCCTGTTGAGCTGAGAAACTCCCCAGTCTCTCATCAGTGGAGAGAATGCATCCTGGGAGGCCCAGACTAAGAGCAAATGCGGACAAGCTTTCAGCCTGAGGCAACCAAGAGTTTGACCTCCACCTTCCCTACCCCACCATGCACACATTGAGCTAGTCTGCCCTGTCCCTTCATTCCAAAGAGATTGTGCATGTGTGCGTGTGTGTGTGAGTGTGTGTGTGTGTGTATGTGTGTGCATGTGCGTGCATGCACGCATGTGGGGGCAGGGAAAGAGGGAGGATGGGGGGGTGAGGCAAGGTATCCCTCTAACATTACCTGTTTGGCAGGGAAGGTCAGGGCAGATAATCTGTGGATCTGGAAGAGAAAAAAATACTTGATGAGGACAGATGGTCTGAGTCCTCAATGTCTTCTGGCTCATGTCAGTATGCAATCCAGATTGGGGGTCTTTCTGATCCACTCATAGGATCATAGATTTGGAGCGGAGTACAAGGCAGGAAAAATAACCCTGAGCCAGATTCTGAGGGCCGCCAAGCAGCCGCTGTGATCCAAGCTAATTTGTCATTCAAGCCCTTCCCTGGACTAGCCCCATCTGCTGTTTCTCCTTCTAGCTTTCCTCCTTGGCTCTGCTCACCGATGTTCCCAGTGCCCATCCTCAGGGCACACCAAGGTTTACAGATCACCTCGTCACACTTGCCCGTTTTACAACAAAACTACAGTGACTAGCCCAGCGTCCCACAGCTAGCAAGGCTCAGAGCTGGGATGTGAACCCAGGGCCAAGGCTCCTCCTTGCCAGCCCCATGGTCTAGCTTTCCATAAGGCCTGGGGGCTTTGGACTGGCCCCACAAGGAGTGTTCTCACCGGCTTTCCTTTCTCTCCTTTTCTTCCTGGGGCTCCTTTAATGCCAAAGTCCCCTCTTCCACCCTGTGTGTTACATGAGAAAACACAGGATGATGATCATTCGGGAAGAGGCCGACCTCGGTTTAGAACTCAGTGGTAAATGTGTGTCTACACCCATTAGAATCATTCCCGTGAACGCCATTTACTCAGGCCAAGGGAGGGTGACTGAATTGTCTGAGGTTCCACTGGGAATCCTGCTGCCCGGCTTTGGAACGCTAAGCGGAGCTCAGCAGAGTCTGGCTCATGAGAGTCAGGGACAGGAGGCAGAGGGCAGAGCAACCTCTCCTGGGCTCAGTCTGAGGGGCACTGATTTGAAATTGGGTGAGGGGGGAAAGCATGAGTGAAGAACAATGCATTGAGCTGAGGACAGAGAAATGAGCATCCCTAGCCTGGAGACAACCAGCCAATGAAACACGTTTGTAATTAGTTGTGTAAAGACAAATTCTTCCTCATCGTTACCACCATCACTCAGATCTTGTGAATACTTCCCAGGCTCACCAAGCATGTTCCTCACAGCCACCCAGAGTGCAAGCGTTATTGTCTCCAGGATACAGACGAAGAAACTGAGGCCAGAGAAGTGACTTGGCCTGGGCCACACAGGTGACCAGGGTCTGAGGTGTGATTTTAACCTCTCTCATGATTGCACTACCCCATCCTGGGAGGGATGTCAGGGAAACCTCTGGCATCCCTGCACCGAGACCCCTCTGGGAAAGGTGATTGGGTTCCTAGCATGCAGATGATACCTGACCCACCCTGCCCCTTCTCATTCACACAATGCAAGATATAGAAGGAAAGCACCATACCTCTGGGCCTGGGGAGCCAGGCTTGCCTTTTTCTCCCTGTGCAATAAACACACCCAGATGAATGAGGCCCAGAAAGAGAAGACCTCACATTTTAACATGGGTAAGGAGACAGGCCTCTAGGGAGATTTCATGCAGAGACAGTTTCCCTCCCTGTGAATAGGATTTTCCTTCATGAAAAGGGGGTGGGAAGAGAGGGAGGAAGGGGTGGCAGATCACACGAGGAGCTCCCAGCAGCCTCTGCTTCTCTAAGTGCTGCTTCATGGCAGCCGATCAATCAATGAGCATTGATGAAGCACCTACTGTGCGCCAGGCACTGTGCCCAACTATGGGAATGCAGACACTTCTGAGGTGGGTCCTGCGCCCTCACCTTTTCTCTCGCCTCTTGGTCCGTAGGTACATGGTTCAGGATGGCGCGATGAGGGGGAGCTTAGGCTCAAAGTTGCTTCGTGCTTTTGTCCGGGACGTTTGGGCCCGCTCTGCCGCTCCTGGGGGTGGCTCTGTGGCTGCAGCCGTGGCCGCTATGGTAAAGACTGCCCACCTGCTTGTGATGAAAGGGAGTGGGCTGGGGCTGACCTTCTGCCTCTCATACACCGATGGCTTCTGGCCGTGGTAGTAGCAGTTTCATGAGCCTTCCGGTTCAATCCCATTCAGCATTTATTAAGCACCTACTGGGTGCAGAACCTTGGAGTGATTCCCAAGAGAATTAGGATGTTTAGATGAGATGAGGACCATGCCTTCATGGTGCTTACAGCCTCCTCTTCCACAAGACCTTGCCTGATCCCTCAGAGGTGACTCCATACCCTTGGGATGCAGAAGGACTCGTAGCCAGAATCACCAATTGGATAGTCTCACTCTAGCTAATCTCTGAGTGGCATTTGTCTTGGGGCTAGCGGACCGTTGGAAAATCAGCCAATTTCTTTAGGTAAATACAATACAAAAGCAAAGTTTGGGAAGCAACCCTGAGATTACATTGATACTGGTGACTGCCTGGAGGAGGAAGCTCTCCCAGGATGGGGGCCGGCCTGGGAGATGGGGCGTGGGGCATAGAGAGCAAGTCTCAGAGCAAGAGAGACCTGTGTTCGAGTCTTTCCTCTGCCACTGCCTCTGGGCAAACTTCAGAGCAAGAGAGACCTGTGTTCGAGCCTTTCCTCTGCCACTGCCTCTGGGCAAACTTCTTCTCTGGGCTCTAGGACTAAGACTAAGTAGCAAAGAGGGTGCTGATCTATATTGGTAAAGGGGCTTCATTGCCTGGGAGTTCCTTAGGCCAATGAAATAAAAAATTAGGGAAGGGTATTTCTTTGAAGAAATTGACTGATTTTCCAGCAGTCAGCTAGCCTGAGGACGAGCATCCAGAGGAAGACCTCCAAATTAGACCCCAATATGGAAATCCATCTTACCCGACAGGAAAGTAAGGGGAATGATAGAAGGGAGGGCAGATTGGGGGAGGGGGAAGTCAAAAGCAAACACTTTTGAGGAGGGACAGGGTCAAAGGAGAGAACAGACTAAATGGGGGGTGGGACAGGATGGAGGGAAATAGAGTCTCTCACGACATGACTGTTATGGAAGTGTTTTACACGGCTACACACGTATAACCCATATTAAATTGTTTCTCTTCTCAGTGACGGTGGGTGGGGAGGGAGAAAGGGAGAGAATTTGGAAATGAAAGTTTTAAAAACAAATGTTAAAAATCGTTTTGACATGCAACTGGGAAATAAGATACACAGGCAATGGGGTACAGAAATCTAGTTTGCCCCATAGGACAATAGAAGGCAAGGGGATAAGGGGAGGGGAGTGATAGAAGGGAGGGCAGATTGAGGGAAGGGGTAATCAGAATGCACACTGTCTTAGGGTGGGGGAGGGGGGACATGGGGAGAAAATTTGCAACTGAAAATCTTGTGGAAATGAATGTTGAAAACTAAAAATAAACTAATTAATAAAACCTCATGTCAAAAAAAAGATAAAAAGCAAATTAGACCCCAAATTAATCTCCTTTTCATGAGGCTTTGGAGGCTGCCCCTTAGCCTTAACTTTACATCTGTGATCCTCCCAAACCTTCAGTGGGTGATTTCTTTAGGACCAAAAGACCTCTATCAAGGTGCACCCAACTCTAGCCTCCAACCTCTATTTGCCCTTCCCCACCTGCACTATTTAAGCCCATCTTGGTGGAAGAGTGATCAGCTGATAATAATACTAATAAAAAGAACCCATTGGGTAAAGGAGCCCATCTCTTCTCAGGGGGCAGCGCTGGGCTCTATGGTGGGGCTGATGACCTATGGAAAACGGCAGTTTGAGCACCTGGACCCAGCCATGAGGAGGCTCATTCCCCCCTTTCATCAATCAATGAAAGAGTTGCTAGTAATGGTGGACACGGATGCAGAAGCCTTCAGTGGCTACATGGCAAGTGACAGGCCTCCCGGGAAAGGGGCGGCCATTGGACTGGAGATGGAGGGGGCTTAATGCTGGGGGTCCCACGGGGAGCCAGAGGTCCTAGGTGACAACTGGAAAGGGCATAGGGCTGGAGGGCCCAGGAGAAGCCTGGGATCTGAGGGGATGGTAGCAGTCTCCTTTTCCTGACCTGGATAGACAGAATGACTTTCCCCAGCTCATGCAGGTAGCCGATCAGAGGTGTGTTCTGAGACTGAGACCCAGAGTGGTGAAGTGGTCTGCCCGAGGCTACCCAGGGCAAGACAAATTGTGACCCCTGATTTGGAGGTTCCCCAAGTTCCCAGTGTTCTTTGTACTCTTCCAGGCTGTCTCACATGCCTCTCAAAGTCCAAGCCTGCTGGTTGAGAGGCTTGGGGATGGAGAGGTAGTGTTGGGGCTGTAGCTCAGTAATAACTAGATGGTTTAGAATCTGGAATTCTTTTCCCAATCTAGCCATGTGGTCCACCTTGTCTTTGCATGAGCCTAATCCAGTGAACCATGTGGAGTCATTCCTTTGCCCATCAGTAAGATGGGCACCATTCTTTTTAAACTACAAAGCCCAAGGGAAGTGGCAATTCCAAGAGTCCCTCTGGAGCAGGGCCCTTGGGTCATCCTCCATTGTGGGCTGAGCCCCACCACACAGGCAGAGTAAAAAGCTCCTAGAATGCTGTTGGCTCTTCATGTGAGCCTTGGTGGTGTTCCAAAGTCGATAACAGCATTGGATGTGGTCATTTCTGCTCTTTCCCCCTAGAATATTCTCTTCTTCCAATAGAAGGTGCACCCACTCTTTGAGGGCAGGTCTCTCTCATCTGGTCTCTGTATTCCTGGCACTTAGCGCTTGGCACACAGTAGGTGTGTCACCAGATGCCAGCTGATAAACTGACCTTCTGCTTTCCTTGGGTTTGTTTCTTTTCAGGAAGCAATGAAGATGCCCAAAAACACACCCGAGGAAAAGGAAAGGTGTGTGCAGTACCCCTCTTCTGGGTAGATGGCTGGATGCAACTTCCCTGCCATGTAACTGTCGCACTAGAGGGCGACATTGTCAATCAGGAAAGGGATTCCTTCAGAGTTGGGTATAAATTTCATTTATGGAAACTGAGGCATATTACAAACTACTATTGGCAAATGGCAGGGATCTGAGTTCAGGGGCTGTGTCGCTGGAATTCCTGGGAAAGTTCAAAGGGGGAGGAGTCCAAAGCCCTTACCCTGTCATTAGGAGAGCTGGTTATTTAAAATCGTCATATTTTAAAGATAAAGAGCCCTTTCTGAAGCAGACAAAGCCCTGACTTAATCTGTTTTCTGCTGTGGAGCCTTTTTATGCAGTTTTGTGAAAGCAGGTTCTGGGTGACCAGATACCTCTCCAGGTTCTCCCAGGCAGGGACTGGGAGCCAGGTGACTTCTTCTTTCTCTCCAGGCGCACGGCTGCCATGCAGGAAGGGCTGAAAAGGGCCATTGGGGTCCCCTTGGGCCTGGCTCAGAAAGTGAATACCCTGTGGCCAACTTTGAAGGAGATGGCGCTTTATGGGAACCTGGCGTGCAAATCGGACCTGCAGGTACTGGGCCCAGGAGCAGAGTGTGCTCCTCCCATCCACTGAGGTGGCACAGGGCTGGCCTGGTGGCGCCTGCATAGTTATGGCCCCAGCTGCCTTCAGCCCCGGTCTCTCCCACAAACCCACATACCCATGAGTGGAAGTCAACTTCGTCAGGGGTTTGTTGTTGAACGGATGAGGGAAAACAGAATGCATTTCTTGGTGTGGTGGGATCACCTTATTGTTCCTAGTATCATAGATCTAGAATTGGACAGGACCTAGGAAATCAGCCAACCCTCTGTTGTGCAGAAGACAGTCAGGCCAGTGCCTGGCAACCCTGTCTCCTCCCCTCAGGTCACAACCTACTGCTAAAGTCTGTAGGTATGGCTGCTTAAAATGGCCACACTTGGTCAAATGCAGGTCACAGCACAGAATTTTCATCCTGAAAATGTGACCTGAATTCTGGACCAGAAGCCCTCCTTTGACATCTCCTCATGGCATGGAGATAACCCTGGGTCCTCAGAGCTGGTGCCCACCAAAAGCTCACTGAAGAAAATAATTCCTTAAAAATTAGAATCAAGCAAGTGGAAGCTAATGACTCTATGTAGCATCAAGAATCACCCAAACAAATCAAAAGAATGAAAAAATAGAAGAAAACGTAAAATACCTGACCTGGAAAATAGATCCAACAGGGAGAAATTAAGAATAATTGGACTACCTGAAAGCCGTGATAAAAGAGTCTGGACAGCATCTTTCAAGAAATTTTCAAAGAGAAAGAGAGAAGAGAGAAAGAAGAGAGAGAGGGAGAGAGACAGAGATAGAGAGACAGAGACAAAGACAGAGACAGAGAGAGGAGGAGATGGAGAGAGAGAGAGAGAAAAAGAAGAAAGAAAGGGGGGAGAGAGACAGAGAGATAGAGACAGAGAGATAGAGATGGGGGACGGAGGGAGGGAGAGAGAGAGAGAGAGAGAGAGAGAGAGAGAGAGAAGGAGAGAGACAGAGACAGAGAGACAGAGACAAAGACAGAGACAAAGACAGAGACAGAGAGAGGGGGAGGTGGAGAGAGAGAGAGAAAGAGAAGATGAGGAGGGGGGGGAAAGAGAGAGAGACAGAGAGAAGGGAGAGGGAGAGGGAGAGAGAGAGAGAGAGAGAGCTAGAGCGCAGGAGCACACTTTCATACTTTCATATGCTCTGGAGGTTTGTGGATGACATTCTGCTGACTGTATCAATGCTCAGAACATTGTAGAATCCTAGATGAAATATAAAATCAAACGAATTCAGTCTGATCGCCCACTTAGAAGAAACCAGGTGAATGCAGAATGACTATTATACAGATTATGATAAATTCCACCTGGTGACACAGGATAGTTAGGCTCCAGTAGTTTCTGTTATACATTGCAGTGCACACTCCATCCGGTGAGGCAGACCCCCTGCGCCCACGCCCGATCACTCAGGAGACAGTCTTTAGGAGTCATTGTGGCTACAATAGTTCTCCTTGAAGGCAGCCTAGTCCTGAGCTCCTCTGAACCCAGGTGGACCTCAGACAGCAGACACACAGCCCATCACTGGGCCATACCTACTTGAAGGGCTTCTAGCTTGTCAGGGTCTTTTGGCTGGTGGCATGTCTCTAAGATCCCAGGGCTACCTCCATGCCAGGAATCATCAGAGGCCTTTCTGGGGCCGTGGCCATGTGGGGAGATCTGTGAATTCTGCTGTCTCCTGATGCTAAAGACTTCAGAAGGGACAAGAGGCCAGGTTCTTCTGAGGGGAGCCAGAGGGCACAGGAAGCTCTCAGCCTCTGACACCATCAGGGATTGTACCAGAAAGCAAAAGTCAGTATTAACTGGGCTTCAAGCACTCAGTATGTGTGTGTGTGTGTGTGTGTGTTTTGTTCAGTGTGATTAGAGCCTCAGATGTGTCCAGACCATAAAGGGCTGAGGAGCTGAGGACCAGGGGTTAAGAGTCCTGGGGCCTGGCTCTGGGGTCTGACGTCGTTAGAGATCTGGGTAAAAACAATACGAAGGGGATCCTGAGTACCTGGAGACTTTAGGGCTTGAATGAAGAGAGAGGTGAGGCCTCCATGGGATGACAAGCAGCAAGGGGCTGCCTGTATATGCCCTTCCTCCCCACCTGGAAGCTGCTGAGGAGGGAGCTGGGCTTAGGTGTGCCGCCACACCCCAGAGACTAGCATCCTTGGGAGAAGCCGGCAAAGCCATAAGGGACAGAGGGCACAAAGGCCCGGGCACTGCTGGATTCGACTGCAGAGGCCATCTGGTCCAACCCCCTTATTTCACAGATAAGGAAACTGAGGCCCAGGGAGGAGGGACTTGGCTAATCATGCAGCCAGCCTGTCAGGAGCAGGATCAGGACTGGATGGAGGAGGCCAGGGCGCTGGCTCCTGTCTGAGGTGGGCCAGTTGGTTCCAGTATATCTGAGGAGGGCCAGCTGGTTCCAGGATGTCTGAGGAGGGCCAGTTGATTTCAGGATGTGAGACAAACTTTTCTCTGCTTTGGGCTTGTTGCAGGTGGCCACCAAAGCTTTAGAAACAGGCGTTTTTGGGGCCTATTTTAATGTTCTCATCAATCTAAAGGATATAAGTGATGAACAATTTCGGAGACAGGTAAGAAGTGGGAGGTGGGGTGGGGTGTCCACGTAAGCCTGACTGAGCCACAGTCTTATTGTGGTAGAACCCATGGGTCCTCCACCTAAATTGATTAGGCTAAGGCCTGCAAAAAAAACTGGGAGTCTGGAAATGGTGGAGGGGCAGAAACATAGGGAGAAATGTGATAGTCACTCTTCTCCAGATGGGGAAACTGAGGGCAATCCTTGTGTCCAAGTATTTCCAGAGTCTAGATCTACTTTGGGGGAGTCTTTCCCTCTCTTGGCTCATAGTCCTCAGCCAGGAAACCCAGGGTAATGCAGGCTCCCGACTCCTGGGACGCTGAGACTCACTCCTCACTTCACGGATCCAGCGCAGAGAGCGCTGGAAGAGAACTCAGAGCTATCCAACCTAACCCATACCTGTCCGATAAAAAGGACACTTCACTTTTTTTCTGGGGCTCCCTGGTGCCCTCGCATGGAGGAAGCATTGAATGAGTGAGTGCTTGTTGATCGATCGATGATTGCTCCCGCCAGACCCCTGCCAAGAGTCCTCGTTGTAGCATTCGAGACAAGGGGTCAGCCAGCCTTTGGTAGAAGACATTCCCTCGTGAGGGGTACCCTGCCTCCCTCCCCTGAGCGGCCGGATCCATGGATGGAGCGCCGGCATGACAGGAAGGGTCAGGTAGCCGCGCCCCCCCTACATCCCCCGGGGCCAAGCGGAATGAGGCAGATCTCTCCTCTCAACACAGCACTCAGGGGCTACTCCCCCCAAGCTCCCCCGTTTTATCTTCTCCCCACTCCCACTGGACTCATCTCCAGTCTCGACATCCTAGTCTGGAGGCGCGTAGAGTCACGATAGCACAGAGGAAGGCTCCACTAGAAGGAACTTTTGGCTCCCCAGGTGGGAGATACCTCCCAGAGTCCCGTCTCGCAGGAGCTTGAGGCCCTCCACTCCCCCCAGGCAGTGCCCGACCTCCGCCCTCTGGTCCCCGCCCGCCTCCCCCCACCTTGTCTTCCTTATGCCAGCTCGCGGGACGCTCTCCGCTCCAACCAAACTGGCCGCCGGCTATTTCCCAGACTTCTGCGTCCACTCTTCCGGCCCAGTGCCTTAGCCTTGGCAGGCCCCCGTGCCTGGACAGCCTTCTGTCCTCTTCCCTTTGTGAGAGGGGAATAGATTTGGAAATACAGGGGCCCAATTACTTGATAGGGAAACTGAGGTCGAGAAAGGTGATGTGATTTGTCTAACATCACACAGAGTCCAGATCCCCAGCCCCCTCCTCCCCCCGCCTGCCCCCCTTGGCTTCAAAGCTCAGTTTGGGTGTTACCTCCTCCAGGAAGCATGTCCTGATTCCCCCTCTTTCCCTCTTCAAATTAACTTTGCATTTACTGACCCTAATTCCACCCTCACCCCAAGCCCCATCCCCAGCTTACCCAGGAGAGCTTCGCTTGGAAGGGTGCCCAAGACAGCCCCACTCCGTTGGGGCTCAGCTTGGTTGGTCCTGTGCTTCTACAGGTCTTTCCATCCCTTTTAATCCCTTTACTGTACAGTCTTCCTCATTAGAGTGGAAGCTCCTTGGGGCACCAACTGTTTTTCCTAGCTTGTTTTTGGTCCTTTTCAGTGCCATCTCCTCCTCTCTACTTCTCCAAATGCAACCCTCTTTCAAGGCTCTACTTAAATTTCTACCTTTTTGGTAAAGCCTTCCCTGCCCATCCCAGGCAGATATGAATTTTTGTGTCCTGGAAACTCATTTATTTTCAATTAGTTCAATATATGTCTTGAGTGCCAACATTGCCAAACAATCAAATAGTCAGCCAGAAAGCACCCATTGTGCTTTCTAGAGTTTTTCCATTGTGCCCAGCTCTGCAACATGGCTGGGTGCTGAAGGAGTCCCTGAGGCATTTTAGGGGAAGCTCCTGCCTCTCTCAGCAGATACAAGGTGTTCTAGATTAAGCACAGAATGATCAGAGGCTTCCACCTGCATGAGTCCTCAGAAGCTCATCCGAAGTTGCTAGGGGTGTCTTTCTCCTTCGGTCTCCTCTTTGGTTTTCTCCATCGACCATCACTCAGCTGTGGAGGCTGCCATAACTTGTGATGGAACCCCAGCTAATGTCTCAGCTCTGGATGGGACCAAAAAAGAGACTAGAAGTGGAGACATGAGTGGAATTGATAGGGGCCTTAGGTAGCCTCAGTGGAAAGATGGGGCCAAGTCATACCAATAATGAAGCATGACTTTTTTCTCTAACACCTTTGCTTTAACAAAATGCTTTACAAACACAATCCTCCTTGAGCCTCACAACCACCCAATGAGCCAGGAACCACATGGATTATTGCTCCTGTTTTAACAGTTGGAGAAACTGAAGCTTAGCAAGGTCAAGTTATTTTCCTATGGTCTCAGAATCACTTTTAGTGGTGAGATTGAAACCTAGCTCTTTCTGGCTCCAAGTCCAGCATTCAGTGCCAGCTATGAAGCCCTTCCAAGAAGAATCCCATTCATCCATCCACCCACTCATCCATCCATCCATCCATCACTCCATCCATCCATCCACCCACTCATCCATCCATCCATCCATCACTCCATCCATCCATCCACCCACTCATCCATCCATCAATCTATCTATCTACCCACCCACCGGCCCACCCATCCATCCATGTGTGCCTTGTCCCTGGCTCAAAGATAAGCCCTTCTGCTTTCTTCTTCCTCCTCAGGGATGAGAACAGAACAGTGCAGGGGGAGGAGGGTAGGGTTTAAAAATTAAGTTGGGATTCCACTTTAAGGTAAGGAGCTCCAGAGAGTGACCTTTTAAGTGACAAAACTTGTTTAGTTCGTGTGACACTGCCCCATCCTGAAGTGCTGCTCTTCATAATTTGCAAAAGACTCTGCATGTCCAAACCAGATCACTTCCTTCTCTTCCTCCTCCTTGTTCTCTTCCTCCTCCCCCTCCTCCTCTCCCTCCTCCTCCTCTCCCTCCTTCTCCTCTTCCCCTCCCCCCTCCTCTCACCCACTTCTTACTTCTCCTCCCCCACATTGTCTCCTATCGTCCTCTTTCCCACACCTTTCTCCCTCCTCCTCCTCCTCATCCACTTTCCTCCTACTTCCTTCTCCTTCTCCCCTTCTCCACCTTCCTGGTCTCTTTTTTCCACTTATGTGACCTGGCTCGAGTCTCTTCACCTTCTTGAGCCTCAGTTTCCCCTTCTGTAAAACATGGGGGTTGGATTCAGTGGCCTCTAATGTCCTTTCCATCTGGATCCTTGGAGTCTCAGAGTCAAAGGCTTGGTGCCTCCTTCAGCACCCAGCCCCTCACAGTAGATATTTAACCCATGTTTGTGGAGTTGTCCTAAGCAGTGGGTTTCTCCCAGTCATATGCAGTGCCAATGATCCTGGTTGGCTCAGAGGAATCACCCCAGGTTTCCAGAGTCAGACTTCCTACAATCTGATTTTATTAGCATGCAGTCATCCCAGCAGGGCCTTATTTCTGTTTTCCAGATGAAGGTACTACCTTGATGGGGCACGCCCTAAGGAGAGGGAGGGTAGGTCTGTCTCACCTTGGACAGTTCTCTGGCCTCCTGATCCACACCCTGGATGGGGGAGGGGGTGGCCAGAGCTGCTTGGCTGAGGGGGACCCCAATGCAGAAGCCTGAAGGTGTGTGGGGGAGGAGGGCTACATTTGGGGTGTTCTACCTCCCACCCCATGCCTGGAATGCTTAGAACCTTTGGCTGGCCCCCTTCAAGGTTCACCCCAAGGAGTTCAGCCTTTGAGAGGCTTTTCCTGAACCCCACCATCCCCACCTTATGGGTTCTCTCATCATTCTGTCTTTGTTTTGAGCACATGTTGGGGGAGTGGTAGACAGGATTAGGGTTAGTGATTGTGGAGACAGAAGAGCCAGTTCAAATCTCCTCTCTGATACTTACCACTCATGTCACCTTGGGCAAGTCACTTAACCTTTGTGGGCTGCTTCCTCATGTGTACCATGAAGGGGTCTGAGGGACCTCCCAGACCTAGACCTGTGTCTATGTGGGGGCCCCTCCTACCCAGGAATGTGCTGCATCTCCTTCCTGGAATATAAGCTTCTGGAGGGCAGGTATCCTTTCCCTTCTGTCAGGGCATCCTCAGTATGGTGCCTGGCTCAAAGCTGGTGCTTAATGAATCATATCACATCATCTCGAACTTTCTGAAGGGGAAATGTGTCTGCGGCCACTGGACTCCATCCAAGGAACATTCAGAGGTAGATCTGGAGGAGACCCTAGAGGTCATGAGGTCATCCCCTCATTGCACAGAAGAGGAAAGGGAAACCCTGGGATTCCGGGGGACTTGCCCACTGTCACCAGCTGCCGAGTATCCCAGGGAGGATTGAATGCTGAGTCCAAGAGAGAAAGCCCCTGAGGTGTTCCTGGGTACTGAGTGGGGACATTCATTTACTGTGGCTGGGGCTAGAGGCCGAGGGTGGGCACCCTCCTTCAGGGGGCTCCCTGTAGCTTAGCTCTGTGGGCCTGGAATGGGGAGCCCCCAGGGCTGCCCTCTGGCAGCCTCAGCTCCGGGTCCTTGCTCTTGACCCAAGGAGGATGGTCCCCAAGTGGAGCCCTCTTGGTGAACTTTGCAGCCCCAGACAGCCCCATCACTCTCCTTAGGGGTCAGCTGACAAGTCCTTCTGGGATGCACCAAAGTAGCCAGAGTGAAGTTTGGGGTGTGGCTAAGAACTCCACCTTTCTAGAAGCATTACCCTTCCATGGGGGATGATTGGACAAGTTGTGGTCAAAGACCTTAACGGGGTGCCAAATGAGGAAGGCTGGAAAGACTTGTTCAGACTGATTCAGAGTGAAGTGAGGCCGGGTTGCGAGGGTTAGGAACCCTATCCCTAAATGCAAGTTTTGTGAGACCTCGAATAATGAAAAGGGCCACAAGCATTGAGTAAGGCCATACTGTGCACCCTGTGCTGGGGATACAGATGAGGAAAGAGTGTCCCTGCCCTCAAGGAGCTTCTGCTTGCCCCAGGTAGGGGACGACCATGGCAGAATGGGTTATCTGTGTCAAGACAGGCCCTGCTGCCTGCTTTTTTGTTTTTTTGTGCTCATTTTTTATAGGGGCAGGGTCTCTTGGGAGAGGCTTTGGGAGGGACAGTGATGGTGGAAAGTCAAGGTACACAGATCCAGTGGGTCAGAGAAACCTCCTAAGGGCTCAGGGCAGGGGGGTTGGGTGGGCCTCAAGGGGGAAGGGAATGGGCTGGTCTCAGCCTGGAGTGTTTTATTGCAGGCAGTCCCTGCTCAGCATCACATACATAGGGCCTGTTAGTGCTGGAAGGGGAGTGAGACCACTGAGTCCTGCCCCTTAATTCACACAGGACAGAACTGAGGCCTGTAGGGGGGACAGGACTTGCCCCAAATCACACAGCTGGAACTCAGGAGCACAGCATTTGGAACAGAGTGGGACCCTAGTGGCCATCTTGTGTAGCCCCTTGATTTGACAGGTGAGTAAACTGAGGCCCAAGGTCATGGATGCCTGCCCCTCTGTCTCCTGACTGTCCATTCCAGAAAATATCGGTCACCACCTTCATAGACTGTTGATTGAAAGGGAGCTCCTGCCTGCATTTCCCCCTTTCAGATGAGACAAGGAGGCTGTAAGGTTGGGAACTCCCCTGTACCTCCCCCATAATCGTGGAGTGTTCTTTTTAACACCAGAGGAAGAGGCAAGTATCTGAATATTGATCTTAGGAGTGGCTTAATCAGTCATTATGAATACTTACAAACAAGGGCAATCTTCGGTCTGGGGGAGGCCAGAGAGTTTAGTGGACCTGCTCCCTCAAGAACCCCCAAATCTCCCTCATAATTATAGAAAACAAAGTTAGGAGGAGCTAGAGAGCACAGCCCCTTCATCAGTGGAGATTTTTTTGGTTTTCTGCTTAGTAATGAGCCTGGGCATTAAGCCAATGTTATGCCCAAACACAAGTTTATATATTGATCATGTCCCGGTCACATGTATGGCACAATATTCTTAAATAGGCTTTCAATAGGCAATATAGTATGTTAAATTTTAACTCAGTGTCTAAGTTATGATTTAGTATCTAAATTACGATTTGTGAACAGGTTGCCATAAAGCCCAAAGTCCAAAGGGCTTCCGCCTTTCACGGAGTTTAAGTTTTTATGGCTTTTTGCTTATTTACTGTATTTTAGGGCTTTTCCCCAATTTGAAACATATAGAGGTCTCTGTGTAAAGGTCTTCCCCAGGCCTGGCTGCTCTGCTCCACAGTTTGGCCTCTCCACTTAACCCTCCATTTGTGAGCATTCTGAGAGTGTACCTTCTCTCCTCAGGTGATATATGGCCTCCTCCAGGGTCCACTGGGGAACTGCCCACGGAGTGAGTCATTTCTTATCAGAGGCCCTATGTCTTGGGTGGGTGTGGGTATTGACGTTCCTGGGTTCCTGGTATACACCTCTCCTGGTGACAGAGAGGAATAATTCAGGGACTGGTTGTCCTGCTTCACCTTTTCTAAGGGTATATGGCCTGGGCGTCCACCTTCTGTAAACAAGATTACATCTGGGCCCTCTTTTCTGAGGCTTCTGATTGGCTGGGATAAGCTACCTCTGAAGGCCAGCCCTGGCATTTAAGGGGAAGTCAGTGTGTGAGCAGGAAGGTTCTTGGTCCTGCCTCTGCTCTCATCACTTTGTGGAAGGGACGTAGGTATTTCTGGATCTAATTTGTATTATTGGGTTAAAGTCATGGGGATTGGGGGCTGCTATCTGTAGGAGTGGAGGGAGGATCTAGAGAATGGCAAGGTCTTTGAAGCATTGACACAGTATTGGTGCAGAGGGGGTGTTTCAACGTAAAGAGAATTGGGTTAGGAGGCTTAGCTTCCCACCCTGGCTCAGCTACTCATCACTTTTATGACTGCCTCCCCCTCCCCCCAGGCCTCAGTCTTACTTTTCCAAATTTTGGAGACTGGGCTGAGTAATTTCCAATCCCTGAGCTTGGCTCAGTCCAACAAGGCCAAGGTTGCTGCCGTCCTGCTCTGGGCACAGCCCCATGCCTGGCACTAAGGCTCAGCCAAAGACACACAAGTTGGGTCTCCGATGGTTTGTCTGTCTCTGGCAGGTTTCTGCACTGGCACAGGCAGGGGCAGGAGAGGGGGGCAGCCCTTTCTGCTGTTATCTTGGCTCTCTGTGACAGCAGCACCATCTGAAAAGAACACTTGGCCTGGCCTGTGGGTAACTCCCACTTGAAGAATCCCAGGATGGGCTGGGCACTGGAGACCACAGCACAAGAGGATCAGGGAAGGGCACTCGGGGTGTTTACTTGGAGAAGAGAAGGCCGCCTTCCAGGATGTGAAGGGCTGTCATATGGAGGAGGGATTAGCCCCTAGAGGCTACAAGCAGGGGCAATGGTAGGACATTCAAAGAGGCTGACTTAGGCCAGATGGTAGGAACAGCCTCTTGGCAAAGTGAATGGTGCCAAAGAGGAATGGGCTTCCTCAGGAGGTAATAAGTTCCCCATCACTAGATGTATTCAGAAGTAGGATGCTCACTTTTCTCAGATGTCAGGGAGGAGGTTGATATATGACTTGTACCAGGTGGCCTGTGAGGTCCTTTTCAATGTGAAATCCTGTTGATCAGGGGTTTGTAGAGGTCTTATCTTTTTCCTGGGGAGGAGAGACTAGTGGTTTTGTGAGCTCTGAGAAAGGCTATTTTCTGTGAAAGTGGAACCCTTCCATTCTGACTCAGTTTGTCAGAGAGGGGAATCTGGGGTCTGCAAGCATGGGTCAGTGATGCCCAGCTCTGACAGGTCCCATCAAAGTAAGAGGGTTCACAACCAGGCTCAAGGCTAGATAGAGCTCAGCTTGGCCCAGGAACAATCTCACCGAGATTTGGGGGACTCATGGTCAGAGGGCTGGCTCCCCAGGGAGAGACAGTTTCCCACAGCTGAGCAAGATGACTGTCTTCCAAGGCAGAGAGGGTGTGGGGTCTGCATTCTTGGACAGTGGACCCTGAAGTGAGACAGTGGGTGTACTAGCAGGCACAGCCTGGCCCTTTTCTCCATCCAGCAGAATGAACTTCAATTCCTTGGCTTAAAGGACTTTAAAGGGGGACCTTGGAGGCCATGAAGTCCACACCCCATTTCACAAATGGGGAAACCGAGGCCCAGAGAGTGGGATTGACATGCTCAGGGACACATAGCTAGGGAGCACCTGAGGTGAGATTCAAACCCAGGCCTTCCTGATTGCAAGGCCAGTGTGCTAGCCACTGGTGCTGGAGGAATGGGGAGATGATGGCTTTGTGCTTTGAGCTGGAAGATAAACAACTGGCATCATCAATGCCTGAAGTCCCTGAGCCAAACGCTTGGAGTCTGGACCAGTGTGGACTCCCTGAGCACCAGGGTCAGCTCAGCATTCCCAGTTCTTCATGACTCTTGGCTGGAGATCAGCTGGGGGAGGGGCTGGCCCCTCGGCCCTCTCCTCCCTCTGCCTGGTGGCTGTGGTGAGGGTGACCTTTGGCTTGAGCCAGTCCATAACCTGCCTCTTCCTCATGTCCCCTCCCACTACAAAAGGTCCCAAACTTGCTATCAACTTGCCTGTCCTGAGGCTGCAGGGTCCAGGCTAAAGTGATCTATGCCAGAGGTGGAAGGCTCCCATTAAACTTCCACACTGTGGCACTTTTATCTGTGGGCCTGGGCAATCCATTCCCCACCTTGGGCCTCCTTTTTCCTTAACTTCAAAATGGGAATAACGGTAGTGATACATAACATTTATATAGCGCTATATAGTTTTCAAAGTGATTTACATCCATTATCTCATTTGGTGAAATGATGTAATAATTGAGATGATCGTGATACGCTGACAGTACAGGGCCTGGTCATTTGATCAATAGTTAATCAGAACACAGAACCAGTCCTTCTGGTTGGCTTGACTGAATGACTCATCATGCAGGCCGTCTCCATCTTGTCTACGAGGAAAGCAGGAGACACTCAATCAAACACTTTGCTAAACTCAGGTCAGTTCTGTGTCCAGCATTTCACCCATCTCTCAGGAACCTGGTTGGAAAAGGGACCCGGATCCTCTTGGTGTGGCCTGTTTGTGATGAAGCCACACAGGTCTGTGGGATCTCTGCTGCCTTTTCTGTGGCTCACTGACCATTCCTTTAATAATGTGTTCTGGGATTTTTCTGGGAGTCAAGTTTGAGTTTGCTGCCTGAGAGTGTGCAGAAAACCATTCTCTTCCCACTTTGGACCATCTTGCCCTTCTACAGCCCTGTAGGACATGGGCCTCAACATTTCACCCCTGCCAGCTCTTTCAGTGTGGGAGGGTGTGGCTTACCCGGGCTGGGTGTGCCCAGCTGCTTATTTCCCTGCTTATCTCGGCCCAAGCCTTTATTCTGTGCTTTCCAGTCCAAAGTTCACCTTCCTTGGCAGAGAAAGGGCAGCTGCTCCCTCACTGTTAATGCATCGTGAGCTGGAAGGGGTTGTAGGCCCTGATTTGTCAGATTGGTCCCATGGTCAAGGGCAGGCAGACTTGAAGGTGGGTAGAGGAGATATTCAGAGAGGTGGCCAGGGTAAGGATGAGTGTCAGGAAGGCCCTGGGTCCCTGGGGTCAGCAGTTCCCGGAGAGAGGTGGGATGAGGGCCACAACTTTGCCATCTTCAGAGTTTGCCCCTGGGGGCCCAGGCAGCAAGGTGGAATTCACAGGAATTTCCTGAGGTGATTTGTCCTAGCTGGGCCAGGACCAGGTTGGGTGCCATCTGTGGTTCCATCAGTCTGGGTGTGTCGTTCATCAACACCAATTGCAGTCCTTCTATGCCTCAATAGATGGTCTTTTCCCTCTGTTAATCCCCTTCTCTGCATTTTGTATCTATGTGTGTACACTGTCTCTCCATCTTTGCCTTCATATTCCCAGGGCCTAGCACAGGACTTGACACACAGTAGGCACTTAAATGCTTGTCAGTTGCCGTGGCCAAAATGATTCTGGTATTGAGCCTTTCCAAATTCAGGCGGCCTGGTCCACAGATGTAGGCCATGGCTGGCCAGTACTTGGAGCTTTTCCAGCTTGGTAAGCTCCCTAAGCCTGCACCACACTGGCATGATCCTCAAGCATCAATCAAAAAGCAAGCATTTGTTAAGCACCTACTACATGCCAAGCCCTGTGCTGGGTGGTGGAGATACAAACGAGAAACAGTTTTTGCTCTCATGGGATACATTCTGTCAGAGGAAATGTCACATCCACATAGAAATAAATACATCCCAGGGAAGGGAAGAAACAGGTTTCAAAGTCCACAATGGGGGATGTCAGGACTTTCCAAGGAGTGTGAGTTCAGCTTCATCTTCCCTGTCCCCTGCCCTGTGGCCAGCACTGCTCTTCAGCATGTACCTGGAGGCTTGTTCCAGTCCTTACAAACATTCCCATGGTCCACCTTGAGCACAGTTAACCTGGAGCCTCTTCTGTGATCCTCATCCTTCATGTGGCCATCCACACTCCCTCAAGCACTCAAGATTCCACCTTCCTGTCTCCAATCTATTTGTGATTTTCTTCCTATTTATATCCTCTTCTGCTTCTCAAGCCACAGTTGGGGTGGATCGATCTGAGAATCCAGCTTCCTTGGACAGCAGTCCATGAGCCAAGCTATAGCAGAGACCAAAGACCTTCTAGTACCAGATCTCTGAGGACTGCTGACCAGGCTCAGTTGAGGTAGACCAGCAGGCCGCATAGTAGGGGCTTATCCTACTATTTGCAAATAAGAAAATGAGATTGACATAAGCCTTGACTGAAGTCTGGATCTTGGAGATGATGCATGAAACACACTTGGAGAGAAAAGGGAGCAGACCTCTCAGATATACGAGAGAGGATATCATGGTCCTACCAGACAGGAGCCCTGCCAGCACAGTCTGTGTTAGCACCCATACTCTAAGCATCTCAGCATTGGTGGTGCCATCTGCTGGTTCATCCAGTTCCTGACCTAAGGTGAATGGGCAAGTGCAGCTGACTTACTAATGGAGCCAACCTGGAAAGAGTTCTCCCTCTTGAGGTCCTTATTACCAACTGCTACTGCTTCAATAACTTTCCAGGGAACTGGAAGAATTGGAGAACCCAGAGCAAACCTGCTGAACTGGGTGCATTTTCAACAATATTACCGGTGTGGAGGCCTCAGTTTCTTCATCTGTAATATGGGAATGATAATTGACCCAGTGATGGAGTTGCCAACAACGGACAGAGTCAACTGTGTTCTTTTCTTCTGTGTTGCGACATGCATTAGTCTGTCTCCTTTATCCCACTTGCCATCCACAGTCATGGAAGACTTGTCCTGAACATTTCCAAGTGATAAATATTAGAAAACACTGGTTACAAAGAGCAGGTTAGATGTACCCTCAAGAAGCTATTGAGAGAGGGGCCTTTGAAGGACATGTTTTTCTTCCTAATGTGCATAAGACATTATTTGACTGGGGGCAAGCCAGAGGGAGAAGATGAGAATTTCACATCCTAATAACTACCATGTCCTTCTGTATTTTAGGCAGCAAAAGGAGAGGCAGAAATGTGGCATCACCATCCAGGTAAGGCTTCAAACGTCCAGCTCCTCTTCTCTGTGCTAGGGCCACAAAGTTCATATAGGGATGCAGTAATGATTGAAAGTTGGCAAATTCGGGGGGATCACCAATGGTTTTGGGGTACCATAAGGAAGGCCATCCATGAGCTGGTAAGGGATTTTAAAAAATAATTACCACCCAATAACAGATTATGAGGTACTCTAGTGCAGAATGGTGGCCTTGGAGTCCAGGACAACCAAGTTCAATTTGTATCTCTGACATATCTTGGCTGTATGACCTTGGGAAGGTCCAAAGTCCTGCGATCTCCCATTTCCGCAGGCAACTCTGTAAAGCAGAGGCTTTTGTATGTGTCCTAGACCCACTGTGGGCAGTCTAGGGAAGCCTGTGGACCCTTCTCAGAAATGCGTCTTTTAAATGATTGAAGGAAAAACTAGATCTCTGTTAGAGGTTAGTGAAAATAAAGGCAGAGCTGTTTTCTCACCCAAGTTCACAGGCCCCTTCCATGGATCCCCAGGGGAAGAACACCTGCTCTCCAGCTTCTAACTGTCAAATGAGCAGATCTGCATTGGGAGAGGGAGTTTCCTCAATGGAAGTTCTGTACCCCACTGAAAGGACACGCCCAGTCCCAAACAGATGGATGTTGATGGTTGGACGACTCTTCAACATTTAGAAAGTAGCTTTCCAATGATGATCTAGGATCTGGCTTTTCAGTGACAGCACTGCCATATTTCCAGGACTTGTGATTTCTTGGGGGTAGGGGAAGAGGGAGTCTTCCCTCTCTCCATCCATGCAGATCCCAGACCACACCTCCCAGACTTAGGAGCTTTAGAGGATCTCGGAGAAGGATCTCAGAGGTCATCTAGCCTAACCCTCTTCACTTTACATATGGGTAACTGAGGCCCTAGAGGCTAAATGTTTTGCTCAGGGTCACAGTGGTAGTAAGTGGCAAGGCCAGTCAGACAATAAACATTTTTTAAAT
Organism: Trichosurus vulpecula; assembly: GCF_011100635.1. Lineage (NCBI taxonomy): Eukaryota > Metazoa > Chordata > Mammalia > Diprotodontia > Phalangeridae > Trichosurus > Trichosurus vulpecula. The sequence continues at coordinate 10,075,991 of NC_050579.1, forward strand.
GATTTTATTTAATTTGATATTTTTTAGTTTTCATCATTCATTTCCACAAGATTTTGAGTTACCTTCCCCCCACTCCAACATGGAATATATTCTGATTGCCCCATTCCCCAGTCAACCTTCCCTTCTATCCCCTCTTTCCCCTCCCCCCATCCCTTTTCCCCTTACTTTCTTGTAGGGCAAGATAGATTTCTACGCCCCATTGCCTGTATATCTTATTTCCCCATTGCATGAGAAACAACCTTCTTTTTGAGCATCTGCTTTTAAAACTTTGAGTTCCAAACTCTCTGACCTCTTCCCTCCCCACCCACTCTCCCTAAGAAGGCAGACAATTCAACATAGGCCACACATGTATCATTATGCAAAACACTCCCTTAAATAGTCATGTTGTGAAAGTCTAACTATATTTCCCTCCCTGCTATCCTGTCCCCCTTTATTCAATTTCCTTTCTTGCCCCTGCCCCCTTTCAAAAGTGTTTGCTTTTGATTACCTCCTCCCCCTATCTGCCCTCCTTTTTATTTTCTCCCTTTTTTGTCCCTTTCCCCCTACTTTCATGTGGGGTAAGATACCCAATTGAGTGTGCATGACATTCCCTCCTCAAGTCAAATCCAATGAGAGCAAGATTCACTCATTCCCCCTCCCCTGCCCCCTCTTCCCTTCCAATGAACTGCTTTTTCTTGCCACTTTTATGTGAGATAATTTACTCCATTCTATCTCTCCTTTTCTCCCTTTCTCAATATATTCCTCTCTCATCCCTTAATTTTATTTTATTTTTTAAGATATCATCCATTCCTATTGAACTCATCCTGTGCCCTATGTCTATGTATATGTATATTCCATTCAACTACCCTAATACTGAGAAAGGTCTCATGAGTTACAAATATCATCTTTCCATGTAGGAATGTAAGTAAAACAGTCCAACTTTAGCAAGTCCCTCATGATTTCCCTTTCTTGTTTACCTTTTCATGCTTCTCTTGATTCTTGTGTTTGAAAGTCAAATTTTCTCTGTAGCTCTGGTCTTTTCACTGAGAAAGCTTGAAAGTCCTCTATTTTATTGAAAATCCATATTTTGACTTGGAGCATTACACTCAGTTTTGCTGGGTAGGTGATTCTTGGTTTCAATCCCAAGTCCTTTGACCTCCGGAATATCATATTCCAAGCCCTTTGATCCCTTAATGTGGAAGCCACTAGATCTTGCATTATCCTGATTGTGTTTCCACAATACTCGAATTGTTTTTTTTCTGGCTGCTTGCAGTATTTTCTCCTTGATCTGGGAGCTCTGGAATTTGGCTACAATATTCCTAGGAGTTTTCTTTTTGGGATCTTTTTCAAGAGGTGATCGGTGGATTCTTTCAAGTTCTATTTTACCCTGTGACTCTAGAATATGAGGGCAATTTTCCTTCATAATTGCTTGAAGTATGGTGTCTAGGCTCTTTTTTTGATCATGGCTTTCAGGGAGTTCAATAATTTTTAAGTTATCTCTCCTGGATCTATTTTCTAGGTCAGTAGTTTTTCCAATGAGATATTTGACATTGTCTTCCAGTTTTTCATTCCTTTGGTTCTGTTTCATAATATCTTGATTTGTCATAAAGTCACTAGCTTCCACTTGCTCCAATCTCATTTTTGAGGTAGTATTTTCTTCAGTGGTCTTTTGGACTTCTTTTTGCATTTGGCTAATTCTGCCTTTCAAGGCATTCTTCTCCTCATTGGCTTTTTGGAGCTCTTTTGCCATTTGAGTTAGTCTATTTTTTAAGGTGTTATTTTCTTCAGTATTTTTTGGGTCTCCTTTAGCAAGTCATTGACTTGTTTTTCATGGTTTTCTTGCATCACTCTCATTTCTCTTCCCATTTTTCCTCTACTTCTCTAACTTGCTTTTCCATCTCCTTTTTGAGCTCTTCCATGGTCTGAGACCAATTCATATTTTTCTTGGAGGCTTTTGATGTAGGCTCTTTGCCTTTGTTGACTTCTTTTGACTGTATGTTTTGTTGTTTGTCACCAAGAAAAGATTCCAAAGTCTGAGTGTGAATCTGGGTCTGTTTTCACTGTCTGTTCATGTCCCCAGCCAACTACTTGACCCTTGAGCTTTTTGTAAAGGTATGACTGCTTGTAGAGTAAAGAGTACTTTGTCCCAAGCTTTAGCGGCCTTGTGCTGCTGTTTTCAGGGCTACTTCTACACAGTAAGCTCTGCCACACCAGCACTCGTCCTCCCCCAAGAACCGCCTACCCGGACCGTAACTCAGATCCAAGCAGGCTCTGCACTCCTGCTCTGATCTGTTGCTTAATTCCTCCCACCTGGTGGGCCTGGGGCAAGAAGTAATTGCAGCTGGAAGCAGCCTCACAGCTGTACCACTACCATGCCCCTGGGGCTGGGGCTGACCTTGCACTCCTTTCACTTAGTTCTAGCAGTTCTACCCACTAACCTTCTCTGTTGTCTTTGGTGTTTGTGGGTTGGGAAGTTTGGTAACTGCCCCAGCTCCCTGATTCAGGGCTCTACACCTGTTCCACAAGGCTTCCAGTCTGGTTGGTCCTGGTGGGGCCCACGTTGGGCTCTGCTCTGCTCCCAGCTCTGTGTGATAGACTCTTCCCAGAGACCATCCAGGGTGTCTTAGGCTGGATCCCAACTTCCCTCTGTTATTCTTTTGGATTCTGCAGGTCCAGAATTTGTTCAGAGCCATGTTTTTGCAGGTGTTTGGAGGGACCTGGGGGAGAACTTAAGCCACTCCCTGCTTTCCAGCCGCCATCTCGGCTCTGTCCCAGACAATAAACATTTAATAAGGGCCTATTATGTGCCAGGCATTGTGCTAAGTGCTGGGGATATAACGAATGCTAAAAGACAGCCCCTGCCTTCAGGAAACTTACTGTCTAAAGGGAAACAAAAGGCAAAGAGCTATGTAGAAACAACCAATGTATGGAATAAGTTGGAGGAATTCCATGGAGGGAAGGCCCTAACATTAAGGGGCATTGGGAAAGGATTTTTTTGCAGAAGATCTTAGCTGGGGAAGCCAGGCTTTGGAACTGGAATCTTTTCCAAATCCTCTTCTCTTCCTGTTGTGATAAACTGCCTCTCACTGATAGTCTTCCATGGTGCTCTTCCACTCTGTCATCAGTTATTTGTGGTTTGTTTGGCTTCCAACCACTTGGTGCAGGAATATTGGATCTTTTGGCCTCATGTCAAAGTCTATAAGGTACAGCTTGGTTCCACTTTACCAATAAGTAAATGGATCATGTGACTCACTTTCTAACACCTAGCTAATAAGTGGTGGTCAGGACTCAAACCCAGATGTTACGACTCCATAACCATCACTCTTTTCATTGTGCTGTGTCATTTCTATAGGAAAGAGAATTCTTTTCTGAAGGCCTTTGTGGATGGGTGATGAACTCGTTCCTCAAACCTCGTTTATTATTCTATTTTTTTTCAAACCATCACTTATTATGGGAACAACGCAGTACAGCTCTAGAGTCAAAACATCTGGCTTTCCATTCTACTTCTGACACCTCGGTCACTGGTTGACCTTGGAAAGTCCCTTCTCCTGCCTGGGCCTCAGTTTCCTCATCTGTCAAATGGGGAGGTTGCATGCACTAGGTGGCTTCCGAGGCTGCTTCCAGCTCCTACTCTATTAGCTGTCTTCCAGGTACATCATCCTGTTGTGGTCGGGAAGAACATTATAATTCTTGGAATGGGCACATGCACCTGTGGCTGATATAAGCCTGGTCTAGACAGGGAAGGCAAGGAAGGATTCCCCAGAGGCTTCCAAAAGCCTCCCTCAGTGCTCTGAGGCATGGCAACCTCCTGTGGCTTAGTAGGCCTTGTGTGGCAGGCAGCCTCCTGTGGTGGTCTGGACTGTGAAGCCAGGGCCTTGGTGAATTTATTTAGGTGGGAAGAGAAGGAAATTGTAAACTATCTTACCAGTGTTGTTCTTTTTAAAAATAGGAGGGCCGCCCCCGGGGCCAGGTGGGCACCCCCATCATGGCCCCCACCCTCACGGCCCCCACCATCATGGCCACCACCACCCCGGTGGTCCTCCACATGGCCCATGGATGGGCCCAGGAGGACCCCACTGCCCTCCTCCACCACCCTGTGGCCATCCTCCTCCTCCTCCTCCTCCTCCTCCAGGCGGGCATCAAAAACATATTCACTATAAGGTGAGTCTCCAGGGTGAGTTTGAGGCAACTCTGATAGAGCCGGTATCCTCAGAAGGAAGCTGGCAAATGAAATATTGGTGGCTTTTTCTTCTGATGTAACCCTTGAGTCAGAGACTACCCTGTGGAATGAAGAGCCAAGGGACATTCTGAGGGCCTGGGTCACCCTCTTGGCTCACAGCCCCATCCCAGAAGCCTGAGAACATTCATCATAGGACCCCCCCCTCCCCCACAAGGAGTGCAAGATCCTAGTGGCAGGAGGCACTTTTCTTACAAGGGGGAAAACAAGACCATACTTCTAGAGGGAGTGAGGCCTCCTCCTGGCCTCAGAGGCAACCCAGTCCAACTGTGTCCGCTTATCCTCCATCCTTTTCCCTTTTTCCTTCTCTCTTCCTCTATGCTCCCTTTTTCTGCTTTATCCTTCTTCCTTTTCTTTCTTCATTCTTCCTCTTTGCTTCACCTTTTCAATGTTACCTCCCCTGTCCAGATATGGACAAAAGGACCTCCAGATTATGCCCCTGCTCTTTCCTTGTGGGTCCAACTCTTGCGATTTCTTCTATCTCCCCCTGGTTACTAGCCAGACCCATGGTCTTGCTAGTTCTTTGAGATGGACAATCTTTGTGCAAATGGACAGAGAAGGGAGATGGGGGGCAAATATTCCAGGATAGGCTGCTGTTAAAATAAGTGGAGCGGACAAATAAATAGAAAACCTGAAGATCAACCAATCCTGTGGATTGGGACGAGGTCCAGTCTCTGGAGAACCTTAAGGAAGCCATGAACTTAGATTCTGGGGCTCTGTGTCCAAGTTACATGTACTTTCTGGGAGACCTGATCCTTTGAATTAACTGCTTTACTTCTATCCTTTGTCCACAAAATGGAGATGATAGTTGAATCACTCCTTAAGAGTGAAGAATATTGACCAAAAACACAATAATAGAGAAGTGGTATGGTGTAATTTATAGAGAGCTAATAGCAAGGTCAAGGAGAGCTGGATTTGAGTTCTGCTCCTGACACATAAAGGTAGTGTGACCTTGGATAAGCCTCTTCCTCTCCCAGTGCCAAAGACAATTCCCACCTACAACTCAACCCCATCTCAATTCTCCAGTGAAATCCCATTGTTGAATGCAAGTAAAGCCTGATCACGGTCATTCTTATTCCCTCTAGAAGACCACACTGGACTTAGAGGCTGTGACAGTGATAAAGGACCCTTCCTATTACTGACATTCCATTATATTTCATCTTACAGGGATTCCATCTTTCATGGAATTGAGCTCATTTATTCAACAAACAGCAAGCATGTGACTGGTGTGCTCAGCTGAGTTCCTGGATCTCTCTACTTTTTTATCACATGCATTCAGATAAGAAGATTTGGATTCGAATTCTGCCACTGTCACCTGGGATAGCCACTTCACCGTTGTCTGCCCCACTTTCATCATCTGTCAAATGCGGGTGCTAAAAGCCCTTATTTCATAGCATTGCTGTGAGGAGAAAATGAGCTAATAAATAGAAAGCACTGTGTGTCAGCTCTTATTATGGCCAGGTATGCCAGGTTTAGTCTTGGGAAACTTCTTTCTCATAACATTGGTACAGTTCCTGTTTGTGACCACTCAGAAGCCTCTGTCCACCAACACAGGAACTCATTGCATTTCTAGCTTTCCCTTAGGAAAACTCAGTTCACCCAATAGCAATGAACACTTGCTATACATCTGAAGACAGATCATACTTGTTATGTAGAATTTAAGGAAGAGAAATGGGATTGACCTATTTGCAAGTTGAGTCATTAAGGAACAAAAATCACCCCACCAGGAGGGGATATCTCAATAGTGTGAGTGGAGTTGGCAATCCCAGGGATGGCAGTATCCAGGCACCTCCTTTTGTGGCCTCATTTTCCTGGAGTCTAGGTGCCGTGTTAGTGGGCACTTAGTGCATGAAAAATGCTTAGTGATTGAAGAACTGCCCATTTGTGCTCATGTCCACATGCCTGGTATGCATCCAGCTGATCTCTGGTCCTGTACACCCCATTCTGTAGCTCCTGGCATGGCTCAGGAACCCTTGGCACTGATGCTGAAGCTGCTGCATATGCCATGTCCATAGTCACCACATCATCACCATAGCCTGCTGTCCTGCCATTTCTGCCCATGGCTTCTCTTCCTTCCCCAAACAATTCTGTCCTCTTCCATTTGGCATCTGCTCCTAGTGATCCTGGCATTTTGGCAAAGAGTGTGCTTTTTAATCAGTACCCATCCGAGACAAGCACTTAATGTATACATGAGGGGAGGGCCAAAATTTGGATAAGACATGTTATCTGAGCTCCCATTATGAAGCTCCCAGGCTAGGAGATGCTGTCAGGGAATGGGATTTGTATTTCTAAACCAGAGTTTTCAAACACGGAAATGGTGAGCCCCTTGCCAAAGATAAGAACAGTTAATGGTAAAAATGAAATCTTGGAAATCTAATTAAAATCTGCAAAGGACTTTAATTAAAAAAATGAGAGATAGAAAACTGCACTCACACACACACATACACACACAGCATTACATGCAATAAGCAATAGCTACATTGTAGGAGGAAAAACACCATAGAAATTCACAGGAAATAAAATCCAGGAAAGAAGGCAGTGGTAAAACTCAAAGCTACAAAAAATGTATTAAGTATGGATCACAAGCAGGATAAAGTAGAGATTCTAACTCAAGAAGGAAAGACTCATACTTCCCTGATACTTGGTGGGAAGAGCCCCATGAGTATAATTCAAAAAGAACAGTCTAGATACAAAACAAAAAGAAAAAGTTGCCTTGTGTATTAAGATGATGTGGGGCTATATGGGAATCAGAGGGCAGAATCTATCTGTGCTTTGGAATCATCATCCCTTCCTTCTGCCAAAGAGGCATTTAGGGCTGGGGGCATTTCTCCCTCCTTTTCCAGAGGGAAGCATAGTCATTCTAATGATGGGGATCGGTTTTGTTTTTCTTTCCATTCACATTCCTGTAGTACTCATCTCTATGGTCTTCTTGATTCTGCTGCTTTATGTCAATTCCATTAGATCTCTCTATGTTTCTCTAAAGTCTCCGTATTTCTCATTTTATAACGCACAGTAATATTCCATTATATTCCTGCATCACAATTTGTTATACACTTCCCCACTGATGGGGACCTATTCTGTTTCCAGTTCTCTGCTATCATAGAAAATGTTGCTATGAATATTTTGGCACATATGGGCTTTTTCCATCTCTGCCCTCCTTGCATATACACCCATTGGTGGGTCAAAGGGTACAGACATTTTAGTTATTTTTTCAAAGGCATAATTCCAGACTGCTTTCCATAATGACTAGACCCATTCCCAGTCCCATCAACAACGTGTATTCACTTTCCACATCCCCACATTCTGTCTTTTGTTCTCTTTGTCAGTTTGGTGAGTCCTGTGTGAGAGGCAGAGTCAGAGTTGTCTTGGTGTTCATTTTCCCAATTATTAGTGATTTGGAGCAATCTTTTATGTGGTCAAAAATTGTTTGTGATTCTTCTTTGAGAATCATTTGTTCATATTCTCTGACCTTGTCTCCTTTGGGAAATGATTCTTGGTCTTATAATTTGCATTAATTCCTCATGAGTCTTGACTATCTGAGCCTTAGCAGTCTCACTCCTCCCCTCTTTTTGGGGGGATTCTCTCCAGCATTGCTGCTAATGATTCTAACAATAACCAGCATTTGTATAGCACCCTCAGGTTTGCCAAATGCTTTACAATATTGTCTCATATGATCCTCACAACAACCCAGAGAAGGAAGTGCTATCATCAGGAAATTATTATGAGGAAATGGTAGCAGACAGAAGTCAAGTGACTTGCTTAGCGTCACACAGTTAGTAAACAGCAATGCCCAGAACCAAGCCCAGTCCTCTAGATGTGCTCTGAGCAGGGCAGAGAGCAGTGAGCCTATCCCCTCCTGTGTTCTGAGCATGAACCCTCTCCCACATAGTATGGTTTAGGCTGTTAGCTCCATCACTGGGCATATCATACCATGGACTCCTTTTGAGCTCATAGTCCATACCACCTCTCAGGTCTTTTTCCCCAGAAATCATTTTCTAGCTAGGCTTTCTCCATTCTGTAGTTGTGAAATTTATTTTTTGAACCCAAGTGCTGAACTTTTGTCTCAAATTTCATTTCTATATGAAGAAGTAAAAGGTTGAGAGGTGCTTGACACCCCAAAATGTTGATGCACCGGGTCCTGCCGAAAGAATTCGACTCAAGCCTTCTCACCCAAGAGAAAAGAGAAACTTTATTAGGGATTCACCACAATGGGCTGTCTTAAGAAATCCCCCCCTTTGTGACTCCTGTTTCCACAAGCAGGCCAGATTCAACCTACTGAATTAGATTGAATCTGAGCACCTTCATGGAGGCAAGATGGAGATTATATACACAAAGATTGTAGGAGGGATTGAGGGGTGGTCTGGGGTGACTAGAGGAGGGGTTTAGGGAGGGTCTTGAGGGGAAGTCCAAGCAGGGCAAAGTGAGGTAATGGGATTAAGGGTGGGAAGTAGCTGAAGGCATATCAAGGGTGGGGAAGTAGCTGGACAATAAAGGGCGAGGCTAGGTAGAGATTTGGGCCTAATGATAATGTGAGGCTTGTGGCCTTAGGGGAAGGCCAGATCCAGTTGGAAGATTCAAGGACAGTTCAAGGGGGCTCCCAGAGACTGTATTCCAGATTCAAGGGGGTTCCCAGAGACTGTGCCCTCATCAAGTAGACTCAAGCCATATTCCTACCTGGCAGGGCCTGTCTTTGGGTGGGTTAGCTCTCCTTTCCAGTTCCATGTCACCTGCCAGTTTGATAAGCATGCCTGCCATCTCTGCCTTCTTCTGCATCACTGGCACAGTCTGCTGGGGCCCTATGCTGAAGACCTCTACCCAAGCAAACCATCTCTGTTGTTAATGACTCCTCTGGGATCTAGTCATTCTACTGATTCTGAGTTTGCCTAACTGCACTGCATCTAACACAAAGGATAATAAGGATTGAGATTAGGGGATAAGTCATCTGTGGATAAATGAGGGTGGAGTATGGAATTTCTGGGTTATTTAGCCGGGTGACCCAGGATTCACTGTGGGAAGAACACAGATGTTTAGGTCCCCGATGGGCAGGTGAACAAGGAAAGATCACAACGGTCTCATGCCCATTTCACCCTCTAGAACCAATCAAAACTGTAAGCCAGTTTGCATTGGGAGGCAAGGAAAAAGTTTATTGGTCAAATGTCACAAAGTTTGTTTCTGGAAGAAATGTGTTGGATTTTAATTGTGTGGCTGAGCCTGATGCCCCCAGTGGCACATGTAACTACAAGGGGGCAGGCATGGGATCCCACAGCTTCTCATGGAAGGGGATCAAGGACAGCCAAGAGGAGAGGTGAGGAGGAGGTCTGCAGCCCCAGTGGGATTTGTAGGAAGTCGGCAGGCATGTTGTGGGGGTCCTAACTATAGCAAACACAGCATCAGGAGTTTTATCCCAGGCCCAGGTCAGGAACAGCATGAGGTCAACAGCCTGACATAACTGCCTTTTCTGAGGGAGGACCGAGCTCACTCCTGAGGGGGCACATGGTGGCAATGAGAGGGAAGGCAGACCCAAGTGCAGGGAGCGAGCAGGAGACGAGCACAGGGGCACCACTCTGGGAAGAACAAGGCTCTCTGTAGCTGGGGGTGAGGCAACGGACCAGCACTTATGCGGTACCGAGTGTGTGCAGCCCTCCTCCACTACACGAGAAGGATGGGATCTTTGCTCTTGAAATCGAGGCGTGGCAGATGAAGCACCGATGGAGGAAAGGCACCGAGCAGCAATCCCAGCAAGCAGGAAAAGCAATGTAGGAGTGCCAAGAAGGCACGGAGCCATCCAATGAGAAACGGGCACTTGGGGCTGGATTCCAAAGGGGTGACGGGGCAAGGGCAAGGAAGTAGAATGCTCAAGTTCCCTCATCATGGACCTTGGCGAGGAGGTGGGGAGAGGCTCCTGGGTAGGAGGGGGCAGGGACAGGGGTCCTGGGCCGAGGGTTTTGCAGGAGGCAGTCTGTCTGCCTGCTCGGTGGTCTTGGATAGGAGGCCACGATGCTCATAATGGGTGCAAGAGGTATGAGAGAGGCCCTGCAGGACCTGGTGTGGGGAGGTGGTGAGGCGACCATCGTGCTCCAGGAAAAGCATTCTGCTGTGTGCGTGAGATGGGCTGGAGGGAGACAGGCTCCCCACCAGCACTGGTGAGCGCTGCTCTGATTATGTGTCTGTTTATTTGTTCACTCTCCTGGAAGCTCTGCATTCACTTCTACGGAGGTGTGGGGGTGGTCAAGGGAACATGAGAATCCATCTCGAAGATGGGACTGGAAGGTTGATAATCTGGATTTCATCAGGATTAACGTGGGAATGATGAAGGGAAAGCCCCCTGGGAGCATCCTGGAGACTCATGAAGCCTTTTGTGCCTCATCTTAGGGGGTCACTGAGGTTTCCTGTCTAAAATGCCTCTGATATGGATCTCTCTGTGTACCCATGCATCCCCACCTGCACTCACACACATGCAAAGTGGGGAACTACTTGGTACTTGAAGAAGCTTTGGAAAGGTTAGGCTATGACTTGGAGACCTTCTGCGTTCCCGTTTTCGATTAGCACCATTAAGAGTTTAGGACTATTCACTGCTCGTGGTTCTTCATGAAGAATCCAGATGCATTCCCTGCCTGGCCTGCGGGAGTGCTCCTGCTTCTCGGGAGCCCCACCAGGCTAAGGGACGGAGCTCCCCATCACTGGCTGAAATCAGAAGAGAGGAGCGGGACCGCATCTCAGGGGTCTGTGGACATCTGTGTTCTGGGATCAGGACGGGGTGCGGGCGAGATGGAATGCATGGGACATGTGCCTTCTGAAACCTTTGGTGAGAGCTAGCAGATCCATCTAATGAACCTATCGAAGAAGCTGGGCTGGGACAGGCTGTCGTAGTCCTTCTCTTGGAAGATGGCGGAGCGATCCCCCAGGCTGATCTTCATGAGAAGGTCCATGTCGACGTCATGTCCCAAGGCCAGCACGGTGGGCATGACATTCTGCTTCTGCATGGAGTGGAGGGAGTCATTCAGGCTCATATCACCAGTAATGCCGTCGGTGATGAAGACACAGGAGAGCTCAGCGTTACGGTGGGCCCGCCTGCTGGTCCATGATGATGTTGTTGATGGCATGTATGATGCCGGTGCCGATGTGGGAGAAGGAGTTGAGGTATCGGATGTTGCTGAGGGCATTGTGGATCACCGTCAGGTTGGAGTGAGCGGGAAGATGACCTCCTACTCCCTCGCATTTCCTTACTGGTGGAGGGCCACTAGGGCATTCATGGAGTGGTTGTGTCTCCGGGCTAGGGTCAGCCTCTGTGCCACCTCCTCCACATAGCGGTGAGCCTTGTGGAAGTTGCGCTTCCCGATCCTCTCTGAGCCGTGCACCAGGAAGACAATATCAACAAGCCATTGGGTACATTGGGCTCCGTACAGTTCTGGGAAGGAAAGGAAAGATTCAGTGATGGGCAGGAAGGAAATCAGCCACAAGCAGGAGTGAGAGGACAGAGAGCCATCTGTCATGTCTAGAGTCCTGCCTCTGCCAAGGGCTGAGCCTATTGACTCATGGTTGGGGCGATGGGAAGATGATGGAGAACGTGATAGAGGACTCTGCGATGCATCATCACTGGTCAGATTATGAGCCAGGCCCACAAATGTCTGTTAGAAGACCCCTCTCTCCACTCATGGTGCCAGGCCCACTCCCTTGTCCTCACTGCCTGAGTCTAAACAAGGAGTTCTGGGGCTATCACTCAGCCCCATGGAAGACAAGCGAGGCAGAGATCTGGTGCTAGAGCACAGTCCATTTCTGAGTCAGCAGGTATTATCTGAAATCATACATTATCTAATTTTCCTGAAAACATAATGAGTATTTTAGGGGAGCAGTCTTAGCAACAGGCTGTGGTGGAGAGTCAGGAAGACTAGGGTTCAAATCCTGCTGCTGACACCCATGAGGTGTGTGACCATGGGAAGGTTACTTAACCCCCCAGTCGACTCCCAAGACTATCCCTTTCTGATAAATTGCCAGTCTGCATCAGCCAAAGGAGCTTCCACGTCAGAACTAAATCATAGGTCTAGTCTAAAACATATCCATCCCATCTCCAATGGTATTTCCTTCAGTTGTCCTGTTTAGCATCCTCTCCCCCCTCCCTCACTATCCAATCAAACCCCAAATGTCCCAATGGCCAATGGTCTAGAAGAGGCCCTCTAAGCAATTCCTAGTGGGTCAGTCCAATTTCCAGCTGTCCATCTCTGTTCTTACTACATACAACCTTCCAATCAATGTAAGTCAACCCAGGAAGTATTTCTCAAGTACCTACTATGTGCGAAGACAAAGGTCTTCTCTTAGTTCCAGCAATAAAACTAAAGCTAGGATACACTTTGGAGCCCACAAAACAATAGGAGGAATGCTAGAATGCTCTAAGCCATTACCAGGATGTGACCAGGGAGATGTCCTCAAGCTTTGGGATCCCATTGCCTTGCTGAAATCGGGCTATTGGGTGATGGGCTGGGAGGAAATAGGTACAGGAATACACAAAATGATGTCATTCCCCAGCTGCCAAATCTTTATCAACCAGGAAAGTCATTCTCCCAATTTTGTCCATCCTCAGTCTCCCCTCTGGTTACCTTTCTCCCTCCAGGCTACCTCTATCTTCATTTTAATCTGATAGTGAAGACAGCTACGTGTGGCTTCTGCATCCCTTCTGATGTAATAGAAATGTGCCAAGACAGATACATATACGTTTCAATAGAGCTCATTCATGTCTCAGGAATGAGAACACTTCATTCTTTCCCCCTTTGATTTTTTTCTTCCTTTTAGTTGATTTTCTTCCAGAAGTAGGGTGAATCTCTCTTTTGAAAATTATGCCTATAATTCCATAGATAGAGGGAGCTCCCAGTGAGAAATTCCCTCTGCCCATGCAGACTGACACCTACTCTGTACCTGACATCTTCTTAGTGGGCAGTTTGGGTCAACGAGAGGATGAACAACTCTCCAGACCTGCTCCGGGTCCCACAGCCAGTAAGTGTAAGAGGCAGGAGCTGAATCCAGGTTTTCCTCCCTCTGAAGCCAACACTTTATCCACTAAAGCAAGCTACCTCTGATGATTCTCTTTCCAATCCACCTCTGGAGAATATGGCCTCCCTGAAAGGGAGGGAGGGTAGAGAAGGCCTTTCCACACTGGGAAATGGCTGTTTTTGCTGCATTCTGGCTGTTGGCATTGTTAGGGCCACAGAGAAGATAGAACATTTGATTCCAAATCAGAAAACCTATGCTTAGCTTCTCTTTGCTGCACCTGTTTACTCCTCTGTAACATGAGGCAGTTAGATGAGATGACCCCCAAAGCCAATGACTCTATCTATCCCAGCAACTGTAATTGAATGGAATCACGGGACCACAGTTAGATCCACCGATCTTTGGCCTTTCTGTTGGCCCTGTACAAAGACTCCCAAACTCCTCCCCAATAATGACAGATAAGGTTATGGGTCAGAGGTCCCTCCAGTGAGTCCCTTCAGGGATCCTCCCCTTGTGGGCGGTATGTTGCTCAAGATTCAAAGGTAGCACCAAGGAAGTAAAACAGCAAACAGAACACAACACAGAAAAAAAATCACAGACAGTCACAACGGAGACCAGGTGGAGAAGGTATACAAAAACACAAATGGCCAACCTGAACCATAGTGAACACCTACTTTCTTCTCTGACCTGGCAGGAAAATCCACAAAGAGCAACATTGCAAAAATGGGCCAACGAGGCTCCAGGGAAGAATGCTTAGCACTGGAAAGTGAGTCACCACCCTCACTGCTGTTACTCTATTCTGAGCATCAAGGAGTATTTTGCACCATGAGTCTACAAAACCACAGCCAAACCAGAGAACTACAGCATTTCCTGGACACAGGTGCCACACTGGACTGGGGGAGTGGTCAGGGGACTCTTGCTCATCACCTACATTCCAGGCTATGTCCACAGTATGTCAAATATGTTGATTGGCATCAGGGTGAAGGGTGAGAAATGCCAATCACTGTTGGGCTCTTTTCAAACCACCAGATGTCTGTTGGATCATCCAATTAGACAGGGACCTCATTCCTTATCTGTTCAAATGATCTGGCAATGGTGGATGACCAGGCATCCTGGATTTGGGGAAAGGAGCCCTTTAGTTTCAGGGACTTCCCCAAAGCCAAATTCTGAATGTTGTGGCACAGAAAGGGGTTCCTTTGCCCTGATTTATTTAACTAAATATCACACCACATAAAATTTGCATATCACATCCAAGTGGAACTAGCCTTCTATCCCGTCCCTCATTTGCAGTGCAAATGTTAGCTTATTTCTTGATGTCATTGGGGATTTTTTCCCATGTCATTTAAAGATGATTCACATACAAATCTATTATTGTCTATATATAATATATATTTAAAAGTATATATCATCAATATACAGTGCCCAGTCTAGACTTGTTATCTCACCCATCCTCCAGGCTCACTCAGAATCCCGGGGAGAGCAGAGCTCCTGAGGCATTTTCCAACATAGAATTCTGTCCCCGTCCACTGGATTTACCACTCCCGTGCCTAGCGGTAGACCTTGCTGCCGGATTGCTGTGAGATAACTAGGTCTGGCTGTACATGACATAGCCTGGCTACGGACACCGGGAGCACCATCTAGTCTGCGTCTGGCACTTCAGTAGAGGGCTAGCACCATTTCCGGGTCCCCCACAATGTCCCCCACAATGACACCATCTTAAACGTGTCAATGAACAAGTCCATCCAGTCCTGCCTCTCGTCTCCAGTGGCGAACTTGGCTCGCTCAGCTGTATAGACCAAGACCGCCACCAGCTGGGAGTACGCCGCGGGGTCCTGGCTGTGCTTCGTGGAGTTTAGCAACTGTTCGATCAAGGGTATGGTCCTGGGAAAAGATATGTCGGGCCCTTCTTCTGTACGGAGGAAAGTAAGTGGGATTTCGGCTCCCCTTCTGCAAGGGAGTGTCAGAAGTAAATTTCAGGGCATTCTGGCATTGGGGTTGTGCCTAGTGGTCTGATGGATAGTGTGACCAAAGCGGCACTCCGCCGCTGACTGCAGCGACAGGGTAGAGCTTTGGAAAGGCTTAAGCCAAAGCATTGAAGGCAACTGAATCTCCCCCTAGCCTTGATCTGACATGGTCAGGTGAGGGAGCGGTGGGATTTAAGAACTGCCAGAGACCTGGGGATTTATCCAGCCCAGCCTCCTCATTCTACAGGCATGGAAACTGAGGCTTGGATTGAGGAAGGACCTCGCCCAAGGTCATAGGCGAACAGAGCTGGGAAGATCATTCAGGACTGCTAATGTCATGCCTATCCTTAGATAAGGCTTCATAAATACATGCAAGTGGTTAATTAGGTCTCTTGTCTTATGGGGCCTTCATGGCTGTTGCCTGGAGCTTAGAAGGAGAACTTCAGAAAGTCCATATTGCCCTTCTCTCACACATTTTTATCATTACACAGAGATGGATGTGAGCAGGTTGAACTGTTTATTTGAAGTGACTTGACCCTGTGGAAGGTCTTGACTCTGGTTAACAAAGAAGTTTCTTGGGCTGCAGAGATGGCAGAGTGGGGTGCTGCCTTCAGGAGGCCCACAGAAAGTTATTTGTTTAAGGAAATCTATGTGGACTTGTACAGTGTCTGCATAGCAACAGGAGGTCTGGTCAGCTCATTCAAAAATCCAGGTTATGATCTGGGTGTTTCCCTGTTTGCTGCCAAAAGGCAAGCTTGGGTAGAATTTTTACACAAGTTATACCTTGAAGGTATGTGGCCTGAATTAGTCATGCTTTATTTTAATTAAACATGTTAAATTAATTTTAAATTTAAAATAAAAAACTAAACTATTTTGACTTAAAAATGGTTAACTCTATTTGGGAGTTTTAGGAGAATGGATGGATTATCATAGGCCTCTGGCCATTCTTTCTCTTTTCCATTTTGACTTCTTTTCATCCTGTTGATGGCAAAAGGAGAAGAGTAAAGAACAGGACTCAAAATCAACGTGTTTGGGAGCTGCTGGCAAGGAAGTATTTTGCATCTGGCAAGCTCCTTAGCAACTTGTTGTTCTTAAGAAACATATTAATGAATTTGGAGAGGAGAATAGGCATCAAAATGGCCAGTATGTGTCAGATAGACAGAGTGGCCGGTCGACAGAGTCCAGTACTTTGGCGACTTTGTGGGTGCTGTCTAATTCTTGGCATGGCATGCTAGATATCTGAATACATTGGGGGATGTCCATGAAGGCAATGAGTCTATAGATGGACAATTTCTAGCTGGTAGATTCTTTGTGCTGGGGAGTGTCCAGCCCCCACAACTGTGAATTAGACCCAAGTCACTGGGGCAAATTCAAATGAGAGAGATGTAATGGATAGAAGTCCTTCCAACCATTGGCACCATTGGTGACCAACAGCAGCTTAGTGGACATGGACACAGGATTTTTTTTCTTTTTTTAAAATTTATTTAATATATTTGGTTTTCAGCATTGATTTTCACAAAAGTCTGAATTACAAATTTTTTCCTAATTTCTACCCTCCCCCCACTCCAAGATGGCGTATCTTCTGGTTGCCCTGTTCCCCAGTCAGCTCTCCGATCTGTCACCACCCCCTCCCCTCCCATCCCCCTTTCCCTTCTTCTCTTGTAGTGCAAGATAAATTTCTATGCCCCATTGCCTGTGTATCTTATTTCCTAGTTGCATGCAAAAACTTTTTTTGTTGTTGCTTTTGAATGTCTGTTTTTAAAACTTTGAGTTCCAAATTCTCTCCCCTCTTCCCTCCCCACCCACCCTCCCTAAGAAGGCAAGCAATTCAACATAGGCCACATGTGTATCATTATGTAAAACCCTTCCACAATACTCATGTTGTGAAAGATTAACTATGCTTTGCTCCTTCCTAATCTATCCCCCTTTATTGAATTTTCTCCCTTGACCCTGTCCCTTTTCGAAAGTGTTTGTTTTTGATTACTTCCTCCCCCTGCCTGCCCTCCCTTCTATAATTCCCCCTTTTTTATCTTCTTCCTC
This sequence comes from Trichosurus vulpecula, assembly GCF_011100635.1. Classification (NCBI taxonomy): domain Eukaryota; kingdom Metazoa; phylum Chordata; class Mammalia; order Diprotodontia; family Phalangeridae; genus Trichosurus; species Trichosurus vulpecula. The sequence goes on from NC_050579.1 coordinate 10,093,193, forward strand.
CTTCTTTCCTGTGCAGTAAGATGCCCATTTGTGTGTGTATGGTATTCCCTCCTCAGGTCAAATCCAATGAGAGCAAGATTTACTCATTCCCCCTCACCTGCCCCCTCTTCCTTTCCTGCAGAACCACTTTTTCTTGCCAGTTTTATGCGAGACAATTTACCCCACTGTATCTCTCCCTTTCTCTCTCTCTCAATATATTCCTCTCTTATCCCTTAAATTGATTTTATTTTTTTAGATATCATCCCTTCATATTCAACTCACCCTGTGCCCTTTGTGTATATATATATATATATATATATATATATACACATAGACACACACATATTATATATATATATGTATACACATATATATGTATGCATATTCCTTTCAGCTACTATGATATTGAGGTCTCATGAATCATACACATCATCTTTCTATGTAGGAATGTAAACAAAACAGTTCAACTTTAGTAATTCCACTATGATTTCTCTTTCTTGTTTACCTTTTCATGCTTCTCTTGATTGTTGTGTTTGAAAGTCAGATTTTCTATTCAGCTCTGGTCTTTTCACTGAGAAAGCTTGAAAGTCCTCTATTTTATTGAAAATCCATATTTTGCCTTGGAGCATGATACTCAGTTTTGCTGGGTAGGTGATTCTTGGTTTTAATCCTAGTTCCATTGACCTCTGGAATATCTTATTCCAAGCCCTTCATTCCCTTTATGTGGAAGCTGCCAGATCCTGTGTTATCCTGATTGTTTTTCCACAATATTCAAATTGTTTCTTTCTGGCTACTTGCAATATTTTCTCCTTCACCTGGGAGCTCTGGAATTTGGCGACAATGTTCCTAGGAGTTTTCTTTTTGGGACCTATTTGAGGAGGTGATCTGTAGATTCTTTTAGTTTCTATTTTACCCTCTGGCTCTAGAATATCGGGGCAGTTCTCCTTGATAATTTCTTGAAAGATGATATCTAGGCTCTTTTTTTGATCATGGCTTTCAGGTAGTCCAATAATTTTTAAATTATCTATCCTGGATCTATTTTCTAGGTCAGTGGTTTTTTCCAATGAGATATTTGACATTGTCTTCCAGTTTTTCATTCCTTTGGTTCTGTTTTATAATATCTTGATTTGTCATAAAGTCACTAGCTTCCACTTGCTCCAATCTCATTTTTAAGGTAGTATTTTCTTCAGTGGTCTTTTGGGCCTCCTTTTCCATTTGGTTAATTCTGCCTTTCAAGGCATTCTTCTCCTCATTGGCTTTTTGCAGCTCTTTTTCCATTTGAGTTAGTCTATTTTTAAAGTGTTGTTTTCTTCAATATTTTTTTTCAGTATTTTTTTGGGTCTCCTTTGGCAAGTCATTGACTTGTTTTTCATGGTTTTCTTGCATCATTCTCATTTCTAGTCCCAATTTTTCCTCTACTTCTCTAACTTGCTTTTCCAACTCCTTTTTGAGCTCTTCCATGGCCTGAGACCAGTTCATGTTTTTTTTGGAGGCTTTTGGTGTAGGCTCTTGGACTTTGTTGACTTCTTCAGGCCATATGTTTTGGTCTTCTTTGTCACCAAAGAAGGATTCCAAAGTCTCAGACTGAATCTGGGTGTGTTTTTGCTGCCTGGCCATGTTCCCAGCCAACTTACTTGACCCTTGAGTTTTTCATCGGGGTATGACTGCTTGTAGAGCAAAGAGTACTTTGTTCCAAGCTTTAGGGGATGCACCATTGATTTCAGAGCTATTTCTATATAGGCAGCTCTGCCACCCCAGCACTCCTCCTTCCTCAAGAACCACCAACCCAGATCTGACGCAAATCTTCAGCAGGCTCTGTACTCCTGCTCTGATCCGCCACTTAATTCCTCCCACCATGTGGGCCTGGGGCCAGAAGTAACTACAGGTGTAGTTCTGTAGCTGCACCTCCCGCTGCCCCTGGGGTGGTGGCCGAACCGCGAACTCCCTTCTCTGTTGTCTTTGGTGTTTGTGGGTTGAGAAGTCTGGTAACTGCCACAGCTCACTGATTCAGGGTGCTAGGGCCTGTTCTGCCCGGCTCATGGTCTGGCTAGTCCTGCTGCCTCCCACACTGAGCTCCGCTCCCCTCCTCTCCATGCATGATAGACCTCATCCAGCAACCATCCAGGCTGTCCTGGGCTGGATCCCTGCTTCCCTCTGCTATTTTATGGGTTCTGCAGTTCTAGAATTTGTTCAGAGCCATTTTTATAGGTTTTTGGAGGGATGTGGTAGGGAGCTCACGCAAGTCCCTGCTTTCCAGCCTCTATCTTGGCTCCACCCCCAGAAGTGGACATAGGATTTTAGAGCTGGAAGCAGACTGAGAAGACATCGCTAATTACAAAGCAAGGCAAATGACATAAGCCTTGGTGTGAAAAACCAAAGGGATTACTTTCTCTTGTTCCCTGAATGTCATTCTTTATGACGATCACTATCAATAAATATAATGGGTAGGGTAGGGTGTAAGCAGGAGGGTGAAAGGGGTGACTCACTTCCTGTTTTATCATTCCCTATTGGGTCCCTCTGTAGGATTTGCCATCTCCATCCATAGTAGCCATGATGGAGGGCAGAACACCCTGTCTGATTCCAGTCACAGGTTGTGGCTGGCCATCTTGCAGATGCATGGTATTAGTCATGCCATTAGAGGGGAATGGGGAGAGAGAGTGTGGAGGTCAGTGAAAATCCATCCTCACTGCTGTGGATGCCCAAAGCACACAGCCCATTGAGGCACAGAGCACAGACATGCTGTCACCAGATACACCACCACCAAAGCAGCCAGACTCAATTATGTCTGCCCTGGAAATCACCTGGTAGTCTGAGTCCTTGGTGGAGGGGGCTAAAGAGGCAGCAAAGCCTGACATGCATTTATTTAGGAAGGGCACTGGGAACCTCTGTGTGGAGCTTTTGAGTCTGCATCAATGAGGGGAGGAGGCATGGAGGTTCTATTTCAATGTGAACCCATATGGGAGAAGTTGAATTAATAGAGGTCACCTCCTCAGAGAAACCCAGACTGCAGCAGAGAGGAGAGAACTACAGAGCAAATTTGGGAGTCAAGGCTCTGTTTGTGTTTTGCTGTTGGGTTCTGTTGGCTTGAAGTAGAGTGTCCAGCTTGGACTCAGGCTATGAGTGATGGGCACTGTGGAAGAATGAATATTCCAGCTTCAACTTGAGTCCTACTGGGGGTGGGGGTAAGCTTGGGTTCTCCCAGTCTGGGCCAGCAAAGGACAACCTCTGAGCAGTCCCGCTAAGCTGGAAAGATGTTGAGTACATGTGGTGTACAATGGACTCCGACTCTGCAGCTGTTCTAAAGACACTGAGTATGTGGTCTACACCAGACTACGCCTCTGCAGCTGCTCTAAATTCAGGGGCTCATCACCTGATTGGCCTGAGGCAATTCACTTTTTGGTCTCAGTGATTGGAAGACCTACTGAATTATGGCTGAAATTTAGAGCTAGAAGGGACCCCAGAGGTCATTGAGTGTAACCTCTCAATTTATATGCTAAGAAACTGAACTCAGAGACCCCACCTATGGCCTCTCTGGACAAGGCTGGATGGGCGTCAGTGGAGGAAGGGGGTCCAAGACCTTGGAAAGATGAAGATATTTGAATCGAATAGCTTAGATCTGCAAGCAGGGACCCTGGGCAAGCCCACATTGTGCAATTCTGACCCTGTAATGCAGGTTGGCATTTAACTGGCACTGACCAGGCAGAGAAGTCAGCAGAGCCCAGTTTACCTTCTCAATGGGCTGATTGAGCATCCTGTCCTCCCTAGAGGCTGGGAGAGCCCATTGGGGTGCAACCAAATCTTTGTCAAAGGTCTTAGACTTTTCAAAGCACTCCTCCCCCCATGGCTTCATTTGACCTTAGCAGTAGCCCTGGAAGGTATGTGGGGCAGATATCATTAGCTCCTTCCTACAGGTGAAGGAATGGAGGTCCAGAAAAGTCTTGCCTAAGGTGTCCCACATCCTTAATGGCAAAACCAGGACTCAAACCCAAGTCTCTCTATGCCTAGCTCTGAGCTCCCTTCAGTGGCTCACAATTGGCCCTCCCTGCTGATACACATTTTTAGCCAATATTAGTGTTTCACCTCCACACTGTCTCCTTGTGCCCCAGACACCTGCCAGAGGGGTCTGCCCTGGAAAGAGGATGGGAGCCAGACTGCTAATGACCCCCAAGATGGAAAACACCACACCTTACACAACCTTTGGAAAATCCCTCCAAGTTAAAGACCACTAAATGAGGCTCCACCCTCAACACCTGCAGGAAGGCTTAGAGCTGACATCAAGTTCAGGTCAGCACCTCTTGATCCCTGGTTTGGCCTTTGTCAGTGTGGGCCCTGCCAATGGGCTGGCCATCTGGCTGCCCCTCCCTGTGCTTGGCTGCAAACCTGACCTCATCAGGCCCTCACCAGGCCTGATGGGACCAGAGGTCTCATGCTGCATCTGACCCAACAGGAAGCTGCCTCACAGGAAACCAAGACCCTACTAGACTGACCAAAATAGACAGGGCCATTGTCCACGGGAGTCATGCAGGGGAAGGCCTCTTGGCAGCAGATGACAGGGGAGAGCCAGCAAGCAGAGTGTCCACATGGGTCTAGCTTATTGACTGGGCTTAGGGTTATTAGTTTATCATCTAATAACAAATGAATTTTTCTCAGGCAACTCTGAGACTGTGAGCTACAGATGGGATGCTGTCTGCATTGTTGGAAGGTGTCTCCACACGGGAACTCATCTTTCCCTCTCCTTGCTTCCCAACCCCTCAACATATACATACACACCAGCGAAACCAAGGGTGATCCCCTCAGGCTTTGCTTTCCTTTTCTCTATAGCCTGCTGTATTTAGAGCTTTCAAGCACTCCACATATCACTGGTACAAACCTACCCTCGGCTGATGGTGATCACAGCCCTTGTGAGACTTGAGAGATGGCATGTCCCAGTCCTATCAGCACTGTGAGCCTAGAGGAGCCAGATGAGCTGCCCTCTGGAGCTTCCTAGCCTCTTGACCTTCTCACTTCAGGTTTCACTCTAGTCCAGCCTCTCTGCCCCCAAGGGTCCTTCCCTGTGCTTTCATCCCCCAGGAAGAGCCCCAAGCTTTTGGGTGGAGGGCACACTGTGGCATTGGGCTCAAACTGAATGTAGGTTTACTCTGTCACCAGGGTCCCCTTTGCAGCCAGGGGGTCCAATGCGTCCCCGCTTCCCCTAGACCAGGAACAAAGGAAATGAAGATGGAGTGAGAAAAGGCTCTGGGATCCTTTCTGGCCTGGGCTTTTGGCTACCTCTGTGTGCGTTATTCCTGTAGCTCTGTGGTCTCTAGAGCTGTCAGGGGCATGAGAGGGCATGGGACTTGCCCAGGGTCATTCAAACAGCAGAGCCAGTGGTGGCCCTACTGGGATTCCCAGGTGCCACGTGTCAGCAGGCAGGCAGCCTGTCCTCAAATAGCTTATTGCCTCCTGGCAACTGTACAGACAAACAAAACAGCTTCTAAAGCATATCTCAGCCTTCAGCTATGCCCTTAGAGTGGGTGTGGGCCTTGGAACCACTGTCCTGTTTGGGGCTCAGGGGCATTTCTGAGCCAAAGGGACTGCAGAGGTCATATTGTCTCAGCCCCTCATTTTGCAGAGGAAGCCCAGAGTGACTTGTCCAAGTAGATGGTCACCCCCAGGTTGCAGCTGGAATGGACCTCAGTGTTATCAAGGCCAACCAGCTCATTTTATGGATGGGGAAACTGAGGTCCAGGAAGGGGGGGGAGATTTGCCTAAGCTACTTAGTGGTAAACCCAAATATCCTTATTCTAAATCCCTGCTATGGACTCTTCATGGGAAATGGAAAAGCCACTCATAGCATCACTTTCCTTGGGTCTGTGGAGGGGTAGAAGGCACCCACAGGTGGGCACAAGTAATTTTCAGTGGGAATATTGCAGACCCACCAAAAGAGAAGGTGAGTTTACTGTGGGAGAGACTTAGATTAGAGCAGAAGATGAAGGTGCTGCAGTCTCGAGGAAGCTGCTCATCAGGTCGAGGGCCTCAGCAGCATGCTGGAAGGAGGCTAGACCAATGACCAAGGGCCCAGGTTCCTCTCTGTGGGCACTGAGTTAGCTGGACAACTGTCTGCTTGGGTGCAGGTGGGCTCAGTCCTGCCTAGGCGCTGGGTCCCCTTGAACCTCCTGGTTCTACGGCTCTTCCCCAAGGGCCCATTTGCCAAAAGGGAATTTGGGAAGGTCCAGCCCTCCATGCTTGCTCTGTCCTTCCAGTTGAAGCCCTGTAGGCAGCGGGGTAGTCATGGGGATCCCAATGTGGCCACCGATACCTTCTGTCTATCTGTCCCATTCTTGCCTGCCAGCCCAGCAGCTCCCTGGCATGAAGAAAAAGAAGTTACATTCTTGCCACGTGTGGACCTTCAATGAGGATAGGAAACATCAGAGAAACAGAGGGAGCCAACTGCTGACTTACCCTTCTTCTGTCTCCGCCATATTCACCCTGCACAGAAAGGGACATGGGGTTAGGCTTGGCCCTTCCCACACGGCTCACACATTTCACAGACGTAGAGCTGGGAGGGACCAAGGGGCTACCTCATCCAAAGTCCCACTTTATAGTTGAGGAAACTAACATCCAGGGAGGAGAAGTGACTTGCCCAAGGACACACAGGTGATAAAAGTAAGAGATGGGGTTTGGACCCAGGTCCTTTGCCTCCAGAGCCATGTTCTTTCCACTGTACCTGACGAGACTCGAAATATTCAGGGCTCTTTTGCTAACTCCCCACCCCCATCTCATGACTTACCCTCCTCCTCCCAACCAATATCATTTATGAATATAAGAACTTCACCAAAATGTTTCTATTTTAAGGAAAGGCAGCTCCCCTGGATGAGGAGGAGGTGCTCATGGAAAAGGGAGCTTCCCTGACAGTGATTAAACCCAGAAGCATCTTACCTTCTTGCCTTTCAAACCAGGGACACCCTAAAGATAGAAGGAAAAAAGAAATAAGATTATAATGAATGCCATCTTGACTAATAAAAGCTAGCAAGAGTTTGGGGGGAAATGGAGAAGATACTGAGGAGAAAATCAGTTTGTGTGGTGGGAAGAAAGAGAAGAAAAGGAAGAGGAAGAGGAGGAGGAGGAAGAAGAAGATGGGAAGAAGAAGAGGAGGAGGAGGAAGAGGAAGAAGAGGAAGGAAGAGAAGAGGAGGAGGAGGAGGAAGAGGGAAGAGAAGAAAAAGAGGAGGAAGAATAAGAGGAAAGATGAGGAAGAAGACAGAAGAGGAAGAAGAAGACAACATCCATTCCTGTGAGGTCTGAATGTTGGCTTACAAAGGGCTGCACACCCTGCCATGGCCTGGTGAGATGTTTGTTCCCATTCGACAAGAGGAGGATCATGTGGGTCATAATGGGGAAAGGATCCACCCAGACTAACAGAGACAGCCAAGACTTAGACCTGATCTCTTGAAAAAGAGGCTGGGGTCGGGGGAGAGGTGTATGATTTAAGCCAGGCCCCGGGGCATGTCATCAAGGGTTGCCACCGACTGTCTTGCTGCTCTCACTGGGTTTAGATGGAGGAGGTTCTGGACCTGAGGCTGGGTGCACCCCTGTGGTGGGGCCTCTTTCTCTCTGATCCCCACTTCCCTCCCCCAGCTGTCAGGATGGTCCCACAGAGTGTTGCTTCCTTGGCAATGGAAGCCAGGGCCTGAGGAGAGGGAAGTCTGAGAAGCCTGTGGACTGATTTGGGTCAAACTGGCTTTGGCCAAGTTTCTCCAGGCTCTGCAGGAGCATATTTGACAGTAACAAGAGTTTTACCCCATTTTAAAGACATAGAGACTATTGCCCAGAGTGGGGGCCCACTGGAGGCTGGCAGATGACAGAATCAAAGACTGTTAGGAGGGGAGTTCTCCATCAGAGCTAGGCCTGCCCACTCATTTTAAGAAGAAAATACCAAGGGCCAGCCAGAGTGGAGAAGTCAGTTGCCCAAGATCAGTAGCAGAGATAGGAAAAACGAATGGTCCTTTGCTTCCTAGTCAAAGGATCCCAAAGGCCCCTCAAGGCTCTCAGTTACTTGAGTTTTGGGGCAGCTGCCTGATGCTATCCTGGGTCTAGAGCTTAAAAGTACTTCAGAAGCCACATAGTCCAACAGCCTCTTTTTACAGAGGAGGAAACTGAGGCCTGCAGAGAGCTGGGGACTTGTCCAAGGTCACACAGACAATATGCAAATGTTAAGATGGTGAGGATCAAAGGTGGGATTTGAACCCAAGTGCTCCATTTGGAACCAGAGGCAGCTTTTGGCTGATGACACTGCACCCCAAACTTTCATGCCTTGTCAAAGACATGCTGCCAGCCCAGAGTATCTTGCCTTGGGTCTGGGGAAGCCAATGGGGCCCTCAATGCCTTGGTCTCCCTGAAAAGAAGAGTCAAAGCGGTCAACGGTCAGTGGGGATGCCACACGTGGCCCTGTGCCACACCAGCCCCGTGCATCCTCAGTGAGTGGGAAGAGGAAGTCCAACACTCACCTGCCATCCTTTCTGCCCAGGTTCGCCTGGCTCACCCATGTTCCCCTTGACACCCTGAAAACCAGCACAGGAGAAGCAGTGAGTTGCTAGGAATGACAACTTGCCAAGGTTTGCTAAAGCCCAGTCCAGATGTTGGCCCCTTGAGCCTCTCACTAACCTATGAGGGAGTGTCTACATTTTCCAGATGATGAACCTTCAGCTGAAAGAAGGTACATCACTTGCCCAAGGTCACACAGCTACTAAGTACTGGACTTGGGCCATTTTCCCTGGATGTCTCCTGTGCCGGGAGTGCTCCCTTTCTCCATCTCTGCCTTCTGCCTTCCCTGGATCCCTTCAAGTCCCAGTGAAAATCCCACTTTCCCCAGAAAGCTTTTCCTAATTCCTCTTGAAGCCAGTGTCCCTTGTCTGCAGACAGCCTCTGGTTTCTCTTGTCCTACTCTTTGTTTGTATGTAGCCATTTGCATCTTGTCTCCCCATTAGACTGGAAGCTCCCTGAGGGCAAGGACTTCCTTTGCCTTTCTTAATATCCCTGGTTCTTAGCTCAGGCCCTGGCACAAAACTGGTTCTTAAGAAATGCTGGTTGACCCTACTTGACTCCACATTCACCTGGCTCTTTGTACTTTTTTCTGGCCTCTTGTTAGCTCGTTAGCTTCTGACCCAGTGCACATCCCTGGGCCTATTGGTCCTGGCTTTGTGGGTCAGCCCACAGCAGCCCTCACTGCGATGTTCTAATGACATTCAGGGGGCTCTCTTTCTGAGAAAGGCTGTGGTGGCTCGCTAGAGATCGCTAGATGTTTGTACAGCAGTGAAGACAAACACTCTGATTGGCCATAGTCTTTTTTAGTTCAGCAAGGCAGAGACAGCCTCCATTTCAAAGCTACATAAACTCATCTGATTTTATTCAAAAAATGATTTATGACCTTAAGTTTAGACTGCAGCAAACCAACCATGGCTGATTAACTGTAAACATGTTGAGTTAAACATACTTTATAGCCAATTAAACAGACTTTATTGTCTAATTAGCAATGTTTAGAAAATAAGTGACTTTCCACAACAACAAAAATGTCCACACAGCTCTTCAGCTTCTCCCTCTTTTCCCCTTCAGTTTTCTTTGTAATTCATCTCATGTTTATATTGTCCTTTTTATTTTTAGGTACCATGGAACACAGACTCATAGATAAAGCATAGGTGAGTATAGAAGCAGGTTAAGCTTGGTGGTTCTCAAAGTTAAGAACAGAGAATGTACAATTTTAGTCAACCCACAAACCAGTGTTCCTTTCTCTTACCTCTCAACGATCAGGAGCGGTATGACTCTAAAGGGAGCTCTTTGGCTTTCATACAGACTAACAAATGATGATGGATGAATGGATGGATGGAGTGATAGATGGATGGATGGATGGATGGATGGATGGAGGGATGGATGGAGGGAGGGATAGATGGATGGGTGGAGGGATGGAAGGGAGGCAGGTCCTAAATCAGGAGTGCTAGCTGAGGACACTGTCCTAATGCTTAAGATGACTGGGTTGTCATGGCTTACCTTCTGTCCTCGATAACCCTTGGGACCAGAAGGACCTTGGATCTGCAGGCAGCTCACCTTGTAGCACTAAAAGGAACCAGAAGAGATATTGTGTCAGGATGGGTGGGATACTCCAGTGGGAGGAGGAAGCCAAACACCCATCTACATCCTTTCCAAAACTTCTCTAGAAGTGTGGTGAAGTGATGTGGTCAATGAGTGGACCCAGAGAGAGTGAGGTTAAACAACAGAGAGAGTGAGTCTCTGACTGAGACCTGACTGAGACTGAAGGGCCTATTAAGTAGGAAGGTGGTAGATGGTCGATTTGCCCAACTGGCCTCTCCCCTTTCTAGTCCACCCTTTATTTAGTTTCCACAGAATAAATATATATATATCTGTATTCGGAATGCAGCTGCTATAATGTGGAGGTCCTTGAAGTTTTTTGCTGTTAAGGGGTCCTCATATCCGAAAAGCTTGGGAACCATTGGATTAGAGAGAATGTCACATACCTAGGTGTTCTATTTCTTTAAATCTTACTTCTAATTGCAAGCCTTATTTGCTGCTTAGCATTTATGTGGACCTGTTTTAACGGCACCAATTAGTCATTTTCTCTTTGTTCCTTATCCTATGAGGACCCCAGTTGTTTGAGCCATGAGATCATTGGTGTCTTGACAGCAGCCTATCCCCTCCCTCTAATACTCTTCAGAAGAAATGCCTTGTCAGGTGCTGGCCTTGAGAGCCAAGCCTGGGAGGTGGCAGTAAATGTCCCAGGCTCAGAGTCCACTTCACCAGGCCAGAGCAGTGCCGTCGTGTTCAGACCGGAGGGGATCTCTGATGTTGACTAGGCCAACTCTCTCATTTCACAGATGAAAAAGCTGAGTCCCAAAGAGACAAAACGACTAGCCCAGATCAGACAAGTCTTAGCAGGGCAGCCATTCAGCCAGCCCTACAAAGTCTTGTGGCCCTTAGATGGGGCTCTTCCACAGCTCTGTATGTGAGCAGCAGGCAGCTTTGGGGGCCCTTGTCTCTAAGGCTTGCAGGGGGCTCAAAGGACTGCCTGTGGACTGAACCCCCTGAATCCCCTGTGAAAGGCTACCTTCCTCTGCTGGGCCTGTCCTAACTTCCTTCTTTCCTGGGCCCGACTGCTGGAAGCAGTTAGCCTTTGATCCCAGGGGCAGGGGCAGAGGCAGGGTCTGCAGGGTCAGAGGCAGGGTCCATAGGGGAATTCAGCAAACACACAGGAAGTAGCAATGATGAAGAACTGAGCGGCCATGGGGACTCTGGGTGGGAGTGCATCCAGAAAGGCCATCTCGGCCCACACTCTAGGCTTGGGCTGTGCCAGTTACCCTCCCCCACCCCCCTCCTCATTACCACTGGATAACAGGCTAGAAAACAGTGCCAGCTCACCTCTGAATATGCTTCGTGTTTCTGCCAGGAAGGAAATAAGAAAGCAAAACTGGTTAGATCTGTGATGGAAACATGGTCACTCTAAGGCTATTACTTTGGACAACCATTCTTCACTGTGTTGGCATTAATGAAGTCACTTGCTCTTTGGAGAAGTCATGGTCCAGGGCTCCCCCATGTCTGAGCAATGCATTGGATGGGGGACCCTGGCCTGAGCCTTCCAGAAAGGAGAGGAAGCAGGCACACATTGTCCTAGCCAGGCTGACTAATTGCTCACTTGCGCCCTCCAGTGGCACCATGACTCACTTGGATCCCACTAAACCTAGTGACTCCTTCATTGGAGGGGCATCCCCACTTTGAGAGTGGTCCAGTGCTCTTGCCCTCTTCCCCTCCCAGGACCCTGGGAGTGCACAGTCACCCAGCTCAGGAGCAGCAGAGGTGGAATTAGAAGCCAGATCTCCAGAGCCGTCCCTCCCTCCCAGATCCATCCCCTTACCATGACCTTGATGATCCTGTCAATGGTGTCCTGGTCAATAGATGAGTCCTCTCTGATGGTGAGGTAGTTGTTTTGGTAGAGCTCATGGGGGAGGTTGGCGATTTCTCGAAGCCCGTGTTCATTCTTGTTCTGGTTGAGGGCCACCGAGAAGAGCTTGATGCCCATGTCCCGGGCTCTTTCAGCCTGCATCTTGATGCTGCCGCATGGGCTCCCAGTCACGTGCCTGTCAGTGATTAATATGGCAAAGTTCGTGCCCTTGCTGGGATTTCTCATGATTTCCTGGGTCATATTGATGATGGTGCAGTCTGTGAAGGTGCCTCGGTGGAAGGACCTGATTTTCTGGAGCCAGGGGGCTGAAGATTTCCACCTCATCAGAGAAGTTCAGGCCTCCATAGTTCCAGCAGATGGCTACCTGGTCACGGTAGTGCTGGTTCTTCAGCTCTCTAGTGAACTGGAGAAGGAACTGCTGCATTTGGCTCAACAGGCTGCCTATGGGAGACTGCATGGTCACGATCTCCGAGGTGTCCAGGACAAAGTTCACATTGATGGGGCAGTCTGTTTTCTCTGTGTGGGAACAGAAAGTTGTGGGCATCATCAGCACCACTCGCTAAAGCTTAGAGTGAATTAGGAACAGTAGCTGCCATTCTGTGTCCCATTCTACAGGCCTTTACCTACCTGGCCAGTTGAAAGATGAGTGGACTCAGTGGGGGTCAGTACATAGAGCCCTGGCTTGGCCTCCAAGGACCCAGGCCTGAACCTCACCTCGGCCCTCTCTGGGCAGGTTACTTAGCCCACCTGCCTGAAAGCCTCAGCTTCCTCATCTGTAAAACAGGGGCTAGGGGACCTCTGGGGTCTCTTCCAACTCTTGAGGGAGGGAGGAGCCCCCACCAAGCCTGTGAGGTGGACACTGTGGGTCTTATTTTCCCCATTTTGAAGATGGGTCATTGAGGTTCAGCATAGTTGAGGAATTTGCCCAGCACCCCGTAACTGGCGTAAGAGGCCAGATGGGAGCCCAGGTCTTCCTGATCCCAAGACAAGCACTCCATTTGCTGTTCCACATGCAGAAGGCTCTGATGAATCACTGCCTGACAGCATCTCTCTATGCATGAGCACTGGATATAGTCCTTCCTTGAGGACACATCCCAGGATCAATCAGCTGAGACATGACATCGAGGGACAAATCAGGAGACTGTAGCAGGAGTCCAGGTGAGGGGGAGGGGACACGGGGCTGAAGCGACTGAAGAGGCCATTGGGCCTCAGCCCTCACTTGACATTTGGGGAAACTGAGGCTCAGGGATGTGAGCAGATGGCCCAGGGTCACGTACACATACTGATGTGAATATGCCTACTATGTGTGCATGTATTACTTGCATGTGTATCCATATGTGTGTATATCTCTTCCTGCCTCAAAGTCTATCTACACAGACACACATACATACGCATACACACAGGATCAATGATCATCTTTCTGCAAATGGTTTTTAGATCTACATATCCAACCCTGACCTCTCTTCTTCTCTGTATCCCTAGCACTTAGCACAGGGACTGGTGCATAGTAGGTGATTAATAAATGCTAGTTGGCTGACACCTCACATCAATCATAAACATTTATTAAGTGCCTACTGTATTCCAGGCACTATGTTAAGCCCTGAGGATACAAAAACAGGCAAAAGACAGTCCCTGCCCCCGAGGAGCTTCTAATCTAATGGGAGAAACAAGATACGAACAAGTTATATGCAGGATAAATAGGAAACAAGTAACAGAAGGAACTCAGAGAGCCCGGGAAGGCTTCAGGTGAAAGATGATATTTTAGGAGTGACTTAAAGGAAGCAGAGAGGTCAGAGTCAGAGCAGAGGACAGAGCATGTTGCAGGCCTTGGGGTGGCCAGAGAGAATGCCCAGAGCTGAACAATGGAGGGTCTAGTTTGTGGGAAAGCCAGGAGGCCGGGGCACTGGACCAAAGAGGATGTTCGGGGAGGAAGCGTGGGGGTGGGGGGTGATGAAGGGCTTTGAATGCCAAGCATTTTGTGTTTGATCCTATAAGCACTAGGGAGTCCCTGGAGTTTATTGAGTATGTGTGTGTGTGTGTGTGTGTGCGTGTGTGTGTGACATGGTTGGACCTGTGCCTTGGGAATATCACCTTGGTGGCTGAGTGGAAGATGGCCTGGAGCAGGGAGAGACTTGAGGCAGGCAACACCTGTTGGACATCTCAAACTGGTGGTCTTGTAGATCTCTCAAATTCAACAGGTCCAAACAGAACTCATTCTCTTTCCCCCGAATCCCCTTCTCCACCTTCTAAACATCTCTACTACCGTCAAGGTACTAGCACTCCCTCGTAAGCCAGGCTGGCAACCTTGGTGTCGTCCTGGACTTCTCGCTTGTACTCACTCTACAAGTCCCACCTGTCATCCCATCTAATCATTCATACTTTCCCAGCATCTCTTGTTCACGTCTCCTTCTCTCCTGACGTCTCATCACCATTCAGCACCTTCTTCTCCCCTGCGATTGAAGGGCTGGAGGGCTGAGCTTTAAGGAGGACTGTCAAAGCCTTCCTTTAGAGAGGGCTCTCAGACTTCCATCATAGCTCTGCTTGGTTCTGACTCCATGGAACATGATGCCCCCCACACTGGATACCCTCTGATGACCCCCTCCCCTTTACAGCTTCCTGTTGGGTGCTGTCTTCCCTGATTGGATTGTAAGCATCTTGAGGGCAGGAACTGGCTTTCTTTTTCTTATTTGCTTCCCCTGCACTTAGGATGTTTTACCCTGCCATATTTGGTGTGTCACGTGTCCCTGCTTTTTTCCTTCTTTAGGAAATTTCTGTGATCAGAGCAAGTAGTCAGTATAAGATACAAGCTCTTTGGGGTTATCTTACTGGGCAATCTATTATTTTTTATCTAGAACTGGAACATGTGCAGAAATTTATGAAAACTTCTTAAGACTCACCTTAAGATGTTCCCTTTGTTTAAACAGATTCTAAGAGCAGCAGTATTTTACCCTGTGATCAGTCTCTCACTATTACTAATGTGAGATTTCATTACAACACCTTTTTGACTAAGATACTTTGTGATATCTAGGAATTCTGCAATAACTAGAAATTTCATTTGCTACAATACTTTGGGAATTTATGTTACTTCAGCACACTTTACACCAACTTAGTTTTAATGAATCTCAATTTTAAAGATTTATTTTTTCCTTTAAGGTGAAAAAGAAAGCTATCATTTTATAAGTTTTCAACCAATTTTCTTCAGAAAAGTTTAGTGATCATTTCTATTAACATCAGGACAAATTTTAAAACTGTTTTCAAAGGGGAACACTCAGAAGAAGTGTTAAAAGTCTTTTTGGTGGTTTTTAGAAGCCCTACTAAACTTTCATTTGCAAGATAATTAATTGCCAAATTAATGGAATGAGTCATAAAGCAGGAGAGGTCTTGCTGTTTTGACCTAAATTTGCAGTCATTCCACGGCCTAAGCAACAGTTAAATTAATGTTTGAACTTATTATATGTAAAAGATTCAACTTCTGAAGTATCTCTTTCTTCCATAGTGAATATAATCAGAAAGGAAAATTATGTAGCTTGATTTGAAAATTGATAGTTCAACCAAATTTCTACTAGTCATTTTCTTACTAGTCAGTTTTTGGTCGTTGTTTGTTAACTCTCCTTGTCAGATTTGTCTCTTCTAGGCTCAGGTCACTTGCAAATGACAGCTCAAACTGGATACCAACCTCTGCCCAAGGCCACTACATATCACCCCCTGGAGCTGGCACCAACCAACTTCCAGACATTGGCTACAGACCCAACTCCTTGAATGAGGGACCCTGGGAGGCAGGAACAGCTCCATATCCTCTCTCAGCATGAAGCAGTTCCAGAAGCTTAGAACTTCATCCCTTACCCCAAATGATTTTGGGTCCCATCTATTTAAGGGGGGGAATGATGGGGTACTGGGGTGCTTGTGCTTGGACTCTAATTCTAACATTTCTCCTCAGCCTCTGCTCGGGTGCCTGTGCCTGGACCCCAGTTCTAAAATCATGTCTCTCCCTAGTTTCAAAGCATTGACCCTAGCAGTTTCTCTCCAGTTCAAGGACAGCATGCCTTAGCAAAACATTTGCCTCTTCTCCTGGTACAGATGCCAGCCGCAACATAGAATTTATTGGTCCGACTCCTTGTGTACATGCTAATTGGCTGTGCACTGGGACATGACAATATTTACTACTTACTGACCTTCCTGATATGTATCCTAGACATAGTCAAATGTATACTCCTTTACATTCATCTTGTCTAACAAGACATTTAAAGGGAAATGAGTTGCGTGGCTAGTTATTATACCCTATTTAAATGCTGATTGGGAGAAGGTGCCAGAGCCTGGATCATCCTCATCCCGGACAGGTGGTTTTGGCTTCATGGGTATGAAAGTTGGATCCAAAGTTTGGGTAAGAAGTAAGCCCACAGATAGACCAAAGGTCGCCGAAATTATTCTGAAGGGAAAAGTAACACTGTATTAGTTTGCTATCCTGGTGAAGATGCTTGGCATGTTGCACTCAACTATGTATTTTTGGGTGAATGAAGTGCCTTTTAGGGATACTGATCCTGTCCTACACACCCGCCCAACCACTAAGACACACCTCTTAAATAGTCAGAGTCCCTAATAGCTGTGTTAATGTAACCCTGTGTATGCAAAAAATAATGATACATTATAATATTACTTTTCCCTCCATTGAAACCATGCACTCGAAGCAAAAGAGCTTGGCATGACACTTTGCTTGGTGGAGCAGGAACAGGTTTGGGCATAGTAAATTCTCTAGATATTGAGACCCTTTCCAGCAGACTGCACAGTGCTGGACAGGATGTGTCCCAAGCTTTAACTATTAATTCTCAGTGGCTGCCCACGACAATCCTACCCCACCAACTTACTCTAAATTATCAGAAACAATTTCTGACAGTTTTTAATTCCTCGACCCTTGCTACTTTATATGCCTAAACTAATGTTTCCTTGCTATTTAATTGGACACAATGTTCTACGGAAAATATGTATATATTATTACAAAAAGAAAACGCCCAAAGATTGTTACAGACAGAAGACTGCCAACTATGGGACGTTTTAGTCAAAGACTATATACCCCCAGATCATTGTAGTATGCTCTAAATGTACTGGCAATTCGTGTATTGGCACTATTATGCACTTCAAGGTGTCCTCTGTTGCTATGATGTGTAACTTCCATGTTATCCCTTTCGTACTACATGACTACTTTACCCCACATTGATGGACAATATTTAGATTCTTACAACACAACCCATTCTCTAAGTGACTGTACTAGCTCTAATCACGCACTTGTGCGTGGAATGGCCATGCAACAGATGGAGCCCTGTCTGCTTAACCATTCCTCCAATCTGTGTGACCTTACTCTGTATCCCACATCTAATTCTTTTATGTTATATGAAGTTTCTGCTCAGTGTATCTGCATTGTCTCTAACAGCCCCTTTGCTGGATGTTTAACCAATGCGTCTTGTCTCCATTGGCATGATGATGATTTTGACTTTTCTCCTGACCAAGTGGATGAGGTAACTCTTTCTTGGGCACCCCAACCTTTACCTTTACCATCTACCTACTTATCACTAGATCCTCTAATTCACATACTGAATTCCTCCTTACAGCTTAAGCAACTATTGAAAAATAATCAGAGAGCGCTCAATGAACATCGAATTCCGACTCACATAGTTGCTGGCAAATTACTAGAGGCCTCGCATATAGTCAAGTCTTCACTGTAGTACTTGGAATTTTATGTTTGTGTAATTGTTACATGTTCTTTCGAATGAAACAAATGTATACCAAAATGACCCCTGAAATTTTCACGGCCTACACTGTAATATGTCAGATCTTAAGGCCGAATGAATGATGAATCATTATATCCACATATATGGATATATATGGAGATATATAAAATCTTCCATATTACAGTCCAGGCCCTGCACGTCCTCTGCATGAACCTTTGGACTCTCCTGCTTGGAGATGTGATAAGCCTTGAGTAAAGAATGACAAACCTCCAGACTCTCCTTCTTGGAGATGTGATAAGCCTTGAACAAAGGATAATAAACATTCTCACGAGACCCCATTTTGAGGGTTGGCTCCCCTCCCAATGGGAACATCCAGGGTAGTTGACAGCGAGCTTTGTTCATGATGCTATTTAAGTCTCCATGTGGGTGAGTCACATTGGAATTTCACCCATGGAGAGGACTCTCTGCCTGGGATCTTCCCATTTGGGACCCTGATAAGCTGTACCCAGGATTCCCCAGCTTGAAAACTCAGGTGCCAGAGTTCCCCGAATGGTGATGCTTTCTGTTGTCTGTCTGTGTCTTTGTTGCTTTTCATTGTGTTAGTTGTGTTATTAGGAATTGTTAGTTATTGCTGTTGTAAATCCAATGTATTACTCTCTGTCCTTTAATAAAAGCATTATTCCATTGGGAGTGTATCTTATTGCAGGTGCGAATCCGAACCTAACTAAGCACAGGTGAGACCTTCCCTGGTTCCACATCCCTGTCTGGTGTTGGCCCCACCTTTGTCTGAAGAGAGCCAGCAAGAGGGAAGCCAGGACCTACAGAAGCAGCCCCTTCTCCTTTGGGGAGCTCTGATTATTAGGAAGGTCTTCTTTACACCAAGCCCCAATTTGTGTCATTGAGTCTTCCCTCCATCGCTTGGAGGTCTGCCCCACCAGGACCAGTGGGATCCCTCCTTGGCACAAGGACAGCCCTTCAAATGTTTGAAGACTGCACTCTACATTACAGTGCTCCAATACTTCTACATCTATTGAGAGCCTTTATACAGTGGGTGCTTAATAAGTGCTTATGACCGATTGCTTCACCTTTCTCTGGGCTTGCTCTAAGCCTTCCAAAAATGGAGCTCCCAGAACTGAGTGTGACTTGATGCTCCAAGGCAGAGCCCAAGGGGACCCCGTGCACCATCCCTCTCTGAAGGTGGCCCCAGGTGGCACGTCCCACTATGGGTTGCACCAAGCTGGCCATCTGCTAAAATCCCAGGATCTTTTCCAGATCCTGGCAGTCTAGGACGCCTCCCCCATTGTGTGAAGTTGATTTGTCTAAATTAAGTTTCATCTTCTCAGATCTGACCCAAGGTTGATACTGGTTAATCTCTTTTTGGGTCCTGATGCCACCATCCCTCCTCCCTTAGGTCAGCTTTCCTACTTAGTTGGATGTCCACCAGGAAATCTGAGCAGGATCCCATCTATCTCATTGTCTAAGGCATTGAGAAAAACACTGGATGACCCTAAAGACATAAAGCTAAGGACAGCTCCCTGGGGCACTCCCCAGTCATGTGCTGGTAAATGGTTAACAATTGGTGCTTGAAAAAAAAAGCACAATTTAACTTGTGTCATGAACATTCTCTCTGTCACTTTCCTAAGTGTGGACAGTTAACCAACGATAACTCAAGCCCCGATTTTTAGCGTTTGCTGATCTCCAAGGTCTAAGGGCTTACGCTGACCATCTAACAACCGTGGGATTGTGCAAGGGTAGCACCACAGTGCACAGAGCACTGGGCCTGGAGTCAGGAAGATTCCTCCCTGAGTTCAAATCCAGCCTCAGACACATACTAGCTGCGTGACCCTGGGCAGTCACTTAACTCTGTCTGCCTCAGTTTCCTCATCTGTTAAAATAAGCTGGAGAAGGAAATGGCAAACCACTGCAGTATCTCTGCCAAGAAAGCCCCAAATGGGGTCACAAAGGGTCAGACAGGACTGAAAAGACTGTATAACAGGGCCCGTACCAGGTGGCTCGGGTACACCCCACCTCCATCTAAGGTGGTGTGTAATCATTAATGAATGCTCTTTGGGTGTGGCCATTTGCCTAGTTCTGAGTCTTTGGATTACTGTCATGAACACTCACATGTACTTCTGTCTTCCTAGCAGTGAGGTGGCTCAGTGGGTATAAAGCCCTGGGCCTGGAATCGGGAAGACCCGAGTTCAAATTTGACCTCAGACGTGTAGACTAGCCATACAACTCTGGGCAAGTCACTTAATATCAGTTTGCCTCAGTTTCCCTCTCCATAAAATTGGGATAATAACAGCATATACCTCCCAGGGTTGTTGTGAACTTCAAATGAGATAATAGTGGTGAAGAGCTTAGCACATAGTAGGTGCTTTTAAAATGTTAGCTATTATTATTATGGTCTTCCTCCTTAATGCTTTAAGAATGCATTTGTGCCCTCCCTCCCCACCTAGGCAGTACTGCCCTGGGCTGCGAGGTGCTCCTGCTTGGCAAGGAGATCAGAGGCTCATTGGCTGAGTCATTTTCTGGGCTCTTTTGACCTTCCAAGTATCTTCTTAAAGAAGGTGTTCATGCCACAGAGTCCTTGGATGCCTGATTGGGTTTTCTAGATGCCCAGCCAAGGGCAGGATTTAGAAGGTCCTGCTAAACCAGAAATGCTCTGAGTCAGGTCCCGGGGATGAACTGTGTCTATTGTCTGAGTTTGGCCTCGCTAGATGCAGAGAAGCTCTTCACCACAAACAGGAGATGGATTCTTAGGAACCCATGAAATAGATAAAAGCCCAAGTGACCTCAGGCCTGGTCAGCATCCTCTAGTCATTGTAGCTATCATGACAGGCTGACAGAAGATCAGGGGAAAACCATGGCATTGCACTGAGATTGTCTGTGAGCATCCATCTACTGAAGTGTTGCTCCAACGAATGTGTGATCTTTGTCCAGTGGCTGATGATCTAGAAATGTGGCTGGGGCACCTGAGGTATGCACATGTTGACATTCTTGCTATAAATGAAGTCTGAAGATATTAGGTTTGGATGGAAGGAAGGTCCATGCTCATGGAGGTCACCAAAGAGCCTGGCAGCATTGTTCTCTTTAGGCAGAAAGGGGCCGGGCTCAGGGGCCCTTGGGCCTTGGCAGTGTTTCTGCCATGCTAGTACCTGGGCAGTTGCTGGCTCTGTCCATGGTGCTGCCTTTGAAGAACACTCTTTAAGGCAACAAGACACATCTTATTATGACCAATGGAATGAATCATGAGAAAGAAGAAACAGGACCAAAAAAAAACAAACCCAAAAACAAAAACAAAAGAGAGAAAAAAAAAAAAAGGGGAGGAAAAGGCGAGCATGAAGTGTGCCTCAATCTGCATTTATACTTCATAGTTCTTTCTCTGGATGTAGACAGCATTCTCCATCGAGAGTCCTATGGAGTTGTCTTTGTACCCTTTGTTGCTGAGAAGAGCAAAGCCTATCAGGGTTAGTCCTCACAGAATCCATATATCTGTGGTCATGTATAATGTTCTCTTGGCTCTGATCCACTCACTCAGCATTATATCGTGTAGATTTTTCCAGGTTGTTATGAAGTCCGTATCATCCCCATTTCTTATAGCACAATTCCATTACCTTCATATACCACAGCTTGTTCAGCCATTCCCCAATTGATGGGCATCCCTTTGATTTCCAATTCTTAGCTACGACAAAAAGAGCCGCTATAAATATTTTTGTACATATGGGTCCTTTTCCCACTTGATCTCTTTGGGATACAACCCTAGAAGTGGTATTGTTGGGTCAAAGGGTATGAACATTTTTATAGCCCTTTGGGCATAGTTTCAAATTGCTCTCCAAAATGGCTGGATCAGTTCACAACTCCACCAGCAATGTAACAGTGTTCCAATTTTCCCACATCCTGTCCAGCATTTATCATTTTCCTGTTTTGTTATTTTAGCCAATATGACAGGAGAGATGTGGTATCTAAGAATTGTTTTGATTTGCATTTCTCTAATCAGTAGTGATTTCGACCATTTTTTCATATGCCTTTAATTTCTTCCTCTGAAAACTGCCTGTTCATATCCTTTGACCATTTCTCAATTGGGGAATGACTTGTATTCCTATATATTTGGCTCAGTTCCATGTATATTTTAGAAATGAAGCCTTTGTCAGAGACACTAGTTGTAAAGATTTTCTCCCAATTTTCTGCTTCCCTCCTAATCTTTGTTGCATTGGCTTTTCTTGTACAAAAACATTTCAATTTAACACAATCAAAATTATCCATTTTGTATTTTGTAATGCTCTCTATCTCTTGTTGGGTCATGAATTCTTTTCTTTTCCATAGATCTGGTAGGCAAACTATTCCTTGCTCTCCCAAATTGCTTATAGTATGAGCCTTTATTCCTAAATCATGAACCCATTTTGACTTTATTTTGGTATATGGTGTAAGCTATTGGTCTATGCCCAGTTTCTGTCCTACCATTTTCCAATTTTCCCAGAAGTTTTTGTGAAATAGGGAATTATTGGCCCAGAAGCTGGCCTCTTTGGGTTTATCAAAGAGTATATTGCTATAGTTGTTGCCTTCTCCATCTTGTGTTCCTATCATATTCCACTGATCCACAACTCTGTTTCTTAGCCAGTGCCAGGTAGTTTTGATGGCTGCTGCTCTATAGTACAGTTTAATACCTGGTATGGCTAGGCCATCTTCTCTAGCATTTCTTTTCATTAGTACCCTAGATATTCTAGACCTCTTGTTCTTCCAGATGAAATTTGTTATTATTTTATCCAGCTCTGTAAAATAATATTTTGGTAGTTCAATTGGTATGGCACTGAATAGATAGATTAATTTAGGTAAAATTGTCATTTTTATTACATTAGCTTGGCCTAACCATGAGCAACAGATTTGAATCTGACTTTATTCGCATGAAAAGTGTTTCATAATTATGTTCATATAGGCCCTGGGTTTGTCTTGGCAGATAGACTCCCAAATATTTTATAGTGTCTACAGTAATTTTGAATGGAATCTCTCTTTCTATCCCTTGCTGTTGGGCTTTGTTAGTAATGTATAGGAATGCTGAGGATTTATGTGGGTTTATTTTATATCCTGCAACTTTGCTAAAGTTGTTTATTATTTCAAGTAGTTTTTTACTTGATTCTCTAGGATTCTCTATGTAAGTCATCATATCATCTGCAAAAAGTGATAGTTTAGCTTCTTCTTTGCCTGTTCTAATTCCTTCAATTTATTTTTCTTCTCTTATTGCTACAGCTAACATTTCTAGTACCAAATTGAATAGTAGGGGTGATAATGGACATCCTTGTTTCACCCCTGATCTTATTGGGAATGCATCTAGCTTATCCCCATTACAAATAATGCTTGTTGATGGTTTTAGGTAGATGCTATTTATAATTTTAAGGAAGGCTCCATTTATCCCTATGCTTTCTAGAGTTTTATTGTATTTTTGTTTATTTTGTCATATATTTTCTAATTATGTCTTAATCTGGTTCAGGGCTCTTCTGACACCTCTGACCTATACGCGCATGCCTCCTAAGTGTGGGTGTTATGCACTATTATGTTCTGGGTCCTCTTCTCTTCTCCCTCAGTCCTTTCTCTGGCTCTCCATCTTTGTCTCTGTCTCTTTGTCCATCTGTGACCTCATCCATTCTCCTGGGTTTAACTATCACCTTTATGCAGATAGTCCCAGGTGTGTTAATCAAGCCTGTCCCCGCCCAGGGCGTCTTGCATCACCAGTGGTCTATTAGACTTTCCAGACTGGATGGCTCTTAGCCCCCTTGAACGCAGCAGATCCCAAATGGCTCTCCTCTCTTCCTCAAGGCCCACTCTCCAACATCCACACTTCCATTGCAGGCAGAATTTGTAGTCCCCCAGTGGCCATTAATCTCAGTGATTTCCCAGACTCTTCCCTCTCCCTCACCTGTGGCTGCTTCTTCTACCTGAAGACGTGGCTTCACTTTGCCCCTTTTCTCCACTCACCCTCCCACCACTTCCCTCCCCTATTATTGCCGCCATGGCCTCACAGGTGTCCCTGCCCCCAGTCTCTCCCCACCCCCATCCATCCTACCATCCAGATCAGACCATGGGAGTCCAGTCTATGCCAGTGGCTTTCTGTTGCCTCCAGAGTCAAATATAAACTCTCTTGTTTAAGTTTCAAAGCCCTTCCCAAGCTGGCCCCCGCTGATCTCTCTGGCCTCCCTGGCCATCATTCCTCCTGCCCTCCAGTATCCAGCCCCTTCCCTGGGCTTCTCTGTGCTCCTCACACTTAACACTCTGTCTCCAATTTCCATTCCTTGGCCTTGGCCATCTCCCATGTCAGGAGTGCCCCCTCCTTGCCTCGGCCTCACAGAACACTCTCTTCCTTTAAGGCACAGCTCAGGGCCCATCTTCTGCAGGAAGCCCTTCCCTGTCTCCTCCACTGCTGGGCATTGCCTCCCTCACCACTCCCCTCTATGACCTTGGATTTATTGAGTTTGCATGTATTTATCAGTTTATATTTATGCTGTATAAAATTTCATATAGTCTTGTCTCTTCCTCATGAAGAGGGATCATTGTGTCCTTTGTACTTGTACCCCCAGTGCCAAGCACAGTGCCAGGTACATAATAGATGTTTCATCAATACTTTTTGATTGACCAATCCTGCATCCTCTTTGGTTCACCAAACACAATCCTTCTCCCTGGCCTCAAGGAGTTCACAGTCTCATAGGAGAGTGAAGCATCAGAGCATACAACTCCCCAGCACCTAAGTCATTGTGATGTGCTCTGCAGGTATGGCACAGAGAAGGGGACTCTGATTGAGATAGGCTTAGAGACAGTGTTGCCTAGTGGACAGAGAGCTGGCCTTGGACTCAGGAAGCTCCCAGTTCAAGACACTCCTAGGACAGTGAGTGCTCCAAGCAAGTCCTCAGCCTATGGCTGCAGAGCCAGTGCTAACCT
Source organism: Trichosurus vulpecula (assembly GCF_011100635.1). Lineage (NCBI taxonomy): Eukaryota > Metazoa > Chordata > Mammalia > Diprotodontia > Phalangeridae > Trichosurus > Trichosurus vulpecula. The sequence continues at coordinate 10,117,771 of NC_050579.1, forward strand.
TCATTGGCAGAGGAATTTTATTCATCTGGGAGTTTCTTATACCAGGGAAATATCAGTCCCTGTCCTTATTCTTTTAAAGAATGGGTGGGCCCTCAAGAGGCCCTGCAAAGAGAAGGAGGGAAGATATTTTAGGTACAAGGTGGGGAGGCAGGAGAATTTGGCTCATGCTGCCCAAAAAGTGTGGCAAAAGAATCCTGTTTGTCTGGACAGAGTGTCTGACAGCTGAGAAGGATAGGGTGGCTACAGGTGGTTGGGGGGCCTTCAATGACAAGCAAATGAAGTTGGATTGAACTCAGCAGGTGCTAGGGAATCACTGTGGATTTTGGGTAGGAGTGAGAGGTCAGAGCTGTGTATAAGAAAGGTCATTCTGCACATACTTGGTGATGGTGCTGGAACTGAATGGAGTAAGCTAAATTGTGTTTAGGGTTTTTTTTAATGACCATCTATCTCAAACCAGTCACTTGGCTGGTCATAGCCCTAACTAGTCAGAGGATATGAGACTTTGCCTCATATGTTTGAGATTTGGGTGGGGAATGTGGGTTCCTTCACCAATATGTGTCCCCGTGGGAATTGTAGGAGAAGGTGGGGAGGAAGGGAGAACCTAGTAACTGGTAAAGGAGGTGGTCAGAGGAGATCATCCCCCAAAGTAAAAGAAAGACAATGTCCTCAATTTTCTTGTTAGCTGAGAGAAAAAGAGAGTTGAGAGGAGGTAGTAGTATGGTAGTAGTATGAAGGGAGAATTGTAGGAGGCAGGAAGAGCAGAGGAGGCTGTTAATACTAAGCCAGGTGGGTAGAGATGAGTTGGGCAGCTGGGAGGGGCAGCAGGGATAGAGAGGAGAGGGAGGATCTGGGAGATGTTTCAGAAATGAAATCCCAAGTAGCTGACTACAGAGTGCTAAGGAAGGTGAGGGAAGGAGAAGGGGCAAAGATTACAAATGGAAGGGTGGGTGGTGAAGGGTGGAGCTGCAGATAGATAATGGGAGGGCAGGATGGGGGGGGCAATGATGGAGCAAGTTTTTGATGTGCCTTGGGTGGCAGTTGGAGCTCAGAAGAGAAGATGGCTGGACTAAAGACTTGAGAGTCAGCAGTATAGAGTTGGTAGGTGACACCATAGATGAGAAGGAGAAGGCCAAGTGAGAGAGAATCCCAGAGCACCATGGGCTGCTTCCTCCCCATTGCTACAGCTACCAGCTAGCTCAGGCCCCTCTCTGGTCAGGCCTGGCTCCCTACATTGGCCTCTACCCCCTCTCCCTTCCAACCCATCCTGCCTCCTGTCCAGGCTTTCTTCCATCCTGGCACTCCATCTGTGTTTGGGTTTGTTCATTGGCTGCTTGGTGATGGCTAGCTCCCCAGCTTTGTCCTGGGGCTCCATTTTTACCTGACCCCTTCCAACTCTCTGCTTGGCCTTAGGGTGTAGACCTAGTAGAAGAGCAGAAGAAATACACCAAGTTTCAGCTCTATACAAGGGGGTGGGAGGTACTGGGAAATGCTCTGGACTGGAGGTCAGGACACCTGTATCCCTGTTCCTTATCAGCCACTTAGCTTCTCACATCCTGAGATGCTTCTGTGTTGGACCCTGCCACACGTGTTATCTTTGGACTCGAGGTGCCAGATGTTCAGTAATGGCTTTTCCTTCTCTGATGTTAAAAGAATCTGAAAGCTTTCTAACTGTGAGATCTGTCCATTAGTGGGATGGGCTACCTCACAATGAGGTGAGCTTCCATTTCTGGAAGTCTTAAGCAGCGTCTGGATGATAGAGTTGATGGGAAGAAATTGTGGATATGGTAGGAGATTTTTTGTTGTTGTGGTTGTTGTTCAGGTGGGGACTGGACTAGAAGAAAACCTAGAAACTCCAGAACAATCCAATCCAACCCAACCCAACCCATTCCAATTCACATTCTCAAGCCATTATGGGCCAGCCACCGTGGAGATATGACAAAAATAAATTCTCCTTCTTAGGCAGTAGACTGTGCTTTCCTTAGGTGTGGGGACACAGAGGTACAAAGTAAATGCACATAGTCTGGGGAATGGAACAAGGTGGGAACCAGCCTCTAGGGAGGTCTGGGTGCCGAACTTGAAGCAATCACCCGTCTCTGCTTCTATCATTTCCCGCCAGGCTGCCAGCGCTGGTTTAGCTCCAAGACCGCTTTCAGAGCAGCTCCTGGAAGGCGGCATGGAAGGATGTCTACCCCTGAAAGTCCTTCTCCTCCCTCCTCCCACCCACTTAAGACAGGCTTGTTGAATGGCTAATTGGTGGGCAGTCAGGGTAGCAGGGCAGGACGGCTTTCCCAAAGTCACTCCCAGTAGCACCGTCCTGATTCTTACCACTTAAGTCACCTTGGGGAAGTCACTTAACTTTTCCAGGCTGCTTCCTCATGTGTACCATGAAGGGGTCTGAGGGCTCTCCCAGACCTAGACCTGTGTCTATGTGGGGGACCCTCCTACCCGGGAATGTGCTGCTTCCCCTTCCTGGAATATAAGCTTCTGGAGGGCAGGCTTTCTTTCCCTTCTGTCAGGGCATCCTCAGTATGGTGCCTGGCTCAAAGCTGGTGCTTAATGAACCATATCACATCATATGAACTTTCTGAAGGGAGATGTGTCTGCGGCCACTGGACTCCATCCTAGGAACATTCAGAAGTAGATCTGGAGGATACCCTAGAAGTCATGGGGTCACCTCCCCCATTTTACAGAGGAGAAAAGGGAAGCCCTGGGATTCTGGGGGACTTGCTCACAATCATCAGCTGCTGAGTGTTCCAGGCAGGATTGGATGCTGAGTTCACGAATGAAAGCCCCTGGGGTGTTCCTGGGTTCCTGAGTGGGGGCCTTCACTTACTGTGGCTGGGGCCAGAGGCAGGAGGGTCAGCCCCCTCCTTCAGGGGGCTCCCTGTAGCTCTTTGGGGTTGGAATGGGGAGCCCCCAGGGCTGCCCTCTGGCAGCCTCAGCTCCAGGTCCTTGCTCTGGACCCAAGGAGGTTGGTCCCTAAGTAGAGCCCTCGTGGTGAACTTTGCAGCCCCAGACAGCCCCATCACTGTCCCCAGAGGTCAGTTGACAAGTCCCTCTGGGACACACTGAAGTAGCCAGAGCGTAGTTTAGGGTGTGGCAAAGAACTCCAGCTAGAAGCATTACCCTTCCATGTGGGATGATTGGACAAGTTGTGGTCAAAGACCTTAATGGGGTGTCAAATGAGGAAGCCTGGAAAGACTTGTTCTGAATGATTCAGAGTGAAGTGAGGCCGGGTTGGGAGGGTTAGGAACCCTATCCCTAAATGCAAGTTTTGTGAGACCTCGAATTATGAAAAGGGCCACAAGCATTGAGTAAGGCCATACTGTATGCCCTGTGCTGGGGTTACAGATGAGGAAAGAGTGTCCCTGCCCTCAAGGAGCTTCTGCTTGCCCCAAGTGGGGGACGACCGTGGCAGAATGGGTTATCTGTGTCCAGATGGGGCGCAACTGCCCACTTTTTTGTTTTACTGTGCTTACTTGTTACAGGGGCAGGGTCTCTTGGGAGAGGCTTTGGGAGGGACAGTGATGGTGGAATGTCAAGGAACATGGATCCACTGGGTTAGAGAAGCCTCCTAAGGGCTCAGGGCAGGGAGGTGGGGTGGGCCTCAAGGGGGAAAGGAATGGGCTGGTCTCAGCCTGGAGTGTTTTGTTGCAAGTAGTCCCTGCCCAGCATCACAGACATAGAGACTGTTAGAGCTGGAAGGGAGGGCAGAAACTACTGAGTCCTGCCCTTTAATTCACACAGGACAGAACTGAAGCCTGTAGGGGGACAGGACTTGCCCCAACTCACACAGCTGGAACTCAGAAGCACAGCATTTGGAATGGATGGGACCCTAGTGGCCCTCTTGTGTAGCCTCTTGATTTGACAGGTGAGCAAATTGAGGCCCAATGTAATGGATGCTTGCCCCTCTGTCTCCCGACCATCCACTCCAGCAAATGTCGGTCACCCCCTTCATAGACTGTTGATTGAAAGAGAGCTCCTGCCTGCATTTCCCCCTTTCTGATGAGACAAGGAGGTTGTAAGGTTGGGAACTCCCCTGGCTGGGGACCCTATACCTCCCCCATAATCATGGGTTTTTTTTTTTTTTAACACCAGAGGAAGAGGCAAGTATCTGAACATTGATCGTAGGAGTGGTTTAATCAGTCATTATGAATACTTACAAACAGGGGCAATCTTTGGTTTGGGGGAGGCCAGACAGTTTAGTGGACTCCCTCCCGCAAGACCCCCAAAATCTCCCTGATAAGTAAAGAAAACAAAGTTAGGAGGAGCTAGAGAGCACAGCCCCCTGATCGGTGGAGATTTTTGGTTTTCTGCTTCGTAATGAGCCTGGGCGTTAAGCCAATGTTATGCCCAAACATAAGTTTCTATATTGATCATGTCCTGGTCACATGTATGGCACAATATTCTTAAATAGGCTTTCAATAGGTCATATAGTATGTTAAATTTTAACTCAGTGTCTAAGTTATGATTTAGTATCTAAGTTACGATTTGTGAACAGGTTGCCATAAAGCCCAAAGCCCAAAGGGCTTCCGCCTTTCACAGAGTTTAAGTTTTTATGGCTTTTTGCTTATTTACTGTATTTTAGGGCTTTTCCCCAATTTGAACCCAACAGAAGTCTCTGTGTAAAGGTCCTCCCCAGGCCTGCCTGCTCTGCTCCACAGCTTGGCCTCTCCACTTGACCCTCCATTTGTGAGCATTCTGAGAGTGTGTCTTCTCTCCTCAGGTGGTATACGGCCTCCTCTCGGGTCCACTGGGGGCCTGCCCATGGAGTGAGTCACTTCTTATCAGAGGCCCTATGTCTTGGACGGGTGTGGGTATTGACGTTCCTGATACAAGCCTCTCCTGGCGTCAGAGAGGAATAATTCAGGGGCTGGTTGTCCTGTTTCACCTTTTCTAAGGGTATATGGCCTAGGCATCTACCTTCTGTAAACAGATTATGTCTGGGTCCTCTTTTCTGAGGCTTCTGATTGGCTGGGATAAGCTGCCTCTGAAGGCCAGCCCTGGCATTTAAGGGGAAGCCAGTGTGTGAGCAGGAAGGTTCTTGGTCCTGCCTCTGCTCTCATCACTTTGTGGAAGAGACGTAGGTATTTCTTGATCTAATTTGTATTATTGGGTGAAAGTTGTGGGGAGTGGGGGCTGCTATCTGTAGGAGTGGAGGGAGGATCTAGAGAATGGCAAGGTCTTTAAAGCACTGACACAGTATTGGTGCACGGCGGGGGGGTCATCTTCATGACTGCCTCCCCTTCCCCCCCTGGGCCTCAGTCTCCCTTTTCCAAATATTGGGGTTTGGGCTGAGTAATTTCCAAGCCCCTGAGCTTGGCTCAGTCCAACAAGGCCAAGATTACTGCCGTCCTGCTCCAGGCACAGCCCCATGCCTGGCACTGAGGCTCAGCCAAAGACACACAAGTTGGGTCTCCGATGGTTTGTCTGTCTCTGGCAGGTTTCTGCAGTGGCGTAGACAGGGGCAGAAGAGGTGGGTAGCCCTTTCTGCTGTTATCTTGGCTCTCTGTGACAGCAGCACCATCTGAAAAGAACACTTGGCCTGGCCTGTGGGTAACTCCCACTTGAAAAATCCCAGGATGGGCTGGGCACTGGAGACCACAGCACAGGAGGATCAGGGAAGGGCATTGGGGTGTATACTTGGAGAAGTGAAGGCTGCCTTCCAGGATGTGAAGGGCTATCACATGGAGGAGGGATTAGCCCCTAGAGGCAACAACCAGGGGCAATGGTGGGACATTCAAAGAAGGTCGACTTAGGCCAGATGGTAAGAACAGCCTGTTAACAAAGAATGGTGCCAAAGGGGAGTGGGCTTCCTCAGAAGGTAATAAGTTCCCCATCACTGGATGTATTCAGACAGAGGTGGGATGCTAGGATGTCAGGGAGGAGGTTGATGTATGACTTGTACCAGGTGGCCTGTGAGATCCTTTTCAAGGTGAAATCCTGTTAATCAGGGGTTTGTAGAGGTCTAATCTTTTTCCTAGGGAAGAGAGACCTGGTGGTTTTGTGAACTCTGAGAAAGGCTATTTTCTGTGAAAGTGGAACCCTTCCTTTCTGACTCAGTTTGTCAGAGAGGGGAGTCTGGGGTCTCCAAGCATGGGCCAGTGATGCCCAGCTCTAACAGGTCCCATCAAGGTAAGAGGGTTTAGAACTAGGCCCAAAGCTAGATAGTGCTCAGCTTGGCCCACGACCAATCTCACTGAGATTTGGGGGACTTGTGGTCAGAGGGCTGGCTCCCCAGGGAGAGACGGTTCCCCGTAGCTGAGGAAGATGACTGTCTGCCAAGGCAGAGAGGGTGTGGGGTCTGCATTTGTGGACAGAGGACCCCGCAGCGAGACAGTGGGTGCACTAGGAGGCACAGCCAGGCCCTGGTCGAATTCCTTTTCTCCATCCAGTAGAATGAACTTCAATTTCTCAGCTTAAAGGACTTTAAAGGGGGACATTTGGAGGCCATGACATCCATACCCCATTTCACAAATGGGGAAACTTTGGCCCAGAGAGTGGGATTGAGTTGCTCAGGGACACACAGCTAGTGAGCACCTGAGACGAGATTCAAACCCAGGCCTTCCTGATTGCAAGGCCCGTATGCTAGCCACTGCCCCATACTGCCCCTCGGCTCCTTCCAACGTGAGGGACATTCATGGAGCTCCCTTGCTTTGGGGAAGGGGCTCCCCCAGCTTCAGTAAAAACATCCTGGGAGTCCTGGTGCTGGGGGAATGGGGAGATGAGGGCTCCTTGCTTTGAGCTGGAAGATAAACAACTGGCATCATCAATGCCTGAAGTCCCTGAGCCAAACGCTTGGAGTCTGGACCAGTGTGGACTCCCTGAGCACCAGGGTCAGCTCAGCATTCCCAGTTCTTCCTGACTCTTGGCTGGAGATCAGCTGGAGGAGGGGCTGGCACCTCAGCCCTCTCCTCTCTCTGCCTGGTGGCTGTGGTGAGGGTGACCTTTGGCTTGAGCCAGTCCATAACCTGCCTCTTCCTCATGTCCCCTCCCACTACAAAAGGTCCCAAACTTGCTGTCAACTTGACTGTCCTGAGGCTGCAGGATCCTTGCTAAAGTGATCTATGCCAGAGGTGGAAGGCCCCCATTAAACTTCCACACTGTGGCACTTTTATCTGTGGGCCTGGGCAATCCATTCCCCACCTTGGGCCTCCTTTTTCCTTAACTTCAAAATGGGAATAACGGTAGTGATACATAACATTTATATAGCGCTATATAGTTTTCAAAGTGATTTACATCCGTTATCTCATTTGGTGAAATGATGTAATAATTGAGATGATCGTGATACGCTGATAGTACAGGGCCTAGTCATTTGATCAATAGTTAATCAGAACACAGAACCAGTCCTTCTGGTTGGCTTGACTGAATGACTCATCATGCAGGCTGTCTCCATCTTGTCTACGAGGAAAGCAGGAGACACTCAATCAAACACTTTGCTAAACTCAGGTCAGTTCTGTGTCCAGCATTTCACCCATCTCTCAGGAACCTGGTTGGAAAAGGGACCTGAGTTCTCTTGGTGTGGCCTGTTTGTGATGAAGCCACACAGGTCTGTGGGATCTCTGCTGCCTTTTCTGCGGCTCACTGACCATTCCTTTAATAATGTGTTCTGGGATTTTTCTGGGAGTCAAGGTTGAGTTTGCTGCCTGAGAGTGTGCAGAAAACCATTCTCTTCCCACTTTGGACCATCTTGCCCTTCTACAGCCCTGTAGGACATTGGCCTCAACATTCATCCCTGCCAGCTCTTTCAGTGTGGGAGGGTGTGGCTTACCCAGGCTGGGTGTGCCCAGCTGCTTATTTCCCTGCTTATCTCGGCCCAAGCCTTTATTCTGTGCTTTCCAGTCCAAAGTTCACCTTTCTTGGCAGAGAAAGGGCAGCTGCTCCCTCACTGTTAATGCATCGTGAGCTGGAAGGGGTTGTAGGCCCTGATTTGTCAGATTGGTCCCATGGTCAAGGGCAGGCAGACTTGAAGGTGGGTAGAGGAGATATTCAGAGAGGTGGCCAGGGTAAGGATGAGTGTCAGGAAGGCCCTGGGTCCCTGGGGTCAGCAGTTCCCGGAGAGAGGTGGGATGAGGGCCACAACTTTGCCATCTTCAGAGTTTGCCCCTGGGGGCCCAGGCAGCAAGGTGGAATTCACAGGAATTTCCTGAGGTGATTTGTCCTAGCTGGGCCAGGACCAGGTTGGGTGCCATCTGTGGTTCCATCAGCGTGGGTGTGCCCTCCATCAGCACAGATTGTAGTCCTTCTGTGCCTCAATAGATGATCCTTTCCCTTTCCTAATCCCCTTCCCTGCATTTTGTACCTATGTGTGTACACTGTCTCTCCATCATTGCCTTCATATCCCCATGGCCTTGAACAAGACTTGACACACAGTAGGCACTTAAATGCCTGTCACCTGTTATGGCCAAAATGGTTCTGGTACTGAGCTTTTCCAAACTCAGGCGGACTAGTCCACAGATGTAGACCATGGCTGGCCAGTACTTGGAGCTTTTCAGCTTGGTAAGAGCTCCTTAAGCCTGTACACACTGGCATGATCCTCAAGCATCAACCAAAAAGCAAGGATTTAGTAAGCACCTACTACACGCCAAGCCCTGTGTTGGGTGGTGGAGATACAAATGAGAAACAGTTCTTGCTCTCATGGGATCCATTCTGTCAGAGGAAATGTCACATCCACATAGAAATAAATACTTCCCAGGGTAGGGCAGAAATAGGTTTCAAAGTCCACAATGGGGGATGTCAGGACTTTCCAAGGAGGGTGAGTTCAGCTTCATCTTCCCTGCCCCCTGACCTGTGGCCAGTGCTGCTCTTCAGCATGTGCCTGGAGGCTTGGTCCAGTCCTTACAAACACTCCCATGGTCCACCTTGAGTACAGGTAACCTGGAGCCTCTTCTCAGATCCACTTCCTCCATGTGGCTATTCACACTCCTCCAAGCACTGAAGATTCCACCTTCCTATCTCCATTCTATTTGTGATTTTCATCCTATTTCTATCCTCTTCTGCTTCTCAAGCCATGGCTGGGGTCTTAGATCGAGCTTCCTTGGACAGCAGTCCATGAGCCAAGCTGCAGCAGAGACCAAGGACCTTCTATTGCCAGATGTCTGAGGACTGCTGACCAGGCTCTGTTGAGGTAGAACAGCAAGCCCCAGAGTAGGGGGTTATCTTACTATTTTCAGATAAGAAAATGAGACTGACATAAGCCATGACTGAAGTCTAGATCTTGAGGATGGTGTGTGAAACACATTTGGACAGAAAAGGGAGCAGACACCTCAGAGATACGAGGGTGGGTATTGTGGTCCTACCAGACAGGAGCCCTGCCAGCACAGTCTAGGTTAGCACTCATACTCTAAGCATCTCAGGGAGCTGACACAATGAATTACACAGAGGTGTTAGGAAGCATTGGTGGTGCCATCTGCTGGTTCATCCAGTTCCTGACCTAAGGTGAATGGGCAAGTGCAGCTGACTTACTGATGGAGCCAACCTGGAAAGAGTTCTGTCTCTTAGGGCCCTTATTACCAAGTGCTGCTGCTTCTGTAAGTTTCCAGGGAATTGGAAAAATTGCAGAACCCAGAGCAAACCTGCCTAACTGGGTGCATTTTCAATAATACTACCAGTATGGAGGCCTCCGTTTCTTCTTCTGTATTATGGGAATGATAATTGACCCAGTGATGGAGTTGCCAACAACAGACAGAGCACACTGTGTTCTTTCCTTCTTTATTGTGACACACATTAGTCTATCTCCTTTATTTAAGTTGTCATCCATGGTCATGGAAGACTTGTCCTGAACATTTTCAAGTGATAAACATTAGAAAACACTGGTTATAAAGATCAGATTAGATGTATTCTCAAGAGGCTACTGAGAGAGGGGCCTTTGAAAGACATGTTTTTCTTTCTAATGTGCATAAGACATTATTCAACTGGGGGCAAGTCAGAGGGAGATGATGAGAATTTCACATCCTAATAACTGTGATGTCCTTCTGTATTTCAGACAGCCAAAGGAGGGGCAGAAATGTGGATTCACAATCCAGGTATGGCTTCAAATATCTACTTCCTCTTCTCTGTGCAAGGGCCATAAAGTTCATATAGGGATGTAGTAATCATTGAAAGTTGGCAAATTCAGGGGGATCACCAATGTTTTTGGGGTACCATGAGGAAGGCCATCCATGAGCTGGTAAGGAATTTTTAAAAATATTTTCCACCAAATAACAGATTATGAGGTACTCTAGTGCAGAATGGTGGTTAGACAGTGGCCTTGGAGTCCAGGAGAACTGAGTTCAATTTGCCTCTCTGACACATCTTGGGAAAGTCCTGTGATTTCCCATTTCCCCAGGTAACTCTGTAAAGCAGAGGCTTTTGTATGTGTCTTAGACCCACCGTGGGTAGTCTGGGGAAGCCTATGGACCCTTTTCAGAATTTTAAACTGTTAACTAGATCTCAGAGGTTAGTGAAAATAAAGGCAGAGCTGTATTCCCACCCAGGTTCACAAGTCCCTTCCATGAATCCCCAGGTGAAGAACACCTGCTCTCCAGCTCCTAGCTGTCAAATGAGCAGATCTACGTTGGGAGAGGGAGTTTCCTCACTGGGAGTTCTGTACTCCACTGAAAGGACACGCCCAGTCCCAAACAGATGGATGTTGATGCGTGGATGACTCTTCAACATTTAGAAAGTAACTTTCCAGTGTTGATCTAGGATCTGGCTTTTCAGAGTCAGCACCGCCATGTTATTAAATTTCCAGGACTTGTGATTTCTTGAGGGTAGGGGAAAAGGGAGTCTTCCCTCTCTCCATCCATGCAGATCCCAGTCCTCCCAGACTTTAGAGCTTTACAGCCACAAGGGATCTTGGAGGTCATCTAGCCCAACCCCCCTCATTTTACATATGGAGAAACCGAGGCCCAGGAGGCTGTTTTGCCCAGGGTCACAGAGGTAGTAAGTGGCAAGGTCAATCAGACAATAAACATTTAATAAGAGCCTACTATGTGCCAGGCACTGTGCTAAGTGCTGGGGATACAAAGATAGCTAAAAGGCACCTCCTAACCTCAAGGAGCTTACTGTCTAAATGGAAACAAAAGGCAAACAGCTATGTAGAAACAACCAATGTATGGGATAAGTTGGAGGAATCCCACAGAGGGAAGGCCATAGCGTTAAGGGGAATCAGGAAAGGCTTTTTGTAGAAGATCTTAGCTGGGGAAGCCAGGCTTTGGAATCGGGGTCTTTTCTAAATGCTCTTCTCTTCCTGTTGTGATAAACTGCCTTCCACCTATAGGCTTCCACAGTGCTCTTCCACTCGGTCATCTGTGGTTTGTGGTTGGTTTGGCTTCCAACCACTTGGTGCAGGAACTTTAGATCTTTGGCCTCGTGTCGAGGTCTCCAAGGTCCAGCTTGGGTCCATTTGCCAATAAGTAAACAGATGATGTGACTTACTTTCTAACACTTAGCTAATAAATGGTGGTCAGGACTCGAACCCAGATCTTCTGACTCCATAACCATCGCTCTTTTCCTTAGGCTGTGTCACTTCTACAGGAAAGAATGCTTTTCTGAAGGCCTTTGTGGATGGGTGATGAACTCATTCCTCAAACCTCATTTTTATTTTAGTTTTTTAAAACCGTCATTTATTAAGGGAACAATGTAGTACAGCTCTAGATTCAGAACATCTGGCTCCCCATCCTGCTTCTGACAACTTGGTCCCTGGTTGACCTAAGAAAGTCCCTTCTCCTGCCTGGGCCTCAGTTTTCTCATCCGTCAAACAGGGAGTTTGCATGCACTAGGTGATCCAGCTCCTACTCTAGGGTATTAGCTGTCTTCCAGGTACATCATCCTGTTGTGGTCGGGAAGAACATTATAATTCTTGGAATGGGCACATGCACCTTTGGCAGATATAAGCCAGGTGTAGAGAGGGAGGCCAAGGAAGGATTCCCCAGAGGCTTCCAAATACTTCCCTCAGTGCCCTGAGGCATGGCAGCCTGCTGTGGCGGTCTCTGCTGTGAAGCAAGGGCCTTGGTGAATTTATTTAGGTGGGAAGAGAAGGAAATTGTAAACTATCTTACCAGTGATCTTCTTTTTAAAAATAGGAGGGCCATCCCCGGGGCCAGGTGGGCACCCCCATCATGGCCACCACCCTCATGGCCACCACTGTCATGGACACCACCCTCACGGCCACCACCCTCATGGCCACCACCCTCACGGCCACCACCATCATGGCCACCACCCTCATGGCCACCACCGTCATGGCCACCACCATCACGGCCATCACCCTCATGGCCACCACCACCCTGGCGGTTTTCTATGTGGCCCAGGAATGGGCCCAGGAGGACCCCACTGTCCTCCTCCACCACCCTGAGTCTATCTTCCTCCTCCTCCTCCAGGCGGCCGTCAGAAACATATTCACTATAAGGTGAGTCTCCACAGTGAGTCTAAGGCAATTCTGATAGAGCCGATGTCCTCAGAAGGAAGCAGGCAATAGAAATATTGGTGCTGTATTTGCCGGGAGATTTCACTCCTATTCATCACAGATCGATTAAGCACCTGCTGGGTGGTAGGTAGGGCAAGGATGGTTCTTTCCATTTTACAGAAATGGAGGCTTGGAGAAAGGTTCAATAAAGGTCATTTGACCTAAGGGTCCAATAGCTACATGTGTCTGAAGTGGGATTAGAATGCACATGGTCCGTCCAAGGACCCATCCAGCAGGCTCCTTCCCCCTAGTGCCTGATAAGGACGGGAAAGACTTCAAGATCATGCCTTGGAGAATGGAGGGGGAGGGGAAGGAGCTGAGGTGGGAGTGGGGGGGGAGACATGATGGCCACAGGATCTGAAGGGCTGTAGGAATATAGAATGTGTTCCTTAATCTAAAAGACACAGCATCCCCTGGTGTGCTCTCTCTCTCTCTCTCTCTCTCTCTCTCTCTCTCTCTCTCTCTCTCTCTGTCTATTTCAGTCTCTCTGTCTCTCCCTCCCTCTGTCTCTGTGTTTCTGTCTCTCTCTGTCTCTATCTCTGTCTCTCTGTCTCTGTCTCTCTTCCTGCCTTCACTGGCGAACTCCTGAACACACAAGCTACACCTGATGCTCCTGCTGCCTCATCCCCTTGTCCTTAGCCATTTGAGAGAGAGCTTCCATGCCACCCCTGGCCAGCCCTCTCCCAGGTCACAAGGGGCCTTTCTGTTCCCAACTCCTGAGGTTTTTTTTTTTGTGGTGCCCATCCTCCACCCTTCTCCTACAATGGACCCTGCTTCCTGTGACCCAGCTGCTGCTTGTCTCTCTTCTTGAGAGCTTGGCTGCTGCTTCCTCCCCTCTATTGGTTGGGGTGGCAGTCTCCCAGACTCTGTCCTCTGTCTTCTACAAACCCTTTTGGAGATCTTGTACATTATGAGGGAGGCAATGATTGCTGGCCTCTCTGAGGATGATTCCGAAATTCATGTACCCTTCATGATTTCTCCCTGGAGGTACAGACCTCCATTTCTTCCCGAATGTCCTGCTGACATTTCAGATTGAGCTTCTCTCTTCCTTGCCACCATCCTCACTTCCTACTCTACTTCCTTTTTCGTTTTCATCAGTAGCCAGGTTCTTAACGTCTGATTTTTCTTTTATTCCTTATTGTCCTCTCCGTCCATCCCTAAGCTCTATCCATTTGACCTCCATCCCTTTCTCATGCCTTATGGCCACCATGCTGATCCCCCAGGTGACTGCAGTGGCCTCCTGATCACTCTCCAGTCTTTCCCCTCTTGGATCTCTCTCTATGATCTAGTCTTCCTCATGCACAGAACTGACCATGTCACCGCACTGCTCAGAACCTTCTAGTGTCTCCCATTGCCTCTAAGGAAAGAGAAGGAGCCAGAGAGGTTGGGGAGCTCCTGGGTGAGGTAACTCCCCCTACTAATGCCAGTGGGCCCCTTCCTTGAAGCTTGGAGCTCCCTTGAGCACTTCAGCAACATATGGATCAGGGCAAGGTAATGTGGCCCCAAGTCTTCCTGGCCCTCTTCCTGAAGACTCGACTGACTCTAGAGTACCCCCTCACCCTCTGAGGCTGGCATTTCAAGCCCTCCCTCTGCATTCTCTTTCCAATGGGCCTTCCCAGGCTTGGTCTTGTTTGCTTTTCTCATACTCTGCTTCCATCTTGCCCCTGTCTCAGTGTGGCTGTGTGGCTCATGACCTCATAGGCCCATTCCCTTGAAACTCATTCCTTACTTCTCAGTCCAGCTCAGGGGCCACAAAGCCCTCTTGGTCCTACCCAGGAGTTTGGTCTGCCTCCTGCCTCAACTGTTCTGGGAGTACTTTGTCTGGGCTGCTCTTTTGTCCATCTATGCCTTGCTTCTTATCTATTCCTGGTCACACAGAATCCTTCCTATTCAGTGGTGAGCTTCTTAAGAGTGGGCACCAGCTGTTTCCTCTTATCACCAGTCCTGAACACAGTGCCACATATGCACTTCTATCCCTTCAGAATCCAGCTGCTCTCCCTTCAATGGCCAGAGTCCAGCAATAACTGGACATATGGATTGTTGAGAGGATCCATGACCAAAGTGCTCATTGCCCTGTAGATAACCTGGTGATGAGTCTCAGGCACCAGACCCATTGTCCCTCACTGGTCTAGAATCTGAGTCTTTCCAGTTTGGAAGGATCATTCAGGGCTTGTGCTCCACCAGCAAAGCCACTAAGACCCAGGGTCATCTACATGCCACTAGAAGGCATCGCACAGAGCAAGTCATTAGTAAACATTTGTCTTGAATGGCCTTGAATTGGTCTGAGAAATGTTAGAATTCAGAGATTTGGTTCATTAGGCAAACCATCAAACTAAAGAGGTCCTGGGGTCTTGCAGAAGTGACCTCTCCACTCCAGGCCTCAATTTCCTCATCTGTAAGATCTGGGGGTTGGACTAGCTGAAGTCTCTCCCAGTCCTAATGCCCCATGCCCTAAGGGGTTCAGCTCAGTCTTTTTCTGAAACAAAGATCAGGTCTGAGAGAACATTCCCTGCCCCTCCCTGCCCCTTTGCTTCCAGATTCTGGGTTCCCATTGACCTCTGGAGGTGCAAGAATCCAGAGTAATCCTGTCCTTCATGGTCCAAGGCACAGGCTAAGCTTTTTCCAGAAAGCTCTTAAGAACACCTCTCTCTTTCAGCACCAACACCGCTCATCTAGGTCAGACCCTGATTCAGACTAAGGTGTAACAGATAGCCAGGAGGGTCTGATGGAGGGGCCAGCAATGGGAGCAGCTGACCACTGCTCAGCAGTTCTTCCCATGGCTGGGTGTGCTCCTGGTATTCCTGCTCTCCCACAATGAATTAATAAGTCTGTACTGAAATTAAAACATGACCGTGTCCATGGGCTTCTCTGAGAGTTCTGATAAGATTTCATTGATGGCTTTTTCTTCTGATGTAACCCTTCAGTCAGAGATCATCCTGTGGGATGAAGAGCCCAGGGACATTCTGATGGCCTGGGTCACCCTCTTGGTTCACAGCCCCATCCTAGAAGCCTGAGAACATTCATCATAGGACATCCCCCAGGAGGCTTTGGCCCCTGGAGGTCAAGATCCCAGTGGCAGGAGGCACTTTTCTTACACTTCTATGGGGAGTGAGTCTTAGCTCATGTCTTAAGACAGTCCTGAGTATAGAGGCTGCTCCAGGGGAGGCCACTCCCCATAAACCTGTCTTTGGGCTGTCTTTTTGCTCCTTAGACTGTGTCCTGCAGACCAAGGCAGGATCACAGAATGGGGGGGGGCATCCTTCTCTCTGTTTCTCCTTTCTCCTCCTGACCTCAGAGGCAATCCAGTCCAATTGCCTCTTCTCATCCTCCATTCTTTTCCCTTTTCCCTTCTCTCTTCCCCTATGCTCCCTTCTTTTTTTCTTTTTTATCCTTCTTCCTTTTCTTTCTTCTTTCTTCCTCTTTGCTTCCCCTTTTCAATGTTACCTTCCCTGTCCAAGATAAGGACAAAAGGACTTCCAGATTATGCCCCTGCTCTTTCCCTGTGGGTCCAACTCTTGCGATTTCTTCAGTCTTCCCCTCATTACTAGCCAGACTCATGGTCTTGCCTGTCCTTTGAGATGGACAATCTTTATGGAAATGCACAGAGAAGGGAGAGGGGGGCAAATATTCCAGGAGAGGATGCTCTTAAAATAAGGGGAGAGGACAAATAAATACAAAACTTGAAGGTCAACCCGTCCTG
Source organism: Trichosurus vulpecula (assembly GCF_011100635.1). Classification (NCBI taxonomy): domain Eukaryota; kingdom Metazoa; phylum Chordata; class Mammalia; order Diprotodontia; family Phalangeridae; genus Trichosurus; species Trichosurus vulpecula. The sequence goes on from NC_050579.1 coordinate 10,133,916, forward strand.
TGTATTGGGGTGAGGTCCAATCACTGGAGAACCTTAAGTAAGCCATGAGCTTAGATTCTAGGGCTCTGTGTCCAACCCACCTGTCTGTTCAGACTTTCTGGGATCCTTTGAATTAACTGCTTTACTTTCCATCCTTTGTCTACAAAATGGAGATGATGCTTGAGTCGCTCCTTAAGAGTGAAGAAGATTGACCAAAAAAACAATAATGGAGAAGTGGTGTGGTGTGATTTATAGAGAGCTAGTATCAAGGTCAAGAAGACCTAGATTCCAGTCCTGCCCCTAATACATAAAGGTGGTGTGACCTTGGATAAGCCTATTCCCCTCCCAGTGCCTACAACCCAACCCCATCTCAATGCTCCAGTGAAGTCCCATTGTTGAATATAAGTAAACCCTCATCATGGTCACTCTTACTCCCTCTAGAAGACCACACTGGACTTAGAGGCTGTGACAGTAATAAAGGACCCTTCCTATTACTGACAGGCTGTTATATTTCATGTTGCAGGGATTCCATCTTTCATGGCATTGAGGTCATTTATTCAGCAAACAGCAAGCATGTGACTGGTGTGCTCAGCTGAGTTCCTGGATCTCTCTACTTTTATCACATGCATCCAGATAAGAAGATCTGGGTTCAATTTCTGCTGCTGTCACCTGGGATAGCCACTTCACCCTTGTCTGCCCCACTTTCCTTATCTGTCAAATGCGAGTGCTTAAAGCCCTTATTTCATAGCATTGCTGCGAGGAGGAAATGAGCTAATAAATAGAAAGCACTGTGTGAGTGTCAGCTCTTATTATCGCCAGGTGTGCCAGGTTTAGTCTTGGGAAACTTCTTTCTCATAACATTGGTACAGTTCCTGTTTGTGACCACTCAGAAGCATCTGTCCACCAACATATGAACTCGTTGCATTTCTAGCTTTCCCTTAGGAATACTCAGTTCACCCAATAGCAATGAACACTTGCTATACATCTGAAGACAGATCATACTTGTTATGTAGCATTTAAGGAACAGAAATGGGATTGACCTATTTGCAAGTTGAGTCATTAAGGAACAAAAATCATCCAACCAGCAGAGGATATCTCAATAGTGTGAGTGGAGTTGGCAATCCCAGGGAAGGCAGTATCCAGACACTTCCTTTTGTGGCCTCCTTTTTCTGGAGTGTGGGCACCGTGTTAGTGGGCACTTAGTGCATGATAAATGCTTAGTGATTGAAGAACTGCCCATTTGTGCTCATGTCCACATGCCTGGTACGCATCCAGCTGATCTCTGGTCCTGCACACCCCATTCTGTAGCTCCTGGCGTGGCTCAGGAACCCTTGGCACTAATGCTGAAGCTGCTGCATATGCCATGTCCATAGTCACCACATCATCACCATAGCCGGATGTCCTGCCATTTCTGCCCATGGCTTCTCTTTCTTCCCCAAACAATTGTGTCCTCTTCCATTTGGCATCTGCCTCTAGTGATCATGGCATTGTGGCAAAGGGTGTGCTTTTCAATCAGTACTCATCTGAGACAAGCACTCAATCTATACATGAAGGGAGAGGCAAAATTTGGAAAAGACATGTTATCTGAGCTCCCATTATGAAGCTCCCAGGCTAGGAGATGCTGTCAGGGAGTGGGATTTGTATTTCTAAACCAGAGTTTTCAAACACAGAAATGGTGAGTCCCTTGCCAAAGATAAGAACATTTAATGGTAAAAATGGAAACTTGGAAATCTCATTAAAATCCTCAAAGGACTTTAATTAAAAAAGAGAGGTAGAGAACTGCACTCACACACACACATACACACACAGCATTACATGCAATAAGCAATAGCTACATTGTAGGAGGAAAAACGCTATAGAAATTCACAAGAAATAACATCCAGGAAAGTAGGCAGTGGTAAAACTCAAAGCTATAAATAAATGCATTAAGTGTGGATGACAAGAAACACAAACTAGAGATTCTAACTCAAGGAGGAAAGACTCATCTCTTATACTTCCCTGATACTTGGTGGGAAGAGCCCCATGACTATAATTCAAAAAGAACAGTCTAGATACAAAACAAAAAGAAAAAGTTGCCTTGTGTATTAAGATGATGTGGGGCTATATGGGAATCAGAGGGCAGAACCTATCTGTGCTTTTGAATCATCATCCCTTCCCTCTGCCAAAGAGGCATTTAGGGCTGGGGGCATTTCTCCCTCCTTTTCCAGAGGGAAGCATAGTCATTCTAATGATGGGGGTCGGTTTTGTTTTTCTTTCCATTCACATTCCTGTAGTACTCATCTCTATGGTCTTCTTGATTCTGCTGCTTTATGTCAATTCCATTAGATCTCTCTATGTTTCTCTAAAGTCTCCGTATTTCTCATTTTATAACGCACAGTAATATTCCATTATATTCCTGCATCACAATTTGTTATACACTTCCCCACTGATGGGGACCTATTCTGTTTCCAGTTCTCTGCTATCATAGAAAATGTTGCTCTGAATATTTTGGCACATATGGGCTTTTTCCATCTCTGCCCTCCTTGCATATACACCCATTGGTGGGTCAAAGGGTACAGACATTTTAGTTATTTTTTCAAAGGCACAATTCCAGACTGCTTTCCATAATGACTAGACCCATTCCCAGTCCCATCAACATGTATTCACTTTCCACATCCCCACATTCTGTCTTTTGTTCTCTTTGTCAGTTTGGTGAGTCCTGTGTGAGAGGCAAAGTCAGAGTTGTCTTGGTGTTCATTTTCCCAATTATTAGTGATTTGGAGCAATCTTTTATGTGGTCAAAAATTGTTTGTGATTCTTCTTTGAGAATCATTTGTTCATATTCTCTGACCTTGTCTCCTTTGGGGAATGATTCTTGGTCTTATAATTTGCATTAATTCCTCATGCGTGTTGACTATCTGACCCTTAGCAGTCTCACTCCTCCCCTCTTTTTGGGGGCATTCTCTCCAGCAGTGCTGTTAGTGATTCTAACAATAACCAGCATTTGTATAGCACCCTCAGGTTTGTCAAATGCTTTACAATATTGTCTCATATGATCCTCACAACAACCCAGAGAAGGAAGTGCTATAATCAGGAAATTATTATGAGGAAATGGTAGCAGACAGAAGTCAAGTGACTTGCTTAGCGTCACACAGTTAGTAAACAGCAATGCCCAGAACCAAGCCCAGTCCTCCAGATGTGCTCTGAGCAGGGCAGAGAGCAGTGAGCCTATCCCCTCCTGTGTTCTGAGCATGAACCCTCTCCCACATAGTATGGTTTAGGCTGTTAGCTCCATCACTGGGCATATCATACCATGGACTCCTTTTGAGCTCATAGTCCACACCACCTCTCAGGTCTTTTTTCCCAGAAATCATTTTCTAGCTAGGCTTTCCCCATTCTGTAGTTGTGAAATTTATTTTTGAACCCAAGTGCTGAACTTTTGTCTCAAATTTCATTTCAGTAGACTCAAGCCATATTCCTACCTGGCAGGGCCTGTCTTTGGGTGGGTTAGCTCTTTTTTCCAGTTCCATGTCACCTGCCAGTTTGATAAGCATGCCTGCCATCTCTGCCTTCTTCGGCATCACTGGCACAGTCTGCTGGGGCCCTACACTGAAGTCCTCTACCCAAGGCAAACCATCTCTGTTGTTAATGACTCCTCTGGGATCTAGTCATTCTACTGATTCTGAGTTTGCCTACTGCACTGCATCTAACACACAGGATAATAAGGATGAGATTAGGGGATAAGTCATCTGTGGATAAATGAGGGTGGAGTATGGAATTTCTGGGTTATTTAGCCGGGTGACCCAGGATTCACTGTGGGAAGAACACAGATGTTTAGGTCCCCGATAGGCAGGTGAACAAGGAAAGATCACCAGGGTCTCATGCACATGCGACCCTCTAGAACTAATCAAAACACTGTAAGCCACATTATATTGGGAGGCAAGGAAAAAGTTTATTGGTCAAATGTCACAAAGTTTGTTTCTGGAAGAAATGTGTTGGATTTTAATTGTGTGGCTGAGCCTGATGCCCCCAGTGACACATGTAACTACAAGGGGGCAGGCATGGGATCCCATAGCTTCTCATGGAAGAGGATCCAGGACAGCCAAGAGGAGAGGTGAGGAGGAGGTCTGCAGCCCCAGTGGGATTTGTAGGAAGTCAGCAGGCATGTTGTGGGGGTCCTAACTATAGCAAACACAGCATCAGGAGTTTTATCCCAGGCCCAGGTCAGGAACAGCATGAGGTCAACAGCCTGGCATAACTGCCTTTTCTGAGGGAGGCCTGAGCTCACTCATGATGGAGCACATGGTGGCAATGAAAGGGAAGGCTGACCCAAGTGCAGGGAGGGAGTAGGAGACCAGCAGAGGCGCACCACTTTGGGAAGAACAAGGCTCTCTGCAGCTGGGGGTGAGCCAATGGATGAGCACTTATGCGGTACCGAGTGTGTGTAGCCCTCCTCCATCACACGAGAAGGATGGGATCTTTGCTCTTGAAATCAAGGTGGGGCAGATGAAGCACCGATGGAGGAAATGCACTGAGCAGCTCTCTCAGCAAGCAGGAAAAGCAATGTAGGAGTGCTAAGAAGGCACGGAACCATCCAAGGAGAAACGGGCACCTGGGGCTGGATTTCAAAGGGGTGACTGGGGCAAGGGCAAGGAAAGAGAAAGCTCAAGTTCCCTCATCGCGGAACTTGGCGGGGAGGTGGGGAGAGGCTGCTGGGAAGGAGGGGGCAGGGACAGGGGCCCTCGGTCGAAGGTTTTGGAGGTGGCAGTCTGTCTCCCTGCTCGGTGGTGTTAGATGGGGAGGCCACGATGCTCATGGTGGGTGCAAGAGGTATGAGAGAGGCCTTGCAGGTCCTGGTGTGGGGAGGTGGTGAGGCGACCATGACGCTCCAGGAAAAGCATTCTGCCATGTGCGTGGGATGGACTGAAGGGGGACTGGCTCCCCACCAGCACTGGTCAGCGCTGCTCTGATTATGTGTCTGTTTACTTGTTCACTCCCCTGGAAGCTCTGCATCCACCTCTCCGGGGCTGTGGGGGTGGTCAAGGGAACATGAGAATCCATCTCAAAGATGGGACTGGAAGGTCAATAATCTGGACTTCATCAGGACTAGTGTGGGAACAATGAAAGGAAAGCCCCCTGGGATCATCTTGGAGACTCATGAGGCCACTTGTGCCTCATCGTAGGGGGACACTGAGGTTTCCCTTCTAAAAATGCCTCTGATATGAATCTGTGTACCCATGCACCCCACATGCACTCACACGCACGCAGAGTGGGGAACTACTTGGTACTTGAAGAAGCATTGGAAAGGTTAGGCTATGACTTGGAGTCCTTCTGCGTTCCTGTTTTCGATTAGCACCATTAAGAGTTTAGGACTATTTACTGCTCGTGATTCATCACGAAGAATCCAGATCCGTTCCCTGCCTGGCCTGCAGGGGTGCTCCATCTTCGCGGGAGTCCCTCTGGGCTAAGGCATGGAGTTCCCCATCACTGGCTGAAATCAGAAGAGAGGAGCGGGACCGTATCTCAGGGGTCTGTGGACATCTGTGTTCCGGGGTCAGGACAGGGTGGGGGTGAGATGGAATGCTTGGGATATGTGCCTTCTGAAACTTTGGGTGAGAGCTAGCAGATCCATCTAATGAACCTATCGAAGAAGCTGGGCTGGGACAGGCTGTCATAGTCCTTCTCTTGGAAGATGGCGGAGCGATCCCCCAGGCTGATCTTCATGAGAAGGTCCATGTCGACGTCATTCCCCAGGGCCAGCACGGTGGGCACGACATCCTGCTTCCTCATGGAGTGGAGTGACTCATTCAGGCTCATCTCGCCTGTGATGCCATCAGTGATGAAGACAAAGGAGAGCTCAGCATTACGGCGGGCGCCCGCCTGCTGGTCCATGACGATGTTGTTGATGGCATGTATGATGCCGGTGCCGATGTGGGAGAAGGAGTTGAGGTATCGGATGTTGCTGAGGGCATTGTGGATCACTGTCAGGTTGGAGGTGAGCGGGAAGACGACCTCTTGCTCCCTCTCATTGCCGTACTGGAGGAGGGCCACCCGGGCATTCATGGAGTCGTCGTGTCGCCGGGCTAGGGTCAGCCTCCGTGCCACCTCCTCCACAAAGCGGTGGGCTTTGTGGAAGTTGCGCTCCCCGATCCTCTCTGAGCCATCCAGCAGGAAGACAATATCAACAGGCCGTTGGGTACACTGGGCTACGTACAGTTCTGGGAAGGAAAGGAAAGATTCAGTGATGGACAGGAAGGAAAGGCAGCCTCAAGCAGGAGTGAGAGGACAGAGAGCCAGCTGTCATGTCTAGAGTCCTGCCTCTGCGGGAGGGCTAAGGCTATTGAGGCATGGTTGGGGAGATGGGAAGATCTTGGAGAACATGAGAGAGGATTCTGCGATGCATACCTCTGGTCAGATTATGAGCCAGGCCCACAATTGTCTGCCAGAAGACCCCTCTCTCCACTCATGGTGCCAAGCCCACTCCCTTGTCCTCACTGCCTGAGTCTAGCTGAGCAGTTCCGGGGCCATCACTCAGCCCCAAGGAAGACAAGCGAGGCAGAGATCTGGTGCTAGAGCACAGCCCATTTCTGAGTCAGCAGGTATTACCTGGAATCATACATTATCTAATTTTCTTGAAAATATAATGAATATTTTAGGGGACCTGTCATTGAGAGGCAACAGGCTGTGGTGGAGAGTCAGGAAGACTTGGGTTCAAATCCTGCCCTGACACATGAGATGTGTGACCATTGGAAGGTTACCTAACCCCTCAGTGCCATAGTCGACTCCCCAAGACTATACTTTTCTGATAAATTGCCAGTCTGCATCAGCAGAAGGAGCTTCCACATCAGGACAAAATCATAGGTCCAGTCTAAAACATACCTATCCCATCCCAAATGGTTTCCCTCAACTGTTCTGTTTAGCATCCTCTCCCCACTCCCTCTCACTAGCCAATCAAATGCCAAATGTGCCAATGGCCAACGGTCTAGAAGAGGCCCTCTAAGCACTTCCTAGTGGGTCAGTTTAATTTCCGGCTGTTCATCTCTGTTCTCCATACATACAACCTTACAGGCAATGTAATTGAATGGAATCATGAGACCAGTCAGATCCAGCCATCATTGGCCTTTCTGTTGGCCCTGTACAAAGACTACCAAACTCTGAGATATTTGGTATAGTGGAAAGTTTAAGGGGCTTAGAGGCAGAAAACCTGGGTCCATCAGGTCCTGGTTCTGTTTGTAAAGAACTGTGTGTCCATGGGCAAGCCACCTGCCTCTTTGAACCAATTTTCTCCTCTGTAAATTACACCTCTTCTGCCTCCCTCGTTAAGATACCCTGAGGTTCAGATGATGCCCTACACATGGAACCTCTGTAACCTCTTTTCCTCTCTAGAGTCACTGTCTTGATGGGAATCCTTTGAATTGGCGCAGCTTGGTCAAGGCTCAGGCATCATCGCCTGGCTTTCGAGTTCTTTTTATCCTTGTGCTGAATCTAAGTGGGATCAGCTCAGCATTCTTGGAAGGTAGCAGGAGGACCACCTCCATTCTGCCCCCTGAATTCCCATTGGCTCAGAAACCCTTATTTTTAATGAGTTTATGAAAGACTCAGTGTCTGCCTAAGAGTCAGCATTAGACAGAGAAGCTGGCTTCAGATGTCCTCATCCTTTGACCCTCCCTGATGAAGCCTTGATACTTCCCTTCCCCTAAAGAAATTCTATGCAAGCATCCTCCCATTCATCATTTTCTTTCAAGGGGCCCTGACCCCACAACACACACAGTCAAGACACGGCTCCTCCAAGAGACACCCGCAGTAACCACACAGCCAGAGGTTCAGCAGCATTTTCTGTCAACATGTTCACGTACATAGAACATATAAGAGACAAAGAGGTTCACATACAAAGCTGCATGCAGGCAAAGGAAGACATGAGGACGAGTCCCTGGGCTGTCCTTCCTTGAGAGAGGACCACTCTTCAGATGCCCCTGGTTTCATCCCTACTGTAACATTCTTTTAGCCCCTCATTACTTATAACAATCAACAAGCCAGGAAACTTCCAGAGGGGACTGACCCTGACTATGCCAAATCTTGAGAACACAGCCTGTGAAGGAACTGAGAATGCTGAGTTTGGAGAAGAGAAGCCTTGGGCAGATAGGACAGCAGATTTCAAGTATCTGAATGGCTGTCAATGTAGACAGTGTGGACAATGTTCTGCTTGGCCCCCGAGGGCAGAGAGAACTAAGCTGGGGATGGAAGCTGCTAAGAGGCAGTTTGAGGCTGGATGTCAAGAACTTCCCATCAGTGAATGCCGTCCAAACATGGAACAAGCTGCCCCAGGACGTTAGGAGCCTCCTCTCTGGGATGGTCTTCCAGTGAAGGCTGGATGTCCGCTTGTTGGGGTTATTATAGAAAGGATTCTTGGTCAGGCACAGATTGGCTTGGCGGTCCCTTCCACATCAGAGGTTCTGTGGTTCACCATTAAGCCCTCATCCCAGGTTGGAGATGATCCTGGGTTCTCGAAGGCTATCTCAGTGGAGCCCAAGTTCTGACAAGTCCACCCAAACTGGAAAGGCCTAGAGTATGGGGCCAGCAATGACCCCAGTGGAGCCCCAATAGGGACTGTGCGTCCTTTGTCTGAGGACCAGTCTGGCTAAGGTGAGTGAAGGTCATGACCAGGGGCTTGCTCCCAGGTGGTACATTTTGGGGAGCCCCGGCAGGCCATGAAGACTGACCAACAAGGTGGCAAGACTGTGCTCTGTATCACCATAGGGGGAACTCCCACCCAATAATGACAGATAGGGGTATGGGTCAGAGCTCCCTCCAGTGACTCCCTTCAGGGACCCTCACTTTGGGGGAGGCATGTTGCTCAAGATTCAAAGGTAGCACCAAGGAAGTAAAACAGCAAACAGAACACAACACAGAAAAAAATCACAGACAGTCACAACGGAGACCAGGTGGAGAAGGTATACAAAAACACAAATGGCCAACCTGAACCATAGGGAACACCTACTTTCTTCCCTGACCTGGCAGGAAAATCCACAAAGAGCAGCATTGCAAAAATGGGCCAATGAGGCTCCAGGGAAGAATGCTTAGCCCTGGAAAGTGAGTCACCACCCTCACTGCTGTTACTCTATTCTGAGCATCAAGGAGTATTTTGCACCATGAGTCTACAAAACCACAGCCAAACCAGAGAACTACAGCATTTCCTGGACACAGGTGCCACACTGGACTGGGGGAGTGGTCAGGGGACTCTTGCTCATCACCTACATTCCAGGCTATGTCCACAGTATGTTAAATATGTCCATTGGCATCAGGGTGAAGGGTGAGAAATGCAAATCACTGCTGGGCTCTTTTCAAACCACCAGATGTCTGTTGGATCATCCAATTAGACAGGGACCTCATTCCTTATCTGTTCAAATGATCTGGCAATGGTGGATGACCAGGCATCCTGGATTTGGGGAAAGGAGCCCTTTAGTTTCAGGGACTTCCCCAAAGCCAAATTCTGAATGTTGTGGCACAGAAAGGGGTTCCTTTGCCCTGATTTATTTAACTAAATATCACACCACATAAAATTTGCATATCACATCCAAGTGGAACTAGCCTTCTATCCCGTCCCTCATTTGCAGTGCAAATGTTAGCTTATTTCTTGATGTCATTGGGGATTTTTTCCCATGTCATTTAAAGATGATTCCCATATAAATCTATTATTGTCTATATATAATATATATTTAAAAGTATATATCATCAATATGCAGTGTCCAGTCTAGACTTGTTATCTCACCCATCCTCCAGGCTCACTCAGAATCCCGGGGAGAGCAGAGCTCCTGAGGCATTTTCCAACATAGAATTCTGTCCCCGTCCACTGGATTTACCACTCCCGTGCCTAGCGGTAGACCTTGCTGCCGGATTGCTGTGAGATAACTAGGTCTGGCTGTACATGACATAGCCTGGCTATGGACACCGGGAGCACCATCTAGTCTGCGTCTGGCACTTCAGCAGAGGGCTAGCACCGTTTCCGGGTCCCCCACAATGTCCCTGTGCACCATCTTAAACGTGTCAATGAACAAGTCCATCCAGTCCTGCCTTTCATCTCCAGTGGCAAACTTGGCTCGCTCAGCTGTATAGACCAAGACCGCCACCAGCTGGGAGTACGCCGCGGGGTCCTGGCTGTGCTTCGTGGAGTTTAGCAACTGTTCGATCAAGGGTATGGTCCTGGGAAAAGATATGTCGGGCCCTTCTTCTGTACGGAGGAAAGTAACTGGGATTTCGCTGCTAGGCGGCTCCCCATCTGCAAGGGAGTGTCAAAAGTAGATTTTAGGGCATTCTGGCAATGGGGGTGTCCCCACTGGTCTGATGGACAGTGTGACCAAAGCAGCACTCTGCTGACAGCAGGGACAGGGGAGCGCTTTGGAAAGGCTTAAGCCAAAGCATTGAAGGCAACTGAATCCCCCCTTAGCCTTGGTCTGACATGGTCAGGTGAGGGTGCTGTGGAGTTAAGAACTGCCAGAGACCTGGGGGATTTATCTAGCCCAATCTCCTTATTCTACAGACATGGAAACTGAGGCTCAGATGGGGAAGGACCTCTCCCAAGGTCACTGAGTTAGTCGGGGACAGAGCCGGGAGGATCATTCAGGACTGCTAAAGGCATGCTCATCCTTAGACAAAGGCTTCATAAATACATGCAAATGGTTAATTAGTTCTCTTGTCTTATGGGGCCTTCATGACTGTTTCCTGGAACTTAGAAGGAGAACCTCAGAAAGTCCAAATTGCTCTTCTCTCACACATTTGTATCATTACACAGAGATGGATGTGAGCAAGTTGAACTGTTTATTTTTGTAGAGCTCCTTTCGTTGGTGGGAAGAGACTTGGCCCTATGGAAGGTCTTGACTCTGGTTAATGAAGAATCCACTTGGGCTGCAAAGACAGCAGAGTGGGGTGCTGCCTTCAGGAGGCCCACAGAAAGTTATTGGTGTACGGAAATCAATGTGGACTTGGACAGTGTCTACATAGGAACACAAGGTCTGGTTAGCTCATTCAAAAATCCAGGTTATTATCTGGGTGTTTGCGTATTTGCTGCCAAAAGGTGAGCTTGGGTGGATGTTTTACTCAAGCTATACCTTGAAGGTAAGTGCGCTCAATTAGTCATACTCTATTTTAACTAAAAATGTTAATTTAAGTTTAAATTTAAAATAAAAAACTAAACTATTTTAACTTAAAAATGGTTAACTCTATTTGCGCGCTTTGGGAGAATGGATGGATTATCTAGGCCTCTGGCCATTCTTTCTCTCTTCCATTTTGACTTCTTTTCATCCCATTGAGGGCAAAAGGAGCAGAGTAAAGGACAGGACTCAAAATCAACATCTTTGAGAGCTGCTGGCATGGAAGTCGTTTGCATCTGGCAAGCTCTTTAGCAACTTGTTATTCCTAAGAAACATATTAATGAATTTGGGGAGGAGCATAGGCATCAAAATGGTGAGTTTGTGTCATTTACACAGAATGGCCAGTTGACTGAGTGCAGCACTTTGGCCACTTTGTGGGTGCTAATTCTTGGCATGGCATGCTAGATATCTGAATACCTTGGGGGGTGTCCATGAGCACAATGAGTCAATAGGTGGACAACTTCTAGCTGGTAGATTCTTTGTGCTTGGGATTGTCCAGCCCCCACAACTGTGAATTAGATCCAAGTCGCTGGGGTAAATTTAGATGAGAGAGATGTAATGGATAGGAGTCCTTCCAGCCATTGGCACCATTGGTGACCAACAGCAGCTTAGTGGACATGGACATAGTATTTTAGAGCTGGAAGGAGACTGACAAGACATGGCTAATTACAAAGCAAGGCAAATGATCTGTGCCTTGGTATGAAAAACCAAAGGGATTACTTTCTCTTGTTCCCTGAATGTCATTATTTTTGATGATCACTATCAATAATTACAATGGGTAGGGGAGGGTGTAAGCAGGAGGGTGAAAGGGGTGACTCACCTCCTGTTTTATCACTCCCTCTTGGGTCCCTCTGCAGGATCTGCCATCTCCATCCATAGTAGCCATGATGGAGGGCAGAGCACCCTGTCTGCTCCCAGTCACAGACTGTGGCTGGCTGTCTTGCAGATGCATGGTGTTAGTCATGCCATTAGAGGGGAATGGGGAGAGCGAGTGTGGAGGTCAGTGAAAATCCATCTCCACTGCTGGGAATGCCCCAAACCACACAGCCCATTGAAGCACAGAGCACAGACATGATGTCATCAGATGCGCCATCACCAGAGTAGCCAGGCTCAATGGGGTCTGTCCTGGAAATCACCTGGCATTCTGAGTCCTTGGTGGAGGGGGCTAAAAAGGCATCAAAGCCTGGCACACATTCCTTTAGGAAGGGCACTGGGAACCTCCATCTGGAGCCTTTGAGTCTGCATCAATGAGGGGAGGAGGCATGGAGGTACTGTTTCAATGTGAACCCATATGGGAGAAGTTGAATTAAGAGAGGCCACCTCCTGAGAGAAGACCTAGACTCTGTCTGCAGCAGAAAGGAGAGAACTACAGAGCAAATTCGGGGGTCAAGGCTCTGTTCGCGTTCTGCTGTCGGGTTCTGTCGGCTTGAAGTAGGGTGTCCAGCTTGGACTCAGGTTGTGAGTGATGGGCACTGTGGAAGAATGAATATTCCAGCTTCTCCTTGAGTCCTGCTGGGGATGGGGGTAAGCTTGGGTTCTCCCAGTCTGGGCCAGCAAAGGACAACCTCTGAGAAGTCCTGCTAAGCTGGAAAGATGTTGAGTACATGTGGTCTACGATAGACTACACCTCTGCAGCTGCTCTAAATTCAGGGGCTCATCACCAGATTGGCCTGAGGGGATTCACTTTTTGGTCCCAGCAACTTGGAAGACCTATTGAGTTATGGCTGAGATTTAGAGCTAGAAGGGACCCCAGAGGTTATCTAGTGTAACCTCTCAATTTATACACTAAGAAACTGAAAGCAGACACCCTACCCGTGGTCTCTCTGGACCAGGCTGGAAGAATGTCAGTGAAGGAATGAGGTCCAAGGCCTTGGAAAGATGGACATGTTTGAATGGAACAGCTTAGATCTGCAAGCAGGGACCCTGAGCAAGTCCACATTGTGCAATTCTGACCCTGCATTTCAGGCTGGCATTTAACTGGCACTAATCAGGCAGAGAAGTCAGCAGAGCCCTGTTCACCTTTTCAATGGGGTTTTTGGGTGTCCTGTCCTCCCTAGTGGCTGGGGGAGCCCACTGGGTTGCCACCAAGTCTTTGTCAAAGGTCCCTTTGACTTTTCAAAGCACTCCTCGCCCCATGGCTTCATTTGAACTTAGCAGTAGCCCTGGAAGGTATGTGGGGCAGATATCATTAGCTCCTTCATACAGGTGAAGGAATGGAGTTCCAGAAAAGTCTTGCCTAAGGTGTTCCACATGCTTAATGGCAAAACCAAGACTCAAACCCCAGTCTCTTGATGCCTAGCTCTGAGCTCCCTTCAGTGGCTCACAATTGGCCCTCCCTGCCGATACACAGTTTTTAGCCTATATTAGTGTCTCACCACCATGCTCTGTCTCCTTGTGCCCCAGACACCTGCCAGAGGGGTCTGCCCTGGAAAGAAGATGGGAGCCAGTCTGCTAATGACCCCCAGGACAGAAAACACCACACCCTACACAAAGTTTGGAAAACCCCTCCAAGTTAAACACCACTAAATGAGGCTCCACCCTCAACACCTGCAGGAAGGCTTAGAGCTGACATCAAGTTCAGGTCAGTACCTCTTGATCCCCAGTTTGGCCTTGGTCAGTGTGGGCCCTGCCAATGGGCTAGCCATCTGGCTGCCCCTCCCTGTGCTTGGCTGCAAGCCTGACCTCATCAGACCCTCACCTGGCCTGACAGGACCACAGGTCTCATGCTGCATCTGACCCAACAGGAAGCTGCCTCGAAGGAGACCAAGACCCTACTAGACTGACCAAAATAGACAGGGCCATTGTCCACGGGAGTCATGCAGGGGAAGGCCTCTTGGCAGCAGATGACAGGGGAGAGCCAGTAAGCAGAGCGTCTACAAGGGTCTACGGTATTAGCTTGTTGACTGGGTTTAGGGTTATTGGTTTGTCACCTAATAGCAAACTAACTTTTCTCAGGCAACTCCAAGATCCTGAGCTACAGATGGGGTGCAATCTGCATTGTTGGAAGGTGTCTCCACACAGGAACTCATCTTTCCCCCCTCCTTGTTTCCCAGCTGCTCAACATACACATACACACCAGCGAAACCAAGGGTTTTGGATATCTTGGTACAAGAGATATGCCAGTGTCATTTCCCAGTCTCTACTCTAGGAATGCTAAATGAGAAGACATTTCAACAATCCATGTGATTTTATATCAGCTACAGCTCCCAGGCTCAAGCCAAATCTTGTTTGTGGATTAATCCACCAACTCCTTTTTTCCCCAGTATTGACTTTCTCTTAGCTTTTTCTAGTGTGGGTTCCCAGGAGTAGAAAGTCTTACAAAAAGGTACCTGATTTCTCTATATTGTGGCCCTACTGGCTTCAGCAACCATGAGGGAAGAGCATGCTCTGAAACCAATTTCTGGTCAGCTTGAATCCAGCAGTTGTGTGGCCAGTGGGCAGAAAGGCCCTGAGATCCACACTGAGAGTCTGCTGAAGCCCAAAGGTGGGAAACCAGTGAGAGTGAGCTCCATTCCCAGTGAGAGCTCCCACCCTCATGCACACTTGGAGAGAGGTCCCCAAGGCCAAGTATGTACTAAGCTCTTGTTTGTTATAGAAGTGAATGGATGGATGGAGGAAAGAAGGCTGCAGTGAGGTCATGTGGTCCAACCTCCCACCCCATCTGCAGGACCTCTGGAACATGAAGGTTTCAGAATCTTGCCCTGGGTTTTTTCTCTTTGTCACTAACATCCTGTCTTTGCCAGATCTGGAAGCCTTGCTCTGTGGTGACAGGGTTGGGAAGAAGCAGCCTGTTGAGCTGAGAAACTCCCCAGTCTCTCACCAGTGGAGAGAATGCATCCTGGGAGGCCCAGGCTAAGAGCAAAGTGGACTCAGCCCGAGGCAACCATGAGTTTGACCTCCACCTTCCCTACCCCACCATGCACACATTGAGCTAGTCTGCCCTGTCCCTTCATTCCAAAGAGATTGTGCATGTGTGTGTGTGTGTGTGTGTGTGTGTGTGTGTGTGTGCATGCACGCATGTGGGGGTGGGGAAAGAGGGAGGATGGGGGGGTGAGGCAAGGTATCCCTCTAACATTACCTGTTTGGCAGGGAAGGTCGGGGCAGACAATCTGTGGATCTGGAAGAGAAAAGAATGCTTGATGAGGACGGATGGTCTGAGTCCTCAGTGTCTTCCGGCTCATGCCAGTACGCAATCCAGATCGGGGGTCTTTCTGATCCACTCATAGGATCACAGATTTGGACCCGGAGTAATCTTTAGAGTTATGGAGTACAATGGTCTCGTTTTACAGGTGGGGAGACTGAGGCCCAGAGAGGGAAAGTGACTTGCTCAGGGTCACCCAGCCAGGAGACAGTGAAGAAAGGTTCCAATGAAGCTCTTCCTGACTCCATGGCCAATGCTCTAGCCATTGAACCACACCCGCTCTTGCTCTTTCTACCCCTCTTCCATGGCTTCCTCCTTCTTCGTCCTCACTGGTGTGGAGCATTAGGGGAAGCTAGGTCTGAGCTCACCCTGTGTGTGTGGCCCTTGTTACTGAGGGACAGGGGTGGTGACTTTTCTCTTGGTGTAGTGAACTTAGAGTGAGGAAGTCCTGAGTGTGAATCCTGCTTCAGACACTGAGTAGCTGTGTGACCCTGGGCAAGTCACATAATAACCCCTGTCTGCTTCAGCTTCTTCATCTGCAAAACCCCCCCTCACAGGGTTGCTGCGTGGACCTAAGGAGATGATATAGGTAAAGAGCCCTGCAGCCCTTCCAGTGTGACAGAAACATCTTCTATTATTGTGGTTGCTGCTGTCTCCCAAGGGGAACCCACTGTGGCCTTTTGTAAGAGGCCGGGGCTGTGGAAGAACCTGGGGTACTGGACTGCCTCAAGGGTCTCTCGATTCACGGACCCCCCACTCTCCTCTCTCCAAGCCTCAGGGCACGGCCATCACTTGCTCGGTTTCTGGGGACTCGTGGGGAGAGGCCAGACTGCCCTCATCCTTTCTCTCGGGATGGCGGCTCACATATCTGCCTTTCTGGGAGAGCGGAGGGAGGGAGATGTTGTCTGGCCCCCCTGTCTGGCCCCGTCTGGCCCCATCTGGCCCAGAGCACAGCGTGAGGCACGTGGAGGTGACCAGCAGCTCCCCCAACCCCTCCCCAAGTGAGCAAAGGTGCCAGGTGCTCACCTGGGCAGAGGAAAACTTCCATCTCGTCGATGAACTTTTCAGCCACCAAGTCGGAGAACAAGGTCATGTTGCGGACTTGGCCCTTCTGGTTGCAAGCGATCGACCTCAGGCTCTCGCTCTCGTGCTGCTCGTTGAACATGTCCCCGATGCCAATGGCCGTGACCACGACGTTCTCAACCGTGTTACACAAGGCTGTCAGGGACTGTTCGTCATCGCGGGGATCGTGGCGCCCATCTGTGATGACGACCGCGAACACCTTTGTCTTCTTCCGCCTGCTGCCCTTGATGAGTGCGTTGTAGGTGTAATTCAGGGCCGAGGGTGTCCAGGTGCCCCCCGCGATCCACTCTAACTTTTTCACCTCCTCCTTGAATTGGGAAAGGCTGGTAATCCGCTCATCGTCCAGCTTAATGGCCTCAAAGGTCCCGTCATGGCTGTACTGAACCACACCGATGCGAGTCCCTGGAGCAGAAAGGACAGAATGAGCTGGGAGTGACCCTTCCTCCAGCATTATCTCTACTCTCCCCCCCCCCACTTCCCCTGCGGAAGAATGGGGTGGGACTCCTGCCTCATGCGCTTCCCCATCCTGAGGTCAGTAGGTGCCTCCATGAGGTCCTGGCTCTTCCTCTATCTGGAAGGGACCCAACTCTGCTATTTATTGGAGACAAGTTCCTGAATGGGGAACCTTCTAGTTCTCTTTTCTGAAAGATCCAGGCCATACAAATGAGAATGTCTATACCACATGGGATAAAGGTGTGGCCCATGTGAAGGCTGACCTGTGTCTGAATTGGGATCCTTGGTGATGGAACCAAGCCTGTTGACCACATTGATGACAAAATTCTTCTCCAGTGAGAAATTGGTGTAGCCAATGCTCTCAGAGCTGTCAATGACAAACACGATGTCCAGAGCTCCACAGTGCTTCACACAGTCTAGGGAGGGAAACCAAGGCAGGGAAGTGTGAAAAGGGGGAGTTATCACTGGGGGGAAGGGGGACAGTGTCAGTGATTAGGGAGCCTGACAAGTTGAAGGCATTAAGACCTCACCATACTTCCTCAGCTCCTGCACTGGCACTGATGCCTTGTGCTGTAGGGGAGGAAAACAATTTTTCTTTCCCCAATGAATCCAGCATTGTGCTGAGTCCCATAGGCTGAGCCACTGACCCTGAATGTGCAAATAGCACATGTTGATGTAACATCAGTCAAGTGGAAGGGAGAGGCCAAGATGGTGAGCCGTCATTGTGGCATGAGCTTGGCTCAATCCAGCTCAGCCCCAGACATGGAGCAAGTAAGGGCTGTCTCTGCTCCCCCTCAAGTTTCCCCCTGTCCTCTGCCCGGACTGCTTCTCTATGCTTATTCTCCCTTATATCCTGTGTACTGTCCTGCACATTTAATTGTAAACTCTTGAGTTTATCTCAATCCTGGCACCCAGCAGAAGGACCTTAACCTGTGACAATTTCTTGCTACTGGTGATTTCCTATGTGTGAGGAACTCCGTGGTGTGCACGCTCCCTCCCCTGATGCAGGTTGGCCACGAAAGCCTTAGTGAGCACCAGGAGCTACACCCTGCTAAGGGTCCCACAGCCAGGGGCAGGACTTGTCCCCTTCTTCCTGATTCTGTGGCCAGCCCTCTATCCACTGAGCCTCACTGACTTTCTTGTACAAACCAGAGCTGGCTCCTAATAAATGCTGGTTGCTGAATCAAACCTCAGCCTCTCTTGGTATTGAAGCTGTCCTGACCCTCTGTGCCCATCACCAGGTGGTGCCCACTGCCCTGGGAGGGCCAGCCAGGAGAAGAGATACCAACTCACCACAGCAGCCGCATGTCTCCCTCACATAGGTCATGACGTCACATTCCTGCCAGAAAGCAAGGGAGAGGTCAGCTAGAGCTGGAGGCTCCTCCCTCCACCCACTGCTCCCCTCCAATCAAGGTATAGGCAGGGAATTCAGTAGGATTTCCCCATGACAACGGGTCAGAGCCAGAATTTCCCCCTTGGCTCTCCTCTCCCTCCCTCCCCAACCTATGTTCCTGTTTTTGCTCCTGGGAGAAGGAAGGACTGTCCCCTCATGAGGTTTGGTTTGGTTTGTTTCCAGAAGGCTCCCAATTGAGGGACATAGATCCCTTCCTACTCAGGATGCTGTGAACAATTTTCTACCTCTACAGTCAGGTCTACATACCGTCAGGCCAGGGTCTCCAGGGGGACCAGGTTCACCCTAGGGGAAGAAGAAGTCTATGATTAGGGTCCTTCCTGGCAGCTCTGGTGGGCTCCATCTGTGATGGGCAGCTCTGCCAGTAACTGGCAGCTCCCTCTCTACGGGAAGGACAAGGGCAGCGGGCTGTGAGAGGCATGGATATGGTGCAGGGACTCAGGGCAGGCAGGGAGCCCTTGCTAGTTTCCTGTTCACAAGCCTGGCCTGGCTGGCCAGGGCACAAGAGCAGCAGATGCAGGTCTCAGCAAAGGAGCAGTACCTCTGGGCCCGGAGATCCTTTGGGTCCTCTGGGGCCAGGCTCTCCAGGGGGGCCAGGATCTGCCTGTAAAGAAAAAGTCTGAGTGAGAAGGCACCAAGTTCCCCTGAAATCTAGTTTGGGAGGAGAGCTGAGTGAGTGCACATCCTTCCCAGCTAGTGGCAGCAGGGAAGAAGACCCCTCTAAGCTGCTCACTGCTTCTTGACCAGCTCTAAGGGGCCAGGGGTGGATGTAGCCTACGATGCATGAACACGGTGACCTTGTGCCATGCTGCTCCTCCCCCAAAGGGGGAGGTCATAGGTGCAATGTGAGGGGGCTCAGTGGGTGGAGTACAAGGCAGGAAAAATAACCCTGGGCCAGATCCTGAGGGCCAACCAAGGAGCCCCTGTGGCCCAAACTAACTTGTCATTCAAGGCCTTCCCTGGACTAGCCCCATCTGCTGTTTCTCCTTCTAGCTTTCCTCCTTGGCTCTGCTCACCAATGTTCCCAGTGCCCATCCTCAGGGCACACCAAAGTTTACAGATCACCTCCTTACAGCTGCCTGTTTACAACGAAACTACAGTGACTAGCCCAGCGTCCCACAGCTAGCAAGGCTCAGAGCTGGGATGTGAACCCAGGGCCAAGGCTCCTCCTCGCTAGCCCCTTGGTCTAGCTTTCCATAAGGCCTGGGGGCTTTGGACTGGCCCCACAAGGAGTGAACTCACCGGCTCTCCTTTCTCTCCTTTTCTTCCTGGGGCTCCTTTGATGCCAAAGTCCCCTCTTCCACCCTGTGCGTTACATGAGAAAACATGTTTATACAGGATGACGATCATTCGGGAAGAGGCTGACCCCGGGTTAGAATTCAATGGTAAATGTGTGTATACATCCATTAGAAACATTCCCGTGAATGCCATTTACTCAGGCCAAGGAGGGGCTGCTGAATTGTCTGAGGGTCCACTGGGAATCCTGCTGCCTGGCTTTGGAAGGCTCAGCTGAGCTCAGCAGAGTCTGGCTCATGGCAGTCAGGGACAGGAGGGAGAGGGCAGGGCAACCTCTCCTGGGATTAGTCTGAAGGCCACAGATTTGAAATTGGCTGGCGGGGGAAAGCATGAGCGAGGAGCAAATCATTGAGCTGAGGACAGAGAAATGAGCATCCCTAGCCTGGAGACAACTAGCCGATGAAACATGTTTGTAATTAGTTGTGTAAAGACAAATTATTCCTCATCGTCACCACCATCACTCAGATCTTGTGAATACTTCCCAGGGTCACCAAGCACGTTCCTCACAGCCACCTAGCGTGCTAGCATTATTATCCCCAGGGTACAGGTAAGGAAACTGAGGCCAGAGAAGTGACTTGGCCTGGGCCACACAGGTGATCAAACCTCTGGCATCCCTGCACCAAGACCCCTCAGGGAAAGGTGGTCAGGATGCTAGCATGCAGAGGATACCTGACCCACCCTGCCCCTTCTTCTGACTCACACAATGCAAGGCATAGAAGGAAGGTACCATACCTCTGGGCCTGGGGGTCCAGGCTCGCCTTTTTCTCCCTGTGGAATAAACATACCCAGATGAATGAGACCCAGAAAGAGAAGACCTCACCTTCTCACATGGGGAAAGAGACAGGGCTCTGGTGAGACTTCATGCAGAGAAAGTTTCTCTCCCCATGAATCTTTAAGCAGCAGGGAAACATATGTGCTGTCTATGTGCTTCTCTCCCAGCCTGCCTGGCTACCTTCCTCGACCTCCCTCTCTTCCCTCCTTTTTTCTCTGCTTCCTCCTTTCCATCTTCCTTCATTCCTCTCTCCCTTCCTCCTCTCCTTTCCTCCCTTTCTCTCTCCCTCTCCCTCCCTCCTTACCTTCTTCCTTCCTTCCTTCCTTTCTTCCTTCCTTCCTTTCTTTCTTTCTTCCTGCCTTCCTTCCTTCCTTCCTTCCTCCCTGCCTTCCTCCTTTCTTCCTGCCTTCCTTCCTTCCTTCCTTCCTTTCTCCCTGCCTTCCTCCTTTCTTCCCTCCCTTGATATTAGCCTCATTTTCCTGATGAGAAAATGGAGGCCTACTCATCTCTAAAATATACAGGGAACCGAGTCAAATTTATAAGAGTACAAGTCATTCCCCAATTGATATATGGTCAAAGGATATGAACAGTCAGTTTTCAGAGGAAGGGATTAAAGATATCTATAGTCATACGAAACAATGCTCTAAATCACTATTGATTAGAGAAATGCAAATCAAAACAACTCTGACCTACCACATCGCACCTGTCAGATTGGCTAACATGGCAAAACTGGAAAATTATAAATGCTGGAGAAGATGTGGGAAAATTGGAGCCCTATTGCATTGTTGGTGGAGTTGTGAACTGATCCAACCATTCTGGAGAGCAATTTGGAACTATGCCCAAAGGGCTATGGAGATGCGCATACTCTCTGACCCATCAATACCATTTCTAAGGCTGTATCCCAGAGAGATTATACAAGGGGGAAAAAGACCCTTATGTATACAAATATTTATAGCAGCTCTTTTTGAAGTGGCAAAGAATTGGAAAGCAAGGGGATGCCCACCAATTGGGGAACTGCTAAACAAATTGTGGTATATGAATGTAATGGAATACTACTGTGCTATAAGAAATGAGGAGCAGATGGATTTCATAATAACCTGGAATGACTTATACGAACTGATGCTGAGTGAGGGGAGCAGAACCGGGAGAACATTGCACACAACCACAGACACACCGTATCTGTGATGACTAACTTTGATGGACTTGGCTCTTCTCAACAATGTTCTAAGACAGCTCCAAAAGACTCATGATGGAAAAGGCTATGCACATCCAGAGAAAGAATTGCAGAGTCTGAATGCAGATGGAAGAAAACTATTTGCTCTCTCTCTACTTTATTTTATTTTAGTTTTTGTTTCATCTTCCTCATGGCTCATTTCATTGGCTATAATTCTTCTTTACAACTTGATTATTGGGAAATAAGTTTGATGGGAAGGTATATGTAGAACCTATATCAGATTACATGCCGTCTTGGGGGGAGGGGAGAGGAGAGAGAGGGGGAGAAAATTTGGAACTCAAAAATCTTTGGAACTGAGTGCCGCAACCTAAAAAAATTAATTAATTAATTAAAAAAAAGAAAATGGAAGCCTAGAGAGATGAAGCATGCAGTTGGTGTTAGCCCTCCAGTTGGGTCTCAAACCAGGTCCTGTGACCCCACAGATCTCCCCCCATCCCCCACTCTGCCCTATAACTGCTGATTTCCCACGCCCCTTATACCTTCAATCTTGGGATCTTGGGATTCTCAATGCCACCTTACTCTGTACCAAAGAGGGCTCTTCCTCCCCTTGGTCACCAGACCCAGCTGCTCTCCTAACAGCCAGACTCATGGTCAGTGTGTCTAGTCCATGTTAAAATGGCCTGTCCAAGCCACTAGCTCAATGCAACGTTAGATCCATTTGTTGGGTGACTGAACTGGCTGAGCCACCCCGTCTTAGGGAATGACTGAGCGAATGGCCCTGAATGGACATGATCACTGCACCCGTGGGGCTAATCTTAGGCTATTTTATCTCTCACTCAGGTAGGGTTTTCAGTGTTACTTCAATGCTTTGCCATCTGGAAAAGGGGCCTCAGGGCCCTGACAAGCTCTGAAGGATGACAGAGGACACGGAGCCTCCATCCCTGGCTTTCTTCATCTCTGGCCCTCACACGATGCTTCACCTCAGCAAGGGCTTAGCACACTGTCCCCTTTGGGCCCGAGGGGCCATGGGGCTATTTTCTGGAGGGACCAGAGTCCCATGCTTAACATTGCCCTGCTCCTCGAATGAGCCTTTGGCTGATACTAATTTGCCAAACCAAATGAAAAGCCCTCCCCTGCCAATGTTTTTGTCTTTTGCCCAGTCTGGTACTTACCGGTTCTCCTCGAGGTCCAGGGTAACTGAAGCCAGGTCGACCTCGGTCTCCCTAGATGAAGATAGAAAGTTCACTGCTTGTAACCCTTATGACATCTGGAGTGGAAGCGTGGAGGTCAGGTAAATCGCATTGGTCCACCTAATTGCCAGTCACCATTTGCTGGGCACCCTCTGAACCATGGGAATGGTGTAGACCACCCAGGACATGCAAGCAGGGATATTGGTGCCACCATCACTGGGGCCAGTGTGCCCAAAGGCAGCTGCAAAGGTGGCTCCAATGGTGGAACATAAATGAAATGCTTGGGACCTTTCCTGTGAGGGTGCAGGGTCTTTGTGAAGACTTTGAGGATAATTAATGATGGCTGAGATTTATACAATGGGGGACATCTGGGTTTCTTCAGGGCATGCTTGGCCAGGAGGCCAGAAGAGAATAAACATGGCCTTGCCATGTGGACCTGGGAGGGGTCTTTGAGGTCAGTTAGCCCAACAGCCTCCTTTTAGAGTGAGCCCACCAGAGAGGGGAGGAGACCTGCAATAGCAACAGAGCTAGGGTGCACCCTTGTTATCTGGGCACCGTCCACGGAGTAAATACTGCGTGTGGGTACACTAGAGGGATTTCCTCCTGTTGTTTCTGGTGGGGAGGTGGGACCTCCATGGCCCTGTAGCTTCCCTGGCTCACAGGTGAGGGATTTCAGCCTTCTTTGCTCACTCTTCTCCTCTCCCTCTCCCTCTCCTTTCCTCCCTCTCTCAGAAGCCCCGACACCCCCAGAGTGACACCAAACTCTCCCTGCTGAAAGAGTGCCATAGTCTGAGCCAGACCTGCACCTGCCACTAGCAGGCAGCCATCCCCACCTACCTTGGGTCCTAGAGGTCCTGAGTCTCCTCTGGGACCAACATCTCCTGGGTCCCCACGTGATCCCTGAGGGAAAGGATAGAAAAGCAGAAGGTGAGGAGCACTCTCATCATTGGCTGGCTGGCTGTATTTCTAGCAAAGAGCAGTGTTTCCCATCCTGAGCTAGACCACAGACCAGCCAAGCACCTCCCTGCTCTGCTGGGGATTACTCCCCCATTCGTGGTCCGGTGGCTCCTGGGGTGTGGGAACCAGGGGAGGGGGGGCAGGAACAGGACGGCCAGCAGCCAGGGAGGAGCAGGGTGAGTTGGAGGCCCCAGCCCTAAGAATTAGGGAGGGCTGGGGAGAAACATTTGGTGCATTGGTAAGGAAAGAGCTGACTCTGCCCATGGTGGGGAAGCTGAAACCTCATCCTGACTTGATGCGGATCAGCCTGCTGGCATCACCCCTGCTGTTGGGGGCCAAGCTAAATGGCCATGGTTGGGGTGCCCTCCTGTGAGGTGAGGCAGCTGGCGGAGGCTAAGGGCTGGATGGCTCTGGGTGGCCCCCTCCTCCCCAGATGTCAGGGCCCCATGTGGACAGCTCTGGGTGGCTCTCTCCACCCCAGACATCAGGGGCCCCGTGGGGATGTAGGAGAGAGTGTTCTTGAGCCACAGCCTCCCTAAAGGCTGGCTGTCATGACTCCCAGGAAACTCACCTGCTTTCCTGGCTCTCCAAGGTTGCCCTGAGGTCCTCTGGGCCCAGGCAAGCCACGGTCACCCTGCGGGGAAAGGGCAGTGGTCCTTGTGCTCATTCAGCTTCCAGTGAAGCCCCCTCCCACACCTGGTGCTGGGACAAGGCCCTCCTAGAGTCCTGTCTCAGACAAGATGGAGAAGACGCTTCTCTAGGCAGCCCAGGTGTTTAGATGGAAAACAAAGGATTCTAACAGAGGGGCTGGTAACTTTGTTTATCAGACCTATGATTTCATTGGTATAGGAAACATCCAATGAAGCAATTCTCTCTCCTAGAGCAAGTGGGCATGTTCTCTGCACCCCTGAGATCTGCCCAGGGCACTAACAGATATTTAGTGACTTGCCCAGGGCCACATAGTCCTTGTATATCAGGGGCAAGACTTGAACCTGGGGCTTCCTGACTCTGAAGCTGCATCTCTACCCATAATGCAACACAGCCTTTCTTGCTGGCCTTTTGCCTTCTCTATGCCAAACATATGAATATATCAAAACTCAGAGATGACAGCCACTCTTTTTCCAGGGTAGCAGACCTGAGGCTGGCTGTTGCCTTCCTTTTTCCTATATGCTAGATATCCCAGAGGCACTGGCACTTTGGTACCCTGGCAGTCTTCCTGGAGACCCATGGCAAAGTCTGCCCCTTCTATTTTGCAGGCATCCCTCAGACATAACCTGGATACTAGAGTGTAAGAGAAGGGATGAGCTAACTGTTAAGCCTGGGTATGTTAGGCTAGCTCTAGTCTGGGCAAATGTGCTGAACGAGAGTAAGGAAGATGTCAGAAAGTCCAAGGACTGAGCCCAGGGTTTTCTCAGGCCTGTCTGACACCCCTGGCATTTCCTAATCCCAGGCTGAGGGGCAGGGCTGCCCATGGTCATCCCCTTGGGCTGCGTGAAACTCTAGAGGGACATGTATGGCACACGGGAGCCCATCCAGGCACCCACTGGAGTGGGAATTCAGGGTGTCTGCCTCCTCTGCTCCAGCAGCCCTCCTTCCTGCCCATCGAGGACAGCTGCAAGCTCCAGGTGCCCTGTGGGCATCTCTGTGCCTGGGGTTTCCTCTGTCCTGCTGGGACTCAGCTTAGATGGAAAGTGGTGGGGTGGGGAAGGGCATGCTGCTCTGCCACCCGAGGGGCTGGGCCCACTTACCTTGGCTCCTTTGTTTCCAATTTCTCCTGCCAGGCCTCTGGGTCCTTCGGGGCCAGGGTCTCCCTGTAGGAAAAGAAACACCAGGACAAGCCCCCTACTTTAAATTCCAGTGAAATGCCAAGTTGCTGGTCTTTTGAGGGAGGGGCCTGTGTTTCTGGATGTCGGACATTCATCACATCTCTCTGTGAGAATCAAAAGGCTCAGGGACATAGCTTTCCTTTACGGTGTTGGGGTTCACCCACCCCCCAAGGGCTGGGGGACTTGGGGTCACAGAAGCAGGTTTGTTGTTTCCCTAGAGCTTCATCCAGAGGGGGAAGGGCGGAAAGATGTGTCCCCTGGGGCTCTTCTAGTCCAAAGCCCCATTTGATAGATAAGCTAACTGAGGCCCAGAGCTGGAGAGACAATAGCCTGAGTGGACCCAGGTGCTCTGACTCCAAGCCCAGCCCTGTCTGCTCACCACTCTGCCTCTTCCAGAGGTCTTTACTGGCCCCTGCTATGCAGCCAGACCTTCACTCTTCCCTCCCTTCCTTGCTCCCTCCCTCCCTCCCTCCTTCCCAGTGAGTCTTGCTCACAGAATCACAGAAGGAGAGCTGGAAGTGACCCTAAAAGCTGACTAGCCCAGGCCCTCATTTACAGATGAGGAAACCGAGGGAGGGAAGGGCCTTGCCCAGCATGTCATGACTTGTTAGTGATGCTGCTGCTCTGAGCACTAAGGTTTTTGGAGGGGGGAGAGGAGGCTGGGGGATGATGGTGATGGGGGACAGGGACGAGATCAGGTGGCATGTGAGGATCTGTTTCCTGGTCCAGCCCCCAGCCCAGACGCAAAGTCAGAGCCCTCTGCTCTCTTGAACCTGGCCCAGAGTCCCAGGAATGATCCTCCCTCATTCGACCAAGACTCGCTTACCTTTTCTCCCTTTGGCCCATCATTTCCTGGGCCGCCTTTGGACCCTGGATCTCCTCGACGACCCTGGCAGAGAGAAATGCAGTTGAGGAGGATGGTCTCCTCTGAGTGACTCTATAAGCAGTAGCCAACCTTCAGGCCAGAGCCCACACCTGGGCTAAGTGGCTGGGTAGGGCAGGTGGTGGGATCTGGGTGGAACTCACAAAGGGTGTGGTTGCTGGGGTGGAGGAGGGGAGGTAGCTGAGAAAGTGCTCCTGGGACAGGACAGTTCAGACCCTTAAAAATCTTCCATCTGGGACAAAGCCCTCCCCCTAGTTATGGCTCCAATTGGTAAGCAGAGTCACAAGAGGACAGACATTGCCCACAGGCCAAGTGGCCCGGGGAGTCCTTAGAGAGGGGCTTGGGCAGGGGGCAATGCTCCTCTAGGAAGCTCCAGGAGCTTTCCTTGGGCACCCAGAAGCTACACACCATCACTGCCATCAGCTCAGTGGGGGCAGATATGGTCACTAGGAGGCACACTCAGGTTCCCAAAGGCTCTCAGGATTTGAGAATGTCAGCAATACAATGTGGTGCTAGGGCTTCCTGGGCTCTGTCCAAGCTCAGTGGGTTCAGCCCAGCACTTAGGAAGCTTCTGTTGTGTGCTGAGATCTGTGCTCAGTGAGGAGGACACAGACTCACAAAACAAAGTAGATTCTGGCCTCCTGGAGCTTCCATCCTCCTAAGGTTGGGATTGGGGACTCAAAGTCCCAGAGACATTTAAGGAGGGAGCAAACACTGATGGGTTGGGGGAGAAGGGGAATCAGGGAAGAGTCCCTGTAGGAGAAGGATTCTGAATCTGGGCTTGGAAAGTAGAGAATTCTGACCAGCAGGAAAGCAGAAGGGGAATGGGGTGGGCAGCTTGGGTGGGCACCATGGAGGAAGGTATGTCCTGAACTGAACCTGGAAAGCAACTATTCTGAGTGTGGATGAGGAGGCAGGAGGGCAGCATTCTGGGCATGAGGCAGGCCACCTGGGGTAGCATTCTGGGTGTGGGGAAGGTGGGCAGCATTTTGGGCATGGGGCAGGTGAGCAACATTATGGGTGTGGGGAAGGTAGGCAGCATTCTGGGTGTGGGGCAAGAGGGAAGCATTCTGGGCATGGGGCAGGTGGACATCATGTCAGGCACGGGGTAAGTGGGCAACATTGTGGGCACAGGGTGGGTGGGCAGCATTCTGGGCACGGGGCAGGTAGCCTGGGCCTCCCTGATGGCTGGAGGGAGCAGACCTTTGCCAGGTTGGGGAAACAGTTGGCTGTGAGCCCAAAGGCAAGGGGGGAATCATGAGAAATAAGACTGGCATGGCAGAGGTGGCAGAGTGCCTCCATTCTGCTTGGGTCCAGGGTGAAGACCCCATGACAGAGTTCCTGAAGCTGTTCAGGGATCTACCTGTTCTCCTCTGGGTCCTCTGGGTCCTGGTCCTCCTTTGGCTCCCTTTACACCTGGGCTTCCAGGGGCTCCGTTGTTACCTTGGTAACCCTTTGCGGAGGGGAGAGATCCTCTGAGTGGGCGGGGCAGGTGGACCAGCTGGACTGGGGGTGGGCCAAGCACGCAGGACTATGGAGGAGCCCTGCCCCCAACCCTCTCTGTGCTGGGCTGCCGGAGTCTGTGCATGGGGGACACCGCAGCGGAGGCCCCGGCCTTTACAAGCATCAGGAACAATGCTCAGTGAACATTAGTCTGTCACAGACATGGCGCAGCTTTGCCAGCCGGACGGACCCAGCTCCAACTCCAGAGGTTTACAGAATTGTCGGAGGCTCAGAGAGGGCAGGGGGCTTGCACAGCAAGCTGACTGGGGGCAGGACTAGAACCCAGAACCTTCCTTTACAGGAGTGTGAGAGAACACGCCCCTGGGGTTTCCCCATTAACTCTAGACACCCATCGTATACTGATCTCCTTACGGGGGCCTTGGCCAGCCCCCTGCCAACCCAACAGCCCCCCAAAGCACTTACCGGATTTCCTTTCTCTCCATCCAGTCCTGGCGGTCCTCGGCGTCCTGGGCGGCCAGAATCTCCCTGAAAAGATGAGATAATTCAGAACCATCTCCCTCTGGAGCCTGAGTTTATAATGAGACACTTGCCGGGAGACCTCTGAGCCCAGGGGCCCCCTCACTGCCAGAGCCGGGAGCCTGCCCTCAGGACCCATTAGGAAGGAAGGCATCGAGGGGCGACAGCACGAGGCCCCCAAGGCAAGGCTGGGGCGGGGCAGCCGGGACTGGAGGGAAAGGCTGGAAGTGGGGCCTGGGAAGGGGGGAGCCCCCAGCCCTGGGGGTCTTTTGTTTTCCTTCCTACCTTCCACACTGCACCCGATAAAGGCTCAATGAGTCAGCGCTTGCGGATTGACCCTGCGATCGTCAGAGATGGTAGAGCTCACGGGGGGGGGGGGGGGGGGGGGGGGGGGCGGTAAGTCAACACTTATCTGGGATGCAACCTTAAGGGTCCTCTAGTCCAGCCTCTCATAATATGGGAGAGGAAACTGAGACTCGGAGGGAGGAAATGCCTGGCCCAAAGTCACCCAGGAAGTGTGTAGAAGAGGCAGGATTTGAACCAGGGTCCTCTGATCCCAGGTCCCTTCCCAGGGAGATCCGGCTCCTGGAGGGAACTGATTGGGTAGGTTCTCAAGGTGTCAGGGGCGCTTGTGAACAGGCCACCAGGCGCAGGCATCCTTCCTCATCTGGCCCCTGCCCAAGAGGGGAGTGTCCCTCCATGGAGAAGGAAAGGGCAGGGCAGGGCAGCCTGGGATGTTGGGGAGGGGGGTGGGGTGGATCCTGTCCCTCCAAAAAAATTCAGGGAAAACTCCACCCAGCCCGGCTTGGGAACGACTGTGCTCAGCTCTCAGCTGGAGACAAAGTGCTTTCCTCACCAGGACCCTGAGAAAGGATCATTTTCATTTCCATTAGGCAGATGGGGAAACTGAGTCAGGGATGAGGTTAAGTGGCTTTGCGAAAGTCACATGGCTGACAAAGGGAGCAGGAGCCCTGTTCCTCTGACTCCAAGGCCAGTGCCATGTTTAATTCAATTCAGTCCAAGCTGGCACACGTTTGTCAGACGTGGACTGCGTGCTTGGTACCATGAGGCTCTGGGGAGACAGTCGCCAAGACCAAAGTGTATCTGTCGTTGAGGAGCTGTTATGACTTCTGGGGTGGGGGTGGGTCTAGTGGATGCAGTGGGAGCATGGGTAAGGACAGAACATGGAAAACGGAGGTAGGAAAGAGCATGGATGATTGGGGCAATTGGGAACTCGTCAGGGAGGAAGTGGTGCTGATGTGGAACCTCGAAGGAAGACAAAAATTCTGAAAGCAGGGAGGGAGGGAGGGCACATCAGGCAAGGGCAGTGGCCTAGGCAAATGCCTGGAGGTAAGAGATGTTGGATGGAGTTCATGGGATGACCAGTAGTCATTCCATGTAGCATGCACATGGGGAGAAGTGTGAAGGAGGTTGGAAATGTAGGTGGGAGTCAGACCAAAGGCTTTTAAAGGACTTTAAATTCGATCCTAGAGGCAGAAAGGAGCCATAGCAGCTTCTTGAGCAGGGGAGCAACGAAGTCAGAGTTAGGCTTTATCAATTTGGAAGCTGGGGGAGGGGAGGCCCATTAGGAGGCTGCTGCATGTTCCAGGTCAGGAGGGTCTGTCTGAATGAGGGCAGTGGTCATGAGTGGAGAGCAGACTTCACGGTACTTTATTCTGTATACCTGATGGCTGAGGGCCGTACTCTCTGCCATTCTTTGTCACTGGCTGTGTCCACAAAAGTGTCATGAGAGGGACAGGCAGTGAAAAGGCCCAGGGTGGGGGTGGGGATCTGATCCTGACCCCGATTCTGCCTGCTCGGCCTTTTGGGGGACACCACCTACCTTGCTGCCCTGGTCCCCTTGTTCTCCCGGGCTTCCGGCTTCCCCCGGGTAACCGTCAAGGCCCTGTTGAAGACAGACCAGGAATGAGAACCCTTGGTCCCTGTGGTGGGTAGGGTCGGTCCCTGCCTCGAGCCCCTTCAGGGGGTGCAGAGGGGGTGGGAGGGCTCAGGACGGGTTAAATAGGGCAGCAGCAGGAGTCACAAAGGCGCCCATCACTCCATGGACTCTGGGCTGTGCTTGGAGAGCCTTGGCGAAGGAGAGCCCCTGCTACTGGCTGCGGGCAAGGCATCTGGCATTGTTTTCCTCCCAAAGCAAACACCATGTGATCCCCTCAGGCTTTGCT
This sequence comes from Trichosurus vulpecula, assembly GCF_011100635.1. Lineage (NCBI taxonomy): Eukaryota > Metazoa > Chordata > Mammalia > Diprotodontia > Phalangeridae > Trichosurus > Trichosurus vulpecula. Next base: position 10,164,373 of record NC_050579.1, read on the forward strand.
TTCCTTTTCTCTATAGCCTGCTGTATTTAGAGCTTTCAAGCACTCCACATATCACTGGTACAAACCTGCCCTCGGCTGATGGTGATCACAGCCCCTGTGAGACTTGGGAGATGGCATGTCCCAGTCCTATCAGCACTGTGAGCCTAGAGGAGCCAGATGAGCTGCTCTCTGGAGCTTCCTAGCCTCTTGACCTTCTGACTTCAGGTTTCATTCTAGCCCAGCCTCTCTGCCCCCAAGGGCCCTTCCCTGTGCTTTCATCCCCCAGGAAGAGCCCCAAGCTTTTGGGGTGGAGGGCACACTGTGGCATTGGGCTCAAACAGAATGTAGGCTTACTCTGTCACCAGGGTCCCCTTTGCAGCCAGGGGGTCCAATGCGTCCCCGCTTCCCCTAGACCAGGAACAAAGGAAATGAAGATGGAGTGAGAAAAGGCTCTGGGATCCTTTCTGGCCTGGGCTTTTGGCTACCTCTGTGTGCGTTATTCCTGTAGCTCTGTGGTCTCTAGAGCTGTCAGGGGCATGAGAGGGCATGGGACTTGCCCAGGATCATTCAAACAGCAGAGCCAGTGGTGGCACCACTGGGATTCCCAAGTGCCACCTGTCAGCAGGCAGGCAGCCTGTCCTCAAATAGCTTATTGCCTCCTGGCAACTGCGCAGACAAACAAAACAGCTTCTAAAGCATATCTCAGCCTTCAGCTATGCCCTTAGAGTGGGTGTGGGCCTTGGAACCACTGTCCTGTTTGGGGCTCAGGGGCATTTCTGAGCCAAAGGGACTGCAGAGGTCATATTGTCTCAGCCCCTCATTTTGCAGAGGAAGCCCAGAGTGACTTGTCCAAGTAGATGGTCACCCCCAGGTTGCAGCTGGAATGGACCTCAGTGTTATCAAGGCCAACCAGCTCATTTTATGGATGGGGAAACTGAGGTCCAGGAAGGGGGGGGAGATTTGCCTAAGCTACTTAGTGGTAAACCCAAATATCCTTATTCTAAATCCCTGCTATGGACTCTTCATGGGAAATGGAAAAGCCACTCATAGCATCACTTTCCTTGGGTCTGTAGAGGGGTAGAAGGCACCCACAGGGGGGCACAAGTAATTTTCAGTGGGAATATTGCAGACCCACCAAAAGAGAAGGTGAGTTTACTGTGGGAGAGACTTAGATTACAGCAGAAGATGAAGGTGCTGCAGTCTCGAGGAAGCTGCTCATCAGGTCGAGGGCCTCAGCAGCATGCTGGAAGGAGGCTAGGCTAATGACCAAGGGCCCAGGTTCCTCTCTGCAGGCACTGAGTTAGCTGGACAACTGTCTGCTTGGGTGCAGGTGGGCTCAGTCCTGCCTAGGTGCTGGGCCCCCTTGAACCTCCTGGTTCTATGGCTCTTCCCCAAGGGCCCATTTGTCAAAAGGGAATTTGGGAAGGGTCCAGCCCTCCATGCTTGCTCTGTCCTTCCAGCCGAAGCCCTGTAGGCAGCGGGGTAGTCATGGGGATCCCAACGTGGCCACCGATACCTTCTGTCCATCTGTCCCATTCTTGCCTGCCAGCCCAGCAGCTCCCTGGCATGAAGAAAAAGGAGTTACATGCTTGCCACGTGTGGACCTTCAATGAGGATAGGAAACATCAGAGAAACAGAGGGAGCCAACTGCTGACTTACCCTTCTTCCGTCTCCACCATATTCACCCTGCACAGAAAGGGACATGGGGTTAGGCTTGGCCCTTCCCACATGGCTCACACATTTCACAGACTCACAGACGTAGAGCTGGGAGGGACCAAGGGGCTACCTTGTCCAAAGTCCCACTTTACAGATGAGGAAACTAACATCCAGGGAGGAGAAGTGACTTGCCCAAGGACACACAGGTGATAAAAGTAAGAGATGGGGTTTGGACCCAGGTCCTTTGCCTCCAGAGCCATGTTCTTTCCACTGTACCTGATGAGGCTCGAAATATTCAGGGCTCTTTTGCTAACTCCCCACCCCCATCTCATGCCTTACCCTCCTCCTCCCAACCAATATCATTTATGAATATAAGAACTTCACCAAAATGTTCCTATTTTAAGGAAAGGCGGCTCCCCTGGATGAGCAGGAGGTGCTCATGGAAAAGGGAGCTTCCCTGACAGTGATTAAACCCAGAAGCATCTTACCTTCTCGCCTTTCAAACCAGGGACACCCTAAAGACAGAAGAAAAAAAGAAATAAGATTATAATGAATGCCATCTTGACTAATAAAAGCTAGCAAGAGTTTGGGGGGAAATGGAGAAGATACTGAGGAGAAAATCAGCTTGTGTGGTGGGAAGAAAGAGAAGAAAAGGAAGAGGAAGAGGAGGAGGAGGAAGAAGAAGATGGGAAGAAGAGGAGGAGGAGGAGGAGGAGGAGGAAGAGGAAGAAAGAGAAGAGGAGGAGGAGGAGGAAGAAGAAGATGGGAAGAAGAAGAGGAGGAGGAGGAAGAGGAAGAAGAGGAAGAAAGAGAAGAGGAGGAGGAGGAGGAAGAAGAAGATGGGAAGAAGAAGAGGAGGAGGAGGAAGAGGAAGATGGGAAGAAGAAGAGGAGGAGGAGGAGGAAGAAGGAAGAGAAGAAAAAGAGGAGGAAGAATAAGAGGAAGGATGAGGAAGAAGACAGAAGAGGAAGAAGAAGACAACATCCATTCCTGTGAGGTCTGAATGTTGGCTTACAAAGGGCTGCACACCCTGCCATGGCCTGGTGAGATGTTTGTTCCCATTCGACAAGAGGAGGATCATGTGGGTCATAATGGGGAAAGGATCCACCCAGACTAACAGAGACAGCCAAGACTTAGACCTGATCTCTTGAAAAAGAGGCTGGGGTCAGGGGAGAGGTGTATGATTTAAGCCAGGCCCCGGGGCATGTCATCAAGGGTTGCCATTGGCTGTCTTGCTGCTCTCACTGGGTTTAGATGGAGGAGGTTCTGGACCTGAGGCCTGTGGTGGGGCCTCTTTCTCTCTGATCCCCACTTCCCACCCCAGCTTTCAGGATGGTCCCACAGAGTGTTGCTTCCTTGGCAATGGAAGCCAGGGCCTGAGGAGAGGGAAGTCTGAGAAGCCTGTGGACTGATTTGGGTCAAACTGGCTTTGGCCAAGTTTCTCCAGGCTCTGCAGGAGCATATTTGACAGTAACAAGAGTTTTACCCCATTTTAAAGACATAGAGACTATTGCCCAGAGTGGGGGCCCACTGGAGGCTGGCAGATGACAGAATCCAAGACTGTTAGGAGGGGAGTTCTCCATCAGAGCTAGGCCTGCCCACTCATTTTAAGAAGAAAATACCAAGGGCCAGCCAGAGTGGAGAAGTCAGTCGCCCAAGATCAGTAGCAGAGATAGGAAAAACGAATGGTCCTTTGCTTCCTAGTCAAAGGATCCCAAAGGCCCCTCAAGGCTCTCAGTTACTTGAGTTTTGGGGCAGCTGCCTGATGCTATCCTTGGTCTGGAGCTTGGAAGGACTTTAGAAGCCACATAGTCCAACAGCCTCTTTTTACAGAGGAGGAAACTGAGGCCTGCAGAGAGCTGGGGACTTGTCCAAGGTCACACAGACAATATGTAAATGTTAAGAAGGTGAGGATCAAAGGTGGGATTTGAACCCAAGTTCTCCATTTGGATTCAGAGCCAGGATTTGGCTGATGACACTGCACCCCAAACTTTCATGCCTTGTCAAAGACATGCTGCCAGCCCAGAGCATCTTACCTTGGGTCCGGGAAAGCCAATGGGCCCCTCAATGCCTGGGTCTCCCTGCAGAGAAGAGATGGAGTTATAAGTGGGGATGCCACACGTGGCCCTGTGCCACACCAGCCTTGCACATCCTCAGTGAGTGGGAAGAGGAAGTTCAACACTCACCTGCCGTCCTTTCTGCCCAGGTTCGCCTGGCTCGCCCATGTTCCCCTTGGCACCCTGAAAACCAGCACAGGAGAAGCAGTGAGTTGCTAGGAATGACAACTTGCCAAGGTTTGCTAAAGCCCAGTCCAGATGTTGGCCCCTTGAGCCTCTCAATAACCTATGAGGGAGTGTCTACATTTTCCAGATGATGAACCTTCAGCTGAAAGAAGGTACATCACTTGCCCAAGGTCACACAGCTACTAAGTACTGGACTTGGGCCATTTTCCCTGGATGTCTCCTGTGCCGGGAGTGCTTCCTTTCTCCATCTCTGCCTTCTGCCTTCCCTGGATCCCTTCAAGTCCCAGTGAAAATCCCATTTTCCCCAGAAAGCTTTTCCTAATTCCTCTTGAAGCCAGTGTCCCTTGTCTGCAGACAGCCTCTGGTTTCTCTTGTCCTACTCTTTGTTTGTATGTAGCCATTTGCATCTTGTCTCCCCATTAGACTGGAAGCTCCCTGAGGGCAAGGACTTCCTTTGCCTTTCTTAATATCCCTGGTTCTTAGCTCAGGCCCTGGCACAAAACTGGTTCTTAAGAAATGCTGGTTGACCCTACTTGACTCCACATTCACCTGGCTCTTTGTACTTTTCTCTGGCCTCTTGTTAGCTCGTTAGCTTCTGACCCAGTGCTTTCCCCTGGGCCTATGGGTCCTGGCTTTGTGGGTCAGCCCACAGCAGCCCTCACTGCGATGTTCTAATGACATTCAGGGGGCTCTCTTTCTGAGAAAGGCTGTGGTGGCTCGCTAGAGATCGCTAGATGTTTGTACAGCAGTGAAGACAAACACTTGGCCATAGTCTTTTTTAGTTCAGCAAGGCAGAGACAGCCTCCATTTCAAAGCTGCATAAACTCATCTGATTTTATTCAAAAAATGATTTATGACCTTAAGTTTAGACTGCAGCAAACCAACCATGGCTAATTAACTGTAAACATGTTGAGTTAAACATACTTTATAGCCAATTAAACAGACTTTATTGTCTAATTAGCAATGTTTAGAAAATAAGTGACTTTCCACAACAACAAAAATGTCCACACAGCTCTTCAGCTTCTCCCTCTTTTCCCCTTCAGTTTTCTTTGTAATTCATCTCATGTTTATATTGTCCTTTTTATTTTTAGGTACCATGGAACACAGACTCATAGATAAAGCATAGGTGAGTATAGAAGCAGGTTAAGCTTGGTGGTTCTCAAAGTTAAGAACAGAGAATGTACAATTTTAGTCAACCCACAAACCAGCGTTCCTTTCTCTTACCTCTCAATGATCAGGAGCGGTATGACTCTAAAGGGAGCTCTTTGGCTTTCATACAGACTAACAAATGATGATGGATGAATGGATGGATGGAGTGATAGATGGATGGATGGATGGATGGAGGGAGGGATGGATGGAGGGAGGGATAGATGGATGGGTGGAGGGATGGAAGGGAGGCAGGTCCTAGATCAGGAGTGCTAGCTGAGGACACTGCCCTAATGCTTGAGATGACTGGGTTGTCATGGCTTACCTTCTGTCCTCGATAACCCTTGGGACCAGGAGGACCTTGGATCTGTAGGCAGCTCACCTTGTAGCACTGAAAGGAACCAGAGGAGGCATTGTGTCAGGATGGGTGGGATACTCCAGTGGGAGGAGGAAGCCAAACACTGATCTACATCCTTTCCAAAACTTCTCTAGAAGTGTGGTGAAGTGATGTGGTCAATGAGTGTACCCAGAGAGAGTGAGGTTAAACAACAGAGAGAGTGAGTCTCTGACTGAGACCTGACTGAGACTGAAGGGCCTATTAAGTAGGAAGGTGGTAGATGGTCGATTTGCTCAACTGGCCTCTCGCCTTTCTAGTCCACCCTTTATTTAGTTTCCACAGAATAAATATATATGCATATATATATATGTATATATATATATATATATATATATTTGGAATGCAGCTGATATAATGTGGAGGTCCTTGAAGTTTTTTGCTGTTAAGGGGTCCTCATATCCGAAAAGCTTGGGAACCATTGGATTAGAGAGAATGTCACATACCTAGGTGTTCTATTTCTTTAAATCTTACTTCTAATTGCAAGCCTTATTTGCTGCTTAGCATTTATGTGGACCTGTTTTAACGGCACCAATTAGTCATTTTCTCTTTGTGCCTTATCCTATGAGGACCCCAGTTGTTTGAGCCATGAGATCATTGGTGTCTTGGCAGCAGCCTATCCCCTCCCTCTAATACCCTTCAGAAGAAATGCCTTGTCAGGTGCTGGCCTTGAGAGCCAAGCCTGGGAGTGGCAGTAAATGTCCCAGGCTCAGAGTCCACTTCACCAGGCCAGGGCAGTGCCGTCGTGTTCAGACCGGAGGGGATCTCTGATGTTGACTAGGCCAACTCTCTCATTTTACAGATGAAAAAGCTGAGTCCCAAAGAGACAAAACGACTAGCCCAGATCAGACAAGTCTTAGCAGGGCAGCCATTCAGCCAGCCCTACAAAGTCTTGTGGCCCTTAGATGGGGCTCTTCCACAGCTCTGTATGTGAGCAGCAGGCAGCTTTGGGGGCCCTTGTCTCTAAGGCTTGCAGGGGGCTCAAAGGACTGCCTGTGGACTGAACCCCCTGAACCCCCTGTGAAAGGCTACCTCCTTCTGCTGGGCCTGTCCTAACTTCCTTCTTTCCTGGGCCCGACTGCTGGAAACAGTTAGCCTTTGATCCCAGGGGCAGGGGCAGAGGCAGGGTCCATAGGGGAATTCAGCAAACACACAGGAAGTAGCAATGATGAAGAACTGAGCGGCCATGGGGACTCTGGGTGGGAGTGTATCCAGAAAGGCCATCTCAGCCCACACTCTAGGCTTGGGCTCTGCCAGTTACCCTCCCCCACCTCCCTCCTCATTACCACTGGATTACAGGCTAGAAAACAGTGCCAGCTCACCTCTGAATATGCTTCGTGTTTCTGCCAGGAAGGAAATAAGAAAGCAAAACTGGTTAGATCTGTGATGGAAACATGGTCACTCTAAGGCTATTACTTTGGACAACCATTCTTCACTGTGTTGGCATTAATGAAGTCACTTGCTCTTTGGAGAAGTCATGGTCCAGGGCTCCCCCATGTCTGAGCAGTGCATTGGATGGGGGACCCTGGCCTGAGCCTTCCAGAAAGGAGAGGAAGCAGGCACACATTGTCCCAGCAAGGCTGACTAATTGCTCACTTGCACCCTCCAGTGGCACCATGACTCACTTGGATCCCACTAAACCTAGTGACTCCTTCACTGGAGGGAGCATCCCCACTTTGAGAGTGGTCCAGTGCTCTTGCCCTCCTCCCCTCCCAGGACCCTGGGTGTGCACGGTCACTCAGCTCAGGAGCAGCAGAGGTGGAATTAGAAGCCAGATCTCCAGAGCTGTCCCTCCCTCCCAGATCCATCCCCTTACCATGACCTTGATGATTCTGTCAATGGTGTCCTGGTCAATAGATGAGTCCTCTCTGATGGTGAGGTAGTTGTTTCGGTAGAGCTCATGGGGGAGGTTGGCGATTTCTCGAAGCCCGTGTTCATTCTTGTTCTGGTTGAGGGCCACCGAGAAGAGCTTGATGCCCATGTCCCGGGCTCTTTCAGCCTGCATCTTGATGCCGCCGCATGGGCTCCCGGTCACATGCCCGTCAGTGATTACTATGGCAAAGTTCGTGCCCTTGCTGGGATTTCTCATGATTTCCTGGGTCATGTTGGCGATGGCGCAGTCTGTGAAGGTGCCTCGGCGGAAGGACCTGATTTTCTGGAGCCTGGATTTGAAGGTGGCTTCGTCGCTGCCCAGGGGGCTGAATATTTCCACCTCATCAGAGAAGTGCAAGCCTCCATAGTGCCAGCTGATGGCTACCTGGTCACGGTAGTGCTGGTTCTTCAGCTCGCTGGTGAACTGGAGAAGGAACTGCTGCATTTGGCTCAACAGGCTGTCTATGGGAGACTGCATGGTCACACTCTCTGAGGTGTCCAGGACAAAGTACACATTGATGGGGCAGTCTGTTTTCTCTGTGTGGGAACAGAAGGTTATGGGCATCATCAGCACCACCCGCTAAAGCTTAGAGCGAATTAAGAACAGTAGCTGCCATTCTGTGTCCCATTGTACAGGCCTTTACCTACCTGGCCAGTTGAAAGATGAGTGGACTCAGTGGGGGACAGTGCATAGAGCCCTGGCTTGGCCTCCGAGGACCCAGGCCTGAACCTCACCTCAGCCCTCCCTCGGCAGGTCACTTAACCCACTTGCTAGGGGCCTCAGCTTCCCCATTTGTAAAACAGGGGCTAGGGGGCCTCTGGGGCCCCTTCCAACTCCAGAAGGAGGGAGGAACCTCCCACCAAGCCTGGGTGGTGGCCACTACGGGTATTATTTTCCCCATTTTGGACATGGGTCATTGAGGTTCGACATAGTTCAGGGATTTGCCTAGCAGCCCATCGCTGGCGTCAGAGACACACATATATACACATATGTGCAGGATCAGCGATCATCTTTCTGCAAATGATTTTCAGATCTACATATCCAACCCTGACCTCTCTTCTTCTCTGTATCCCTAGCACTTAGCACAGGGACTGGTGCATAGTAGGTGATTAATAAATGCTAGTTGGCTGACACCTCACATCAATCATAAACATTTATTAAGTGCCTACTGTATTCCAGGCACTATGTTAAGCCCTGAGGATACAAAAACAGGCAAAAGACAGTCCCTGCCCCTGAGGAGCTTCCAATCTAATGGGAGAAACAGCATGCAAACAAATACAGAACAAGTTAGATGCAGGATAAATAGGAAGCAAGTAACAGAAGCCTGGGAAGGCTTCAGGTGAAAGATGAGATTTTAGGAGTGACTTAAAGGAAGCAGAGAGGTCAGAGTCAGAGCAGAGGAAGGAGAGTATCACAGGCCTGGGGGTGGCCAGAGAGAATGCCCAGAGCTGAGCAATGGAGGGTCTAGTTTGTGGGAAAGCCAGGAGGCTTGTGCACTGGACCAAAGAGGACGTTCAGGGGAGGAAGGGGCCAGAAGACTGGAAAGGTGGGGGTGGGGGTGATGAAGGGCTTTGAATACCAAGCATTTTGTATTTGATCCTAGAAGCAATAGGGAGCCCCTGGAGTTGAGAGTGTGTGTGTGTGTGTGTGTGTGTGTGTGTGTGTGACATGGTTGGACCTGTGCTTTGGGAACATCACCTTGGTGGCTGAGTGGAAGATAGCCTGGAGTGGGGAGAGACTTGGGGCAGGCATCACCTGCTGGACATCTCACACTGGTGGTCTTGTAGATCTCTCAAATTCAACAGGTCCAAACAGAACTCATTCTCTTTCCCCCGAACCCCCTTCCCCACCTTCTAAACATCTCTACTACTGTCAAGGCACTAGCACTCCCTCGTAGGCCAGGCTGAGAATCTCGGTGTCGTCCTGGACTCCTCGCTTGTACTCACTCTGCATATCCCATCTGTTGTCCCCTCCAATCATTCATACTTTCCCAGCATCTCTTGTTCATGTCTCCTCTCCTGACGTCTCATCACCATTCAGGTTGACTCAGGTTTGTACACTCAGCACCTTCTTACTGCCCTCTCAGTGGCCTCTCCCCTGTGATTGAAGGGCTGGAGGGCTGAGCATTAAGGAGGGCTCTCAGTCTTCCACCATAGCTCCGCTTGGTTCTGACTCCATGGAACATGACGCTCCCCCCACCGCCGGTCTGGTGACCCCCTCCCCTTTACAGCTTCCTGTTCGGTGTTGTCTTCCCTGATTGGATTGTAAGCTTCTTGAGGGCAGGAACTGGCTTTCTTTTTCTTATTTGTATCCCTGGCACTTAGCGCAGTGCCTGGAACTTAATATCTGTTTATGGAACTGAATTATGGAATTGAACTTCTCCTCCCTCTCTGGTAACATTATAAAATCCTTGAGAGCCGGGGTCACGCCACTTTCTTTTCTGTCAGCCAACAAGCATTTATAAAGTGCCTCTGGCAGTGTGTGCCTGGCACTGTGCTTGGTGATGGTGAAGAAGTGGCCTCTTGGACAGAATTGTCCGTAAAAGCCTGCCCATTCTCTCTTCGTACCTTGGTGAAGGATGCCCTCAATGGGTGCCCAGCCAGTCCTCCTTCATTGAAAAGTAAGAGCTGGAGTACAGGAATCTGTGGGTCTGGAGGTTTCTTGTTTGTGGGTAAGGATGTCAGCTGGGCTCTTCTCCATTCTCTCAGACCTGACTCCTTGCCCCCTTGTGTGAGAGGTCTTGTGGTACTGTGTATAGGGCTCTGGCTTTGGAACGATGACCTTTGCCCAGAGCCCTGCAGCTGTCCCTGATTGTGACACTGGCTGGCTCGCAATGAAGATCCATCCATTCTACCTTCTTTTCTTGTCCCCATGATTGACCTTGGCAGCGTCTCGCTTCTTGGGCTCTCCCACCAAGATTTCTATAGCTTTGTGACTGGCCACAGTTTTCCACTGTTTTGTGAGGCGATGTTCCTTTTAATCACAGAATTGCTGAATGCCAAGACTGGGTGGGACCTCCCCTGGTTCCCCATCCCTCTCTGGTGTTGGCCCTGCCCTTGTCTGAAGAGTGCCAGTGAGAGGGCAGCCAGGACCTGCAGAAGCAACCCCTTCTCCTTTGGGGAGCTCTCATTGTTAGGAAGGTCTTTACACCAAGACCCAGTTTGTGTTATTGAGTCTTCCCTCCATCGCTTGGAGTTCTGCCCTCAGGGCCAACCAGAACCAGTGGGATCTCTCTTTGGCACAAGGATGGCCCTTCAAATGTTTGAAGACTGCACTCTACATTACAGCAATCCAATACTTTCACATCTATTGAGATCATCTTTATACAGTGGGTGCTTAATAAGTGCTTATGACTGATTGCTTCACCTTTCTCTGGGCTTGCTCTAAGCCTTCCAAAAATGGAGCTTCTGGAACTGATTTGATGCTCCAGGGCAGAGCCCCAGGGGACCCTGTGCGCCATCCCTCTCTGAAGGTGGCCCCAGGTGGCACTTCCCACTGTGGGTTGTACCAAGCTGGCCATCTGCTAAAATCCCAGGATCTTTTCCAGATCCTGGCAGTCTAGGACACCTCCCCCATTGTGTGAAGTTGATTTGTCCAAATTAAGTTTCACCTTCTCAGATCTGACCCAAGGCGGCTAATGGTTAATCTCTTTTTGGGTCCTGATGCCACCATCCCTCCTCCCTCAGGTCAGCTTTCCTAGCTGGATGTCCACCTGGAAATCTGAGCATCATCCCATCTATCTCGTTGTCTAAGTCACCGAGAAACACACAGGATGATCATAAGGACATAAAGCTAAGGACAGCTCCCTGGGGCACTCCCCAGTCATGTGCTGGTAAATGGTTAACAATTGGCGCTCAAAAAAAGCACAGTTTAACTTGCATCATCAACATTCTCTCTGTCACTTTCCTAAGTGTGGACAGTTAACCAACGATAACTCAAGCCCCGATTTTTAGCGTTTGCTGATCTCCAAGGTCTAAGGGCTTACGCTGACCATCTAACAACCGTGGGATTGTGCAAGGGTAGCACCACAGTGCACCGAGCACTGGACCTGGAGTCAGGAAGATTCCTCCCTGAGTTCAAATCCAGCCTCAGACACTTACTAGCTGTGTGACCCTGGGCAGCCACTTAACTCTGTCTGCCTCAGTTTCCTCATCTGTTAAAGTGAGCTAGAGAAGGAAATGGCAGACCACTGCAGTATCTCTGCCAAGAAAGCCCCAAATGGGGTCACAAAGGGTCAGACAGGGCTGAAATGACTGTATAACAGGGCCCGTACCAGGTGGCTCGGGTACACCCCGCCTCCATCTAAGGTGGTGTGGAATCATTAATGACTGCTCTTTGAGTGTGGCCATTTGCCTTGTTCTGAGTCTTTGGATTACTGTCATGAACACTCACATGTACTTCTGTCTTCCTAGCAGTGAGGTGGCTCAGTGGGTATAAAGCCCTGGGCCTGGAATCAGGAAGACCTGAGTTCAAATTTGACCTCAGACATGTAGACTAGCCATACGACTCTGGGCAAGTCACTTAATATCAGTTTGCCTCAGTTTCCCTCTCCATAAAATTGGGATAATAACAGCATATGCCTCCCAGGGTTGTTGTGAACTTCAAATGAGATAATAGTGGTGAAGAGCTTAGCACATAGTAGGTGCTTTTAAAATGTTAGCTATTATTACTATTGTCTTCCTCCTTAATGCTTTACGAATACATTTGTGCCCTCCCTCCCCACCTAGGCAGTACTGCCCTGGGCTGCGAGGTGCTCCTGCTTGGCAAGGAGATCGGAGGCTCATTGGCTGAGTCATTTTCTGGGCTCTTCTGACCTTCCAAGTATTTTCTTAAAGAAGGTGTTCATGCCACAGAGTCCTTGGATGCCTGATTGGGTTTTCTAGATGCCCAACCAAGGGCAGGATTTAGAACGTCCTGCCAAGCCAGAAATGCTCTGAGTCAGGTCCCGGGGATGAACTGTGTCTATTGTCTGAGATTGGCCTCGCTAGATGCAGAGAAGCTCTTCACCGCAAGCAGGAGATGGATTCTTAGGAACCCACGAAATAGATAAAAGCCCAAGTGACCTCAGGCCTGGTCAGCATCCTCTAGTCATTGTAGCTATCATGACAGGCTGACAGAAGATCAGGGGAAAACCATGGCATTGCACTGAGATTGTCTGTGAGCATCCATCTACTGAAGTGTTGCTCCAACGAATGTGTGATCTTTGTCCAGTGGCTGATGATCTAGAAATGTGGCTGGGGCACCTGAGGTATGCACATGTTGACATTCTTGCTATAAATGAAGTCTGAAGATATTAGGGTTGGATGGAAGGAAGGTCCATGCTCATGGAGGTCACCAAAGAACCTGGCAGAGTTGTTCTCTTTAAGCAGAAAGGGGCCGGGCTCAGGGGCCCTTGGGCCTTGGCAGCGTTTCTATGCTAGTACCTGGGCAGTTGCTGGCTCTGTCCATGGTGCTGCCTTTGAAGAATGCTCTTTAGGGCAACAAGACACATCTTATTATGGGAAGCCTGATCACCTGCCCTTGTGGGTCTCATAATGAGAATAAGCAGATGGGCCACTATGAAGATAGTTGTAGTACTTGGGACCACCTTACAAAGCAATGAGATGTGGAGACATCACAACTTGAGAGGGATCTCTGCCATGGAGTTCTTTGAGCAAAGGCAGTATGGCCACTTGTTGGGTGTGGTAGAGTGGAGATCCTTGGCAAGGTAGGACTGGGCTATGTGTCATCTGACACCCCTTTCATCTCTCGTATTCAAACCAAATCACTGTATCCCTTGATATTTGGTGACAACCATGAAGGCGGGCACAGGGGAAGCTGGCAAGAGCAATGGTGGAAAATATTGTTGTAGACTGCTCAGATCTGGTTTTGCAATCATAACAGATCATTCAGTTTGCTTCAGAGGGAATTGGTTTTCTGATGCCTGACTAACTGTGAGTTCTCTATTTGGCTGCAGGGTTGCAGGGTCTTGGAGTGCCTGGGCTTAACCTTTGATATGTTTGCTATAAAGTCAAATGCTTTCATTGACATCCTTGGCCAAAGGCACCAGGCACTTCATGGTCTTTCTCTCATGGAGCAGTCATAGAAAGAGCCCTGACCTTAGAAGCCCAGGACTGGATTGGAATCCTGGCTCTTCTACTTACTGCTTATGTGACCTTGGCTTACATACTTGAGCCCAGATGAGCTTCAGTTTCTTCATGGGAGAAATGATGGGTTTGGGATGGAAGACACCTGAGGTTCCTTCTGGATCTAGATGGAAAATCCTCAGATTCCTGCCATTCCAAAGTCTACATTCATGACTATGATAATATCAATGGGAGAAAGAAGAAGAAGAAGAAGAAGAAGAAGAAGAAGAAGAAGAAGAAGAAGAAGAAGAAGAAGAAGAAGAAGAAGAAGAAGAAGAAGAAGAAGGAGGAGGAGGGGGAGGGGGAGGGGGAGGGGAGGGGGAGGGGGAGGGGGAGGGGGAGGAGGAGAGGAGGAGGAGAGAAAGAAGAGGAAGAGGAGGAGGAGGAGGAGGAAGAACTTGGAGGATACAATAGTGAAAGAGAGAAAAAGTAGGAGAAGAGAGGAGGGAAAGACAGAAAACGACCTCACTCAGCACCATGGTGGCGTTGTTGCTTGTGTCCCTGGTCCTGCATGATGGAGGATTGCCAGGCAGAAGAACTAGTTAGTATTCCTACAACTGCTAGAAAGAGCCTTGTGCTTAGCACCAGAAAATGCGGATTGGAGTCCTGGCTCTGCTGCTCACTAGCTGTGGGACCTTGGGCAAGTCACCTCATGCCTTGGTTTACACCTCTTTAAAATGAGGGCTGAGGTCTTTTACAGGTCAGTTACTTCTTGTGTCAGTTAGGACTTTCTATGGTTTTGGTTAGGGGTGGGGAGAATGAGCAGGAGACTGGAAGGGACAGTAGCTGGGCAGAAAGGGGCCAGGGTCAGGGACCCTTGGGCCTGGGCAGTGTTTCTGCCACACTAGTACCTGGGCAGTTGCTGGCTCTCTCCGTGGTGCTGCCTTCGAGGAATGCTTCTTGCTGTTGAGCATGAAGGGATCCCAGGAGGCCCCAGACCAGGAGTGTGGGAAATAGCTTTTGGAACATCTTTGAGGCTCCACTTCAAGGGGATTTTCCTCCTGAGAAAAAAGAAAAAGAAGGTCAGGGCAGCCCTGGTTTCTATTAATTCCTGAGAGGACTGGTCTGGACCCTTTAGGGGTGCTTGGCTCACCTCTCTTCCTCCTCCCTCTGGCTGCTGGCCCTTTGGCCTTTGAGTCCCCTCATGGTCACTCTGACTATGGAGTCTTCCACTTGGGAGTAGCCAGGTGGGTGGGGAGGGAGGAAGTCCATCAGCAGAATCAGTCAGAGTCAATCGGGGAGGAAGAAGGAAAGGGATGGAGAGAGAGAAGGAGTGGAAGAGGGGAAAATGTCCTCACAGCTGCGCAGAAGGGGCTCCAGGAGCAGCCAAGTGCCCTGGCTCACACTGCCCTAGGCCTGCTAGGGGCAGCTCAGTCTGGCCTTGCAGCTCAGGGGCTGGGGAAGTGAAGACAGGAGACCTACCAGATGCATAACTTCCGTCTCTGTAACTTTGTTCAGGCAAAGGCTGTTTGAAACCTTTGTTCTCCCTAGGATCTCATTTCAAATCCTCTCAAGGCCAAAGGTGGACACACACCCCCTTCCTATGTGGACTCGAAGACCCCTGTCAGCCTCACTCAGTCCCACCTCTGCACCTTTGCTTATGAGTATCCTTACATCAAAATCGAAAGGCTTCCCCACACTTCAAGGTCCACTTAGGGGAAGGGGCATGCCCAAGGTCACATAGCCGGGAAATGAGAAGGACAGACTCTGGACCCCTTAGACCTCCTCCAGGTTGTCTTCACTGAGAGGAGCCTGGGGGACTCAGGAGACCTGGCTTCAAGCCATGGTTCTGTCCTTTACCAGCTACATGTCCTTGGGTGGATTACTTCCCATCTGAAGCCTCAGTTTCCTCATTTGTAAGGTGGGAATCATGGACGGAGAGCTTCTGGTCCTTGAGGACAGTCCTGGTGTCTGTCTTAGTCATTCTGTTCTCTGCATCAGCCAGTGCGAAGTATGATCCTAACCCACCCCAAAGGGCTCTCTCCAAAGGCACTAGCGATCTCTTAATCGCCACATCTGATGGTCCTTTCTCAGTCTTCAGCCTCGGGCTCTCGGCAGCCTTGGACATGACCATGGCAGGTTGGGGACTCCCTCTCCTCTCAGATCCTTGTACTTCCCTGGGTTTTTGAGCCCTTACTCTTTCCTGGCTTGCCTCCTGCCTGGTCAGGCCTTCTCAACTTCCTTTGCTAAGTCAGCATCCATAGCAGGGGATCACATTCAAGTAGAACTGGGCCTCATGAAGCCATACATAAGGATCCCTGGAGGCCGCATATTTACTGAGGACATCAGATATGAATATTACCTATATTTTATTGTTCATTTTGTTAAATATTTTCTAATTATGTCTTAATATGGCTCAGGCTAAGCGTGGGGGTGCTACAGGGTCATGTGACTCTTCTGACACCTCCGATCTATATGCACATGCCTCCTAAGTGTGGGTGTTCTGCACGATTCTCTTCTGGGTCCTCTTCTCCCTCTGTCCTCTCTCTGTCTCTGTCTCTGGCTCTTTGTCAGTCTGTGACCTAATCCATTCTCCTGGGTTTAACTATCACCTTTATGCAGATAGTCCCAGGTGTGTTAATCAAGCCTGTCCCCACCCAGGGCGTCTTGCATCACCAGTGGTCTATTAGACTTTCCAGACTGGATGGCTCTTAGCCCCCTTGAACGCAGCAGATCCCAAATGGCTCTCCTCTCTTCCTCAAGGCCCACTCTCCAACATCCACACTTCCATTGCAGGCAGCATTTGTAGTCCCCCAGTGGCCATTAATCTCAGTGATTTCCCAGACTCTTCCCTCTCCCTCACCTGTGGCTGCTTCTTCTACCTGAAGACGTGGCTTCACTTTGCCCCTTTTCTCCACTCACCCTCCCACCACTTCCCTCCCCCATTATTGCCCCCATGGCCTCACAGGTGTCCCTGCCCCCAGTCTCTCCCCACCCCCATCCATCCTACCGTCCAGATCAGACCATGGGAGTCCAGTCTATGCCAGTGGCTTTCTGTTGCCTCCAGAGTCAAATATAAACTCTCTTGTTTAAGTTTCAAAGCCCTTCCCAAGCTGGCCCCCGCTGATCTCTCTGGCCTCCCTGGCCATCATTCCTCCTGCCCTCCAGTATCCAGCCCCTTCCCTGGGCTTCTCTGTGCTCCTCACACTTAACACTCTGTCTCCAATTTCCATTCTTTGGCCTTGGCCATCTCCCGTGTCAGGAGTGCCCCCTCCTTGCCTCAGCCTCACAGAACGCTCTCTTCCTTTAAGGCACAGCTCAGGGCCCATCTTCTGCAGGAAGCTCTTCCCTGTCTCCTCCACTGCTGGGCATTGCCTCCCTCACCACTCCCCTCTATGACCTTGGATTTATTGAGTTTGCATGTATTTATCAGTTTATATTTATGCTGTATAAAATTTCATATATTCTTTTCTCTTCCTCATGAGGAGGGATCATTGTGTCCTTTGTACTTGTACCCCCAGTGCCAAGCACAGTGCCAGGTACAAAATAGATGTTTCATCAATACTTTTTGATTGACCAATCCTGAATCTTCTTTGGTTCACCAAGCACAATCCTTCTCCCTGGCCTCAAGGAGCTCACAGTCTCATAGGAGAGTGAAGCATCAGCGCATACAACTCCCCAGCACCCGAGTCATTGTGATGTGCTCTGCAGGTATGGCACAGAGAAGGGGGCTCTGATTGAGATAGGCTTAGAGACAGTGTTGCCTAGTGGACAGAGAGCTGGCCTTGGACTCAGGAAGCTCCCAGTTAAAGGCACCCCTCGGACAGTGAGTGCTCCAGGCAAGTCCTCAGCCTATGGCTGCAGAGCTGGTGCCAACCTTCATTGGCAGAGGAACTTTATTCATCTGGGAGTTTCTTACACCAGGGAAATATCAGTCCCTCTCCTTATTCTTTTAAAGAGTGGGTGGGCCCTCAAGAGGCCCTGCAAAGAGAAGGAGGGAAGATATTTTAGGTACAAGGTGGGGAGGCAGGAGAATTTGGCGCATGCTGCCCGAAAAGTGTGGCGAAAGAATCCTGTTTGTCTGGACAGAGTGTTAGACAGATGAAAAAGATAGGGTGGCTCAGGTGGTCGGGGGGCCTTCGATGACAAGCAAATGAAGTTGGATTGAACTCAGCAGGTGCTAGGGAGTCACTGTGGATTTTGGGTAGGAGTGAGAGGTCAGAGCTGTGTGTAAGAAAGGTCATTCTGCACATACTTGGTGATGGTGCTGGAACTGAATGGAGTAAGCTAAATTGTGTTTAGGGTTTTTTTTAATGACCATCTATCTCAGACCAGTCACTTGACTGGTCATAGCCCTAACTAGTCAGAAGATATGAGACTTTGCCTCATATGTTTGAGATTTGGGTGGGGAATGTGGTTTTCTTCACCAATATGTGTCTCCATGGGAATTGTAGGAGAAGGTGGAGAGAAACGGAGAGCCTAGTAACTGGTAAAGGAGGTGGTCAGAGGAGGTCATCCCCCAAAGTAAAAGAAAGACAATGTCCTCAATTTTCTTGTTAGCTGAGAGAAAAAGAGTTGAGAGGAGAAAAAAAAAGGTCATTCTGGTAGTAGTATGAATGGGGAATTGTAGGAGGTGGGAAGAGCAGAGGAGGCTGTTAACACTAAGCCAGGTGGGTGGAGATGAGTTAGGCTGCTGGGAGAGGCAGCAGGGACAGAGAGGAGAGGGAGGATCTGGGAGATGTTTCAGAAATGAAATCCCAAGTAGCTGAGTACAGATTGCTAAGGAAGCTGAGGGAGGCAGAAGGGGCAAAGATTACAGATGGAAGGGTGGGGGGTGAAGGGTGGAGCTGCAGATAGATAACGGGAGGGCAGGATGGGGGGGCAATGATGGAGCAAGTTTCTGATGTGCCTTGTGTGGCAGTTGGAGCTTAGAAGAGAAGATGGCTGGACTAAAGACTTGAGACTCACCAGCATAGAGTTTGTAGGTGAAACCATAGGTGTGAAGGAGAAGATCAAGAGAGAGAGAGAATTCTAGAGCACCATGGGCTGCTTCCTCCCCATTCCTAGCCAGGACCAGCTAGCTCAGGTCCCCCTCTGGTCAGGCCTGGCTCCCTACATTGGCCTCTACTCCCTTTCCCTTCCAACCCATCCTGCCTCCTGTCCAGGCTTT
Source organism: Trichosurus vulpecula (assembly GCF_011100635.1). Classification (NCBI taxonomy): domain Eukaryota; kingdom Metazoa; phylum Chordata; class Mammalia; order Diprotodontia; family Phalangeridae; genus Trichosurus; species Trichosurus vulpecula. Next base: position 10,182,899 of record NC_050579.1, read on the forward strand.
CTCCCATCCTGCAACTCCATCTGTGTTTGGGTTTGTTCATTGGCTGCTTGGTGATGGCTAGCTCCCCAGCTTTGTCCTGGGGCTCCACTTTTACCTGACCCCTTCCAACTCTCTGCTTGGCCTTAGGGTGTAGATCTAGTAGAAGAGCAGAAGAGATACACCAAGTTTCAGCTCTATACAAGGGGGTGGGAGGTACTGGGAAATGCTCTGGACTGGAGGTCAGAACACCTGTATCCCTGTTCCTTATCAGCCACTTAGCTTCTCACATCCTGAGATGCTTCTGTGTTGGACCCTGCCACACGTGTTATCTTTGGACTCGAGGTGCCAGATGTTCAGTAATGGCTTTTCCATCTCTGATGTTAAAAGAATCTGAAAGCTTCCTAACTGTGAGATCTGTCCAGAAGCGGGAGGGGCTGCCTCACAACTCGGTGCGCTTCCATTACTGGAAGTCTTAAGTAGCGTCTGGATGATAGAGTTGATGGGAAGAAATTGTGGATATGGTAGGAGAATTTTTGTTGTTGTGGTTGTTGTTCAGGTAGGGGCTGGACTAGAAGAAAACCTAGAAACTCCAGTTTAATCCAATCCAGTCCAATTCAAATTCTCACGCTATTATTGGCCGGCCACCGTGGAGATACGACAAAAATAAAATCTCCTTCTTAGGCAGCAGACTGTGCTTTCCTTAGGTGTGGGGACACAAAGGTACAAAGTAAATGCACATAGTCTGGAAAATGGAACAAGGTGCTAACCATCCTCTAGGGGGATCTGGGTGCTAAGACTTGAAGGGAGCACCCCACTCTCTGCATCTATCATTTCCCGCCAGGCTGCCAGTGCTGGTTTAACTCCAAGACCACTTTCAGAGCAGCCGCTGGAAGGCGGCGCAGAAGGATGTCTACCCCTGAAAGACCTCCTCCTCCCTCCTCCTACCCACTTAAGACAGGCTTGTTGAATGGCTAATTGGTGGGCAGTCAGGGCAGGACGGCTTTCCCAAAGCCACTCCCAGTAGCACTGTCCTGATTGGTACCGATTCTCCCCTTGGGGATCATTCGGCTTGCAGTTGTCCAGGTGAGACATTCAAATCCTGCCCCACCCGCGAGCTAAGTCTCTGCCTTTCTCATCCCCTCCCTCTCCGCTCACCCTGGCAGGTGGAAAGGCGGCTCAGGCACGTGGAAGCATTGCCCCTGGCTGGAGAGCGTAGGGATGCCCCCAGCCTGGCCACAGGGCAGCAGTTCAACGCCAGAGGCCAGACTGGCCACGGGTTTACATGGCATTTCTGATGCTTACATGGCTTCCAAGCTGGCAGGCTGCTCATGGGAGGAAGGGAATGAGCTGCACGTGAGTGTGTGCACACGTACGCACGCGCGTGTTCGTGTGCTCTTTATTCATTATCGGCCCCCTCCCGCTTAAGTTGTGACTGCACATCCTCAGTTCCGGACCTGACCCCTCTCCCTCCCCAACTTAAACGTCTGAGGACTCTCCTGCCTCAGTGTCCCAAATTTTAATGCTTCCTCGCTCTTAGCCAAGGTCTCCTGTGCCCTCTCTCTTTTCCAGAGTGGGGGCGCTTAGCTCATCCCGCGTTGGCGGGGTGACCTTGCTCTCCCCAAGCCCCAAGCTCGTGCTGCTGAGGGCCTTTGGGCTGGAATCCCGCCCTAACGCAGGGAGCTCCTCCCCATCCCCTTGGGGCCCCGGTCACAGCCGCAGCACTTTCAGCAAAGCCCACCCGCACTTTTCAAAGTGAGTCGCGCCTGGAGATGGAGCATATTTGCGTTTCACTCAAGTCAGCAAAGTTGCTGGAATTCTTGGAGGCCTGAGAGATTCCACCCGTGTGGATGCAGACATGGGCAAAATACTGGGCTTCCCTGGCGCTTTTAACCCCAGGGCCACCAAGCAGGTACCAAGTTCTGTAGAAGGCCCCTCCAGAGGGTCTGAGGGTCAAACAGCTCAGGCACTGAACTGCCCATTACACAGTTAACCACATTTATACTGAGGTTTTCCTTCCTCAAAGTCCAGCACTCTGTCCACTGACTAAGCTCACACTTGTACGTGCATGTACCCTTCTGTCTAGGCAAAGAAAGAACACAAGTCAGTGTTGGTTTTGGAGTCCAGATCCTGAGTTCAAATCCTGGATAAGCCACTCGCTAGTCGTGTCACCTTCTGAAGTCACTTCCTTGCTCTAGGCCTCAGTTTCTGCCTCCATAGAATGGCCAGGTGGGGTGAGGTGGCCTTCCCATCTAAATGAGGCCCTGAGGCCCAGCACATAGTAGGTGCTTAGTGAATGCTGGCTGAGCGATGGATTGCTCAGCTCACCCAGCTCAGTCCCTGGCTTTGCTCAGCCCTCGTGATCCTTTTTGGTGCCTAAGAAGAGTCCCCTCCAGGTGTCTCGCTGAGCACAAATATCCTGAGAGCAGGAGAAAAGGGGCACAGCCAGGGAGAAAGAGGAGAGGGCCTCACTTCCAAGCCATTCCCTGTCCCTTGGGCACTCCCTCCTGAGAGAAGAAAGCTGCCTGGGGATTCACACAGTCCTGAGAACAAAGTGTCCTGGGCAGTCTCAGGAGCAGTGGAAAGGCAATATGGTATGTGGAATCTGGGGACCTGGGTTCAAATCCTGGCTCAGCTCAGTCATCTACTGTCTGTACCACCTTGGGCCCTAAGGCGCCTTGTCTCTGGGCTTCATATTCCTCTTCTGGTCTGCAGTCCCCAAGGTCTGTCCTACTTTGAAATCTAGGATCGTGACTCCCTTAAGCAGAGGCACAATCGATCAGGCAGACAAGTCTCCGTGGGTACCAATGCCGGCTCCCAGCAATTGTTGGGCAAAGAAGCTCTGCCGCCCTTTTCTTCTCCCCCTTCCCCCCCACCGCTGACTGGCCTCACCACCAGGAGGAAGCCCGAAAGGTGAAGACTTTTAACGATGGTCTCTGACCATCATAATCACATTTCTATTGCGCTTAAAAGTTTGCAAAAACGCTTTCTCTGTGTTATCTCTTTTGAACTTTACAACAATCATTTGAGGCGACAGGCATTCTCGAACTCATTTTACAAATGAAAAAACTGAGGCTAAGTAACTTGCTCAGCTAGTGTCACAGGCTCTACACAAGCTCGGGTCTTCCCGATTCTGAGTGAGGCAGCGTTATCCATACCAGGAGTCCCCATGCTCAAGTTTGGTCAGGAAAACATCAGCTCCAGGGAAAAGGCCTCTGACGAGATTTTATTTCAGTTATTAGAAAAAAGAACAACTCTCCTACTGATGAGTTCTCCGATCAGCAAGTAATCCCCCAGCGCCTAGCCCTGTGCCCAGACTCCACACACGCCCTCTCCCCCCCCCCCCCAGCAAAGGCTCAGAGCTTGTCACCACCACTGGCCACGGCGGGGAGAGGGTCCCCACCCAGGACACTATCACTCAGAGGGCCTCCTGCAGGGCTCTAATAGAGTGTTATGTTTCGGGGCAGAGCCCAGAAGAGGAGAGGACGGCGTAATGAGGGGCTAACTGCCTGGAAGGGACCTAAAGGGGGCTTGGACCTCACTTTCCTCTTCTCTAAAATGAGGCCTCTAGATCGGATGCCCTCCGAGGCGTCCGGGATACCATGGGCAGAGAAAGGGCGGGAGGGGTCCCTCACTGTCCCCACTTCTGCGACTGGGGGCTGGGAGCTGGGGAGGGAGTCGGCGTGGGAGTGGAAGCACCTCAGGGTCTGCCCTACTCTCGGCAGCCTGGCTCGCCCCCGAAGACAGCAAAAAAGCCTGGAATCCCCGCGGCTTCCGTCCTCAGGCGGGTCAGGGGGCTGCCCTCAGCCCAGCCTCGGAAGGGCTACCTCCCTCCCTTCTCCGCGTTCTCTTCCCTTCCCATCCCCGAAGGTTTTCTCCCCAGAGCCCCAGCTCGTCACTTTCCGAACTCTGGGAGTGTGAAACTGATCCAAAGGGCCGGGGGAGGGGGGCAGGAGAAGGCGGGGGGGATGCTGAAATTGATCCAGGGAGCCCGGCTGGCAGGAGAGCTGGAGGCTGGCGGAGCGTCCCGGAGCAACCCAGGGCATGTGTTGGATGCACAAACGTCCTCCAAGTCAGCCCTTGCTCTCTCCTCTGCCCCCTCTGCCCCATCACCTTCTTTTACAAAAGAAAATGGCTCCTTGTTCTTTTGGGGGCCAAACCCCCGCAGAAAGTGTGTTTGCGTAGGACCCGGGGCAGCGTACCTGAGAAACTGGTCATCCGATGGTCCTGGGGCGGGGGACACCCAGACAGGCAGGGGAGAAGAAACTTTGTGGAGCTTTGGGACTCAGTAGGGCCCGAGCATCTTCTCCAGAAAAAAGTTGGGATCCGTTTCCTCCGAGTTGTTCTCGCAATCCAAATGGACTTTTTTTAAGAGGAGAGAAAATCTGTTGGGAGTGGCCGAAGCTTCTGCCTTGCCCAGCGAGAGCTAGCCTCGGCTGTCTCGCCCCCAAGTAAGTCCCTGCCTACTTTATAATTCTCCTCCTCTCCTTCCCCTTGGGTGTCACTACTTCAGGGTCTGGGGCAGCCTCGGTCCACAAGGGCCGCTGGGTGTCACTGTAGATCCACCGATACTGCTGGGCGGCCCTGGGGCAGGGGGCCAGGCTACCACCTTCCCTGCTCCGAGGCGGGGGAGGGGTGCATTGCCTTCTCCAGAAAGGAGGCTGGGGAAGGGTGGGGTTCAGCTGGAAAATCTCGGTTAAATCTTCTAACGCAATTTTTTGAAAGCAGAGGAAAGAGAGACTTTTTTTCCCCTTCAAAGGGGCCCCTTCTCACATACGGAAATGCCTTTGTCCTGGACCTTGCCTCAACTGTTAACTCTGTGCTTCCTGTTTCCCTTTTCCCTTTGGTTGTCTCCATTCTTCCTTGGGAGGCTGGCCATCCACAGACTGAGCTCCCTGCAGATGCCTGGGCTGCTGCCACCCTTGGCCTACCTCCTTTTTCCTGGGCCAGTGACCCAATGTAAAAGAAGAAAATTTCATGCAGAATTTCTCTCACCTGTCTCTGTCTGTCTGTCTCTGTCCCCACATCTACCTCTGTCTCTCATCTTTCACTTCTTCCATAAGCCAACAGAAAACACAGAGGTAATTTTGGATTTCATTTGAAGAAACCCAGTGGGCAGCAAAGCCCTCTGAGAAATCTTGGCTGGCCAGAACTTGGGCTGGGCATGGAAGGTGTTGTGGGAAGTGGCCCTGATAGGGGTGATGGCTGGTGGAAAGATAGAAGGAGCCTGGCCTCCCTCAATTTCCCCCTCAACCCATCTTTACAACAACACTGATAATAGTTTCCACTCTTGTGGCCCCTTATGTTTTACAAGACCTGGGGCTCACAGCAACTCAGTGAGGTATGTGGTGGCCTTAATGTTCCTGAGGAGAAATCTGAGGCTTGGAGGTGGCCAGTGACTTGTTCAGGGTCAGAGCTAGAATGGAAGCCTTCACTGAGCTGACTCTGTCTTGGTGGCTTTCACTCCTGTCCCAGGAGTAGATTCGTGAATGCTGCTCATTAGATGGTTGTCTTTGATGCCTGATACAAGACTCTCCTAGGGTTCCTTTTTAGAAACCTCTTCCTGCACTCTCCCTGCTGCCCAAGTCCCCTTTGGTTGTTGGCTGGGGAGCCTGCCTTTGTCTCCTGGAAGAGTAAAGCCCAGTCTTGTGACCGTTCCCCAATCCCACAGCTTTGGTTCCTGGGAAGACGAGTAGTTTGTCTAGTTGGCTGGATTTTCAGAATATCCCCAGTAGCTCAAGTATGGCTAGAAAGTGTGTGACAGTTCAGTGCCTTTCCTAGAGCCAGGACTAGGGGTGGGCAAGGTGAACCCTTGTCTACAGTCCAGCAAGCAGTAGGGGCACAATGAAAAGTAGGGCTTTTTGCAAATGTTGCCTCTAAAATCCTCCTCCAATGCCTCCTCCCATTTGGGAGGTGACCCGGGCTTCTTGAAGCCTCTGCCAATGGACTATGAAGTCTGGCAGGTCCTACTGAGCTGGGAAGGCTTGAGTTTGGGCCTCATGGCCCCCAGTGACCCAGCTGAGTCCTGTTTGGAAAGGGTCTTCACCTAAGCATTGACCACTCACAAAGGCTCAAAGGGGTGGTGATCTGCACCAGGGAAATCAAGGAGCCACACAGCTAATTGTGCATACTTTACTAATTCAAAGATGTGTGTGTGTGTGTGTGTGTGTGTGAGCATGTATGGCTCAGTGAAAGGAAGACCAGCTCGGGCATCAGAGAAATGGAGGCAGGGTAGTACAGTGGAGAGAGCACTGGGCTAGGCAGCAGCAGCAAGACCTGGGTTCCAATCCCACCTCTGACACTTGCTAGCTGTGTGACCCTGGGCAAGTCACTTAACCATCTCTGGGCCCCAGGTGCCTCCACTGTAAAATGAGGGAGTTGGAGTAGATGGCCTCTGGCATCTCTCCCAGTTCCAAAAGTGTAGTCCTATGATTTCAGTAGTGTGGCTACTCCTGCCATGGACCGGAGGCTTCCTTATCTCCATTTTCTACATGAGGAAATTGAGGTTCAGAGGTTAATTGAGGTTAGTCTTATGGTCAGAGGTTAATCACATAGCAAATAAGACACAATGAGATAATACTTGTACAGCATTTCCCAAAGCCTAAAGTGCTATTTAAATACCATTGTTCTTCCTCCTCCTCCTCTTCCTTCCCCTTCCCCTTCTCCTCCTTCCCCTCCTCCTCCTCCTCTTCTTCTTCATAGCCCGAGGCAAGATTTGAACCCAGATTTCTCCTGACTCTAAGTTCAGAGAGAAGCGAACTACATCAATCTACCTTTAGCTGATGGTCTTGGAGGGCCGATCCAATGATCCAATTACTCAGTGGCCCACTTAGTAGTGAATCACTCCAGAATTAGCCAGGTCCATTCTTTTATAGGAGATACCCTGTCTATGGTGGTACCAATCATCAAAGTTTTGGAGTTTCTTGTAAATAATATTTTATTTTTTCCAATTACATGTAAAGATAGTTTTCAACATTCATTTTTAATAGAATTTTAAGTTTCAAATTCCTTCTTCCTCCTTCCCTCCCAACCCCTTCCCCAAGATGTCAAGCAATCTGATACAGGTTATACATGTGCAATCATGTAAACATATTTCCACATTAGTCATGTTGTGAAACAAGAAACAGACCAAAAGGGAAATCATCAAAGTGTTTGGAACTTGTTGGGACTGTCCAGAGTTTGGGCTCCAGTGGCCCAGGTTTGGAGAACCCAGGGTTATCTTCATACTACACATGACATGTTGGAGAAGGGCTTCATTGAGGGTAAATTTGAGAAATGTACATATTTTTAATATTAGGAAACTCCGTTCTCTTTGGAGAATGTCTTGTGACGTAAAATTGTATGCATTTTGTGTGGCCTCTTCTTGACAGTCACAGGTGTGTGTGCCACACAAATGCCATTCTCAGGTTCTGATCTCTCCTTATCCCAAAGCTGTGGCTGTCCATGGTGATACTCTCTGCTCAAGTGTCCGGGTGATCCTTATCTCCCCAGCAGCTCCCAGTGTGTCCCTTGGAGACTGTGAGTTAGAGGCTAGAAGCAAAGCCTCGAAGAGCATGGTTAGACCCCTTTGGATTAAAACAACAGTAGTGATGATGTGGACTCCAAACCTCATAGTTAGTTTCATCTAGATGTAGAGACAACAGGGCATTGCTGGACTTCCCTGCCAGCCAGTTCTTGAATAGACTGTCCCTCTATCTTCCACCTGGGTTGAAAGTGGCATAGCGCCATTGGTGGAGCCATTGGCTCCCCAGTGATGAATGGGCTTCCCATCTTGGGTTGGGTTGGGGCTCAGGGTGAGGAGGTGTGACCTCAGCACCACCAGATGAGAGACTTTTGGAGCAGACACTGGGTCCAGCCCATAGCCTTAGGGACCCCATTCATCTCCTGAGGCAGCCTGATTCATTCTGGGACAGCCCACACTGTCCTAAAGTCCAAATTGACTCCTCTGCAACTTCTCCCTTTGGCTCCTGGTTCTTCTCATCACTGGGCCAAGCAGAACAGGGTAAATCCAAGCACTCAGTATTTCTTGGAAGATCCTTGCTCCTTTCAAGGTGTGTGGGTGCTCTGCTGACACAGCACCTTGCTTTAGAAGTAGGCCTTTCCAAGTTGCTGTGACCAAAAGAATGCACCCTCAGGTGTCCAACTTTCTGCCAATTTTCACTCTGAACTTCAGCAGGCTGGACCTCCGAAGGGGGCAGATGCACAGCCCACTCTTGGGCCCAGCACTTGGAGATTTTCCAGCCTGGAAAAGGCAGCTGGAGTTTGAGCTTTTCAGGAGCTTCTGAGTTCCCATTTCCAGGGATTACCTGCATACAGGTAGTTGCAGAAGAGGACTTAACCAGAGGATGTTGTTAGTGGGATTTTAGGTTGCAGGATGTGTTTGGAAATAGGTTTCAGGGGGAAATTGTCACTTTCCCTTCCAGAAACAGGGAAAGGCTATGAGCAAAATGTGGAATTTTATAAAAGCTTTAAGCATGGAAAGGGAAGGACAGACCCAGAGAGCAGATGTGATGTCAGGAGTGGTGAGTGTCATTGGTGTTAAGGAAATGGGAAGATGTACCATCTCAGGGAAGTGGGTGGGGGGAGGGAGGGACAGAATGTGGAACTCAAAACTTAAACCCAAATGTTTAAAAAAATTGTTTTAACATGAAATTGGTGAAAAATAAAATATATTAAAATTTGAAAAAGAAAAGAAAATGGGAAGGTGAAGAAAAGAGGAACAGGTCTGGCCTTGGGGTTGAGTGAGCTGGATCAATGGCCAGGATCAGTGGATTAGGGGGAGAATATAATGGAGTCAGTCCCAGATTTGGCTCCCAGGTTGGCCTCAACTTTGACCCCAAACTCAAAATGGTGGAAATAAGTGTTGCAACAGTGGTAATGGAGAGAGGGGGTTTTCCCTCTTGCCCTGACTGTTGGAAATCATTCTAGTTGTTGAAGGGGTCTGTTTTCCCCCCAGACTGGTCCTCAGCATGGGGGCTTGAAAGGTTATGAAGTGAAACAATGAGGCTGAAGATTTGGAAGATTCAATTCAAAGCATTTATTAAGCCCCTACCATGTTCTTAGTCCTTTTCTGGGAACTGGGGATCAAAAGGCAAAAATGAAGCAGTCCTTGCCCCCAGGAAGCTTATATTCTACTGGGGCGGGGGGAAGAAAGAAGTTAGTAAGTCCAAGGAAACTGGGTGAAGGATCTCAAAAAGTGATTTTGGGGTTGAAACTTCATTTAATATTTAGTTTTGGGTCTGCCATTACTGTTTTTGGTGGACTTTTTCAAGGTGGATGGTATGCCAAGGACTTCTTCTTAGTGTTTGGGACACAGTGGGTGCTTAATTTGCATTCATCCATGCTTGCCAATGCCTATGGGTGGCAGGAAGGTCGACCTCAATTTTCCAAGGCTCTTCTAGTGGAGGGCAAAGCTCTGGAAGGTGCTCCCAAATTGGTATGGCATGGACTCACTGATTCATGATGCTTTCAAGAAGAACTCATTTGGGAGCTGTTCATCTCTAAGAGCATGGGCATCATGGCATGGATTTTTCTCAGCCATATTGACACATGACATCTACTAAGGGATGGAGGGTTTGGGGAAGCCACATTGATGAGTCCACGGGACTGTTAAAGTAACTGAAGCCAGGTCAAATGATAATAATAAAAGATGTGATAGAAAACTCAGGACTAGGGCTGAAAGGGAGCTCTGAGCTCAGTGCACCCACGCAGTGCTCTGTGTGAGAAGGGCATTCAGGTATGTTCTGGAGACTGGGCCACTGCTGTGTCTAAGTCCTCTCAGGGAAGGGCGTTTACATGGTTTGGCCAGCTCTTCCCCTGTACAGTATGTGTGTTCCCAACATTTCCCCACTAGTCTGGAGTCCCTTATGGTTATACATGGAAAAGTCCCAGAGTGTTTGTGTGCAGGAGAGGGGAAAGGGGAAGGGGGTGGTTTCTATAGTTGCTTTGTTCAGGGCAATCTTCAGTCACTAGAGATTATTCTGGGTGGTTTGGGTGTTGGCCTAGGATTTATGGCCCATGGAGACATGGAGTCCATTGAAGCAGATATTTTGCTTTCAAATTTTCCCTTGCTCATTTATGTCTTGCCAGACAGAAATGATGTTCTCCTTCCCCCTTTCTAAGGAGCTCTTGCCTTCCACCAGGGAGTACCCAGGAATCAAATTAAAACATTACAAATTCCATCATGAACCAGCAATAATGCATGACTCAGACTGGTGTCATGTTAGTCTCTGAGCTGCACAAGTGGGTAGGCAAATCTGAGAGACTTTCTTCTTTTTTTTGGCAGAACAGTCATTCTTAATGGGATTACTATGTTCTTGGATTGCTGATTCGGCAGCAACGGTCTCCTGGTGCCTGTGGCTATATGTTCATAAAACAGAGGCTATGGATATTGGCATCTGACTAAATCACAGACAGATAATAAGTGATAAGCAGACAGACAGACAGACAGACAGACACACACACACACAAAGAGAGTGGCTGAACACCTTGGATAATCACAATTATCTTTCACACTCGGGCATTTTTCTACCTTTCTAAAGTAGAGTCTTTAGAAGTCTGATTCCTCGCCTCAGTCAGGGGGCAGGGCAGAGCTGAGCTCCAGGAACACATGATGAGAAGAGCTTCTAAAATGCTCCCAACCCCCACCAAGGCTCCCATCCCATCGCTTTTGTAACACTGTGGTCTCAGGGCGCTGAGATATCTGCTTTGGCCCCAGAGCAAGGCTCTTTGGGGCCGTTCTGGACCATAACCTTGCCTTAAAGTCTTGCCTCAATGCCCTGCCATGATGGCCTCATCGGGGGTGTGGAAGGCTATGTCCGTGGGGGCAGAAGGTCTGATGATATCAAGCTCAAAGGTAGCCCTGAAACCTCCCCTTTACTTGCCTCTTTGGGGAGTGGCACCTCCTAGGTCTAGATCATTCCTTTCCATACTGTTCTCTTCTGTTCTATTTAGTTCAACTCAATCCAGGTCATTTCAACAACGCTTTCTTACGTGGACTCTGTGATAGGTTAGGTGCTGGGGATGCAAGGAGAAAAAAGAGACTGCCCTCAAGGAGCTTACACTCTATTGGGGTGTGGCAACAGGTACCCAGAAAAATGTGTGTACACATACACAACAGAGCGGAATGAATATTCTGCTTGACAGAGTCACCATATACAATGTACACAAACAACCAATCTTCAAATAATTGAAATCCAATGAACTGAACTGAAATGAAGCAGGTTGTAATCTCATTGTGGGATCATAGATCTTGAGGTAGATGGCTCTCCATCTATTCCAGCCCAACTCATTTTGCAAATGAGGAAACTTAGTCCAAAGGGTCTCATTGTGCTCTTGGTCACCATCCAGCATGTACTGGGGGTGTGTTAAGGTGGTGGTGAGGATAAAGCCAGAGTCTACTGTGAACCCCCCTTGACAGGCTTCTCTGGTGGCTCATCAAAGTGTTGGGGTGCCTGTGGATTCTCAAAGACTGGGGGTGGGGCACAAGCTCTGGTGGCTCCTACCTGGCCTGGAGGTGCTGCGCTTGGGTGTGTAGGTGAAGCATGACCCTTTTGAGGTATGGAGAGCCTCACTGGCAGCTTGGTGGCCAGTGAGTATTATTCACCTGCAGCAACCACTGGGGGCCATGTCTTAAGTCATAGAAGAGCTGCAATCTGTACCCCTGGAGGGATAGGATGGCTCTTTTGAGGGCTAGAGTATTAAGTATGTCTGAGACTCTACTTGAGGCTAAGGACACAAGGCACAAGACAGATTTCCTACCTGCCCTTAAGAGCTTACAGTTTAATTAGAGACAGGAGGTTCAATAATAGTGTGAGGGAGTAATGGTCTGCAAGATTCAGAGAAGCAGCTGGGTTAGGTAGGGAAAGCCCCATGGATGAAGTTGTCAGCGCCCCCAATGCGAGGTGGTAGAGAAGACAAGGACAGGGACTCTCACTCCATTGAAGCCAAAGGGAACAAAAGGAGTTGAATGAGGATGGGGTCAAGCAGAGCAGATGCAGCCATCTTCCACAGAACAGCCCCACCCCAAACACTTGCAGACAGGTCTCACGTGCTCTCCCCCTACTTCAGTCCTCTCTTCTCAAGGCCAATACCCTTGACAGCATGAATTCGATTAGCATAGACACATGTCACTCTCTTTGTGGGGGGTGTGGAGTTTGTGTCAGCTCAGTACACTCTGTACAGCTGAAGGGCTTGGAAAGGAATGCTTGGTGTGTCAGAGGCCAGTGGAGCTGGGCTCAGAAGGCCTGGGTGTCAGCATGAGCTCCAACACTTACTTAGTGATAATAGTCGCCTCAACTTGGACCTCAGTCCAGGTTATCTCCTCTGTAAAATGGGCATAAGTAAACTGTCTGCCTGAGGAAAGTGCTTTGTGAACCTCAGACTCTTAGAGAAATGAGGGCCATTATTCTAATGTAAGGAAATTGGTTTTCTTAAACAAAGACTTGAGGAAGTCTCCATCTAGTCTTTCCACTCAGCCCTGCAAATGTCAACAACAAAATGACATCCCTACCCCTGCCATCTGTGTTGGTAATCAAAATGGGCTCCGTAGCACTTAGTTCAACAAGTTCCCTTGAAGAGTTTGGCCTTTGTTTCCTTTGATTAATTCAGTGTCTTTGATTGAGTCTTACTAGGTGCTAAGCCCCAGGCCCAAACCCCTATTAGGTGTAAAACCTTAGTGGGTGTGGATTGGCAACTAAGGTGGGGCCCAAGGTGGGGCTAACTCCAGGGAGAGCCTAGTTTACATGTCTGGGAGAGCAGAGGCTTTTAGACCACGTGGGTTTAAGTCTGCCTCTCTGTGACGATTGATTCTAGGTCACGTGGGTGACTCACCCCTGACGCTGAAAAAGATATAAAAACCAGGGGTTGGCTGTTTGTTCTTTGGAGCTCCTCCTTACAGCACTGGTGGCGTGTGACTCCGGGCCAGCCTTTGTTCTGAGCTCCCGGGCTGAACCTAGATGTTGGTAACTATGAATCTGTATTTGGTCTGTCTGTTGATATTTGTAATTTGTTTGTATTTTGTTCTGAAGTTCAGGGTGCTGGCTTTTTCCCCTGAACTAAGTGAATGCCGTCTGTATGCTGGATTAAAGTGAACTTGTCAACCCCTTTAACCTTGCTTTCCTTATTAAAGCAGATCAAAAGAACCTGTGCTTTCCCAGTGTGCCGGCAGCTTTCTGGGTGCTGGCTGTGGGTGGGTCTTACACCCCCACAGAAGCTGCTAGCCAGATTGTTAAAACACCATCCTTCAAGGAGATTGGATTCCTTGCCCAGTTAACACTCAAGCCAGCACCCACAGTGGGACAAATCTGTAAGAACTGTCTGGGAGGTGGTGCTGTATAGCAGATGGGGAGGGGATCCACTCTGCCCTACGAGCACCCATTCCAGAGCTGTTGGTGTCTTCCTAGCTTAATGTCTCCATCAGAACTGTGGCCCAGACCCATTCCCTGGGCCTTGCTGGGTCATTCCTGGAGACTGCAGGTGGATGATGAAAAGAACTTTGCCAGTTATTTCATTCATTCATTTAATAAACAAACATTTATTCATCACCAACTAGGTGCAGGGCACTGGGGATATGAAGAGAAAAACAGGACTATCTAATGTCACATATGTTTTGTTCTGTGTTTGCAGCACGTTATTACACACTAACATCTGTAAAGCTAATCAAGCTGTCTATCTAGCTAGCTACTTATCTGTCATCTATTTACCTATTATCTACATAGCTATCATTTATCTATCAATATGTCATCTATCTAGTCTATCTATCTATCTATCATTTGTCTGTCTATCTATGGATCTCTCTTTGGAATTGATTGTGAGGCATGGGAAACACTGGCACAGGACTGCCCAGCATGGCCTTCCTGTATCAAAGGTGGCATTGTGCTCTATGAGAGAGGCAGAACTGCAGTAGCTCAAAAGAAATGTGAGGTGTGCAGATTTAGAGATATCTCCACTCCAAACGTTCACACGAACTATTTGTGCCCAACCTGTGCTAGAGCCTTCTGAGCTCATATTGGTCTGATCAGCCAGAGTCAGACACACTGGACCTTGACACCAACATAGTGATGCCATTTTGGTCTTCTTTGAAAATTAAAGACAGGACCCATCTATCTATCTATCTATCTATCTATCTATCTATCTATCTGTCTATCCATTCAACTATACCTCTTTATTTTCTATCATCTATCTATTTCTATCCACATTTCTATCTACCTACCTACCTATTGTCTATCTTATCTCTTTTGTCTATTAATATATCATCTATCTAGTCTAACTACCTATTTATCATGTTTATCTCCTATCATCCATCTATCATCTATTTATCAATCTACCATCTATCTAGTCTATCTTTATCCATTTATCTTCTATTTATCCTTCTATTTAGTACCTTACTCACACCAGGAGGTGAGCAGTATGGTCCTTATCAAAAGCTTCTCAGACACCCAAGGGGCTGCCAAATCCAACTGTTGCTTTAGTCCAGTGAGAAAACAATCATATGGCTCAGGCTGCCTGTTTCCAGGGTTGTGACTTTGGTTCCCAGTCTATCCACACCTGATGTTTTGTCACTAGCCCATCACCACAGTACTTCAAGGTAGGTAAAAATAGTAAAATGGCATGGGTGATGTTTTTTGACTTGCACATAGATTGGATTTAAGTGAGGCAGAGTTGTGTGAAGTCATAAGCCTAACTGTCTCTTACAGAGTCATTTTGTTCAGTGGCAAGACAAAAGTCAAGACAACTGGTGATGACTCAGAATGCAGTGGATGAGTTTGGCATCACTTACTACTGAAGACTTGTGTGTGTCATGACCTTTTCATTATCAACATCATCTTCTGTTTACTTAAACACAATAAAACTTCATAGATGCACCCTTGCAGCAAACATTTGCATTTATAGACTGTATCATTGTAAGGAGAATAGAGGCACGACGTGAGAGTAGAGGTGTTGTGTGGCACAAAGTGCTGGACTGATCATAGACACATCCTCTCCAAGCTAAATATTCACATTCAACAAAAGTGGATGCCCCAAGGCAAGATGACTCAGAATATTTAATGTCAACAGACTAGAGCTCTTCTCCCTGGGTGAAGAGTTTGTTGCTAATTTGGAGAGAAAGCTGAGCCAACACATTGTTGGCAACAGTGAAACAGAAAAGGAGTGGGCAGCTTTCAGAGATTTGGTGTACAGGGCTACATTTATTCATCTGGGCCAGGACACTCACAAACTTCAAGACTGGTGTAATGAAAATGATGGGGAAATTCAGAAGCTTCTAAATGAAAAGTTAGAACTCGACAGGGTTTACCAGCAGGATAGTCATCTATCTCTAAAAAGGCAATGTTTAACTCTGTCAAAAGTAAAGTGCAAGCAAAACTTAGGAGCAGGAATCTTGGCTCAAGATGAAGGCAGATGAAATCCAGCTTTATGCTGATAGTAACAATCCAAAGCAATTTTATGATAACCTGAAGGCTATCTATGGCCAAAAATCTCTGGTGCATCTCAATTACTCAGTGCTGATGGAGCCACATTGGTTAGTGATAAGGACATGATCCTGGAGAGCTGGGCCATCATACTCAAAAGCAAGAATTGATAGGAGAAAAAAAAACAAGGCCTCCTCTCCCCTTCCTTTCATTTCTTCCTGCCTTGAGGCTCAGAAATATAAACAATGAAGTGAGACAGAGCTGGTGGGAGGTGAAGTATGCACAGTGGCTGGAGCTGTCATTTATTTGAGAAGATTCATCATTAGGGATTCCATTGTTGAGGCCAAAGTTGCAGGAAATGAGGATCTGGGAGTGCTGAACATGGACACAGGTATCCAGCTGCTATGGAAAGTGAGGAAGAGTGTCACAGCTAGATGAGCACATCAAACAACTTGGGAGAACATCAAAACCAACTAATTAGTCTGTAAGGAGTTGTCCTGTTTACTTTGAGCTTGAAAAACAAGGGTTGGATTTTCCTACTTTCATACCCTAGACCCAGAACAGCATCACACAATCCCATTTAGATTTGGTCTGAAATAGCCTGAAGTTCCCCTGGGGCTCTGTCTCAAGAGCCGCAGGGTAACTGCTTAATCTTTCATATGGGAACACTTAGGGTGTACCATGTTGCCCCAAAGGGAACTGCCTGGTTACACTTGAATGCACAGATAGGACCTTACATGGGAATTTTTCTTTATGTCTGTGTAAGTTTTGCCCTTCCTCTAATATATTGCAAGAGCCTGGAAATCAGGGAGCATAACTCATACTCCTTGTGTGAGCAATGCCTCACCCAAACTTTGCATATGACAGATAATGTTTGCTGATGGCAATGGTGATCAGCTTTGTCTCAGTGTAATAATTTTTCCAGCCACAACCACTCTAGAAGACAATCAAGAAAGAGTTATGTTGTGTAGGTGGAAGGGAATCTGCACACATGTGAAACCATATACCATCCAAGTATTAAATCCTATGAGGAAATCTATACATGGGGTAGATGGTATAATGCCTCCCCACCTCCCCCTAAATATGCCCAAATACAAAGGTCAGCATGATAGTAAATATAAGCTTCTAAAAACATGCCACATGGCGGGCAGAGCCAAGCTGGCAGCTGGAAAACAGGGACTCACTTGAGCTCTCCCCAAATCCCTCCAAACACCTGAACAAATTCTAGAGCTACACAACCCACAAAATAACAGAGGGAAGCAGGTCTCCAGCCCAGGACTGCCTGGATGGTCACTGAGAAGGGTCTATCACACTGTACTGGGAGTGGAGCAAAGCCCAGAGTGGACGTCACCAGGAATGACCAGGCTGGGAATAGATGGGGTACAGCAGGCCTTAGGGCATGAATAACTCAGCTGTAGCAGTTACCAGACTTCTCGACCCACAAACACCAAAGACAACTTAGCAGGTCAGTGGGAAAACTGCTGGATCTGGGTGAGAGAAGTGCTGGTCCAGCCCCAGCCCTGGGGGTGGTGGAGGTGGGGCAGTGGCAGCAGCCATTTCCAGAACTCTAGCAGAAGCTGCTTCCGGCCCCAGGCCCATTGGTGGGAAGAATCAAGTGGTGAATCAGAGCGGGAGTGCAGGGAGTGCTTTGCTGTCACAGAGGCGGGGTTCTCCTGCTTTGTTCTGCTTGGATCTGGGTCAACATTCTGTTTGGCTGTTCTTGGGGGAGGAGGGGTGCTGGTGTGGCAGAGCTTGCTGTGCAGAAGTAGCTCTGAAAATGGCAGTGCAGCCCCTCAAGCTTGGGACAAAGTGCTCTCTGATCTACAAGCAGTCATACCCTGACAAAAAGCTCAAGGGTCAAGTAGTTGGCTGAGAACATGAGCAAGCAGTGCAAAAGGACTCAGACTATAGAATCTTTTTTTGGTGACAAAGAAGATAAAAACATACAGCCGGAAGTCAACAAAGTCATAGACCCCACATCAAAAGCCTCCAAGAAAAATATGAATTGGTCTCAGGTCATGGAAGAGCTCAAAAAGGATTTGGAAAAGCAAATACGAGAAGTAGAGGAAAAATTGGGAAGAGAAATGAGAGTGATGCAAGAAAATAATGAAAAACAAGTCAATGAGTTGCTAAAGGAGACCCAAAAATACCAAAGAAAATAACATCTTAAAAAATAGACTAACCCAGATGGCAAAAGAGCTCCAAAAAGCCAATGAAGAGAAGAATGCCTTAAAAGGCAGAATTAGCCAAATGGAAAAGGAGGTCCAAAAGACCACTGAAGAAAATACTACCTTAAAAATTAGATTGGAGCAAGTGGAAGCTAGTGACTTTATGAGAAATCAAGATATTATAAAACAGAACCAAAGGAATGAAAAAATGGAAGACAATGTTAAATATCTCATTGGAAAAACCACTGACCTGGAAAATAGATCCAGGAGAGATAATTTAAAATTTATTGGACTGCCTGAAAGCCATGATCAAAAAAGAGCCTAGATATCATCTTTCAAGAAATTATCAAGGAGAACTGCCCTCCCTGATATTCTAGAGTCAGAGGGTAAAATAGAAATTGAAAGAATCCACAGATCGCCTCCTCAAAAACATCCCCAAAAGAAAACTCCTAGGAATATTGTTGCCAAATTCCAGAGCTCCCAGATCAAGGAGAAAATACTGCAAGCCTTCAGAAAGAAACAATTTGAGTACTGTGGAAACACATTCAGGATAACACAAGATCTAGCAGCTTCTACATTAAGGGATCATAGGGCTTGGAATATGATATTCCAGAGGTCAAAGGAGTTAGCATTAAAACCAAAAATCACCTACTCAGCAAAATTGAGTATAATACTCCAGGGAAAAATATGGATTTTAAATAAAATAGAGGACTTTCAAGCTTTTTCAGTGAAAAGACCAGAGCTGAATAGAAAATCTGACTTTCAAATACAAGAATCAAGAGAAGCATGAAAAGGTAAACAGGAAAGAGAAATCATAAGGGACTTGCTAAAGTTGAACTGTTTTGTTTACATTCCTATATGGAAAGATGATATTTGTAACTCATGAAACCTTTCTCAGTATTAGAGTAGTTGAAAGGAATATACATATATAGAGACAAAGGTAACAGGGTGAGTTGAAGATGAAGGGATGATATCTAAAAATAAATAAATAAATGAAGATAATTAAGGGGTGAGAGAGGAGTATATTGGGAAAAAGAGAAAAGGAGGGATAGAATAGGGTAAATTATCTCACATAAAAGTGGCAAGAAAGAGCAGTTCTATTGGAAGGGAAGAGGGGGCAGGTGAAAGGGAATGAGTGAATCTTGCTCTCATTGGATTTGACTTAAGGAGAGAATAACATACACACTCAATTGGATATCTTACCCTATAGGAAAGTAGGGGGGAAGGGGATAAGAGAGGGGGATGACAGAAGGGAAGGCATATCAGGGGAGGGGGTAATCAAAAGCAAACAGCTTTGAAAAGGGACATGGTCAAGGGAGAAAATTAAATAAAAGGGGACAGTATAGGTTGGAGGGAAATAAAGTTAATGTTTCACAACATGACTGTTACGGAAGTGTTTTGCATAATGCTACATGCGTGGCCTATGTTGAATTGCTTGCCTTCCTAAGGAGGGTGGGTGGGAAGGAAAGAAGGGAGAGAATTTGGAATTCAAAATTCTAAAAACAAATGCTCAAAAAAGTTGTTTTTACATACAACTGGGAAATAAGATATACAAGCAATGGGGTATAGAAATCTCTCTTGCCGTACAAGAAAGTAAGGGTCAGGGGAAGGGGATAAGGGGGGGAGTGGGGTGACAGAAGGGAGGGCAGACTGGGGAAAAGGGCAATCAGAATATATGCCATCTTGGGGTGGGAGGAGGGTAGAAATGGGGAGAAAATTTGTAACTCAAGTTCTTGTGGAAATCAACGTTGAAAACTAAAAAAAAATATATTAAATAATAAAACAAAAAAAATAAAAACATCCCTTACTCCAAATTTTTGATCAGAGATATTTCATAGAATTTCAGACTTTTGAGCCCATCTGTTTTACTTTATTTATAAATGGGGCAACTGAGGCTTGGGGAGATGAAGTGATTTTTTTCAAGGCCACAGAGATTGCTAGCATCAGAGCCATGACTAGGACCCAGAATTTGACTTTGGATTATACCACACTGCTGTCTTATCAAAGTGCTTCCATTTGACCAAAGGGTTTAAATCTGGAAGCTGGAAAGAACCTTAGAAATACCCTCATTTACAGAGGAGGAAACCAAGGACCAGAGTGGTAGAACCATACCCACAAGATTTCACAGGCAAGAATGAGCAGAGCTGGGGGCGGGGTAGAACTTATCTTTGACACTAAATCCTTCCTTTCTGCACCACACTGATTAAAAATTTGTCGTAATTTTAAGAGCTAAGTCAGTATTTTCAGTTGTATTAAGCATTTTGGGATACAGGTTGGGGCAGAGAACTGGTATTGGGGGATCATGGTGGTGGTGGGGATCAGGCAAACAGAAACAGGATTTTGGTCTGCTGTGTCAAAGAGGGCTTAAGAAATCCCAGTCCAGTACCCTGGAGAGCGCCTGGGGAGGGCCATTATTGTGGCCTGGGATTTCGAGGAGATCCTTTTGGTGAGAGCCCAAGACTTTCTATTTGGAACTGGTTGTTACCCATTGTACCATTGATTTGATCTCTATGGATCCGGAGGATTATCTTCATTCCATTGAAAGCTTTGAGTCTTTGCATCTAACGATAACAATGATTAGCATTTATATGCTGTTTGTACATAGAAGCTGACAGATTTGACCCCCACAATTGAGGTTAGTGCTGTTATTATCCCCGTTTTAAGATGGGCAAACTGAGGTGCAGAGAGGTGAAGTGATTTGCATAGGGTCACACAGCTAGTAAATGCCTACGGCAGGATTTGAACTCAGGTCTTCCTGACTCCAGGTCCAGTGCTCTATCCATTTAGTACCTAATGAATGCGAAGGAACCTGCACTTGGGTTCAAAATATCAAAATTGGAAGCAGGAAATGAAGGAGGTGGGCTTAAGCAACAATTTTCCTGGGTATTTTAGAGCATTTTAAGTTCAATATGATTCAACAGTGTGACAAGGGAGGCAAACAATACTAAACACGAACCTTATGTTGGATTTAGAGAGAAATGATGGCTAGGAGGAGGGGGTGAGGATCCACTCTGGTCAATGCATTCAACTGTAGGTAGCACATTACGGGCGGGTACGGTCCTGACTAGTTGGAGACTTGTCTGAGCCCCTAGGCCTCTCTCTTGGCATTTCTGGAGGACAGCCTTGGCAGGATTTCCAATAGACAGATTTTTGCATCCTTCAAATCATGCTACATAGTTTACTCTTGAATCCAACCATGTGTAGACTTATCCCTGGCCAGAGTAAAGGTAGGTCCATGGTTCTGAGAAGGCTGGGCTGGGAATTCTGAGGGCCCTGAGTACTTCATCCTCTATAGCACTCTGAGCTGGGCTATTTTAGATGAGCAATTCCATGTTCACAGAATTTCTAGGAATTCTAGGTTTTGTGAGGGATGGGAGACAGATGATGGGAGAACAGAGCGTGTGAGGGAAAGTAATGCATAATATATAATCATTGGGCTGAAGCCAGACTGTGAAGGGCTTTAAATACCAAACAGTTTATGAGAGAGGTTTACTTTAGTTGTGTGTTTCTTAATTTATTTATCATAAAAGATCACTTTGTCTAAAAGAGATGACTGAAAAGTGTGAAAAATGTTTACATTTCTTATGAGAGTATAAATGATCATCTGTTTGTATCTGTAAGTTATTGTTATAAAAATTCTCTATTTTGAGTTGTATACAGCCTGTACTTCTGAAGGTTGTAGCTATGAATTTGCAACTGAAATTTGTTTTGCATTTTTTTATAAACAACCATCTTAAGGCCATCAAGCAGTTGGTGATGTGGGACTAAAACTCAAAAAGAGGATGAGAGAGCTGGGAATAGAGAGGATCTTTGAAGTCATGGCAGATGCTTTTGAGGTATCTTGGTTATGTAGTTCCTCTTCTGAACAGTTCATAAGCTTCTACAAGAGCCAAGAAGTTAAGAATAATTTTTTAAGGGAAAGAATTAAGGAAAGAACTAGAAAATGTCATATTTATCTCTATCTCCTCTCCTCCGCTTTCGTCTCCCCTCCCCTCCGCTCTCATTTCCCCTCCCCTCCCCTCCCCTCCCCTCTCCTCCCCTCTCCTCCCCTCCCTTCCCCTCTCCTCTCCTCTCCTCTCCTCTCCTCTGCTCTCCTCTCCTCTCCTCTCCTCCCCTCTTGTCTTCCCTCCCCTCTTCTCTTCCCTCCTCTCCACTCCTCCCCTCTTCTCTTCTCTTCTGTTCTTTTCTGTTCTGTTCTGTTCTCTCCTCTTCTCTCCTCTCCTCTCCTCTCCCCTTCTCTTCTTTCCTCTCAACTTTTTCATCCTAAAGAGCTTCCTGGGACACCAAGAAGCAGACTGTCTTGCCCAGGACATGGATTAGAGGTCAGATTTGAACCCAGTTCTTCGTAACTCTAAAGACAGTTTTCTTCTTTCTCTATTGCCACATGCCTCAATATTATCCCTGTCTCTCTCCATCTACCATCTGTCATTTATCTACCTGCACATTCACATTCTTCTTCATCTATTTTCAAACCTCAGAACTGACTTGGATCAGACATGTGCTTGGAAGTTATAGCCTTGGAGGCAAAGGTATTTCTTTGGCTTCTATAAGGAGGAGACCGTTTCTGTGGAGTAGGATCATCAGAGGAGATATTGAGATACTGAGGCCACATGTGCTGAACATCTCTCCTGGAGCTACAAAATGCTTAGGTCATGTCCTGTTCGGTGCTCTGCCCAAAGTTGCAGTGATATGCTTTTGATAATTCCACTATTCCCTAGAATGCCACTTGCTAAAGACAGAATTGCCTCAGTTAGTGAAGAATAGCTCTGGAGTCTAAAGCAGAGACTTACTTCCCCTTGACCTCAGTCTCTCAAGGATATGGAATTCACCAGCATGGGTCCTTTCCCCACTGTGGCAGATGATGGCCCATTTACTACTTGGGTATTGTGAATTGTTGCAGCTGGAGAATCCAAGGTGCTTCAGCTGACCTGGTGCTGAGCCTTTCTGACCTTGGTGAGCCTGGTCCTCAGGTGACAGGCAACCTGTCCATCACCAGGAAGTCTCCTGAGTGTAGTTTCTCGCTTGACAGCATATACCAGAGTTTGGATTCCAATGACAGAGCCTTTGGGGACTTAAGTCTCCTGCACATCACACTGAGATATTGGAGAAGATGTTCCTAAATCTGCAACAAAAAATAAAACAACAGATTATTCATATGAAGTCCCCTTTATTCAAAGGAAAAACCAAGTCAATGAGCCACCTGTTTCTATTCTTCCCAGAGGATCCAGAAATTTGGAACTGGTTGGAAAGCCGAGGGTTGGACTTCTAAAATGGAGCTTTGTAAAGCGAGCTCTCCACCTCAGGCAGAGCCTGAGCCCAGAGTCCCAGAAGATGTCGAGAAGCTGGCTTTGCCTTCATTTGTTCCATTTGTGGGGCCATGGAACTCAGTTGCAGATATCCGTTTCTCCTCTCCACTGTGCTCGCTGCCTGGTAAGCTTCTGATGCCAAGCCAAGGCTAACAGTGAGAGCTTAAACTCCAGGAGAACCCTGCCCATTTTAGCCGTATCCATGGAGCTGTTTGGCCCTCACCGCTGACACTCTTCTCTTCTGTTTAGGGTAGGAGCACAGGGCCAAGACTGGGCAAGGTCTGCGGCAATTCATGGGGGGAAGGCTCAGGGGCTCCAAATGTTAGCAATTTGAGGATTATCAGGGAACACTACTCATGATGTGCCTTGTTAAGAAGAACATTGTGAGGGGCCCCATTTCTTGGGGAATCCTGCTGGATCTGCCTCCCCCTGCTTCCAATCACTCAGGACTCCTCGTCACTCATCACTCATCCATTCCATCATTTGGGAGTGAAACTCAGACACATCTAGGTCCATTCATGACTAGCTCTGTTAGTGAATGGAAAATCATTTGTTGGCCCCGTCCCAAATGGAGGGATGAATTGGATAAATTGATACGATGGAGAATTATCCTCTTCCAGGTTAGGGAAGGTTGTCATGGAAATTCCAAACAGAATTCTCCTTTGATTCACTGGTTCCAAAGATACTTTGGCTAATGGTTCCATACTGAATCTAGGCCATTCAGTTTGCTATCTATTAGATGAGTGGCCTTGGGCAAGTCACTTCCTTGCTCTTGGTCTCGGTTCCTTCATTTGTAAAATGAGGTGGTTGGACTAAAGGGCCTTCTAAGGCCCCACCCAGCTCTATAGCTCAGATTCTAGGCTCCCTTAGATCGGTCCCTTAGGGGTAAGAAAAGCAAACACCAAAGTTTTCTATCTGGGGATATGTAGGTACAGCAAGGATGTATGTGATCCCTGAACTGGATGTCAGTCCTTGAAACTCTTTGAAACAAAAGTCAAATTGAGATCACTTGGATGGATGCTTCTGCAAAGTATATCTCATTCCTTCTCTTGTGGCTTTGCAAAAAAAACCTGGCATGCCTGGCTTGCTCCTTTATCTCAACCATGTGGTTCTAACCACTCTCACTGATCCAGCAAAGCAAATGGCAGAACTAGGCCATCCATACAAGGAATTCTAATTACTCCTTTTGTCTCTCTGGGAGCACAGGGAAAATAAATGAAGGCTATAGTCAGTTTCCTAGAAAACCAGTGTTACTGTAATCAAATGAGGATCTCAAGGAACTGCCTAGAAAAGTGTCTCCAAGACAGATGCAATGCAGACAGTGCTGGGATTTAGATGTGCTGTGTGCCTGGGGAGTCTGCTCTCCCTCCCAAGTCAACAAGGTTCTGCTGGACATGCCCACCTGGATGTCCTGGAAGCATCTCACATTCAACATGCCCAGAACAGAAGTGGTCACCACCCCGCTCCCACTCCACAGCCATCCTTCCTCCAAATGTCTCTATTTCTAATGAGAGCACTGCCATCCCCCCAGTCCCCCAGGCTAAGGCCTCCTCATCTTTTTCTTCTTCTCAGCCTCCCCTGTCCAGTTATGCCAAGCTTGGTGAATCCTCCCTCTCCAACATCTCTGGCATCCATTCTCTTCTCTCTGGTCCACATGGCACCCCACTGGATCAGGCCCTAGCATTGCCTCTGACTTGGTCTATCATAATAGCCTCTGGTTGTCTCCAGTCTTCCCCTCTTCAATCTCCACACACTCACCCAATTGATGTTCCTACAGGACAGGGCTGGTGTGCTCCTTCTCAGCTCGAGAAGCTCTGGTCACCCATATTCTCTGCTGAGTAAACTACAAAGTCCTCTGGTAGGCATTTAAGGCCCTCACACTGCATCTCCAGCCTGTCTTTTCACATGTAAATAGATGCTTGGAGGCTTAGGGTCTAGCCAAACTAGGCTAATGGACTGAAATGGAAAATGACATTTCCAGCCTCCAAGCATTTATACTCTCCATTCCCCCAACCTTTCAGAAGCCTTGTCTTCCTTCAGGATCTGCTCAGGTGCCTCTCCCCTCTGAAGACTCCCCAGACTTCTTCCTTGCTTCCCAACTGGATGTCATCCCTCCCTCCTCAAGTTTGCCAAGAGAGCCTTTGCCTGAGTCCTTCACTCCAGTCACAGCTGACCTTGTATTCATGACTTTCCCATGTCGTCTTAGGGTGAGACAGATACATCCTTTACACACATACTTCCATTAACAATAATGACAACAACATATATATGTGACATATACGTGTGTACATGTATGAGTGTGTATGTATATGTTTACACACACACACTTACTTTAAGGTTTGCCAAATGTTTCTGTATATTAGCTCATTTGATCCATAGAATATAAACCCCTGGGGGGCAAGGACTGAATTTTCCCTGCATCTTACAGAGCACACATTGTACGAACATTTGTTGAGTGAATTAATGATGCCCCTAAACACCTCAGAGAAAATGTCTTTACCCAGTTCTGTATCTACAGAGAAGCATCTACTGTGAGGCCTAGGGAAGCCCTGGGATGTGGGGAGGGGCTAGTAACCACTCAGCTTGTCCCATTCTATTCTGGGTGAGGTGTTTAGTTTACCATTGGCACAGCTGACTGTTCAAAGGGAGCCTTTTTTTCTAAACCTTGGGCTCTCAGAGTCAGTCCTGTCCAAAGCAAGCAAGGCTGCCCTCCCCAGCCTCTGGTCGAGCAGTGATGCAGCTTCTGCAGAGAGGAGGAAGGCCCAGGTCCCTCAGGGGTGGGGGGAGAAGCTCTTGGGGCTAGGGAGCTTCCTCTGCCTTGAGTATAAGCTGGTCTCTCTTTGGCCCCTAATTGTACAAAGTGTGACTTCGAACAACACTGTGTCCTTAGTCAACCAGGGCATGGTGTGTGTGTGTTTTCCATACTTCCTCTCCAAGTGCCCAGTGCTTTCCCAGGTTACATTGAATATCTCTTGCCTCTGCGTCCCGAAGTGCCCCAAGGATCCATTGAGAGAAAGATGGCCACTGGTGAGTAGCCTTCAAGGCTGCCTGTTTCACCAGGACATTCGTTAGATGGTGTTTCGTTTGCAGAGCTGCTGGGCCTGCTGAACACAGTCCAGGCCCTTCCCCAGAGGCAAGGGCATAGTCCCTGACCATGGCCCCTGGGCCAAGTTGGAAGGACAAGGCTGGTGCTGTAGGCTGAGGCATCAATAGGACCCACTACCACTGCGAGTGGCTGGCATCTCCCCTGAACGTGTACACTCAATCAACTATTCTGGGATATTGGCACAGGGACACAGGTGGGGCTGAGGACTTTGTCAGGGTGGGCAGGATTGATTAGGAGCAAACACCACATCTCTAAAGGCTGGACCTAGGGGAAAGGGTGGGGGACAGCCTAGCTGAGGGGGCCTCCCTGAACCAGCACAAGAGGGCCCATCTCCTGGCCAAATCTTGCTTCCACAGTTCACTCCCTCCCTTCCCCTGCCCCCAAACCCATAATAGCCACATGGCTGGCTCTGTCCATCCAGGCATAGAGGGGCCCAGATTGTGCCCTCCAGGTGAGCTCATATGCTCAGCCAGCAAACCTCATCACAAATCACAGCTCTGGGCTTGGCTTCCAACAGCTTCTCCAGACCCACCTTTTCCAAATTAAACCTTCCTGGGGTCCCACCCAGGGTACAGCTCAGAGCTGGCCAAGGACCTCACCCTCTGACTCCTCCATCACACTATTAAGAGCTGTTCTATTTTGGGAGGCTGAGCCTAGAGGGAGGGACTCCCCCACCCCCTTTTAAGCTCTGCCATTCACCTAGAATGTTCCTCCTCCTTCTCCCCTCTCAATGGAATCTCTTCTTCATCCTTCTAGCAGCCTTTGAAATATGTCTTCCCTGACTCACGAGAAGGGTGGGAATTGATTCGCCCTGCCCCTCCCTGGCTAGACTGGAAGCCCCAGCACCCCACCCTACTCTCCTTTCCTAAATAGACTTGCCTTTGACATAAAGAGCTCCTTCTCATGTATTCCCTGGTCAGCTGGATGTTGATCACCTGCACATCATCTGCCAGAACTGGGCTCCGGGGCTCCCTTGGGCTCTATAGACCCCAGCTCAGTGCAGTCAGCAGTTACAGGCTTAGTACACATGTTAAATGTTGAAGGTGTGCCCTCATGTTAAAATGTGTCACAGACCTATGGGGGATGCTTGGTACCAACGGTTTTTAATTGTACCCCACAGTGAAAAGTTGCTTTCTAAAAGCTCCCTAAGGCTAGACCCAAATGGATGGTCAACTGATAATCTTGAGGGAGAAGTCTGTTGGTGGGGACTCAAACCATGGTCCTAGAGAATTCCCTGGGCATCCTCAGGGCTCCTCTAGAACCCCAAAGGGATGACAGTACTAGTTCAGCTCTGGGAACATGAGACTCATCTGTGAGAGAGGAGACTGAGATGAGGAGGATGCTCTGGGCTGACCTGGGCCCCTCTCCTGCCATCCCAGGTTTTTGCTTAGCCACGTGTCAGACAGAGCTCTTCCTGTCCCTCTCTATTCTCTCCAGTGGACTGGAAGCTCTGTGAGGTGGTACTCCCTCATACAATGGATGTGGACTGTTTGAATGACCAAGTCTACAAGGAGGCAAGGATTGGGTCGTGTTTCAATCAGCATTTATAGACCTTGGCTATTATCAGAAATTTTTATCTTGGAAAGGCGATAAAACCAGAGGAACTCAAGAAATAACAATGACTGAATTTTCTAGGGTGTTTTGGAATTCTCAAAGATTTTTCCATATGTGATCTGATTTGAACCTTCTGACAACCCTGTGGGGTGCTGCAATGTCCAGAGGGGAAACTGAGGCTCGGATGATAAAGGACCTACAAAGGTTACATGGCTCGCCAGGGTCAGAGGCTGGATTTGAACCTTGCTAAATCTATGATTTATGCATCCTACTTTAGATATTGAATAGCTGTGTGACCATGAGCAAGTGACTTAACTCCTCTGAGCTGCAGAGTAAGGGAGGAGGTTGAAGTAGATGGCCTCTGAGGTCCCTCAAGCCCTGGTTCTATGATCCTCAGACTCTCCCCGACTGTTCCTCGTCTCCATTGCACTTGGAGGCTGTTGCTAAGTGCCTAAAATCCAAGCTTGGGAAGGACATTTTGGGCACAGGAGCCAAGTCCATTTTTTGCCAGGAAATCTATCAAGTCAGGAGCTGTCAAGAGCTCCCCATGTTCCAGAGGGATTTTTGGCATTAGGTGGGTGTGCCTGGCCTGCTGCAGTTGGCTACTCCCAACGTCTTCTAAATGACCCACTTACCAGAAGTGAGGCCCTGTTTGGCCGTGCGTCAGCCCGAGAGTATGTGCCGATGGCGGCGTTGGCCAGGTGAGTGTGTGTGCCACGGGGCATTTATCAGGAAAGAATTTGAGCCGTTGGTGAGTAACGTTGGCAGGGCTGCAGCTGGCTTGGCCTTTCTGCGTTTGGGCCAAGAGGGCCTGCCATTAGGTACATAGGGGAATAAGGGATTGGAAGGTCAGATATGATTCAGAGAGATCAAATCAGTCCATACATGAAGACATTAATTCAGGCTATTCACTGGAAGGTCAAAAACTGAAGCTTATATTGAATATACTTACATATATCTATATCTATATATACATACATATATGTACTGATATACTGAATATACTTATACCTCAAATACTGAAGCTTAAATGTGTTGGCCACATAATGAGAAGACGAGACTTACTGGAAAAGACCCTGGTGTTGGGAAAGACTTAAGGTTAAAGAAGAAGGGGACAGCAGAGGAGTAGATGGATAGAGAGTGTCATGGAAGCCAGGAATGTGAGCTTGGACAGGCTCCTCTCCAAGGAAGGACCTGAGGGCTCAAAGACTTGAACACAAAGGAGTGAATGGACAACACAAAGCCACTTAGGCATCCCTGTTTCTTGATGAGGCCTTTAGAAATGTTAGCGGAGATCACGTTGTTTCCCATCTCCACACCTCTGCACAGGCTCTCTCGGATGCCTGGCAGGCCCTCCCTTTTTCCCTTCATTCCTTAGAACCCCTACCTTCTTTGAAAGCTCAGCTCATGAGGCCTTTTCCATTCCCTGATCTCCTAACATCTCCCAGATGTTGGTGCTGCCCACCTCTAAATTACTTTATATCTGTCTGTGTTCACATCACCTTGCCTCACTCAAAGCGATCTCCTGGAGGGGAGAGCCCCCAGTTTTGGTCTTTGTTACTGCTGAACCAGCACAGCACCAGCTCAGGCCTGTAGTTTATATTGACTGAACAACTGAGTCATATGTGGGCTGAGCATTCCCTCCCCAGCCCTCCATGGGAGGAAACTAAGGCTCATCTGAAAGGCAAATGCCTTGCCCAGGGAGACGTAGCAAGTAGAGAGCAAAACGAGGGCTCACACCCAGTGACCCCGAGCCTCTGTTGATGGGGTTACCCTTCTCTGAGAGATAGGGCCTTCCTCCTGGTATTGTCCCCCACTGTGTGACCTTATAGTCTCAGCGAAAGCCTCCTAATTTCTTCTCATCCTTCAAGCCTAGGGGGCACCAGCCTGGAGTCAGGAAGATTAATGTTCATGAGTTCAAATCTGGCCTCAGACACTTACTAACTGAGTGACCTTGGGCAAGTCTCTTCACTCTGCTGGTCTGTTTCCTCATCTGTCAAATGATCTGGAGAAGGAAATGGGAAACTCCTCTGGTATGTGTGTTGAGAAAACTCCCAAAGGGGTCAGGCACAGTTGGACACCACTGAAATGACTCTACGGCAACAAACAAAATGCCAACATGTCCCATGTTCCCTGAACACCTCAGGCCCAGATGACCCTCCCCCCCTCAGCCCAAACACCTCTAGGATCATTTCCCTGATCCAGCAGAGTGTAAGTGGCTGGAGGGCAGGGAATTTTTCTTTTGTTTTGTGATTTTGAAAAAGGGAAAGCTGCAGTGAGCTTGGCTTTGATTCTTGGGCCAATTCTAGGATCAGAGGTCAAAGGGGAGGTGAGAGGACATCTATAAAAAGAAGCAGCAACCACAGAGAGCCAGCTGGGCTTCATCCAGAGCAGGTCATGCCACACAAACCTCGGTCCTTTTCTGCCAGGGTGACTCAACCAGCAGAGGAAGGGCACACTGTGAATGGAATTTATACACAGATGGTGGAGAAGATGGTGAGGGGCAATCTGATCAGTTCACAGCTGGTCGGACAGTTGGGCTCAAAGAGTACCTGGGAATGTATTTATGTCAACATGGCAGAAGGTCCCCAGTGGAGTGCCCCGGGGATCTGCACTTGGTCCGAGGCCATTGAACACTTTTGTCAATGAGTTGGATAAAGACATAGATAGAATGTTCAGCAAATTTGCAGAGCTGGGAGAGCAAGTCAACATGTTGGATGGGCATGGGCATGGGCATGGCACTTCACACTGCCCCTGGTGGCAATGGGCACTCCAGGCATAGGGCACAAGTCAAAGGTGGGAGGGCTGTAGAGCGGACAAGATACTCTGGATTGAGCACAGAATCTTCGAGCTGGGCCTTACACATCATTCATTCAGAGCACCGCAGATTCCAAGCTGGAAGGGGCCATCAGAGGTCATCTAATGCAACCCTCTCATCTCATGGCCAAGGAAACTGGAGCATAGAGAGGCTTGCCCTACACCCCCAAGGCAGGACCTGGCACAGACCCCCTCACCTGACCTTGTTGCTCATCTCATAGTTTTATAGATGAGGAAGTTACAGCCTGGAGACTTTCCCCAGGTCACATAGCCAGAGAGGGAGAACAAGGACCAGCATTAAAATCGAGCCGGTGTGACCTTGGGTGAGTGCCCTGACCCCTCTGGGACTCAGTTTCCTTCTCTCCACCTTTAGTTCCATGATCCCAAGTGTCTGAGCAAGGATTCCAATGTGGGTTGTCCCAATTCAGTGCTCTGGTCACCATCCCATGATGTCTCATTCAAATGCGATCCTTGGCCTGGGGATAAATGCCATCTGGTCAAAGAGGTCTAGCGCAGGCAAGTGGATGCAATTAGAAATCTGGTTTAGTAAGCATTTATTAAGTGCCTAGTTTATGCAAGACCCCAGAGATAGACCAAAATAAAGCAGCTGTAGACAAATGTGCTGTACATTGTAGGTGATGGGCCATCGGGCCCAGCACAGGAGAATGGCGAAGTCTCCACTGGAGCAACCCTCAGAATTACAATGAGTTTCCCGGGATTGTGCAGTGTCTCAAGGGTCTTATACAGTCCACCTTAAAAGAATTGCAACTCATGCCCTTGTAGAAAAGGGTGAGAGACGTGGGAGCAACAGCCTCTCAAGAGTCTAGGGACATAAATGAAATCAGCCCCAATGGCAGCTGGCCACAGGCTGGCCACACTGAGCCCACATTTACAGGAAATTCCCCCACTTATTAAAGAGCCTCAGAGGAGGAGGCATTAATGAGTATGTGTGTACTGCGGCTGGTGGGGCTGCCGTGCTAGTCGTGAGTCATGTGGAAAGTCTGTTTCAGCTGGGGCTGGTTTAACTCAACAATTCTTCATTGGTGCTCTCAAGGTGGGCTTGTGGGGCACTCAGCCCCAGCCAAGGGGCCCTCCCCTTCCATTCAGAAACATCAACTCCAATCTGGCCAAGCAAAGGAACTCAAAGGTAGATGCTTGGCCAAGGAGCATGAGACTTAGGGCTGCAGATGCCTTAGAGATCAGACGACAGATGAGGAAACTGAGGCCCATAGAGGGTGGGAGACTTGCCCAAAGCCATATGACTGATTAGCAGCAGAGCCAGGATGCCGACCCAGGTCTCTGTGTTTCTAGTGTACTTCCTCTGGGATCTCTTTGGTTCTCACACTCCTAGCACTCAGACATGTAGCCAAGACGCCAGGTGTTGATTCTCATTCCTTAAGTCCACAGACCCTGGTCTGGAGCTGGTTGCTCAGTGAGCCTCAGCACAAGCTTTGGCCTCCCCCTGATTTCTGGAGAGCTGCACGTAGTCACTCTTGTTTTGGTGCAGAGGATCAGGAGGTCCCCCAGCTCAGAAAGAGGACCAGATGGTTCCAAGCTCAGTGTCACCCTGGAGTCTATTAGGTCAATCCACTCAGGCAGGCAGGCCTTACCCCTCCATGTGCCTCCCTCGGGAAGGAAGGTGTCCTGCAAGAGAGGCTGCCTAGCTCTGGGGGACCACCAAGTGAGCTCTCACCATCCCACCCTATCACTCTGCTGCTTTCCTCTCAAGCTGGTATGATGTAGTGGAAAGAACCCGAGCTCTAGAGCCCAAAGACTGGGTCCAAATGCTGGCTCTGACACCTGTTAGCTGTATGAGCTGCAGGTCTATAGGTCTAGCGGTTATCTGTATAGACAATAACTGAACTCACTGAAGCTTATGTGACCACTAAGCAAGAGAGAGTAGAGAGAGAACAGGACACAATCTGGGGACACTTATGGTCAGAGGGTGTGATGTGGAGGAGGATCCAGCAAAGGAGACAGGGAAGGAGCATTCAGAGAGGGAGGAGGAGAATCAGGAGTGAGGGTACCCTGGAAACCCAAAGAGGAGAGAGCATCTGGGTGGAGAAGGGCACCAGCAGAGAGGAGGAGGATTGATAGAAAGTCACTGAACTGGGCAACCAGTGGCCCATCACTTTGGAGTGAGTTGTTTTCATTGGACCATGGGTTTGGAAGCCAGACTACAGTGAGCTTTGGCACCCAGGTCAAAGATTGGGATCCTTCCCAATGACCCTGTCTTCACTCTGGGCCTGGCTCCATGGCTAAATCAAGCCCCTGAAAGAGTGGTTTTGGCTTTGAATGAGTTCCCTCCCACAGAATCTTGGACCCTCAGAGCTGGAAGAAGTCTCAGAGGCTTCTGGTTCGGGCCACACCTGACCCAGAATCTCCTCTGAACCACCCCTGAGATGCTTGTCCACTGATGGAAAGCCCTCCTACAAGCAAGGTCCTGAGTAATCTTAGGACTTCGGGACAGCCCTCATGGTGGGAAGTGTTGTCTGATGCTGGAGCAGAAGCTGATCTCACAGTTTCCCAGCTCTGCCTTCTGGGGATGAGCCCATCATGGCTGGCCTCTCTTCCTGGACCTCTCTCCTCTCACTCTGGACTCTGTTTCAAGGCCAGGCTGGATGGCCCCTTGGCAACAACTTCAATGAATTCGTTCCTCGTCCACTAAAGGGTCACCTTCCTCACACACCCCACCCCAATCCTTGAAAACTCCACCAAGTCCCTTTCAGTCATCTCTTCCCCAGGCTAAGCACCTATCAGGTCCTTCAATCATCTCTCAAATTGTTGCATTCCTTGGGCCCTTCCTCATCCAACCAATGTCCTCAGAGACATTCGTGAGGGTCTCGGTGGGCTTTACTTGAGGATACATTGGTGCTCCCAGGCAGAGCAGGAAATGTGTTTGTAATGACTCTTAGTCTACACCAGCGTTGGCTTTTTCTAATGTTCACATCTACAATCCTTATATGGCTGTGATGTGTCAAAGGAAGACCCAAGAAGGCTGGACCCCAAAATCCTGGGAGGTGCTGGCATCCCCATGTGGAAGCAGTAGGGGTGGCTCTCCAGGATATCTGAGAAGCACATGTGAGGGAGCATCCCAGGGAGCCCCCAGGGCCTCGGAAGAGGGCTGATGGCCCCTCCCCCAGGGCTGCCCATTTGGCTTTTAGGGCCTGGGGGTTGGGGGGTTTAAGCTCAGAATTTTCATTCTTTTCCACAGGTGGCAGAGCTAAACTCTTCTCTTGGCTTATGGCCGCTCAGTGACCAGCTGCTGTCCATTTTTCCTTTTCATACACCTCTTGGCTTCTCAAGTTTCCTGCTACAGCTCTTGTCACTACCAGGATAAGAACCAGGTTGGAAGGCTCATGGGTCCACAGACCCAGAGCAGGCAAACACACCAGAGGCCACTGGGGCTGATGCTCTCCTTTTACAGAGGACAGAGTGAAGGTCCCAGAGGTGAAGGGCCTTCCCCAGCGTCATGGAGGTAGGTAGTATCAGTAGTGCGATTTGAACTCAAGCTGGAGGATCATAGATCTGCATAGACCTGGGAGGGTGCTCAAGCCTTCCAATCCGTACTCCTCATTTCACAGATGACTAAACCAAGGCAGAGGGAGAGAGAGAGAGAGAGAGAGAGAGAGAGAGAGAGAGAGAGAGAGGGAGGGAGATTGTCATGTTGGAGTTCACAAGCTGGTAGGAACAGGCTGGGACTTAGCCCCGGGTTTTGAGTGTGCCAGGCTGCCTAGTACCCTGGGCAGCCTCTCCTAGGAGCAGAGTCAGAGCTGGAAGGAGCCTGCCAGGTTATCTTGGGGCAGGGTGGTGTGGTGGATAGGGCCCTGGGCTTAGAGTCAGGAAGAATCATGCTCCAATGGCTCCTCTTCCTGGCTGGCCTTCCCTTCTCTGAGGCCAAGCCTCCTCATCTGTACAGTGGGGGAGCTGGGCTCCAGGGTCCTGTCCGTCTCTGAATCTCTGGGGCCAGGATCTAGACCGATGCTCCTGTTTTATAGGGGCAGAAACTAGCTCAGAGAGGTGACTCACCTCTAGTGATAGATGGGATTATAGTCAGACTGGAAGGATCTCAGGCCCTCTAAGGCAGCCCTTCCACTTGCAGAGGCAGAGACTGAGGCCTTGGGGGTGAAGGGGCTCTCGCCCTGGAGGGGCACCACAACCAGTGGCCTGGAGGAGACCAAGGCCATGGGGCCCCATGGGCCTGGCTGGCTATTCCTGGGCATCTCCTTAGAGGCCCAAGTGGCTTGGGCCTTGCCTGGGTTCAGTGACTGGTGGTGAAGGAATTAAAAGCGATAGCCCCCGAGCTCTTTCCAGCCGTCAGCATGTCCCTGTCAGCACAGGAGCCAGGTGATTCAGATGCCTCTGTTTGTTTCTGCCATCACCAGAGAAACAGGAGGGAGAAGAAAACTCCCACCTCGAAGGGCCCCCTCCCCTCTTGGCAGCTGATGTGTGTGGGTCCAGGGGCAGCCCTGCCAGGGAGCCTGAGCTGCTGCACTCCTGGCCCCCATGCTGCCCCCGCACCTCTACTTCCCCTCTGTGCCCCACCAGATGCTACTTGCTCTGAAGGGAAGGGCATGGCGCTTTTTCCATGGGGGTATTTATTTTCCTTTTCCTCGTCTCCACACCAAAAGCCCTGCCATCCCATGAAGTAAGGACTCTGGCAAAGCCACAGGAAAAACCACACTGGTTTTATTGTTGGTCCTGGGCTTATTAAATTAATCCTGTCCCCCCTCAGGCCTGCTGGCTAAATAAAACCAGCCCTCCACAGGGACCCACTGTTCTGCATTACTCAGCAGTTATAAATAAGTAGGCTGGGGCAGAGGAGTTATGTTCAGTGGGGCCTTGGACCCCACCAAGGGGGCGGGATGGGAAATGAGGGGGCCGCAGTGTATGGAAAGGCACTTGTCCAAGTGGGGGATGAATACAAGTCTGCTTCTTTGGCTGGTCCTAAGGGAGAATGACTGTCCCCTTCGCTGGGCTGGATGGAGCTGGAACCCAGGAGCTCTTGGGTTCTTAACTATGGGGCCCCAAAGACAGAAGGCAGAAAGAGCAAGAAACTGGAAGGCAAGCCTAGCACTCGTGAACTGTGTGACCTTGGTGAAGTCATTTCATAACCTCCTTGGGCCTCCTCTCCTGGGGTCTATTGGATAGCCTCTGAGTAGATATGTTCTGGTCTATTAAATGGAGTTTCCTGATTCCCAGATCAGATCTTCCTGTGCATGGAGACAGTGTGGTTGGGAATCAGATGACCTCAGTTATAATTCCGGTTCTGCTATTAAACCTTGGGCAAGTCACGTGGCCTCTCTGGGCCTCAGTTTCCCCCTTACTAAAACTAGGCTAGATTACTCCAAGTTCTTTATAGATATAGCGCAGTGGTTAGAAGATTGGACCTGGAGGCAGGAAGGTCTGGGTCCAAATCCCACTTCAGTGACTCTGGGCAAGTCCCTTAATTGCTTCGTGCCTCAGTTTCCTGATTTGTAGAAAGAGGAGGTTGGACATGGTCATTTTCTAGCCTGATCTCAATGGTTCTGTGGTTCCACCTCTGCTGATCTCACCAGGTTGGTGTGGGGACCACATGACCTGGAAGTGCTGGGGTGGGTATGGGATGCATGTTAGCTTCTGGTCATAAAGGGTGGCACTGCCATGGAGGGTGGCTTTCCCTCCTCTGACTCCACTGGAGGAGGAGTGCCCAGAATCCCAGCCTGGAATCAGCTCCTATTCCCATGTCCCCAGTGCCTGCCTGACCAGCCAGATCCGGGTTCAGGCCCCCTACACTCAGGCCAGTGTCATTCCCAGGACCCTCCTGTTTGGCCTCTCAGGCATAGCTGGGCTGTGGGGTGAGGACATTCAATGTGCCCCTGGCTGGGATGGCCTCCCGTCACAGCCCAGGTTAGACTTGGGTAGATGCCCCAGGCAGGCCAAGGTGCTGGGCAGATCTCTCAAAAGCCTTTGGAGGAAGGATGAGCTATCTGTCCCATGGCAACAGTCTGGCTGATCCTGGGAATAATAGGATCCAGCATGCACCCCAAAGGGGCACGAATTGTGTGTGAACATGACAATGAGGAATGGAAGCCAAGCCCTACCCAGCCACCCCCTGGTGTTGACCTTTGTGTGTGAGGGAGAGAATCTGAGAAAGCTGAGAAAATCTGAAAAGGCAGAGTAATCCACAAACAAAACCAATGCCACCAAGATTAGAGGAAAAGCATGAAGAGGGGAAACAATTTTTTCAGCAAGAGTTTCTGATAAAGGCGTCATTTCTCAAATATATAGAGAACTGAGTCAAATTTGCAAGAATACAAGCCATTCTCCAATTGATAAATGGTCAAAGGATATGAACAAGTGGTTTTCAGAGGAAGAAATCAAAGCTATCTAGGGTCATATGAAAAGATGCTCTAAATCACTATTGAATAGAGAAATGCAAATTAAATTAACTCTGAGGTACCACCTCACACCCATCAGACTGCCTAATATGACAGAAAAGGAAAATGATAAAAGCTGGAGATGTGGGAAAATTGGAATACTCATTCATTGTTGGTGGAATTGTGAATTGATTCAATGATTCTGGAGAGCAATTTGGAACTATGCCCAAAGGGCAATCAGATTGTGCATACACTTTGATCCAGCAATGCCACTACTAGGTCTGTATTCCAAAGAAATTAAAAAAAAGGGGGGGAAAGAGCCTATTAGTATAAAAATATCAACAGTATCTCTTTTTGTGATAGCTAAGAATTGGAAATTGAGTGGATGCCCATCCATTGGGGAATGGCTAAACAAGTTGTGGTACATGATTTTGCTATAAGAAATGATAAGCAGATGATTTCAGAGAAACATGGAAAGACTTATACGAACAGATGCAGAGTGAAGTGAGCAGAACCAGGAGAACATTGTACACGGTAACAGCCACAGTGTGCGATGACCAACTATTACTGATTTAGATCTTCTCAGCAATTGAGACAATCCCAAAGGACTCATGATGAAAAATGCTCTCTGACTCCAGAGAAAGAACTGGTGGTGTCTGAATACAGACTGAAGCGGAATACTTTTTTCACTTTCTTTCCTTCTTTTTTTTTGGTTTGAGTTTTCTTCCACAAAATGACTAATATGGAAATGTGTTTTACATGATCGCACGTGTATAGCCTATATTAGCTTGCTTACTGTCTTGGGCAGCTTGCTCATTTTATAGATGCAGCCGTACAGACTTAGGCCCAGAAAGGTGAGGAGGCATATCAGGTCA
Organism: Trichosurus vulpecula; assembly: GCF_011100635.1. NCBI lineage: Eukaryota > Metazoa > Chordata > Mammalia > Diprotodontia > Phalangeridae > Trichosurus > Trichosurus vulpecula. Next base: position 10,220,470 of record NC_050579.1, read on the forward strand.
CGTGATAGTAAGTGGTAGAGCCAGGATCACCAACATTAGCAGTGCAGGTGATTTTAATACAAACCCCCTTTCCCTTTCTGCTTACAATTGTTCTATCCTTTGGTTCCGTACCCTCAGTGGTTGCCCAGCACAATGCCTGGCTCACCTTAGGTACTTAATAAATGCTTCTTAATTGATTTAAAAAATAAGTAAAAAATAAAAACCTCAATATAGGTGAGCAAGTTACTGGCAGTGCCACAGTCAGAAAGAAGAAAACCAGCAGGAAGGAAAGAGAATGAGTTTGGTTTTGAACCCATTGTGTTTGAATTGTTGGTGCATTATCCAGGTGGAGGCACCCATATGCTGTGGGAGATGAGGGTCTGAACATGAGAAGAGAGGTCAGGGTTGGAGAGAGAGGTTTGAAGTCCATGGAGTTAGGAATGGAATCATGGGAGTGAATGAGAAGGCCAAGAGTGAGGTGAGGAAAGGGTCCAGAACAAGGCCTTGGGGAACATCTACATTTAGGAGGTGGGAAAATGGGAGGGCACGGTGAAGGCGATTCAGACACACGCACACACACACTCACACACACTCTTACACACACATGCACACACTCTTACCTACACACTCACACACACTTATACGGATGGGCCAAGTAGACCTGTGAGGTCCCTCTATGCCTACACTTTATATGGTTTGTAAAATGAGTGTTGTACTGCAGCAGTTGAGTGTTTTTAATGTGATTTAAAACTTGTTTTCCTAATATTAAATCACCCTTGCATGCCTGATGTAAACCTAAATTAATCATAATGAATAATTTTTGGGATAAATTGCTGGAATATTTTTTTTGGCCGGGATCTCATTTTAAAATTTGAACCAGTATTCATTATTGTTCTTGATCTGTAGTTTTCTTTCTTTTCCTTATCCCTCCCTGGTTTAGTGTGGTTGGTGCCTTAGAGAAAAGGGACAGCAAGGCCACTGCTACTCTCCTGGTGTGGTCTAATGTGGCCCCAGTTCGCAGAGGGTCCTTCCAGAAGGGTATCCTGCTCTTCTCAGAGCAAAGCATTCTCAAAGATGTGGCCAGGGAGGGTTACTTTTGTTATTCCTTAAGTGTTCTATACATGTTTGTTGGTTGGTTGGTTGGTTGATTATGGGCCTTGCACATGGAAGGATCCCAGTAAATATTACCTGGGTTGGATTGAATCTTGCTGAAGGGCTAGGAAACCAGATTAAGAAGAAAACTATCCTTCACTCTCCTGATTTTCCCTGTATACTGCTTGGGAGTGGACTTGGAGCCAACTATGCCATTCACTAGTCATGAGACTGTGGGCAAGTTGGACAGTGGAAAAGACACTGGAATTGGAGCCAGAGGTTTGAATTGCTATTCAGCCACTTTATAGCCTGTGGGACTTAAAGGCCTCATTTTCTCACTTGTAAATGACAAGGTTGGACTAGATGGCCTCTGAGGTCACTCTCAGATCCTACGACATCTGTGTGCCTCAGTGTCTTCTTTTGTAAAATGAGAAGGGGTAAGACTAGATGGATCACATGCTTTCTTCCAGCTCTAAATTCCCAAGACTAGGAAGAAAGAAAAGCTTAGACGCCACCTGATTTTTTTCCTTTTCCTTCTCAGAAAGGCAGTTTTTCTAAAAGACTGCCCATCACCGAACCTTCCCACTTTCATATTTCTCCAACCCAAGAGGAAGATTTTCTCACTTTCTCATCTTGCTCTCTTTTCAGAGGCTCATGGATTTATGGAAACTCATCTGATCCCCACATTTGACAGAAAAGGAGACTGAGGCACAAAGGGGGAAGAACATTGCTTGTGGTCATCCAGCTGCCCCTTGGCCCTTCCAGCGCCCTTCCTTGGTGGAGAGCCACTGGAAGGTGTGGCCTTCCAGAAGGGTTTCTTGGAGTAGTCCCACGGCAGACTGTCAACTCATTCTTCTGGCTCTGGGGCTGGGGATTTCCAGCAGTGTGAATCCCCTGGGTGTTCAGGGACTACAGTAGAGACCCAGTGATTCAACATGTTGTTCTCATGACATCTTACACCAGATTTCCACTGAGATTTGCTAGGCAAGAATGTGAAAGGCCGAGGACCATCACTGACCTCTTGGCCTCATTCAGGCAAATAAGTCACATTTGGACATTCCTGATGGGAAACAAAGCACTTTGGTGGGTGAGAGGAGGAGTGGAAAAGGAGATAAAAAGAGAAGGCCATTTCTCATCTCGTCTGGAGATCTCATCACACCATGAGCACCGCTTTTGAGCGGTCATAGCTGCTCCTTTGGAATGTGAATCAGGAAGACTGATTCAAAGCCGATTTCTGTTAGTTAATAACCGTGTGACCGTGGAGAAGCTTCAGCCTGTTTCCTCACCTGTAAAGCGGAGATATTAACACCTATAGCACCCACATCACAAGGTTGTTGTGAGGTCCCAATTCTCACATTGATCAATCGATTAATAAGCATTTCTTAAGCACCAATCAGCATCTGGTCAGCTGGGACTCCCAGGGCCAGAGACATTCATCACTCCTGTTCTGCAAGTCCATGTTACAGGTATATACACCAGTTTCACGGCTAAGGAAATACTCATTGACTCATCACTCCTACCTCAGTACCCTGGGGAAAGTTACTGATTATGTGATAGCAATAGTAAGGGCTCAAAGTCTAAGGCATTTCCCAGGAAACGGGAAAGTTTAAAAAAGAGGCCCAATGTACAAACATAAAGCAAGTACAGAACAGGGAATGGCAGGCCTGAGAGAGTCAGCATTACAGAATGATTAGAACAATCACGGCAGTCTGCTGGAAGGCTACTGGTTAAGCCTCCCCAAGTCATGACAGTTTGGCAATTTGCCTAATGTCATCTCACATTTTTGCCTCACAACTGAACATCGTACAATCCCACAGGCAAACTTCATCTTCTTCCTGGTGGTCTCATCTCTGGGTAGTGATTGAACTGTGTGGTGTGATATGATGCAGGCATTCACTGGGTCCCCTCCCTGTTGCCTCCTCCCCTTGACTCTGGAGAGCACCCCTTCTGCTGCCTTGCCCCTGATACGATCTCTCTAGACCTTTCGATGTGCACAAGGTCAATGTTAATGGAAAGAAACCTGCAATCCACAGGGTGAGTGGCTGGCCCACTGCCATTATGGCTGGAGAGAGAAGGGTTGTTCTTCTGTGCTCACCAAGATCACATCTTGCCTCCTAGAGAGCTTCATCCAAGATGGCCAATGGCAAGAAGCTGCCTTCTCCTTACCTGGTGTGGTGCCCTGAGTCATCAGTGGCCAAACTGGGAGTCTCTTAGCAGATTTGTCATGTGTGGCCTGAAGCTTGCCCCCAGCATCCCCTCAGTGGCCACTAGAATGGAGGCTGTGAGTCCCCTCAGTGGGAGCGAGAGACCCTCAGTCACACAGTCACTTGACAAACCTTGGTTAAACATGTACTATGTGTCAGGCATGGTGCTGGGCACTGGGGATACAAAGGCTCTTGAGAGGCTTCCATTCTGTACCAGAAGACCATGCAGCATTCTTTCATCAACTAGTCAGTTGTTTAATGAATTCATCAGTCAACCAACAAGCATTTTTTAAGCCTCAGTTATGTCTTCGGCCCTGGGGGTGGGGGTGGGAGATGGAAAAAGCATCAGGCCTAGTTTCCATCTTCCAGAAAGTTACAGCCTAGAGAAGGAGACCCAAGGGCCAGTAAGGGCCAAAGCCACCTAGAATGCATAGACAGCTGGGAGAAAGGAGAGCTATAAGGCTGGGGGGAGGTGTTGTGTGTGTCTGTAAACCTTAGAATGCTAGAACTGAGAGGCCATCCGTTATCTGGACCAACTCTCTTACTTGAAAGAGAAGGATGTTGGAGGGGCCTGGAGGCTGTCTAATCCAGCCTTCTCTTTTTCATAGAAGAGAACCCAAGAACACCATGAATGTAGTCACAGCCCTGACATCCGTCCTCGGACACAGCCAATGGTGGGGGTTGGGTGGGAGGTTTGTTTTGCTTCTATTTTTCTGTTGTAAGGCAAGGGGCTTTATTTTTAAAAGGGGTGGAGTGGGGAGGCGGACTGGGGAGTGAACGGATAATGAGATTGAGACCCAACCCCAAAGAAGAGGAGGAGCATTAAGGAGACATTTAGAAGAACACTCGAAGAGGCTGAAGGAGGTCCTGCAGGGGACGTGGATGAACCGGCAGCTTCGTTACTGTCACGGTCAATTTCAATGTTCATTTAAAACCCCCAAACTTAACGTAACAGAGTCCGGTCTCATGGACCATTCCCTACTGTTATTCTTTGTACCCAGTAGTGTTCGTGCATGTCGATGTTTGTCAAATTCAAAATAAAAAACAAAGCAAAGAAAACCCCACGAAAAGGAGCTGGGGAAGGTTGGGTGGGGACGCAGACAAAGGGTGCCCTGTTGTCACTAGGATGTTAAATATACATTAAAAAGCCAAACTGCGAAGGAAGCTCATGTTTCCATGCAATCCTCTTTTTCCATTATTCTTCGCACGTGCAGATGCTCGTGTTTGTCGGTGCTTATGAAATTCATAATAAAGACACTTTTTAAGAAACCAGTTAGCTTGGAGGATGATGCTCGGGAGTGACTTTAGGGAGGCAGACCAATAGTCCAGGTATGAGTCAATAAGTGCTGGCACCAAGGGGATGCCAGTACCAGGCGGAGGTAGCTGTGAATGGGGCAGGACTGGGGCTCCAGATAGAGATAAGGATGGGCTCAGCCGATTTAGGAGATGCCCGCAGTAAAGAAGACCACTGGGCTCACTTATCTAGAGAGAGACCAAAAGGGCATCTAGACAGATCCCTGGGGTCTGGCAGGGAGTGGATGCTGCAGAAGAGCACAGCGAAGATCAAGAAGGAGCGGTCAGCCAAGAAAGGGAGCTTGGGCAGAACTCATTCAAAGACCTCCAGCGAGGAAGAGCCCCCCACCACCAGAGGCAGCCTATCCCCCTCTCTGCCCCTTCCCCCCAGGTGGGACTCCTGCTGCACAGTGCACAGTGGGCAGCATCCAAGGATCCGGACCTGGAATGGGGTTCTTGGCTGCTCCTGGAGGATCTGGGGTGCAGGCAGCCCCCAAGGGCTGCCCTTGAAACAGTTGGGTGGAGTTTAAAGCTCTGAGCTTGACCCTCTAAGCAAACCCAGTGAAAGTAGAATGTTGTTCTTGATCTTTGAGCAGCCCCTAGCCCCCATACTTCCTTTGCAGGAAGGAGACTTGGCGAGTCAGTGTGAATGACTCCTTCCCATCCCCAAGAGGTATCTGCCAGATGGGTGTCCAATACCACACCCACCAAGATGGGATTAAAATGTGTGAGGTGGGGAAGGGCTTGAGCAACAATCCCCGAGGTCCGAGGGCTGGTACCCAGGTCCAGCCCACTTACTACTCTAAACCCTGACCTCCCTCAGCTGCCATGAGATTAGAGAAAGGGAGGAGAGGGTGGAGACTGACCAGAGCTCACAGAGCCTGGAAATGGTGCCAAGGCCTCTGTTGGGTGTCCTTAGGGGCATCCTTCCTGGTCCTTCTACAAGGCTGTTTTTCTTTCCTTTCCTAGAGAGTGAACATTTTGTGGGTGGGGTTCACATGTCCCATCGACAACCACAGGATGGTAGTAACGCTGGCAGGATTTTATTTTTGAGAATATCGGTTCCAATTTAGGAACTTGGTGGACAGAGCACTGAGCTTGGGTGGCAGAGAATCTGGGTTCAAACCAGAGCCCCTGGAGGCTTTGTGGTGTGGTCGGAAGTGCACCTGGGTTCGAATCTCAACCCTTGAACTCACTATCAGCATGGCTTTGGGTGGGCCTCGGCTGGACTAAACAGCCTCTGGGGCCCTCTGTGCTCTCGCATCCCAGCAGGGGACTCCAGGCAAGTCACTAGAGCTCTTTGGCCTGGTCAGGTTTGACACAGACCCTGCATTGGTAGAGAGGCTTCTGATTTGGAGGTTCTCTCTGCCATGGAACTCTAGGCCTAGCCCTGGTCCTGATTCCTAACTGTGCACACGCTGTCTCTCCACCAAAATGTTATGTCCTGGAAGTCAGGTCGATGTCCCTTTTGTCTCTGTATCCCCAGTACTTCACTCCAACCCCTCCCCCCATACACAGTAGGTGCTCAATAAATGCTTGCTTGAGGAATTGTCTCATCTGTGGTTTGAGATGGCTCGGTATTAGGTACCCCTACTGTGCCTCGCATTATGGCAGGCAGTGTGAGTACAAGGACAAAAGCAAAGTGGCCCCTGCCTGCAAGGAGCTTACCCTCTAAGGAGGGAAACAGTGTGTGTAGATGGGTCCGTACAAAACACATGAGAACCATGTGAAGATTATGATGAAGGCCCTAGCAGTGGCATGACTCACAACCAGGGGCAGCAGAGGACTGACCATTTGCACTTTGAGAATACATCTATCCATTGTGTTCCGATTGGAATTGGAAATATTGGGCAGAGGATTAGGAGAGAAAGTGAAAAACCAGAGAAAGTGTAGAGAAGGGCAGCCAGGTCCGAGAGGGGCTTTACGAGGGCCGCTGGAAGAGAAGATTGTGCTGGGGGAGGGGAGGGACTCAAAGCATGCTGCTTGTGTTCCACGTCTGAAGGACGTGGGGAAGAGGGATCAGCCTGGTTCTGTCTGGCCTGACCCGGAGGGTAGCAGCAGCAGGAGTCCTGCCTGGGGGGAAGGGGCAGAGAGGGGGATAGGCTGCCTCTGGTGGTGGGGAGCTCCTCCTCGCTGGAGGTCTTTGAGCAGATCCTGGATGACAACCTGCCAGGGTCCCTTTGGGCTTTAGGGCCTGGCTTAGACTCAATGGCTGCTAAGGCTGCTTCCAGCTTGAAAACCCTGTGCAGCTGCCTAGGGGCTACATACATGCACACATATACACACGCGCACACACATTTCCCCATTTTATACTTTTTTTTTTGATCATGATAATCAGAGGATCCCTGAAGAAAGCCATCTTGATTGGTTGAATAATTGTTGCTTGAAATCCCCTATGATCTTAGCCTGGGAGGTGCCTGGCTAGGGGGAGCCACTGGGCCAAACGCAGTTCATTCATTCATTTATTAATTATCTATCGATTCACTTCAGGTAATCCATAAGCAATAAACACAGAGGGATCTTTTGGTGTGCTCAATACCCTTCAAACAGCTGGGCAGACACCTGTGCTGATGGGGTCTCAGAAGCCAGCCTGATCCCCTCTCCTACAAGGATATCTGCCCTTGGGAACTGGCTCTTTTCTCCTGAAGAGCTTATGGTGATGACAAGGTTAGCCAATAGACTGGTACTGCCATATCCTCAAAATTCTAATTTTTCACTTGGTAATGTTTGTGATGCTTTCCCACTCTTTCAGAATTTCTGCCCTGCGTTAGCTCACAAACTGACCTCTAACGGCCTCTTGGATTTGTTGGCACTTTAGAATGTGTTTTTAAGGAATGCAGGGCTCCTCTTGTCAGACCCTTCCACAGTAATGCCGGGAGAATGAAGAGGACAGGAGACTAGAGTGCAAGCTAAGTGTGATGCCATCGGCACCAGGGTGCTGATGTTTAAAAAGAAGCAGGCACAAGGAAGAGTTGGTAACTGGTGAAGAAGGGAATGGGAAGGAATGGATGGAGCCTTTGAGGCAGTGGGGGCTGTCTCCTGTGAGCCCTCTCAGACTCCCAAAGCTCAGGTCTCACTGTGTTGCTCCCCTGGACTCCCTGTGGCCCCCAGGATCAAACACTTTTTCTGGGCTATTGGCCCATCATCCCCCCTCTAGGCCTCTCCCTTCCAGCCAATCTGGCTGCCATGCTGTTCTCAGGACTCTGTCCCTCCCTCCTGCCCAGAACATCCTCTCTCCTGTACAAGAAGTCTCTGAATGCAGCCTCAGACTTCATTCTCTTTCCTGGCTGCCATATCTTACTGATGACTCATTTCAAATTTGTTTTCTATAAAAACAACCAGATTGTTCCTCTCATCAACTGTTCTCTAATCATGTTTCTCCTATTTTGCATTTATGCCACTGATTGTTTGAGCCAAAGTGCCAGACTTGACATTGATCCCCATTAAGTTGGAGTTTATTAGATTGCTTGTGTGGCTCCAGCTTATTGGGATCTTTCTGGATTATGGCTCTGTTTTCCCCTACATGATCCCTTCCAGTTTTGCCTTTTTTGTCTCCCTTGGGTCTGGCTAAGTGTTCACCCACAGAGATTCGGACCATCCACCTCATCTTGGCAGTCAGTTCAGTTAACTGCCCTGACCTTGTCTTCTGAGAAGCCTCTGATGGCTGCTGCCTTTGGCTTGGCTCACAGATGCCCCACATGCCTGTGCATACCCTGATTCCAATGTCAGCCCCCAGAGCAGGCTCTGCTCTTGGCTGCTCCCCCAGAGAAGCGCTGGCCTGCCCTTGTTCTCTCAAGCTTCCCATCTGTGTGACAGTGCACAGAGACGAGGAGACAGTGTCTTCCCCATAAATGGAAGCATCCCAAAGCAGCCACGAACATTGGCCAAATCCCCTAGAAGATGAGTAAGCCAGCACCAGTGATTCTGGACTCCCAGGGTGCCCGAGCCATGAAAGCTGAGGCTTCCTGTGTGAAGATTGAAGTGTGGGACGCTGCACTGTCCGGGCTGCTCGAGGAGAATAAAATGGAGCAATCTCGTTGGCTCCCAGAAGCCTTTGAAAGTCACTTCTGGCAGAAGACAAAATCAAAGGCTCCTGGGCAGGAAATTCAAAAACCTCAGTCTCAACCTCCCTCAAAATGGTTTTGATTTAGCGGAGAAAGTCATCCTGGTATTTTGGTTTTCAATCTAGCCTCATGATTCCGAAATCAAATGAAAAACAAAATTTTTAGACTCAGTCCCTGTGGGACCCGGAGATCATTGATCAGTGCCAGGCAGGGCACTGTGATTCACTTGGATGGTGTCTGGCTGGATGAGCCGTGTGGTTTGGGGGTGGCGGGAGCTGTGAAGGTACAGGCGGAGAGAACGCACGTCTCCATGCACACTCGGATGCTTCTTGTTTCTGCGCACGTCTCTGCTGGAAATCGAACAGCAGGGAGATATCAAAACCTCTTTAAGTTTTGTTGACGTTACTGTCGACAGCTGTGTATAAGAAGGACAGTAAGTGGAGGGTTACAGGAATGGAGAGTCATGAGACTTAGAAGACAAATTAAGGCAGAAAGGACGGGCTTTCTTGCCCTCCAGTCCTGGAGAGGCTTCCAGAGGCAGCAGTCCTTATTATTATAATTATTATTAACGTTGGAATCTGCAGGATGGGTGTCAAACATGGGCCAGGAAAGACAGTGCAAAAATGAAAGGGCGAGAGAGGGGCTGAGTCCCTGAGCCGGAGAAGCCCTGGGGAGTGGGCACTGATGCAAATCGGCCCAAAGAGGAGACACCGGCCCTTGGATTTTTTTGAGTTCAGAGGAACTTTGGAGATCATCTGGTTCACCCTCCCCACCTCCATTTCATAGATGAGCAAACAGAGGCCCAGAGACCTGCCTGGTAGTATAGCGGGAGAGGTGGCTTTCAGACCCAGGCCCTCGGATGCTCCACATGGTGCCTGGGTTTGAATTTAGCATTTTTCAGTGAATAGTGTGAGAGGCGTCTGTGGGCCAGTGGAAGGGGAGCCGGGTTCCACATCCTGACCCATCCTGACTGTTTGAACTTGAGCACCCCTCTCAGGACCCAGGCAGCTGCCTGCGTGAAGGTACAGAGAACATGCCGATGCCCATCCGGGAGGGGATTTCCTCACCTGGGAGTTCCCTGAGCAGATGAGATCACAGAGCCAGTCTGAGTCATGGGTCCAGGGGTAGCCCCCCACCCTAGCCCCAGTAGATTGTAGGCTCCCTGAGGGTAGGAGCTGGGTCTGTGCTAAACTTTGTAGCTTTCCCAGTGTTGAGAATACTACTTGGCACCTAGGAGGCATTTAATCAAGGCTTTTAAGATTTAAGCTCCTTAGAAAATGTTCACACATCATCCCTTAAAATACATTAGTCTGAGCTTCATTTTAAATAATGGCCTTCTCCCATAGCTGTATGGAAAGGTTTCCTGAGGCTGCTGTCAATATCTCCAATGTCAGCACCTGGGGGGCACCTCCACCTTCAGAGGCCTCTCCCCTTCCTGGGTGCTGCAAATATGCTGAAGTTTCACAAAACACCAGACCACTTCCTACAGGGCCTAGCCCCAGGTACCTGGGCCTCAGGTGCTTCTCTGCTTTAAGAACCACTGAATCCTAGAATCCCAGGCTTGGGAGGGAGCTCAGAAAGTCCAGCATGTTCTCTGGTCACAAATTCACAAACCTAGTCTCAAACATCCTTCTTAAGGAGCCCTCCTGTCTGTCTTCATGTACCTCCAATGACAGGGAACTCACTACTGCACAAAGCAGCCCTTCCGTTTCTGGGCAAGAACCACAAGAGCATTTTTGTTTTACATATATATGTATACATACAGAGAGAGAGGGAGAGAGACAGAGACAGAGAGAAAGAGCGACAGAGGGAGAGAGAGAGACACACAGAGAGAGACAGAGAGAGACAGAGAGACAGAGGGAGAGAGAGAGAAGAGACAGAGACAGATAGACAGACAGACACACCCACACACACACCCCACACAAAGACAGAGGGAGAGAGGAAGCCCCCTCAGGTCCTTCTGTCATTCTGGATGGGGCATGACTGCATTTCCCTTGTACCCCTGGCTGTCCTCACCTCTGGCTCACCAATGCTCCCAAATCAGGTCACACAGAATTGAGCACAGACCTCCCCAGGGCACCTGACCTGACCACAGCTGAGGACAGTGGGACCGCCACCTCTCTGTTCCCTGTAATGGGGCCTCTCTTAGCTTCTTGAAGACTGTGTCTGCTGGTGGTTCTGATTAAGCCTGTGGTTGACTAAAGGATCTCAGGCTCACGGCATGAGCAGTTGTCTAGACACCTCTCTCCCATTCTGGGTGTGCACAAGACGATTTTTAAAAAATCTAAGCCTGAGAATTTGTGCTGCAGACCCCTTCCACACTGTCTGGTTAGCCTTGGTCTAGGGTTCTAGTTTTTGGTCTGGGACTTGGCCTTCCAGGGTGCTGACTCTGTGTTAAGGATGCTGTCTTCTCCTCCCTCCCCCAAGCTGCTGATAAAATGTTAAATTCAGCAGGGTGGAGGATGGAGTCTGGTGGCATGCCACAAGAGACCTCCCTTCAGTTCAATGGTGGACCCCCACCCTGGATCCTGTCATTGAGCTCATGCTGAAGTCCTGGAACCAACTACAGTCCAGCTCACATTTCTCCACCTTGTTTGTCCACAGGTGCTCAGGTGGGTCGGAGGCAGGATTGGAACCCAGTGCCCTGGAGCAGGTTGGAGGCCTTCGCACACAGTTCCCAGGAAGGGGCAGGAGGGATCCTTGATCAGGCTGGACTCGATGATGACTGAGGCCCCATCAAACTCTGGGGCAGAAGAATGACCAGCTCAGGGACTCGAGGGGCCTTCCGACTCCAGTATAAACCTCCTTGCCTCTAGACCAGGCTGCCTAGAGCTGAGGCTGAAGAGCATGGAGCCCACAGTCAGGAAGACTCAAGGTCAAATCCAGCCTCAGATACTTCCTAGTTGTGTGACCCTGGGCACGTCACTGAATGCCTGGATGCCTCAGTTTTCCCAGCTGTAAAACGGGATCACGACAGCACCTTCCCAGGATTGTGAGGATCTGAGTTCCTATCTATACAGCGCTTTGCTCTGGGCCTGCACACAGTAGGGGTACAGAAATGCTTATTCCCTTCCCTATTGTGTAACTTAAAATGAAGGATTACTCTGAGCTTGCGTGGAAAGAACATGGGTCTGTGAGTCTGAGATGTGTTTCTGAGCCTCGGCCCCACCACTCAATGGCTGTGAGATGTCGAGCAGGTCACTCCTGCTCCCCACTCTGGCTTCAGTGTCCATCTGTAAAGGGCCAGCACTGCACTGGGCTGCTCTGATGCCTTTTCCAGCTCAGAAAGCCATCTTGTGCTTTGTGTCGAGGTTTGGTTTTGTACCGCCTACACTGCAAACAGAAGCCAGCTCAAGAAATAGTTCTTTAGAAAGCGCCTACTACGTGCCTGGCACTGGTGCTGCTGGTGCTGGTTCTGGGAAGAGAAAGCCATGCAGGGCTGCTTCCTGGTTTATTCACCAAGGGCTGGAGGGCCCGGGAGAGCTAGAATTAGTCTTTCCTTGCATCTTCTGCCAATACCACAAAGTACATTTTCCATAAGAATCACAGGCCTGGGAGAGGGAGAAACTATGGAGTAAAAGAGAGGAGAGAGGAGAGAAGAGAGAGAGGATACACACACACACACACACACACACACACACACACACACACAGAGAGAGAGACAGAGACAGAGAGAGAGACAGAGAGAGAGAGAGAGAGACAGAGACAGAGAGAGACAGAGAGAGAGACAGAGAGAGAGAGACAGAGAGAGAGAGAGAGACAGAGAGACAGAGAGAAGAGAAAGAGACAGAGAGGGAGAGAGGGAGACAGAGAGACAGAGAGACAGAGAGAGACAGAGAGACAGAGGGGGAGATAGAGAGAGAGAGAGAGAGCAGGGAGAAGAGGAGCAAAGAGGCAAAGGGAGAATGTGGGAGGCTTGGGGGGAGTAGAGTATTCCAGCCTCCCTGCCCCCAGGAGCACTGTGATAGGTGTGGGGGCAGTGTGTGAAAGAAGGCACGCCGAAGGCTGAGGTGTCATTGGAGGGGAGTCAGGCCCCCTTGTGAAGAATGGAGTATGAGAGGAGGGCATCCAGAATGAAGTGGATACTGTTTGCTAGGGAACAGGAATTCCAGAGGCCACAGTAGAAGGGTAGGGGAGTGGGTGGGGAGTGGGGCATGGGGGGGTGGGGTTGAGGGAGATGGGGCTAAGACAGTGGGAGGAAGGCACTGGGGACAGTTTTCTCCTAAGTGGTCACCAAGTTCTGGCAGATCTTACCAAGCTGTGGAGGGCTAGAGATGGATGTTGTGGCCAATGGCCAGGCCGGCCAAGCTGGGAGAGGCTCATCCCAAGGTCTGGTAGATCAGAGCCCCTGATAAGGGCAGTCTGATGGTGCAGTGGTTAGAGCACTGGTCTTGGAATCAGGAAGATTCATCTTCCTGAGTTCAAATCCAACCTCAGATACTTAGTAGCTGTGTGACTGTGGGGAAGTCACCCTGTTTGCCTCACTTTCTTCATCTGTAAAATAAGCTGGAAAAGGAAATGGCAAAGCCTCCAGTATCTCTGCCCAGAAAACCCCGAATGGGGTCACGAAGAGTCAGACATGACTAAACAATGATGAACCGTAAGGGATTGCAGAAGCCATCTAGGCCACCTCCTGTTATTATAGTCAAGGAAATGGAGGCCCAGGGAAGTGAGGGGACTGGCCCAAAGTCACCTAAGGTCAGTTTTGAACCCAGGTTCTCTGCCTCCAGAGCAAGAGCTCTTTTCTCCTCTACAATGAATTCTGATACGGTAATGGATAATTTTTTCCCAGGGCACTTTCAGAAGCACATTTACTAAGTTTTAAAGGCATTGTGCCCATGGGAGGATTGTTTGTCCTTCATACTTGAAGAGGACCATGACATCAGGCATGTGATGCCATGACATGCAAGTGAATTGGATTTAAGTGAGGCAGGGCTGTGCAAAGTCACCAGCCTCACTCTTTCCTCTGGAGCCCTCTGGGTCCAGTGGTCAGATATAGATCAGGACAACTGTAGATGACCCCGGATACAGTGGGAGACCTTGGCCTTCTAAAGCTATGGTCTTTCTGTGCTCCTTGTTTGACACATTCAGTGATTAAGGCTAGATAAGAAATGAGGCAAAGAATGGCCTCTTTTATCTAGTCAATAAGCAAAAGCAAAAAGAAGAAAAAACCCAAAATCAATCTGGGAAGGGAAGGCCCTCTGGGTGTGTGGCCAAAACAGAAACAGTTGCTATTTACACTCACTCTGAGCCATCAGAGTACAAGTAAGGACCTAGTGAGGCTTGAGCTGGGTCCTAGTGGTTGGCCAATCAATGAGAGCCAGTGTGACTTGGGTTTCATCCCATCAATGGAATTACTGATCCTTGCATTCTGAAGGTAGCAACTCCATCACTAGCACAAAGCCTGGAGCACAGGAAGTGTTCAATACAGGTTTGGTGATTGATTGGTTGACAAGACTGTGCTGGAAAGAGTCATGGGGCAGACCGAGCTTACAGTGGGATCTTCAGATGTGCCATGAGCTACACTTGGGTTTGCAGTGGTTAGAACTGCGTAGTTACAGCCATTTGCCTTGGCAGCCTAGATCATAGATCACAAGGGGGACCATTAGGGAGGGGCCAGATGGAGGGAATAAACTCATGTCCAGCTGATCATTAATTGATCCATTCAATCAATTAATAAGCATTTATCAAGCACCTACTATGTGCCAGTCATTGAGCTGAGTACTGGCAACGAAAAGGCAAAGGATGAAATGATCCCTGCCCTCAGGGTGCTTACCTTCTATTGGGAGAGATAATCTGTGATATTGGTGTACAAAACAGATTCGAAATAAAAAGGATGTTTTTGGGGAAGTAACTTAGTTGTGCCATATTTATATATGGATCACATCCATTTGGTGTATGTATGTGTGTGTGTGTGTGTTGTGTGAGTGTGTGTGTGTGTGTGTTGTGTGTGTGCTTGTGTGAGTGTGTGTGTGTTGTGTGTGTGCTTGTGTGAGTGTGTGCGTCCGTGTGTGTGTGTGTGTGTGTGTGTGTGTGTGTGTGTGTGTGTGTGCACATGCATGTGTGTGAAGAGGAAATAGGAAAGCAAAACTTTGGACCCTACTTGGATGCAGAGTTGGTTAACAAATCAGCCTCTAATTGGGCCAGTCGATACTCTACATTTCCATGTCTGATTTAAGACATGATCTAACCCTTGCCTAATGGAAGCGATGGAGCAGGCCCCACGTTCAGCCTGCTGGACAAGGTCTCCTGCCCTCCCCCCATCTGTCTTCTCAGTCCACATGTTTCAGGGGCTCTAAGGAATTCCAGATGTGACTCCCCTGTGATGACTCATTCCTGAGAGTCAGCAGCTGGGCTTTGTTAACCATGAATCCATGCGCTCCTTTGTGACTTTTCAAGATCGTGGAAACTGCTAATTCCTGCTAATGTCCTGGGGTCTATCAGAGGCGAGTGAGTCATCCCCCACTTCATCAGCTGCCCCCCTTTGAAGTCTCTGCCACTTACATGTTCTCAAGCTCCTCTCAGAGCTTCTTCTCATAAGGATTTCCAGCTTTTGCTCAGGCCAGGGTTGCTGGTGAGCCACTGGGGCCAAGGATGGGAGGCACATGGGGGAATATGTGTCCTGTGTCCTCTGGTCTTCTCCAACAGAGAGGGGAAACAGGGCTATGGAGGGCAGTGTCCGAGGTCCTCCTCTTGACAGTGCTCCGTGCTCTCTCCTCACCCCACTTCTGAGTAGGTATGAATTACTATGGAGCATCATTTCCCAGGCTCTTCTTCTCTCCCCCTTCACCTCTCTTGGCTTCCCAACGCTCAGAAGGGTGGCATACCAGAAGAGCCAAGGCAGAGCTGCTGGGTCCTTTTCCTTCATCCCTCCATCCAGAGCCTGGCTTGGTGGTCTCCCCCAGTAGTGTGCCCATAGCCAGCCACGTAGCATTAGATGAGCAGCCCTACCCAAGGGCATAAATCTCAGTGGCAAGAAGTCAGGCTAAGGTTACACCCTTGCAGCCTCATGGTTTGCCTGGGAATGAATTCATTGAAGGTTGGGATCTGCTTTCAGGGAAAGGAGGTGGGGAAGACAGAGGTCATCATTTACAATGCCTTTGATACTGCCTGGCTCAGGGGCCTAGACTTCTCTACCCATAGCTCATGGAGTGTCCTTAAACTCTTTAAAGGAAGCCCCTCCCGCATTATCCATGGGTGGGGTGTGTGTATGTGCCAACAAGTTGCCCCTTACCCATCTATCTTCCCCACTACCCCCCCCACCAGGTCCCTAGTGGGGCTGGACATTCACCCAGTAGAGATTCATTTCTTTGTGTGAAGGTTCTTCCTAGCACATGTGGTGAGAGGTTGGTTCAGAAAACCTTTTTTGCTTAAGAATGAAAGAGGGAAATCATCTTTTCAATGCCTCCTCTGTAGGAACACGGTGGCCCCTTTCCTTTTCCTGGCTGTCTCATCACCACTGCCAACTTCCTAGTGTCTAGATCTGGGACTGATCACCTGAAGTCTCCTGACCACAGGAAGACCTCTGGACTGGGAGGAAGAGAAATGGATTCCAGTCCCATCTCAGCAGCCACTAGCCATGTGAAGTCAGTCAAATCATTTCCCCTTTTGGGACTGGCTCAGCTGCCTACTCTGTAAAATAGTGGGCCTGTATTTTCCTATCCATTAGGTGCCTTCCAATGGGGTCATTCTGGGACTCTCCATATCAGTAGGTGTAGAGCAATGGAACCTGGAACAGCCGGTAATTCTAAGCTGCTGCTGACCCTCTCCAGTTCTGGAAGCCCACAGCTGATTGGCTGAACTGAAAGATATCACTCATTGACTCTTGTATTGTTTGCCTTCAAGGATCCTGCAGCAATGTAGCAGAAACCTGAGTTTGTCCAATTCGAGGGTTCATGGATCCCTGAACTTGGGTGAGAAAAAAATTATATATTTTTATTAATCTTAAACTGGAATTTAACATTTCCTTCAATTATTTGAAAACATGATTCTGAGAAGGATTCACCAGACACTGCCTGATGGTTCCAGAACACAAAGGGTTAAGAACCCCTGCTCTGGCTCTGTGGCTAAGCACACAAACTCTGGCTCAAAGCTACAAGGAGCAAGCCTCTGCATGGTTGCAGAGTCTAAGGCCCCAGTTTTCTGGTCAGCAGGGCCCAAGTCCCACCTTCCCTTGGGATTTAGGATCTTATTCCACATTTCCATCCCACCACCTGCCAATAGCTTGCATAGGGCAGTATAACAAAAGCCACCATGCAAATGATTGTGATATGTGTAGACAAGAGAGATGACATGGTGTAACGGATGGAGAGATGGTCTAAGAGCCAGGAAGGCCTGGGTTCAAATCAGTTTCACACACTGGGCATCTATATTCAGAGGAGGTCTTTAGAGATGCTACCTTCTTTGTAGTAACCCCAGTTCCTACAAAGTGGCTGCCCCAGATGGGATAACTATTTTCTTAGAAAAATGGAGCATATGAACATGGTCCTGTTGGTAATGGAACATATGACCAAGAGTTTATAACTGGCATTTGCTGTCACCTCAGAAAGAGTGGGAGGTTCAAATGTGTGGGACTAGGGGTCTAAACTTGTCCTGATCTATTCCTGGTATGTACTCTTTCCCTTTATCCAATTGGGGGCACTTAAAGCTAAATCTGGCCTTCTGTCCTCATCTATTCTTTCCAGATGTCTATAAAATGATAATATTATCCATTTTAGCTCAAAAAAATCTGCCCAACGTCAGCCAGGATTTTTTCTCTGGTAGCAGCTTTCTTGAAGGAATATCTACTCTGAAGTCAGGTTTTAATGGCTGCCAGACCTATTCAGAAACTGAGAACAGTGTGTTCATGAATCACAGATCTATAGGAAGAGGGACAACATTCCTGTCCCTGGGAGGGGAAGCCGTGCAAGAAGTCATTGGCAAGCAGGGAAAGAACTGAAATGGGCTTGGAAGAGACAGTTTGATTTTGTAACAGGTCCAAGAACTGGCTTTAGCATTGACTGGGCCAACATTTCCCACACACCTCCTTAGAAATAATAGCCGATGGATGTCAGGTCATGTGCTGAATGAGAACATGTACCAAGCACAATCCACTGGGCTTGTCCCTCTCTCTGGGAGACCTCTCTTAACTTTGCCATGGCAGTTGGCTCACTTTCTTGGTGGTTTTTTGATTCTCAGACCTCTGGTTCCAAAATGCTCTATTTCTGGGAAGGATTTTCAGGGGTGCTGGGATGCTGCCCAGTTCTGGGCTCAGCCAGTCCAGCCTGGTACAGAGTTACCATGAGTGCCTGGCATGGCAGCCCCAGAACAAGGGATATTCCAAATCATGAGGCACTTCAGAGGTCAGCTAGTCCCACCTGAATCTGGAACATGATTCCCTTTATTCTCTTCCCACTGAGAGACCCCGCAGATATCACTTGGAGAGCTCCTAAGAGGGAGAGCCCCTTCCCCTCTGGGATAGGGCTTGTTGTTAGGACATTTTCCCCAAGTCTGCCTCTTTGTAACTCTTCCTCTGCCCCATCCCTCTGTTCCTGGTCCAGTCCTGCATGGCCAGGACGAAGGAGGTGAATTCCTCTCCCTCCAAACTGCCCTTCAGATACTTGAAGCCAGCTCTCAGGGCCTCCCAGAGTCTTCTCTTCCCCAGGCTAATCACACCCATCCCTTCAGCCCCTCTTCCTATAACATGGCCTCCAGCCCTTCGCAATTCTGCCAGCACCGCCCTTTGGGGCACTCTCCTTCTAAACTGTGGCTCACAGAACTGAGGCAGATGAGGCCTGAGGAGGGCAGAGCTCAGGGGAATTACCACCTCCCCTTCCTGGAAGCCACTGGCCTTTCTTAATGTGTCCCAAGGCTGAAGATTTTTTTTCCTCTATTCCACTGTCGACTCATGTTGAATTTGCAGCCCAGTAAAACATGTACAGATGTCAGGGCACAGAGGAACGACTGCCCACTGTCACTGTAGCCAGGCCTTCCTTTGCCCTTGGTTGATGTACTCAGGAAAGTGGAGCTACTGAGAGAAGGCACTCCCCAGGGGAGACCAGACACCAGGACTCTCTAGTCTGATGCCCTGGCAGTTGTATCGCCCACGGGCTTGTCAAGGAATCAGCCACCTTCCTGCAAACTGTGCCCTGGGGGAGGCCCCTTCGGGCCTGAGGCCAGGAGTGTGTATTTGTTCAAACCTCCAACGGCCACCCTTTCCCCTAATCTCACTCTGTCTTGATATGGCAGAGAAGGGTCAGGGGTGGTTTTCAAGGCCCCTGGAGAGAACTGGGAGCAAGGGGAGAGGGAAGAAGAGACATCAGATGCCTCAAGGGCCATTTTTGACCTTCTGCTTCAGAAGTTGCCTCTGGATTCATGCCCATTAAAATGTATTGAATTGGCATGGCACAGTGTGCCAAATGGAAGCTGTGGTTCCTCCAAGGCCCTGAAGGGCGAGCTCAGGCTCTGTTGGTCCCTGCTAGGCTGGAAAGCCTTCCAGGACAGGCCTGGTGATGGACTGATTCCATGAGCCGTCTGAGACCTTTTAAGGGCTGCTCGTCCGCTTTTAGGGTTCACCTGATCTGCCCAACTCTCTCACCTGTGGCTCCAAGAAGCTGTAGCATGTGTAGTGTAGCACCACACCAGAGTGAACCCTCTGGGCAGATGGGCTAAACCAGGCTGAGGGCAAACGAGGGGTCTCACACCTGTCACTGAGTTAGGGGGGTGTCTACCCCAAGCAGGCGACGACAACCCCCTTTGTGGAATGGGCACATGAGAACCATTTGTTCCAACAGCCATGAAGGCGGCTGAAGCAGGTGCTGTGGAGCCCTTAGAGCTTGGACAGACACCGAAGACACCAAGGCCATCTGCTGCCATATTACCTTCATGCCGCCAGTATTCCAGCCCCATCCTTCACTCCTCCCATCACTGAAAAAGAGCCTCCCCTCCCCACAGGCTGAGTTTGTCCTTCAAGGCCAGTCCAGCTGTGTTTCCTCCAGGTGAAAGGAATCTCTCCACCTTTCCAGTCCCCTTGCCTCGACTTCCCATTTGCACTTAGCTCACTTCCCCTGGTGCCACAGTCATCTTTGTCATTGTCTCCACCCACCCTCTGCCCCCCAGCAGGGCCAAGTTTGTGTCTGCATTGGACCTCCGTGGGTATCTCTCACACCTGGCACATGGAAGGGCAGGGTCTTGCACATAGTAGGTGTTTATAGCCATATAGTAAGGCCTCTGACCTTGTGCCAAAGATCCTTCATTCTGCCTTCCACAGGTGCTCTCCCTGGAGGCTGCATGGCCTTCCTGCCATGGCTTGTTACATGCATACATTTTTGGCCTAAAAAGGCTTCAAAGGTCCCCTAAGAACAGTGGGGTTTGGCCTTGAGCAAGAGCTGATGGCCTGGGGGGAGGGGGAGCTCTACAAAGCCTCCCCAGCTCATTCACTTTCTGCAGCATTTTGCAAACTTTTGCAAGGCCTGAGAATGTGTGTGAAAGCTCATGATATGTTCATATGTGTCCTTGGGCTGGGCTGGGATCCTGGAGCTGCCAGCGACCTTCAGCAGCATTGCCTCATTGGGGAGCTGTTTCCACAATCCGGCTAGCAGCTTCTGTAGGGGTGTAAGATCCACCCACAGCCAGCACCCAGAAAACTGCTGGCATGCTGGGAAAGCACAGGTTCTTTTGATCTGCTTCAATAAGGAAAGCAAGGTTAAAGGGGTTGACAAGCTTACTTTAATTCAGCATACAAATATCATTCACTTAGTTCAGGAAAAAAGCCAGCACCCTGAACTTCAGAGCAAATTCTAAACAAATCACAAACATCAACAGACAGACCCAATACAGATTCATAGTTACCAACATCTAGGTTCAGCCCGAGAGCTCAGAACAAGGGCTGGCCCAGAGTCATGCACGACACCACTGCTGTGGGTAAGAGCTCTAAGGAGGAGGAGGCCAACCCCGGGTTTTACATCTTTTTCAGCATCAGGGGTGAGTCACATGTGTGACTCACCCATGTGACCTAGAATTGTCACAAAGAGGCGACTTAAACCCACGTGGTCTAAGAGCCTCTGCTGTCCCAGACATGTAAACTAGGCCCTTCCTGGAGTTAGCCCCACCTTGGGCCCCACCTTAGTTGCCAATCCACACCCATTGAGGTTTTACACCAAATAGGGGTTTGGGCCTGGGGCTTAGCACTTAGTAAGACTCAATGAAATACACTGAATTACTCAAAGCAAACAAAAGCCAAACTCTTCAAGGGCACTTGTCGAACTAGTGCTAAGGAGCCCATTTTGCTTACCAATACAGCAGCCCCACTGCTTCACCCAGGAGGCTCACAGCCTTGCCCTCCTGTGCATGAATCAAAGTGGAAATGAGCCCCGTGGCTCCGAGGGCAGCCAAGAGAGACCCCCCCTTTCATTCACCTCAGCTCTGGACCAAGGGAGACTCGATGGGTGCTCTCCTCAAACTGCTTTGGCTTTTTAGGGGGCATGAGAGCTGCCATCTGGAAGGACCCTTAGAGGGACCTGGTCCAATGACTCACATGGTTCAGGGTTCTCATCTTTGACATCCTCAAAGGCCTATGAAGGCTCAATTTTGGTTGGCCAATCACAGACGCCCTGAAATCTCTCCAGGGGGGCTATGGAAAGAGAACTGCCCGGGAGATGGTAGCCAGAGGTCCTCTCCCAGGGAGCCAGAGAGAGGCGGCCATCCAGGATGAGCCATTCAATCTGACAGTTGAGTAAATATGGTGGTCTAGAGTTACCAAGGGGAAAGGAGCAGAGACACGCCAGAGTGCCAAGTCACCAGTGCCCGGGATAGGAAGCAGGGGCAGAGAAAGGTGGCTCCCTAAAGGAGGCAGGGAAGGCTCAGGCAGAAGGGTGAGAGAGAACCCAGGGAGTGTCATGTGCTGGAAATCCAGGATGCCAAGCTTTGGAGGCAGAGCTGGCGCAATGTGCCCAAAGTGGTGTTCCTGAGTCACCTCACGTGCCACTGATCCAATGGCACAAGTAAGTGCTGCCTCTGCACCTCTGGTTTCCTGGGGAACACTTTCAGGGGGACCCAGTGGGCCCCTCAACGGAAGCAGCAATGCAGGGGCCTGGACATGGGCTCCAGGTTGGCAGAATCTGCCTGCTCAGAGGCTCACGTTAATGGGCTGATGGGAAGCTTCTCCTCCTGTCTGTGTTGCTGGAGAAGATTCTCTCCTTGTGGTAATGGGACCATGAGGGACTGATGGTCATGGAAGAGGAGGCAGTCTCATTGCCTGTCAGTGAACCAGTGAGACTCAGCCTCTCACAGAGAAAGCAGCTGGGCTCTGACTGGGATCCACATAGCAGAGTCCCTGAGTCACACCTGTCCGTCATCTTTGCTGTCTAACATCTTAATTCAGGTACAAGGTCAATGCCCCAGTTTTCCCCCAGCCCTTCCTTCATCCACCGGCCTCTTTTGGTGATGAGAAACCCAATGGTCAGAGTCCAGTTCAAAGAGGATGGGCTAGTTTTATTTAAACTTGATTAGAAACAGGAGGAGGTGTGTGTGTGTGTGTGTGTGTGTGTGTGTGTGTGAGAGAGAGAGAGAGAGAGAGAGAGAGAGAGAGAGAGAGAGAGAGAGAGAGAGAGAGAGAGAAAGAGACACAGAGAGAGAGACAGAGACAGAAAGAGAGGGACAGAGAGACAGAGACAGACAGAGACATTGTGAAAGTCATAACCCTTTGGGAAGAGGGAACAAAGTTAATAATAGGTACGATCATATCATCGGATTAAGGGTCAGAAGGGGCCTCCAAAGGCAGCTAGACCTATCCATATGTCTCCATTTCTACCTGGGACAGCCTGAGACAGAAAAGGAGAGAGAAAGAGAGAACAAGAGAATCAGAGAGAATGGAGAGAGAGAAAGACAGAGACAGAGAGACGGAGAAAGAAAGGCTGCCTTGCTTCTTTTCTTCACCTTGGTACGGGCTGTTCTCTGAAAACCTCTGTCCTCTTCCCCACTGGACATGGAGGAGATCAGGAGATGGGTGGGCAATGACAAAGGACACTTTGGATGCTGAGACTCTAACCCAGAGGTGCAGTGCCCTGAGGATGAGGCTGGAGTGCTGATGGATGAACCTGGGAGGAACCTTTGGAGGGAGTGTTGACAGGCCTTGGGGATGCCCCGAGGAACATCTGAGCTGGCAGTTAGAGGAAAGAGCAGTCAAAGAAGATTTGGTGGCCTGGACTGCTGGAGAAGAGCCAGCTTTTGGTGGGACATGAAAGAGGAGTCATGTTTTGGATGACGTTACCTTTCAGGTTATAGGGGAACATCTCAGTGTAACGCCCGGTGGCTCCCTGGATACATGGCAGAAGAGACTGGGGCAGAGCTGGAAGGAGGGATTCCGGTGTCTGGGGCAGGGAAGGCAGGGGTCAGGGAAAGCTGCAAGGGACCTTCAGGGTCTGTTGGGGTGTGGCATGGGGGCGGGCAGCCAGGAAGAGGAGTGTGGACACTTAGGACAGTGCTGCTTAGCTTACCCTGGAGAAATTGGAGGCAGGAGGGACAGAGAATGGCCACAGGTAGGAAGGGGCCCCTGGGAGGCTCTAGTGGCTTCTTCCTAGTTAAAGCTCTCATCTTGGATGTGGTCTGGGACACTGATCAGTATGCACTGAAGCCACGCTTTTGAAGTCACGCATAGCAGATAATCTCTTTGATGGAGGGGAATTCAGAAATATTGCTGCTACTTGTTTGATTTACCTCTTATTGTGACAGGTAGCGGTCACAGTCACTGGATGTTTCGGGAACGTTTTAAGACTCAGTGGAGGGGAGCGGGGAGTGACCCTGGTACAGGAATCACTTTCAGAAATCGAGAGCAAGAGTGGCCGGTTCTGTCTACTCTCTTCATCCATACTTTTCCTTTTTGTTTCCCTTAAGATTCTAGACCTTCTGTTCTTCTAAAAGTGCCTACTATGTGTCAGGTACTGTGCCATTCATTAGGGATATAGTAATAAAAAGAAAGGCAGCCCCTGCCCTTAAGAAGCTTCACACCTGTTATCTCCTGGGATTCTCTCAACAGCCCTGTGAGCTGGACGGTAAAGCCATAGTGGTCACAGAGGGCAAAGCTGAGGCCCAGAGACGGAACGCTACCTGACCATGCTTGCCCAATTAGTAACTATCTGAGGCAAGAATGGTTGGTTCAAAGCCAGAAACAAAAGTTCAGGGTGAATTTCTGAGATGGGGTGAAGTCACAAACTTTCATTTTTCTCTTGGTGGATGTTTGTTTGAGAAGAACTCATTTGAAAAGATTGTTGGGTTTGTTTTTTTTTACATTCTACCCTGATGACACTCGAAGAACTGGAGAGCTTCGCGATATTTTTCAGGCCTTATCGCACTTGACGATGAAGCTGGTGATGACATTTCTAGAGGTTGTGCCAAGAAATGGGGGGTGGGGGTAGCTGGGGTGAACAAGGACAGCTCAGCTGCTCCCTCTCAGTCTCAAGTCCTTCAGGCAGGAGAGAAATGAGCGCAGGGGGTGAGAGGGAGAAAAGATGCCTGTAGGACCCCTTTCCCCTCTTCCAGGGACAGTTTGGATTAACCCAGATTCACCAGCCATGTCACTCTGGCCATGACACCAAGCTTACCCGTGCGTGCATGCGTGTGTAAGAAAAGGCAGCGTGGTCTCCTAAAAATAGCATCTCTGCTCCTTCTTATCTGTGTGACCCCCGCGAAGCCCTTAGCCACTCCAGCTTCTCATGTGTAAAATGAAGAGCCTGCACAGGTTCATGGGATCACTGAGGCAGAGCGGGAAGGACTCTTAGAGACCACCTGTTTCCGGGGATGGGGGGTGGGGGCGGGAAACCCAGGCACAGGGCGGCCCTTGGGCAGAAAGCTAATTGGTGTCGCTGCTGTACAGCAGAGCAGGCTCCGTGGGGATCTGCTGGGTCCCTTCCAGCCATCGCTGGGACAGAACACTCAGCCTTTTCCCTGACTTATTGCTACAAGTGATCGCTTCTAGAACTCCCTGAAATCACAGCGGGTGCAACAGCCGCCCTTGCTTTACTTCAATCTGCTTGGAAAAGCGTCTTCTATTATGACGCTTTCCATCCCCCTCCCCCACTCCACATTCACCTTCTAGTCAGGATGATCCAAACCTTGATATCTACCCCATGTATTTGGGGTCCGTGCCCTTAACCCCTCAGTCACAGACTCGCCTCCTCCCAACCTTGTCCTCATTGGACTGATCCTGTAGTTTGGGGACTTGCTTTTGGACTCCTGTCCACACATCCCTAGTTCTGGGATAGCCAACCCCTGGTCTTATTTCTGCATTCCAGGCTTTCATTGGCTCTTCTGGCAAGTCTGGATCTCGTGTCCTGGCCTTTCCCAGTCTGGTTCAATCTGTTGTTGCGCAAGCCCTGGTTTGGAAAGAAGGGATTTGAGGGTTGTGGGTATGTTGGAGTGGTGGTGCCATGCGTTGTCATGGGCCATGGGGGACCATGGGAACCCTGTGTTTCCTGACATTATGTCCTTCGATGATGACTAGGGAGCACTAGAAGCAAGGCCAGGGAGCTTGGCTCAGGATGGGTCTGATTACCTCCCAGGGACCTCCCTTCCTCATGACTCACTGCTTGGACACAGAAGGATCTGGGCTGCTGTGCATACACTGTGGGGCCATTTGATCCTCATAATTCCTGAGAACACCCCCGCCCCCACTCCCTCCCTCCTCACATTTCTGTGGCGCCTCTTCCAGCTCTAGTTACCCAAAGCACGGTTATCTGTGGGAGTGTGTGCGGGCTGCAGTTCACTGGAAAATCATGTGTGTGGGGGATGAGGTTTCTGGAGACCATTCCCGGGCCATTTCTGTGTGCTTGTTTCCTCTGCTGAATTTTGTGGAAGAAACTTGATCCAACATTTCCTGTGCAGTTTGGAGCTGAGAGTGGGGGGCTCGGGATGGGGCTGCACAGCCCGCATCTCTCTCCCCTTGTTCCTCCAGACACTCACAGTTTGGTCAGGCTGACTATCTGGCAGCTTGTGAGAACCAATGCATCCCCCTTCCTTGGAGCTTCTGTGCTATGGAGCATTTTGTCTTTTTTGGGAGTGGGTTCCCAAAACTGGAGGAGACGTTACTTCTGCAGGCAGAGAGCAGAATCTGAAATGCAAAACAGTGAAACTAGGGGTCCCAGATCAGATCGTGAACATCCATTCAATTATTTGTCTAAACATTCATCCAATCTGTTCATAGTACATTAACTCTGTAAACATTTATTAGGCACTATGTACTGAGAGCACTGTGCTAGATTCTGCCGCTTTCTTTAAGCCTACAGAAAACCAGCATGCCACTGTGCAAATTATCCTGAAAAGCTAACTTGCCCTCCAGGTGCTGATCTACCTGAGCCACGGGCCCAGTCTTATCATTTTTTCCTCTAAAGCACTGTTTTTCAGGGCATGGCCTGGGGAGGCCTGAGACCCTTTTAGGGAGTCTGTGAGGTCAAAACCCTTTCCATAATAATACCAAAATGTCTTTGTTTCTAACATGGTAAATACCAACAGATTTTGTTGTTGCATTCCCTTTGGAGTTTTCTTGGCAAAGATACTAGAGTGATTTGCCATTTCCTCCTTCAGCTCATTTTACAGATGAGAAAACTGAGGCAAACAAGGTTCAGTGACTTGCCCAGGGTCACACAGCTAGTAAGAGTTTGAGGCCAGATTTAAACTCAGGTCTTCCTGACTCCAAGCCTAGTTTTCTATCCACTGCATCACCTAGCAACTGATATATACCAATACCAACTACCAATAGGCACAGCCCACATATACAGATGCTGTTGGGGGAGATCTTTCATTTTCATAGGATAAAGGTGTCCTGACACCAAAAACTTTGAGAACCACTGCTCTGGAGCAGGCAATAGGCAGCTCTTTGCTAAGGAGGAATCAATCTCAGGAAACCCTTATCTGTGAATGTTTAGGCCACTTCTTCCTGTACTGGTTTCAAGATTAATCTAAGGGATAGAATGAAATTTTGCTCAAAAAATTAAAATATGCTGCCTACGTAACTCAGAGCCTCTCCGTCTCTCTCTGCCCACTGTATTCCTAGGCTCAGAAACTTATCATGCTGTCTTCACATGATTGGACAAAGAATAATGACCAAGGAAACTAGATCAAATACCCCCGGATGGAGATATTCATCTCTAATCTTGTCCTATCCTTCCTCCTAGGTCCTGTTTTAGTTCTTTGGGAATGGCTAGAAGGACCGTGGACCCCTCCAAACCTGCAACAGACGGAGAAGGAAGGAGGGAGAGGTCTTCATTTCCTGTCCTGGGTCCATGGATCAGGAACAAGGGAAAGTAGAGAAGGGGGTGAGGGGCTTTCTTTCTTTTTCTCAGGCTCATGGGCACTAAAGTCCTGCAGAATTCACGATAGCTTACAGCTCAACAACTCAGGCTTTCTCTCTCCTTGCTGCGTGGTTCAGCTCCCTTTGCTGCCCCAGGATCTGAACCTTTGCTGTGTGTGCTGGCCAGCCTCCCCAAGGATGCTGTCTCTGCTCTAGGCTCCAAAGCTTCCCATGGATCATGGCCTCTGTGCCTACTTCTCCATGGCCTCTCTGGGGCCTTGTTCTTGAAAGGGCGGTAGATAGAGGCCAGAGAGTGAAGAAAGGATGCCTCAGCAAGCAGATGGCCTGAAGGAAGGACCTCCCTGGACCCAGGGAGCAACCTGTGACTTCCTCTGGACAGGCAGCTAGTGGTCACTAAGTGGGCAGTGTTGGCCAGGTCCCAGGCCCCCTGTGGGTTTTTTTAAATTACATCGTATTTTATCAACTAGAAATGAGACTGTTTGGCAGGCCCCGGAGAAGAACTGAGAGAGGAAGGTGGCCCTGGATGTCCTGGAGCATTCTGGCTGTCACCCCGCCCTGCCCCCAACATCTTTGGAGTCTGCTCTTCTCCTCCCCACCCCAAGCCCCAAGGAGCCCAAACCCTGGTGAAAGGACCAGCCAGGGCCTCCCCAGGTGTGCTGCCTCCTCTCACCTCCTCTCAGCCCCTCAAAATCTCCTCCAGATCTCACTATAGCGAATCTGGTGCCTCCCATGAAGCCGTCCAGAAGTGGCTCCAATCAACACTGACCTTTCCTCACTCTGAGCCAGAGCACAGTCCAGATCACTTGGGTAACTTCCCCTCTGGTGGAGTAACAGAAAGCATGTCCTGACTCTCTGTGACCCCATTTGGAGTTTTCTTGGCAAAGATACTGTGGAGTGGTTTGCCATTTCCTTCCCTAGCTCATCTGACAGATCAGGAAACTGAGGCAAACAGACTAAGTGACTTGCCCAGGGTCACCTGGCTAGTAAGTGTGGCTGCATTTGAACTCAGGGAGATGTCTTCCTGACATAACCTTTTCAGTCTTCTTAAACCTGGCTCCCCTCCTCCATCCTCACCCCAGGTACTCCATGATCCAGTGACCCAGCCCTTCCTCCACCTCCCGTCTCCAGGCATGTTCTCTGGCTGTCCCCTGTGCCTGGAATTCTCTTCCTCCTCATCTTGGCCTCAGGGATTTCTTGCCTTCCTTCATTTCTAAGCTGAAATCCCCTCTTCAGTAAGAAGCCTCTCTCCATCCCTCTTCCTGCCCTCTGCCGATTCTCTCTACTGGTCTTGTCTGTATTGTGTTTGTACAGAGTTGTTTACATGTCGTCTCCCCCATTAGATTGGGCTCCCTAAGGGCCTTTCTTTGTATCTCTGGGGCTTAGCACAGTGCCTGGCACATGGCAGGTACTTAAATGCTAGCTGATTGACCGATTGACTGAGGCAGAGTGAGCTGAGCAGAACCAGGAGGATAATTTATAATTCAACCAGATTGGAACGGCGGACACCTTTGGAAGACTTAAGAGCCCTGATCCCAGCGATGACCAAACAGGACGACCATGTCACCTCCTGACACACAGAGAAAAAGGTGGCGGACTCAGCGGGCAGAAAGAGATGAGCATTTTGTGAAAGCAGCAAATGTGGGAATTCGTTCTGCTTGATTCTGCATATTGTTCAAAGTGCTTTTTTGCCTTTTTTTCTATTGGGGGGCGTGGTGAGAGGCAAAAAAAAGCTTATTAATTAAAAAATTTAACAAATAAAAAAATAGCAACCATTTTGTGCAGGCTGTTAATACGAGGCTTTTGAAGCTGGTGTTCAATTCAATGAACATCTATCAAGCGCCTTCTGTCAGGCACTGTGCTAAGTGCTAGGGATACAAGTACAAAAAAGGAAAGTTCCTGCCCTCAAGGAGCTTACAGTCTAGTGGGGGAAGACATAACACTAAAGGAAGCTGGGAAGTGGGGGTGGGGCACCTGCAGAGACGATGTTCCGTGGAGTAGAAACCGAGCAAAGCCTCTGACGAGCAACAGTTACCTGGAAGGTTCTGACGGCTCTGGCCGTCCAGTCAGAGGAGAGGGGCAACTGAGGGGGCTGAAAGGTGTTGAAAATCTGAATCTGCCCGCCTGTCCGTCCATCAGTGCGTCCATCCGCGTGGTGATGAGATTTCAGGGGAGGGGGCAGGATGTTCCATGGAGACAGAACCAAACAGAACTGCTCATGAGAAACGGAGAGTTACCCGTGCGACCTTGACCAAGTCACTTCCTCTTTGGGGCCTCAGTTCCCTCGTCTGTGAAATGAAGTGGGGGTGCTGCTGCTCACCAAGGCTCTTTCCTGCTCTAAATCTCTCGGGGTGTGTCCAAGGACTCCGCTTGCGGTGTTCGAGAGGCTCCCAGCGGGGAGGAGCCGGCCGCCGTAGGTGCCAGCAAAGAACGTCCTCAGGGAGACAGGAGGGGGTCACGTCTTTCATCGACAGTGGGACTAAGCACTGGGGAGTCCCCGAACAGCGTCCATGTAGAGGAAGGGCTCCTAGGTTAGAGTCGTCCACGTTGAGGCAGCCGGATTGAGAGGCCGTGCAGTCTGTGACTCTCACTCTACAGAGGGGAGAACTGAGTCTCATGCAGAGGAAGAGACTTGGCCAAGGCTAGCATGGAACCACAAAGTACAATTCTAGATCTAGGAGGGACTCCGGGGGCTGCGGAGTGGAATCCTCTCATTTCATAGCGGAAAACACGGAGGCCAAAATAACCTAACTGACTCATCCGGGGTCAGACTGGAAGCAAGCGGCAGACATCTGAACCCAGAGGCCCCACGTCTAGCAATCCTCCCACTATTCAATGCCGCCTCCCTCTCGGCGTGCAGCACGGTGCGGGATCTCCAAGAGGGCGAGTCCTGGGGTCCTCAGGCCCATCTCCCCTGCTCTTCCCACCAGGACCTCTGACCTGTACCTTGACCAGATCCACCCTGAAAGGTCTGGTCTGAAGTTACAGTTTTCCTTCAGCTGGCCATCAGCCTCCTGACAAATGGATTGTTGGATGACGGAGCTCAGGACAAGCAATGGGATTCCGAGGGGACCCATCTGGCTGGTGCTGGGGACCCCTGGGGTCTTCCCTTTTACAATTGTTTGAGTCCTGGGATATTCCAAGGAACTTGGACACCTGCATGGGATGAGACAGACACGACTGAATCCAGTGGTTCTTGGCAAATGTTGGTGTGTTTCATGGATCAATCTCCCACTGCTCCTATTTACTACCATTCTCAGTCATTTCTTCTGAGGAACTTGGTGCCTAGATAATGAAGTCAGAAGGGGTGGGTTGAATGGTGACTTTCTTAGAAAATTTGGCCATTTTTATCCATTTCTGGAGAAGTCTCATGGTTGCCAGCTGCAGCTAAATCTGGCATCTCCAAATCCAGTATGGTGCTTGTCTTGATCACAGCACTCATATAGCTGCATTCCTGTTTTCTTCAAGGATGATAGTATCAGTGACCTTCCTAAAATGTGGTGCCCAGAACTGGCCACAGCAGTGGCTGGACAGTGCAGAGGACTGCCGCACTCTTCTGGCCCTGGCCCTGGACACTATGTTTCTCTTAGTGCTCTTCTCCAATACAGGCCAGTCCATTGGCTCTGTTGTCTGAGTAAAAGGGCAAAAGGCTACTGGGTGTTATAGTTATGGGTCTTTGATCAACTGGCATAGTCCCACCTTCGGATGTGAGAATGCTGGTCTGAATAATGCCAACCTAAGTTTGTGAACCAGAGGTCAGATGGTGGAGTCTCCTGGGTTCTGAGACTTAGGTACCACCACCACTACCACCGATGAGATGTTTTTCCTTGTCTTCCACCTTCCTCAGTGGTTAGTGCTCTGATGCCCTCTTTTCTCTCAGGTCACCAGTCACATGTTGTGTCCCCATCAGAACACAAGTTCCTTGAAGGCAGAGACTGCTTAGCCTTGGTCTCTATGTGCTCGGTTGCTAGCATGGTGCTTCGCACACTTTTGTTTTGGTCTGAACAGTGATTTTATATGTGAAAAAGTCTCTGCCCACCAGGAACTTACATTATAATAGCACGATACACATCTGTCTGTCTGTCCATCCACCCATCTATCATCTATCTACACATAAAAACATATAACACGATGTTTCTGTATACACACATATCTACAGAATAAATACAGAAATGACCACAAGATACTTGACGGGGAAGGGACAAGGCCCTGGGGGAATTAGAAAAAGCCTCATGTAGAATGTGACACCTGAGCGGATTACTGTAGGAAGCTAGGGATCCCAAGTGGTAGAGGTGAGAACGGAAGGCATTTCAGGCATGGGGCACAGCCAATGCAAAAACATGAAGACATGATGGCTTTCCCCACCACACGTCCTTCTTTCTCCTCTTTCTATTTAGTGGGGGAATCAGTTGTAAAACTCTCTGTTCTAGAAGGGCTGGGGTGGGAAGTTCCTCCTCATCACACATCATTCCCGTAGCTGGGTTTTGGAGCAGAGCCACTTAGCGTGGGTGAGTTACCCACAAACCAACCGACACCACAACCAAGCCCTTCCCTCCCTGCCCACTCGGCCATTTTGGAGATGGGAGGAAAATTGATGTGAGTCAGATGGAATATTCCAGCCTTGGCTACACTCTGTGGGCACTTCTGGGGTGAAAGTGGAAATAGCTGGATGAGTTACAAAGGGCTCCTTTTGGTTCGTGGGATGGAGGCTTCCACCACATTGCCCAGCTCCCACTGGCTCCCACTGGCCCCGACTGGCCCCAGATAAACACACACAGGCTGCTCAGGGACACGAGCTGTGATTTCGCCGTCAGGGGAGGGCTCTGCTCTGGGTACTGCCGTACTTTTTCTGGTCTGGCGGACCATAAAAGCACTGCAACTGCTCAGGACCTGGGGGCTTTCCCATGGTAGGGTGGGAATTTCCTTACTCTGTGTGCCATGTCGTTGGCTCTGGGTACTTCTTTTTGCATGTTGGGGGCCCTTCGTTGGAGTATCAGTGCCGATTCTAGCTGCTGGCATTCGCTTCCATTCAATAAACATTTTCATCAGAACAAAATTGCCATTGGAAATGAAGAGGTGGGGAGGCGTGTGGTTGGGGCGGGTGGCGAGTAAGGAAGGTACTTATTCACTGGCTGAGCCATTCTGCATGTCACTTCGTCTCCGCATCAGTAGAGGCACTTCCTGATGAAAGCCAATGAAATTACAGGTCATCTTTCACTCCCTTTCACCCCCAAAATCACAGAGTCCTTACTAAGATTCTACTTTAATAGAGGTAACGCAATGCAGTTGCTGGAAGCCGTCAGCCTAGGAAGACCTGGGTTCCGATCCTGATTAACAATTACTACCTGGGGTTTCTTGCTGCTAATTCCCTTTGATCTTGATATTGAGCTTAATGGAGTGTGATCACTGGAGTGCATCATCCTGCCCCTTATGACCCTCATGGAAGGAAGATAATCTTACCTCAGCTGCCCAAGGTTGGCAGCCTGGGCTTCTCATCCTGGCTTCACCACCAATTTGCTGTGTGACCTTAGGAAAGTCACTTCTCTTTGCTGGGCTTTGTTTTCCTCATCTGCCCGATGCAGGGGTTGGAACTAAGGTCAGTTATGCTCTCATTTGGCCATGTCTACATCAGTCATGTTGGGGCTGTCCAAGGGATGACACATGCACCAAGGGATAAGGCTGTGGCGCTTACCAGGTCTGAGCTGCCAACCTTGGTGCAGGCCTTTGAATGTGGTGAAGCTGGCTGCCATTTCTGTGGACAAGCATCCTGCCTTCTGGATGGTCTCTCTCCGATGGCAGAGAAAACCCTTCAGATGGAAATGTATGCCTAGGGAACAACCTCTGTGCTTTACCACAGCCTTGCCCTCAACAGCTCACCCCAGGGTGGTCTGGGAGGGAGAAGGAGCCATGTCCAGTGATGTGGGCTCTCAGGGAGCCACAGGTGCCCCTGGTCCACCCTACCTGGACTCTCCTGTGCAGCAGACAGGCTCATGGGATTCAGAAGGACTGTGGCTAAGGGCAGAAATATGATGGCACTGGGGTACAATGGCTGTCCACTGCCATAGCATCCCATTGCCTCCATCTGGGTACCATGGGGAGAATGCTCATGCTCCTCCCTCCCAGCTCTTCCTTTGTGCCCAAAGCCATGGAAGGAGTGGGCTGAAGAGGAAGGGGCCTGGGGGGAGGTTCCAGAAGGCTGCCCCCCCCCATTGATATACCCCAACCTACATGGCAGCTTCCAGACATTCACCATTAGTGATTAGTTCCTTTGGAACAGCACAGCTTTCCTAGGAAGCCATTTGAAAATCCAGGATGTGGCTGTAGGGCTGAAAAGGACCTTAGGCTGCCTACCGCAATAGCCTTATTTCATATAAGAGGGAACTGAGTCCCCAAGAGACAAAAGGGCTTGCCCGCCCTTGCACAGTAGTCAGTCTTTTAAAACCAAGTTGGGAGGGGCAACATGGCAACCACTAACACCTTAGTGTGAATTCTGTTGTCAGAACTCTCTCACTTGACCAAGAAGGGAGAGCAGGGCATTGTTTTTCTTCCCTCTCCACCAATCACTAACCTTTCGGAAAGGCAGCACAGTATGGTGGAAAGATTGTTGGAGTGGGAGTCATGAGGGATCTGGGTTCAAATCCTGCCCTTGATACTTACAAGCTGTGAGGCTCCCTTGAGAGGAAGATATAAAGCCCTTTGTAAACCTTTAAGAGTTATATGAGTTATTATTTTATTATTATTACTGTTGGGCTGCAGTCTGGTGACGACTGTGCTCCTGATTTCTAGAACAATACAAGGGTGTTGTAGTAAATGCTTAACAGCTGGGCTCTTCAGAAATTAAAAAAAAATGTATGCACCAACTTGGAAGTTTAATCTGCATTTCAACATTTCCTTGAGCCTAGACAATAACACTGAATCAAGCCCTGATGCATTGTGATGGAGGATTTCAGCAGGCTCAAGCACCCCCTGCCTGGACAGCGGCATGGTGGACAGAGAACCAGGAAGACCCAATCCCGAGGCCCCAGCTGATCCATGCTGGCTGGTGACCCTGGGCCGGTCACTCAGCTTTTCTGAGACTGTTACAAGACCCGTAATGTAGAGTCAGTGGATGGGAAGCCGGCCTCCATGCCAGGAAGATCTTGGTTCAAGTCCCTGATCTGATGAGCATGGGCTGTGGGTCCCTGGGCAAGTCACTTCATCTGCAACTCAGGGCTATAGGCAACTGTCTTGGACCAGGAGAGGAAATGACAACTGTGCGGGCAGAGGGAGCTTCCTCACCCAAGGAGATTATGCCCATCCACCTGAGCTCCTACTCTACCATCTTCAGCTTTGTGTGATGATTGCTGCCAAGCTTGCTGATGATTCAGTGCTGTCCTCTTGTGGCATTTTTTCCATTCAAGACCCTCTTGCCCCCTTTCTCCCAAGAGTGGATTCTTCTTTTGTCCAGACTGTCCCTTAAAGAAGAGAAGGGCCCATTAAGTGCAGAAGTGGCTGGCAGTTTGGGGGTTCTCTGGTCAGCTGCATGTAGGAGTGGGTGGATCCCCACCTGGAGGAATATCCAGGCTCTCTGAAGCCAGTCTCTAGTGGGGTGCCCCAGGGGTCTGTGCTCTGCCCTGTGCTGCTTAGCATATCAAGCAATGACTTGAGTAAAGGTGTGGATAGCACTCCTCAGACTTGAAGATGGCAGAGATAGTGAACAGACAGGATCCAAAATCACCTGCACAGGCCAAAGCAACGGCTTCCATCCAAGAAGACGAAAAGTAACAGGAGAAAGTGGGAAGTCACCGGTACAAGTACAAGATAGGGGAAGCACGATTAGATGACTGAAAAAGATCTGAGGGTTTTAGTGGACAGCAAGCTCAGTGTGAATCAACAACGTAAAATGGTGGCCCAGAACGCTCAGATGAGCTTGGGATGTGCTAAAAGGAAGCATGTTCCAGGAATATGGAGGTAGTGCCTCCCACGCACTCTGCCCTGGGAAGAGACCCACACCTACGGTAGTATGTTCACTTCTGGGAGCTACATAACTGGAAGGACATTGAGAAGCTCAGGAGGAGAAAGGCTAGGATGGGGGTGGGCTTCAAGGCCACATCATGAAGGAGGTGGGGATGTTTGTTCTGGAGAAGAGAAGACTCTAAGATTCAGGGGGTGAGGACAGAATCGCTAGCTTTAAGAATCCCTTTGTTCTGCTTGGCCCCAGAGGCGGAGCTGGGAGCAATGGGGACCAAGTTGAGGATGGATGTTAGGATATTTTACAAACAAAGATGTGGACTGGGCTCCTTTGGAAGATGGTGCCCTGTCCTTGCCTGGAGATCTTCCAGTCAAGGCTGGAGGACCACCTGGTGGCTCTGGAATGGAGGAGATCCTGGGCCAGGTCTGGATTGGATCGGATGGCCCTGAGGTCCCTTCCAGGCATCTCTGTAGTTCTGTGATTTTTGGCCTCGGTTGGTGCCTGAGCCCACGGAACATGGACCTTTTCCGGTCAGAGGGTCAGGTGACCTAGCAAAGGGAACTGATCTCTGTTCCCTGTCTGCCCAGGGTCCTCCTTGCCTAGCAGTCTCCAGCACAGAGCCCTTAAGATCTTGACTTTCATTTTCACTTATCCCATCCGATTAAAATGTTAAAAGTCATGGGATACCGCTCAAATGTTGTTTTAATGTTGAGATCACTGAAGAGAGGGTTTAAAACAGAGAACAGCAAAATCAAGCAAAGGGAGATGGGAGCCCAAATATTTATTGACCTCAGACAGGAGCAGCTCTCCTTCCCCCCAGGAGCACCTCTGTACAACAACATTTCTGGCAACATTGGTGGGTCACCTCCCAGCTGAACCCTTGAGACAGCCTCCTTGGGCCTCCTGCTCCATGGCATCATTAGTAATGCATGGGCAAAGTGGGCATTAAGCCTTCCTGCCCCTGGCTCTTGGCAATGAGCCTAATTGCCACTCCAGCCCTCCACCTTCAACAAGCTCTTATGGGTTTTCTTTTCTCTTACTAGCTAATGGCTCAGAGAGTGGTTAAAAATTAACATGGATCTTTTTTTTTTGTAAGAATCTGGCAAGAATTTGCTAAGAAATAACTACTCCCTGGCCTTTGCCTGAACAGATTAGGGGCAACAAGATAAATCAGTCCCTCCCACCTCTGCCCCCAAGGGAGGAGATGGACTCCCCTTCTGATGCTGGGGATCGGGGGCACATTGGTATTCTTTTATTTGGGGGTGGGTTGAGCCGGATGCCCTCTGCTGGCCTGGGCTGCCACTCCTGGATGCACTTGTCCCGTCGGTTCCAAGGTTGGAGGCTTCCTAATGTCCCTCTCTGTTCTTTCTCATCTCTCTCTGTTGCCTTCCTTCTAGTGGACTCTCCAAAGGCTCCTGGGATGGTCTTGCTTAGATGGATCTCTTGCCATGCTTTGTGGCCCTGTGACTGGTCACTAATCCTCAGCTTCCAGCAGAATGCTTGCTAAGGAAAGACCTTCTGTTCCAAGTGCGCATTGCTCCTGCCTGTCAGGTCTCTGCTTGGTGAACCTCCCTTCTACTCCGCATCTGTCTTGTATTCCTCCATTAGAAGGCAACCTCCCTGAGGGCAAGATGTCTCAGTTTTTGCCTTGCTTTTTATTCCCACTGCTCAGCACAGTGCCTGGCACCCAGTGAGCACTTAACAGTTACCTATCAATTAATCGATGGATTGATTGACTAGATGGACACTGAAGAACTTTCCAACTCTCCATTTCTGTGATTCCACGAAAAGATCCCAGTTCAGAGGTGCAGTGGCTCTGTCCTGGACCAGGAGATGGGAAGAACTGAATCTACCAGTGGTGTTACCCCAAGCGAGTTCTCAGCCCGTCTGTGCCTCAGTTTGCTTCTCTGTGAAACAAGAGGCTTGGACTTGAAGGTCTCCGAGCTGAGACCCAAGGAATTCTCCTGGGGCAAAGAGGGTGTGGCATCAGTAGAAATTTGGGAGAGCAGGTGACTGCTCTGGAGACCAGGGGCTGACTGCTCCTGAGAGGGTGGGCAGGAGATGGCTGGGGTGTCTACAGCGGCTGATATACCCTCTCCAAAGTCAGAGAGAACACCCCTCAAAGGAGCCACTGGACAAATGAGGCTCTGTCCCAGCAACCGCTCTATCTGAGACACCGGCACTTCCTTTCTGGTACCTGGTGCGTCTGAGGCATGCCCTGTCCTTTCCTCAGGCATTATCCTTGCTGGGGCCATTAGACTGGCCCTTGGGACTGATGGACCAAGGAGAGGGAGGTTGCTGTCAGTCTGCTTTCCACCTCAACCCTGCAAGAAGTCTCTTCCTCACTAGAAATGAGATAATGACTGTTTTAGAGGTTCTGGTTAGAGACTTGAAAATGTATCTCAAGGGACAGAGACCTTGTTCCAAGGACAGGGTGCCACAGCCACTGAATGAGGACTTTGGGAAGCCACACCATGGGAGGATGGTCTGTGACCTGTCCACAACCATGAGATAGTAGGCCATGGGAAAGGTTGGTAATAGGACAGGCTAGATGAGGAGTCCACTTAGAGGCATTTGGGTGGAGCCCCAGGGCCATGGCTTTCACAGAAAGGAGGGAGGACCTTTGGAATGTCAGAAGACTGACCAAAAGTTAGTGTTGGTTTTTTGTGAGTGGAGAGATGCTGTCCTGGCTTGAACACACACACACACTCTCACACATAGAGACACATGTGCATAGACACAGACACATAGACAGACACACACAGAAACACACACACACACATGCACATACACGCACACACACACAGAGCTGGGCTCTGCTGTGCAATGCAGGCCTCCA
Organism: Trichosurus vulpecula; assembly: GCF_011100635.1. NCBI lineage: Eukaryota > Metazoa > Chordata > Mammalia > Diprotodontia > Phalangeridae > Trichosurus > Trichosurus vulpecula. Next base: position 10,258,172 of record NC_050579.1, read on the forward strand.
GCTGCTCATTTCAGAACAGGACGCTCTTGAGACAAGGCATTTCATCTCTCTGTGCTAAGTAAACATTAAAAACAAGATGCCTTGGGAATGAGCCAGTGGAATCTGAAGATCCGGTCTCCATTTCCCCTAGGAAGAGCCCTCTTCTTTCTGAGCTCAGCAGACCTAGCTCATGAACACTGGCTGCCTCGAGAGCATTAGTGGGGGATGCTGATCCATGAGGCCTTGGCTCCCAGATGGGCAGCGGGAACCTAGCTTGCCAGTCTATCTGCCAGCAATGTCCCCATTCCTCTCTCTTCCCACCCCCACCTAAATTCTGGGGAAATCATTCTTTCCAGGTGTCTTTTCATCTGCCTTGTGCAGGGAGCTTCCCCGATATCTTTAGCAGGACCTGGCAGATTAAAGGCATTTCTTCTGCTCATTGCCTCCAATAACTCACAGGATAAAAAGCAACGAAGGGTCCACATGGCCATGACCCTTTCTCCTCCCAGGGCTCCCTGGAGCCATATCTGATCCTAGGGGATATTAGGTGAAATCTTGATGGAGTTATGCACCAAGAGAGCTCAGGCCAAATGGTCAATGTGTCCTTGTGTTTTGATGATTTGGAAGCCAGTCCTGTTGGGGGAGGAAAGAGAACTGAGACACACTGTCTATCCTGGGATCATGTGATACTTAGGATGAATTGCTCATTCAACAATTAATTCAATCAACACCTATTAAGTACCTACTGTACATGGGGCCTCGGGGATATATAGACATAAATGAACTCAGCCTTGTCCTCAAGGAGCTTACAGTCTGCTGCAGTGATGCCATGGCAGTGACCAGAAAATCCACACAGAGTCACTGCAGAAGGGAGGAAGTGCTAGTTAGTGGAAGAGACTTGGAAAGGCCCTGTGTTCGAGGAGTCCCTGAGCTGGGCTGGGAGCCAGAGAGGGTGGGTGAGGAGGGAGGGCATTCCAGTTTATCCCTCTGTCTATCTCCTTGAATGTGAATACACAGCCCCTACCTCCCTGCACCCCCAGCCCTTTTCATTTGTTCGAGGGGTGTGTGCCCTGCTAGGACTAGCTGGGCTGCTTGGGAATGCCCAGTGGAAATAAGTGGAAAGATTCCTGGCAGTGCTTTCCTTGGAGAGGCTTAGGAGCCTAGATTTGGGGTGAGGTGTGGTCTGAGGGGTCATCAGTGTAATGCCTTCATTTCACAGAGGAGGAGAATGAGACCTGGAGCAAGAAGCCAGGACTTGACCAAGGTCATACAGCTCCCAAGGAGCAAAAGGCCAGCTTTGAGGGCAGCTTCTCTGGTTCAGGTTCCAGTGCTCAAGACTGTAGATGTGAACAACGTGGGCCTAGTGCACCTACACCCTCAGACTGTTTTTGGTGTCACAGAAATCCTCAACAAGGACCAAGAAGAGCTCATGACTTTCCTCACTAGTCTCAGGGAGCACTTTGGGGAAGAGCCGTTAGAGAACACAGTACAAAAACTGTCATAATATATAACTTCATTCCTTGGTTCCAGTCCTGGTTCTGCTGTTATTGGAGTGACCTTGGGCAAGTCATTCCTTCTCTAGAGGCCTTGGCTTTCTTACCTGGCAGATGACCTTTCAGGAGCCTTTGGGCTCCAACACTCTGTGGCTATGTTGTGTGGTCTGACCCAGACTCATACCCACAGCCTATACTGGTGCTGTTTTTGCTGGAGGACACAAGCCTTGAAGAACAAACTGTTGGAATAATATTTGGACCCTGGGTAAATGACAGGGTAACCAGAGGTATTGATTTAAGGCAAGAATTTCCAGAAGGATCTCTTTATTGTTTGTTAATTACAAAGGAAGTTAATTTCCACCAAAGAAAGACCCACCTTTTTACATTTTTATTCGACAAAATATTTGTCCAACATCTTTCATGGGTCAGTCAGACACTGTTGGAGGAGCTAGGGGCACAAAGACAGAAATGGAAGAATCACTGCCCTCTAGGGCCTTACGTTCTATGGAAGTATAGGACACCAAAATGGCAGTCCTTGGGGCTGGTCACTCAGCTGAGAAGGTGTACACTATTGTCCTGTATCCCCCAACATGTTTCTTGATTCCTAAAATGCTTCCTCATACCGTTGTTGTTCATGGCTCATTACTTACCTGCCAGTAGCTGGACTGTTGAAATGCCCAAGGGGCTGAGGAGGCAGTCCCTCTTCCTACTGGAGGCATCAGGAGTTCTCCTCTTCTGTGAAATCAAGACTCTTAAGATGCTGACATCTAGAATCTCTTTTAATTCCCCACAACAATCTCACAAGGCAGGTGGGGCTGGTTTGGGTATTTCCCTTTTACAGATGGAGTAACTGAATCCCAGAGAAGGGATACTTCTTCCTGAAGCACAGTCCTCACTCTTACCTTTACCCCATCCCTTGTCCAGCCACACAGCTGGTAGGTGGCAAAGCCTGACTGAATCCCGGTCTTCACTGCTGGCTCCAGTATTGACTCCAACATCACCTCCCCAGTTTTGTGTAGGTCAGCCCTGCCATCTCTAGGGAAACATAGTCACTTACAAGCTATGTGACCTTGGGCAAAATCCTTGACTTCTCTGGCCTTAGATTCCTCATCTGTGAAGTGGGGGGGGGGTCTCTGTGCCTCTGGGTCCCTTCTGGCTCTAGATCTATGAGCTTATGAAGTTCCTTCCTCTTCCCAGTCTTCAGTTTCCTCATCTGTGAAAGGAGGCAGTTGGACTCTGTGGCCTCTGATCCCCTTCCAGCCTTCAACCTGTGATCCTCTGAGCTAGTGATTTGGCATCATCTGTTATGCAGCTGAAAGCCTCCTCACAGGAATTCTGGAAGCGGGTTATGTGTGTTGAAGACAGAACATTCTGAATCTTACCAGGAAGGAATCACTCAGAGATCAATGTCGAGCACCATATTGCCTCCAGATTCAGAAATGTATCTACAAGCTTCATGGGCAGTCACAGGACACCAGCGTCTGGCCAGTGAATGGAAGACTTGAAAGAAAGTAGCGATTGGCAGGGGCAGCTGTGCAATGGGCCCCCGACTTGGATGAAAGCTTCAGGTTCCATTCTTGTAGACACAGCCATGCCACTGAGGCCTGGAAAACAGCAGCCCTCTCCTCAGCTGGTAAGCCACACCCTGTTCACTTGGATGCTTTTCTATCAGCTTCTATAGCACAAGAAGAGTCAGGCCCGTGGAGTTCATGTGTTGGTCTTGGAATGAGACAATCTTTTAGTTGGAAGGAATGTTGGAGGCCATGGACACCTATCTTCACCTGAGGCCTGACTATTCCTCCAGTGACCAAAGGGTTCACTCTGGGCCAGGGTTATGGGTTCAAAGTCTGCCTCAGAGACATAATACCTGTGTGACTTCTGGTTTTCACATCTATAAAATGGGGGTTGGCCTGATGGCCTCTCAGGGGCCTTCCAACTCTCACTCCATGACCCCATAAAGAATGAGCAGAGGGTGTTGCTGAAAAACTTGCTCTGGTCTGTTTTCAGAGCTGAGTGGGTGGGGCTGGCAGCAGCCAGATGGGGTCACTGCCTCCTGCTCCTGAGTTTGAGCCATAGCTTCATTCCCAAGAATCTTCCCCTGGAAGCTCTGAGCTCTCTGGCTTTGAATTATTGTGTTTTCTTTGAGTGTAACTTGAGCTGGGCTCAGCTAGCCTCATTCCTCAGCTCAACAGACGTGTCCAAAGATGGGCTCAGACCTCTGGGACAGATCATGATTCATCCCTTCCACGGGCTGAGAGAGGAGTGAGTGGCCACTTGAAAACGTTCTGAAGATTTCAACCTGGGCACACTGAGGGGATTGAAGGGATCCGAAGCATTGAAAACAAGGCAAGAACTGATGCTTCTCCACTGTGACAGACAAGCATCCTCCCATCACGAGCCTTGAAGGCTTATTCCGGGGGATTTAGTTCTGAAATAATTTAGGTATGCTGAAACCTCCCTCTTTTCCTCCTGGCTTCCGAGTCATTGATGCCTGGCACAGGAGCAGAGAAGTGGAGTCAGAAGGCCCTTCAGAGGCCGTCTGCCTCAACCTCCTCATTTAGGATATGAGGAACTGACTCAGTGAGGCAGCTGCCCCTGGTCACACAAGCAGTCAGTGTCAGATGGGAGGCTTGAATCTGGGACCTCTGACTCCAGAGTCAGAGTTCTGGTCTATCATGCTTGCTACATACAGCTTTCTGTTCTGTTTAGTAGGCATTTAATTAATGCTTAGAGCCTTATCGATAGATTGACTCTTCTCGAACCTCTCATCACCCCCCTGATTTTACTTGCATGTGTCTGGTCACTCCTCCTTTCCCTCACCATCCCGTTTCACCTGACACCCACAGAAGCATCCCCCAAGTTCTGCCCTCGATCTTTCATCTTCTCGGCTTAAGCTGCCATCTGTATGTAGAAGAAGCCTGACTCTAGCTGCTCCCGTCTGTCACCTGAGCCCCAGGCTCATGTCTCCAAAGGCTTCCAGGGTGTGCTTACCTGGCACGTCTCCACTTGCTACGCCTCTGTTGGGCTGCAGTCTTTCATCTCCCGTGGCCTAAATGACATCCCCACTTGGCTCTCGAACCTCTAAGATTTTGTCAGTGTGGGCACTTCCTTACCAGGCACAGGTCACCACTCCTCCCTCCCTTAGGTCTACTATGGTCTTTTGAGTTGCTGCTCCTCCCCTCCCACATTCCACAATCCCTGTCACCAACTTGACCATTCCATGTGATGAATTTCTCCAAATTGGCTAGGCTGACCTATCCTCAAAGCAGCCAACCTTAGCCTTCAAGAATCAGGGATCACTGGTGTTACTCATCTTGGTAAACTTTGGCACACCCAACACTGGGTCTCCAACAGAGGAGGTGTTCAATGCATGACTATGGAACAGGCACCCTGCTGGTGGTGTATCAGCCTGAATCCCCTGAGCACAGACTCTAGCTTCTTTGCCTCGTCCAATGTGCCAAGAGACTTGCTGGTGACTAAATCAGACAGGACCATAAATAGAGAATTCATCACTTAGAAGAAGGATGCAAAGCTCATTATGGATGAGTCAAGTCTCTCATTTCTCAAGTCTGGCAGGCCAGACTCAGACTGTGCATCCCATGCACATCCATGAATGGAAGCACATTGGACGCTGGATAAGATTTGAACAACACTCCCTGTAATGAGTGAGTGAGTGAGAGAGAGAGAGAGAGAGAGAGACAGAGAGAGACAGAGAGAGACAGAGAGAGACAGAGAGAGAGAGAGGCACATCTGGCTTGGGAAGGCCTATTAGACATCCTCAATGTCGGACATTAGAAATCTAGCTGGAAGGAGAAAAAATACTTTCAGTGTAAAAAAAAAAGCATCAAACTGTTCTCTGAGAAGGATTTTGATTGTTCTCTAGTTATGTTCTAGTTTTTTAGTTTCTGTGTATTCTCCACTTGTGTACACCTGAGCATCTTGAGATTTTGACATCTACATATTCTTTCAGGTTGGCCAGGCTTTGGGAGTACGATGGGGGCACAATGTACTTCTTGGGCTGGTCTTTTCATCTATGTAAAGTGACAATGGCAGCACCCTCCCAACTCATCGTTGTGGTGATTAAATGAGATTTAATATCTATAAAGCATTTTGCAAACTTTAAAATTCTTCATACATGTGAATTATTATTGCCACTACGATTAACTCTTACTGAATAAAAGCTCAGGGATCCCCCTTTGGGGAGCAAAGAGGCCCAGTCTTGTTGGTGTTTCAAACCCATAGACGTGGCTCCTGGGTCTGGTCCTTGTCTTGTTGTAGGACATACCAATTGTAGCTGGACCAGTCTTCCTCGTGCTACATAAAATGTTGACTTGGGCAATCAGGGGTTTTGCTGCCCTTCTCAGCTTGGTGTCATGCCATTTCGATGATTCCTCCATCTTCCTCCAAATCATTGGGAATAATGCCAAAATGGACAGTTTCTCCCATGTGACTCTAGGGAATTCCCCTGAAGACTGCCATTGCTGGCTCATAAGTTAGCAGTTTCTCATGTGGGGTGTTCAAGCAGGTTCAAATCCACCCCAGTCAGCTGCTGAGGCAGAAATGTGTTGGTAAATCTACAAGTCTAGAGATGATGGAAGGTGGCCTGGAGACCATCTCATCCATTCACCTAATTCTATAAATGATGAACATGAGCCCCGGGGAGCTGAAGGGCTTAGCCCAAGGTCATGCAGGGCACACACGGCAGAACAGGGACTCAAACCCAGGTCCTTCGACTCCTACTCCAGCTTTCTTAACACTTCCCTGGCTGTGATTGGCCAATCTGGCACCACTACTGAAAAGGGCAATGGCTGTAGTTTGGCAGGATTTATCCTCGGTGAATACTGGCGGATCCCTGGTCATCGCAGGACTCTCTTTGTTGGTAGTTGGTAAAGAACTTTGCGGGGCATGGGCATTGCTCAATCACATGAGCATCTGACCACTGGTCTGCCTTGTCTCTCATCACCTGTGGTTTCTCAGAACTAATCAGCAGTGATCAAGAGATCAGACCCACAAGGCATTTCAGCTTTTCTCACACCTGGTCTCTCTGCCCTGGCACATCTTGGCATCTACTTGCCTCTTCGGCCAACAACTATCTATGTCCATTTTTTTCTCTTTGTGTTTCTTGAGGTGAAGCTCAATCTCATTGATGGAGAAGATGGATGGAAAAATGATGAGCTCTCAGTGGAGCAAAAAGGAGGCTGTGCTTGGATTAGGAGAGGCCTGCCCCCAATTCCTGGCCCTGACACTTGTGAACTCTGTCCCTTATGGGCCACACAAATGCCAGCTCTTGCTGTTCTTTGGGTATGGTGGCCAGAAGTAATGTGTGAGCATCCTATCTTCTGCTCCAAGCAGGGGCCCAGCCCACCTTTAGTCTCCTCTCTCTTATGTAAAGGAGGCTTCCCTCCCCAGTCCCCAGATCTGAGTTTTCCTAGCATTCTTCTGAAGGTCGTATGCCACTATCTCTGAGCTTCCAACAATCTCCTGCCCTGAAGTGCAAAGTCCACATTTCACTGTGTCCAATCTTCCCCTCCTTGGCCATCATGGAGGAGCTGGAGGGTGGCTCTGTTATCTCCTCCAAGCTTCCTATCCTCTTCATACCTTAGTTAGCTATTTCAGAACTGGGGCCTGACCAGCAGATCTCCCAGCTGCTTCCCTACCTTCTGCTAAATTGTTGTAAAATGTCAAGATTAGGACTTAGTTACACAATAATTCCTTTGGAAAAAAAATCTGGAGATTTTGGTGAACAGCTAGTTCACTGCGAGTCAGTAGTAGGACAGGGCAGAAAAAAGAGCTGATAAAAATCTTGGGTCACAGTAACAGATGCAGCAATCCCAGGAATGAGGTGATGGTTCCCATTCTCTGTCCTTGTTAGGTTGTATCTGTGGTCTTGTATTCAGTTCTGGGCATCACATTATAGGACAGACATTAATGAACTGATGAATATCCAGAGGAGGACAGCCAGGAAGCTGGGAGGACTGGAGGCCAAGCTCTAGAAGAATTGATGGAGGAACTAGTGGGATTGAACTTAGAGGAGATAAAACTGAGGGTGAGTTGGGATGGAGAACAGACAAGGCATGGTGGCTGTCTCCAGACATTTGAAGGGCTGTTGGGTGGAAGGATGAGGTTTGTTCTGCCTGGCCCCAGAGGGCAAAACCAGGAGCAGTAGATCCCCAGAAGTGCAGAATGCAGAGTGCGCTCTAAGGGGGTCTGCTCATAAGTAGAATTCCACCTATCCATGAGCAAGAATGCCCCTTATGCCTTACCTGACAATGGTTACTAGAGTCAATTTGAGGGCTTCTAGTGATGGCAAATCCACTACTTCCCAAGGCTGACCATTTGAGTTTTAGGTAGCTCTCATTGCAACAAACGCTTTCCTGACCTGGAGCCTAAATGGTCTCTTGGCTCCTTCTCCCGATTACCAGGACTGATGTCTCACACCTGTGCCCTATGGCAGTCACCATCTCAATCTCAACTGAGCCCTCCCTGCAATAAGGCAGTTCTGTTTTCCTTCCCTTGTTCCCCATTTCAATCCCCACAGAAACTATCCCCAGGCTTCTCTTCCCTTCTTGTCTCCCATACCTTCTCCCTTCCCCCTTAGCTGATGACTTTGCCTTTTTCATTCCTGAGAAAATAGAGACCATTGAATGTTAAATCTGCCTTCTCCCATGAATTCATCATTCTAACCCCTTGATATCATTTCCATTCCTTCCTCCTTCTCCCCAGTATCTGACAAGGAGGTGGTGACCTTTCCTTTTTGCCAAGGTCAAGATTTCTTCATGCACTCTCAATCCCATTTTCCATCCTTTTCCATCTGGCCAGCAGACTGTGCCCACAATCATCGCCCCTCCCTTCCTCCCATCTTTCCTCCCTCTCTCCATTTCTCCTTCCTCCTCCTCCTCCTCCTCCTCCTCCTCCCTGTCTCTCTCATATCTTAAAATCTCCCTATCAAATGGTTCCTTTTCTACTATTTTCAGACATTCCCCCAAATCTCCCATCCTATAAACAAGAAAAACCTACCAAAAATTCTGACTGGATTTTTTCCTCCTTTCCTCAGCCAAATTCAGAATTGTCTGTATGCATGGCCTCCACTTTCTTTCCTCTGTCTTACTCCTCAGCCTTTTGCAATCTGACTTCCAGTTGCATCATTCAACAGAAGTGACTTTCTTCAGTTATTAGTGGCCTAATTGCATTTCAATCCTCATTCTTCTCAGGCCCTGTGCAGCATTTGGCCCTGCTGATTACAGCTCCCTGATACTTTCTCTACTCCAGGTTTCCATAACAGTGTTCTCTCCAGATTCTCTTATCTTCATAGTCTCCTTTTCTGGTTCTTCATCTATGTCATGCTCCCTAACTGTGGCTTAGGGACGGATCCCCAAGGCCTCTTCTCTTCTTTTTCTACACACTCTCAATGCCTCATCTGTTCCCATGGCTTTAACTATCATTTCCATACCAGCTGAATCACACCTAGGCAGTATACACTTGTCCCATAGTCATCAAACAAATCTGGTTTTTGGGTTTCCCTGCTATCAGCCCCTAAGCCCTCATGTCATTAATATACACACTTGATGCCACTAATCAGTACATTTTGTTCATTTTTGCCCTCAGTAAATGTCTTTTCTCTGCGTGCTTCTTTCTTAGCATTTATTTCCCAATTACTCCTGTTTATGCCCCCTTTTGATTAATAAAATCGTCCAAATTGAAAGGGAGCTACTCTATATAGGGTTCTGACTCTCAACTCTTCATGGGCTCGTCAGTGTCTCTTGGAGGAGTCTCCTTGCTCTTGAGTGCACCTGCACATGCAGACCCTCCCCACCCTTCGCCTCCCCCTAAAGATACTCCTTTTTGTAGTTCCAGTTTTCTCACACTGGCAGTAACTGCCAGAACATAGAGCTCACTTATGTGGGCAGTACAGAGTGATGAGGGGCATTGGCAGAAGGTGGAGGAGGCCCTGGGGACATGGAGACTGTCATCAATGCAGAGCTAGCTGCCTCTCCACATGTCTTCTCAAGAACTGCTTATCACCAAGTCCGGCTTTCCAGGCTGACCTTAAAGGTTGCCTGGTTATCCTTGCACTCAGCTGCTGATTTCTTCTCTTTTAGGAAAATGTTATGTAATAAATTGTTATTATTTTTGCTAAGTCATTTTTCAGTCATATCCAACTCTTCGTGGTCCCATTTGGGGTTTTCTTGGCAAGGATACTGGAGTGGTTTGCCATTTCTGGCTCCAATTCATTTTACAGATGAGAACTGAGGCAAACAGGGTGAAGTGACTTGGCTATGGTCGAATAGCTAATGTCTGAAGCCAGATCTGAACTCAGGTCTTCCTGACTCCAGGCCTGGTGCTCTATCCACTGCCGTATCTAGCTAACCCTAAATGCCCACTGGACATGTTTGAGCCTCATAACAGCACCATTGCAAGAGAATTATACCCCCAATTTCTGCAGAAGGAGACTGAGGAGGTAGAGGTTCAATGACCCTCTAGTCTAGGGCATGTGCATCCTGAATTGTGATGCATGCTAAATCCTCATGTATCGCCCACATCACCATATCCTGAGGTCTGTAACAGCGCTCTGTGGAAATATGACTTTTTGCCATCTCTACACATGAACAGACATTTGAGAATCAGCAACAGGGACAGCGTGAGCAGGGCAAGTCTTCATTCTGGATAGAGGCTATTGGCTCTGAGTGATCATCAATATTTTATTCTTTTGAAAGGAGGTCTGTGGTGGAGAGCCCCAGGGATTTGTCCTTGGCTTTGGGCAATGCAGCATTTTCTTTGCTGACTTAGATGAAGGTATGAATGATATGACTGTCAAATTTGAAGGTCAATGAGTCAATAAACAAATGTTCACTAAGGACCTACGGTGTGACAGGCACTGTGCTAAGGCTCTGGAAATGGAGACAGAAGCAAAGCAATCTCTGGCCTCCAGGAGCTTGCATTCTCTTGGAGGGAGACAATACCTGCATATACAGAATATTGGTAAGATAAGTAGGAGGCAGTTGGGGGCAGGCCCTGGGAGCTGAGGGTAGGGGATCCAGGCATGCTGTGGAAAGAAGGAATCAAAGGATTCCAAGAGGCAGAGGTGAGGAAGAAGTGCCTCCCAGGCCTCAGGGACAAATAGTTCAGAGGCACAGAGACGGAGGTGGAGGGTCTAGATGGAGGGTCATGCATGAAAAAAACAGAGGCCATTGTGACTGGTTCATAGAGTTCAGGAACAGGGTAATTTGTGAGAAAGCTGGGAGGGCAGGGGTGGGAGGGACGTGTGAGGGGCTCTGAATGGGAAGCAGAATCCTAGAGATGAGAGGAAGCTTATTGAGTGGGGGGGGGGTGACATGGTCAGATCTGGAATTAAGGAAATTCATTTTGGCTGCTGAATGGAGGATGGATTGGGCTGGAGAGAGAGAGACACCAAATAGGAGGCTCTTACAGTGGCTCAGGGGAGAGGTGAGGAGGGCTTGCAGTAGGCTGGAGACAATTGCCCTGGGAGAGAACACTATAGGACACGATGCAAAGAAGACAAAGTGGGGGCTGATAGCTACTCTGCTGGATTCTGGAGCCAGGACCCAAACCGAGGGCCTGAAGCTAATGAGAGAAATTCAGTAGAGATCAATGTAAAGCCAACTGATTCATCACTCAATAAGCACTCATTATTAAGCTTTAAATCTGAATTAAAAAAATAGCTACAAATACATCATGTTGGGGGTGGGCGAGGCAGCAGCACTTGGGGGGTGGTGGGTTGTGTGAATGGAGGCCCACAGCTGTAATGCCATCTTGGCCTGGGAACCGACGAGAGGGCGGCCAATGGTTCCCTGGGCTCTGACTTGCCCTCATCATCCCTGGAGTTTTGGGTTTTATTTTGAGCACCAGTTTAGAAAGGACATCACTGAGAAGGAAAGCAGCCAGAGGAGAGCAGCCAAGATGGTGAGAGGAACGGACAGCATGCCAGAGTTACAGCCAATCAACATTTATTAAACACCTACTGTATTCCTTCTGGAGGAAAAAGAGACAGCCCCTCCCCTCAAGGAGCTTACCATCTAATGGGGAGTACCCCATGCGAAAGGAAGCTGAAAATCTGAGAAGAGAGGGAGTGGGTGGGGTGGGAAGGAAGGTACTTGGCTCCCAAGGCAGGAGTTTTTCTTTTGTCTATGAGGACAGATTGAAGGAGCTGAGGAGAGTTAGCCTGGAGAAGACTCAGGAAGGCTAGCACAGGTGAGTTCAGGGCTTCCAGGGCTGTCACCTGGGGGAGGTACTAGGCCTGTTCTGATTGGCCATAGGGAGCAGGGCTAGGGACAAGGGATGTTTAGGTTGCTAAAATGGCCTGGGCTGCCTTGGGAGGTGGTGACCTCCCCATCCCTTAGGGTGTTCAAGGACAGGCTGGCTGACCACTTGCTGGGGATGTTGGAGGCTACTCTTGTTCAGTCAAAGGTTGGACTAGGGGCTACTAAGGCCCCTTCCAACTCTGATCCTGATTTGTCCTTCCCCTTGAGGGAGGGGAGCTCCAGTGTCAAGGTGTGGACGTTTTCCAGACGGAAGTTGGGACCAGCAAGAGAATCTGGTCTCTCTAGGAGGCCACGCCCAGGCTGCTTGGATTACCTCTGCTGAAGCTCCTATGAGCTGCTAGTTGGTGCTATCCATTGAGTGATGCCATACACAATTGGCACTGAAGGGAAGTGAAAGAGGCAGCCCACTCACCCTTGGGGCTCTGACCACCTTGCCAGAGAGGTGAAATGTCCACGGACATGTCCAGCATAGTGGCCTCAGTGTCCCTATCCATGAAATGGGCCCGCTGGACCAGCGCCATCTATCATCCAGTGACAATGGAATGAGCCTGGCTTCCATGAGTTCAGAGGCCGCTAGAGCAGAGGAAGGCTGAGCAGGAAAGGTGTTTTAGAGGAGGGGCCTCTGGGATGGGCTTCGAGGGAGGGGAGCGCCCAGGGCAGCCTGGAAGGAGGGGTGATGGGCAGATTGTGCAGGATGCCATCCCCCCATGTTCTTTCCTCAGCCTCTTTCCAGCTGTTTGGCACCCCCAGAAGAGATGGTGGGTGCCATGTGTGGGCTGGTGAGCATCTGCTCCCGTAGGCATTGGGCAGTCAACCATCAGGACTGGCCCAACCCTCCCAGTAACATCCACATTTCCTTTCTCCAGTGGCCTCTCTCCCACTCCCTCCCACATCCCGACCGAGCAGCGGGTTCTGCTGGGCTTCCAAATGCTGTGACTCATATCATCTCCAAGGCTTTTCACACACATCTGGGGAACATCTGGTGAGGCCCTCAGATCAAAAGCAAGCTTGACAGGAAAGCCTTCTGCAACCTAACTGAGATGCAGACAGAGGCAGATGAAGCAATACTTTTGAAAACCAGCTTCAGGGAAAAAAAAACAGCAAAACTTTTTCTAGACTGAGTCTCCCAGCAGCAAGGCCTCTCTTCAATGAGGGCAGGCCCGTGCCAGCTTGGTGGCTGCCTTGGCACCCAGGAAGGTGGAAGAGTTCCTGTACAGGGCACAAGCTGAGGTCGAGTTTGCTGAAGCAGGTCTCCCACAGAGCGTTGATGATCCAGCACGCTACCCAGGTCCTGTCAGAAAAGAGAGGGACTTGGGGGCAGAATGGGGCATGCATTTTAAAGAGGACCAATGTGGAAATTAGTTTTGCTTGACTGTCTATTTGTCACAAGTGTGGGGTGGAGGATATTGGAGGGAGAGAAATAATAAAATCAATGCTTTTTATTAAGAAAACACAACTATAATTAAAGACCACCTGTCTGCTGAAGATGCTACAGAGGGCCTCTGCCCCATGCAGGAGGTTAGACTAGGCATTCTCAGAGATTCTGTGGTTCTCATGGCCATTTCCACTGCCGCCTTGAGAGCATGGTTGGCCAGAGAGCCATTAGGAGTGACCACTGATGTGTAACATCAGTCCTGCCCTAGTTGAGTTGAGTGGCTCAGCAGAAGGAGGGCTGGATTGGAAGCCAGAGATGCTGGGTTCAGATTCGGAGTCTTAAGCACTAAGTAAACTCTCCTGGGGTCAGAGGTTCATTGATCAGAGGATCAGAGACATCAACCTGGAAGGGACCTTGGGGACAGTTCTTATGCTGACTTCTAATTGAACAGAGGAGGAAGCTATGGCCCTGAGAAAGGCCATGGGTTATTCAAGGTTCTCCAGCTCTTCCTCTCCGTGGTGCCATGCTGGATGTCATTCTAATGGACCAAACAAGGATTAACATTGGAGAACAAGAAGTGATGTGAGACATATGAGCATCAAACTTCCTCTGCTTGACCCCCACCTGTAGTTTGCCTGTGGTTGGCAGGAGGACCTGGGCTACCCTCCTGGCTGGACCTGGTGAGATCTCGAGGAAGAGGCCTCCGCCCTTCTTGTGGCTGGGCTCTCCCAAGGGTGTCTGTCTCTCCATGGGCTCATTAACCATCTCCCAGATGGCATTTGAACCTTTCTGATGATCTTGGGGAGAGCTTTGTAAAGTTTCATTGTGGGAAACACAGGGAACTCCCCAGGCCCTGGCCACACCCTGACCAGCCTGGGCTCATCGCTTCAGTGAGTGGTGGAGATAGGCACCCAAGGACGAAGAGGCCAATGTAGGCAAGGGGAGACGAGGATGCCCACCTGGCTTGTGGCATTAGGCTGTGAGTCAGCCATGGTGACATGGCATTGAGGTGAATATGACCTCTTCCCCACACACGCGGTTACATGTGCAGACACACACAGAGTGGCCATGCAGTGCTGACCCTGCTTACGCACGACGCACAATTGTCCGATGGTGTTGGGGGACTTGCGGTATGGCCTTGTAGGCCGTACCAGCCTTGGGGCAGGAGCTGCTGTGTTTTGGCCTCTTTGTCCTGGGCCCCAAGAACGCAAGCCTGGCACTTGGGGGGCTTTTAATTCGTCTTTGCTGAGTTGCACTGAACTGGATTCATCAGGCATTATTGAGGAGAAGGGAGCTCTAATCAAGCCAAGCGTTTATTAAGTGCCCACAACATTCCTGGCCCAGAGGATACAAGGAAGGGCAAAACCAGCCCCTGCGCTCCTGGAGACACGATGTCTATGGATACACAGGATGAATGGGAGGTGCCCAGGCAGGGACAGCACCAGCAGCCAGGGCTTGGGAAAGGCTCCTTGCAGAAGGTGGGTCAGGGAAGCCAGGAGGGAAAGGTGAGGACAGAGCGGCAACAGGACTGCTGGGAAAATGCAGAGAGCCCGCACAATTCACGACTGGGGGCGCCATTGTGCACAGAGCGCTGGCCTTAGAGTCCAGAGACATTCACACTGGTTGGTGCTGTGCATAGAGCACTGAGCCTAGAGTCAGGAAGACCCGAGTTCAAATCCTGCCCCAGGCACTTACTAGCTGTGTGACCCTGGGTGAGTTACTGAACCTTCTCCTGCCACAGTTTCGTCATCTGTAAAATGGTAATCATACTAGCAAATGCCTCACAGGTTGTTGTGAGGATAAAGAGACAATGTAAAGTGCTCGGCGCATAGTAGGTGCTTAGTCACGCTTCTTCCCTTCCCTCGATGGTTCCCCTTTGTCTAAATAACTTCAGTAGTGAGTCTGTGTGGGAAGAGCCGGAGGGGAGCCTGACCCGCAAGGACCTGCTCTTCAGCCTGGCTAAGAGACCCATGTCATCTTCCCGTGCATGGAGGCTCCCTGAGCTGCCTCTTGATTTCTGGCTTGTCAAAAGCAGAAGAGGCCTGGGCCACAGCAAGCGAGGGGGCTTCTGTGTGGACAGGACGGCTGGGAGAACATAGCCTGGCACTCAGGGCCACCGACACATCCATAGAGTGTGTGGGGGGAGGTCATAGGCTGACAAGCCCACCCTCCCCTTATTTTACACATGAGGAAACCGAGGAAAGTGACTTGACCAAGGTCACACAGGGAATAAGTGGAAAAGATGGCCTTTGAACCTAAAAGGAGGGCTCTTTCTTGCATCATGCACTGAAGTGAGACGCAGTGTGCCCAGGAAGGCTGGACACCATCTGGGTCAGACATTGGGGTCTACTTCAGGGAAGCGGCTCCTGGATCTTCTGTTGTTCACTGCAGATGGCTCCGAACTGGGCTTTCTACCAGACCATGGAAGAGACAAGGCCCCTTTAAGGCTGATGGCATGGAGATTGCCAAATCAAGTTTTCTATCAAAATAGAAATCTCTGAACTTTCTCTTGGTCATAAAACAGAAAAAGAAAAGCCCCCCACCCCTTTCAGGAGAGACATTCTCATTATGGCTAATTCTCTGTAGGCCAAGGGCCAGATCTCTAGGTGCTGGGTACCAGGACCCACCTAGTCCTGGGCAGCACAAAGAACCAAGGTCCAGTGGAAGGCCAGTGATTTCCAGATGGTCTCTCTCTCTCTCTCTCTCTCTCTCTCTCTCTCATTCCTCCCCTCCCCTTTTACCCTTCCTTCCTTCCTTTCTTTCTTTCTTTCTTTCTTTCTTTCTTTCTTTCTTTCTTTCTTTTTCTTCCTTCCTTTCTTCCTTCCTTCCTTCCTTCCTTCCTTCCTTCCTTCCTTCCTTCCTTTCTTTCTTTCTTTCTTTCTTTCTTTCTTTCTTTCTCTCTCTTTCTTTCTTTTTTCCTCTTGCAAACCATTACCAAATACTCAAGAGAGTCCTGCAGCTGTGCTCATCAGTGCCGAGCTGAACCTTGGATGCTGTTGGGTAACCAACATGTGGCCTGTCTCTCAGATCCCGCCCTAGGTTAAGGCCATCAACTTCTCCCTCCTTGAGCTCCAAGGGAGAGTGAGGGCAGCCTGATGTCGTATGGAACTTGAAATTCTCTTGTGTTTGTCTTTGTCGGAGCTCTGGTGGCTGGCTGACTTGAGCAAGCTGGGCCTGTTCGTCGATTCAAGTTAATTAAACAATTATTTGTTAGTGTCTGCTCCGTGCGAGCCAGGTACTGTACTTGACCCTGGGACTGCAAAGACAAGGATGAAATACCTCTGCCTGCAAGGAGCTGAGGGATTCAAGGAGTCCACAGATAATTATTAGATGAATGTTAGATTAGGGAACATGGACCGCCCAGGGCGTCACAACAGGCTTCTGTAGGGGCTGACACCGGAGCTAAGGCTTTGAAGATGCTGAAGGAGGTGGGGCTGCCACATAATTCAGGCTCAGGTTTAACACAGGAGAGAAGAAGAGATTTTATTTTCCTTTTACATACCAACTGGCCATGAAATAAACTGTAGGCTCGTTGAGGGTAGGGGCTGGCTCACCTTTGTTGATGTCTCCTCAACACTCAGCCCAGTGCTTCATGCATTCTTTTTGACTGACTGGTTGGTAGAGGATTGGGAGTGTCTCCCTTCCATCTTCATACCCTTGGCTCTGCTGCTTGTCACCTGTGTGACCTTGGGCATGCTTCTTCACCTCTCTGGGGTAGAAAGAGGGGGTGGACTAGGCAGCTCCCAAGGGCTCTTCCTGATCCCCACAGTGTGCCTGGCATCGGTGAGGTGTTGGCCAACTGTGAGTTGATGGACTGATTGAGTGACATCCCTATCAAACTTCTGATATTCAGAAACAGTGCTTGGAATTGGAGGGTATAGACTCACTGAACGGGAAGCGACCTTTGAGCTGAACTGTGCAGCTCCCTCATCTAATGGATGGGGAAACTGAGGCTCAGAGAGGGGCATGTGGCTAGTTACTGTTCAGCTTCTCAGTCTTTGTATCCTCACAAAGTAAGGAGGAGCCATTGAAATGCCTCAGAGCTGATAACATGCGGTCCATTGCAGGCCGCCCCCAGCTGCCATTTGGAATGCTTACCCTAGCCCAGTGTCCAGCATCTATGCTCTCTCCTGATCAGCTTCCAATAAGAATAATCTGAACTTTTAATTTACTGGCAATCTCAAAGTTCCTCAGAGACTTTTCAATCCAAGAGAACATAGAAACAAACAATCTCCAGGACTGGCTTCATCCAGGGGTCCAGCTGTCTGTGGTTCAGAGGCTGCACAGTCCAAGGCTGCCCATCTAATCCTTCCCAGAATTTTGTCCTCATTCTGAGGAATCTGGGTCTTCATGTCCACATTCTTTATTTTTGCTTCCCTCTCCCTCCTCCTGCCTCAGGCTGTTCCTTTCACTCCCTGTCCCCCAAACCCAAATTCCCATCTGATTTTTGATTCGTGTTTCCCTTCCTTCCTTCCACCTTCCTTCCTTCTTCCTTCCTTTCTTCCTTCCTTTCTTCCTTCCTTCTTTCCTTCCTTCCTTCCTTCCCTCCTCCCTCCCTCCCCCCCTCTTTCTTTCTTTCCCATTAGCTTCCAACCACCAGCTTTGCAGAGGTGCTCCTGGACCAAGATGAGAACAGCTAACTTTGTTGAGTTCCAAACCTTTATCAAAGGCTTTAACACAACTTTCTCCCAGTTGCTATCAACTGCCAATAAAAATTAAAAGCTAATCTTCCTTCTCTGAATTCAATGGAGACAGGCTTGGGGCTAATAAGTGCCCTAAAGAATGAAAGGGAAAAGTTAAGTCAAGCCGACTTCTTTGATCCTTTGATCTGGAATCCTGTAATATGTGTTGATGCTTCAGCAGTGCAGCAAGGCTGTTGTATCATGTGCAGCCCTTCTCTAAGCCCTCTGGGAAGGCTGATCCCCAGATCAAAGGCTGATCCCCCCAGGATGCCCTTCCTCCAGATGTACAGCATACCACAGATCCTAAGGACTTGTGACCCCTCAGGCATCCCTCATCCTCAGTCCTTAACTAGCCTGCCTCCTATTCTGTTCACACAGAACTTTGGTAGCATCTTTCACTCTGTTCCTGGTACACAGGTTTTCACTGGTAAAATACTATATCTTGTTATACTTGCCATGGGCACCATTGCTTCTTTGTCTCATCTGAAGTCTAAATCCTGAGGAATGTGGCATTCTATAGCTTTCAGCCACATCCAGAGGAATTTTGGTGTCAAAAAGCTGAGCTTTTTTTCAGGAATAAACTTGGAGTCATTGAAAGTATTGCGGGATTGCTCAATGCAAATCTAGCCCAGGTCCCTCCTCCCATTGGATTCTGGATCTAGTTCATTGTCCATTGCAGTCTCTAAGACATATGTATTTAAGGACCAACTACGTATCCTCATGTGGACAAGAGGCATTTTTCCTCCACTTGGTTTTTCCTGTGTGGATGGTCAAGTTGACAAATTTCATTGAGAAAGTGCTGCAGCATCCCAGGTCCCTTGTTCAGTCAATGCTTCCTCCAGGCATCAGCATCTAGAGAGCCTCACCCCAGAGTCTATGGTCTTCCATATGTGTTCTGTGCTGTGATGGCCAAATCAAGTGGCCTTTCTCAGTCCTCTTCACCTTGATCTCTTCATAGCTCTCAACACTTTTGAACTTTCTCTTTCTCTGCCCCTTTCCTCTCTTCTCCCTCAATCAGGGACACTGCTCTCCTCTACTTCTGCTCCTCCCTTTATGACCACTCCCTCTTCAACTCCTTCACTCCCATGTGTGGGCCTCCTCCAAGGCTCTGTCCTGAACCCTTACTTCTTCTCTCTCAACATCATCTCCCTGGAAGATGACCACTAGAGCCAAATGTCTGGCCCTAGTCTTCTTCTTGGGCTCTTCCTTTCTTCCTTCCTTCCTCCCTCCCCTCCCCCCCATTCTTTTTCTTCCTCATTTTCATGAATGGTTGAATAAGCGAAGAGAAGGGACAGAATCCAAGTGATGTTGTAGACATAGAATCAATGAGACAGCATTTTACTAAAGAAGAAAGGAGGTGAATGAGAATGAAGAGCCAGAGGTGAGTGACCGGAAGGAGGGTGGTCCCTCAATAGTATTAGGGAGGTTTGGGAGAGGGGTGGTGTTAGGGGGACAAAGACAATGAGTTCAATTACAGACATGATGAGTTTGAGGTGCTGGTGGGATGTCTAGGTGGAGATTTCCAGTGGGCAATTGAGGCTGGAGGGTTAGAGCCAGGCAGCAGATCAGTGTTGGACATTTGGCTCTGGGAGTCATCTGCCAGGGAGATGGTGTTGAGAGAGCAGAGGTGGGGGTTCAGGACAAAGCCTTGGAGGACACCTTCACATAGGGGTGAAAGAGTTAAAGAGACAGTGGTCACACAGGGAGGAGCAGAAGCAGCAGTGAGAAGTGTCCCCCGATTGAGAAGACTGAAATCAATGAGAATACAGATCCATTTGGCAGATAAAGAAACTGAGACTCAGAGCTAAAGAGACTTGTCCATGGTCACACAAGTAGTGTATGTCGGAGGCTAGATTTGATCCCAGGATGGGCAAAAGGAGGGGTTAGAGGAGGAGGAGGAGTATCTGATTATATAGATTCATGTAAAAGCATCTGAGAGCCAGAGGTAGAAAGTATGATGGGGAATATTTGGGTGAATGCTTGAAGAAAGAAGAAAAGGAGAGAAATGCTACACAATATTTGATGCACTCTAAATTAAGTACGATATACCTTGATATTTGGTGTTTTCAGTGTGAAAGTGAGAACAATAAACTATCCATCTGTCTATCTATCCACAATCATCTATCTCTCATTTATTTGTCTTGGAAAATGAAAGAAGCCAAAGGTTTCTAGGTTTTCCAGAATGTTCATATGTGTAGATCATGAAAATTTTTCTCTAGGAGTGAGTCAGAAAGAACCGGACATGGAAAAATATGTACACACGCATACACACACACACACACACACACACACACACACACACCCATAAATACACACACACCCCCATACACACACATACCCCCTATCCCCCCAAATGATTTGGCTGACTCTTCAAAGCCAGGGAACAGCTGGCCATCAATGTGGGATCCATGTCAGTCACCAAATTAGAAGAAAGGACAAGGATGGAAAGAAGATGTGGCATGCATTGTTCAAGTTGGCTCCATGCTGCTGACTCTGCAAATGAACAAATGCAAATGTATCCATTCTGATCATTACCAGTTCCCAGGGAAGTTTAGTTAGTGTAAAGTAGTTGCCAAAACAAGGAAGCCCAAAGTGCCCAGCAAATTCTCAGACAGCAAGCACTTGGTCTCCTTGCCAAGCAGAGTCATGGCAGCCAAGGGCAACACCAGTGTAGAACACAAGCTCACTTGCACAACACTCCAGAAGAGGAGGATGGAGAAAAAACAATGGAGAGGAAAACAAGTCTATGGGAAGCTCGGCATGAATCCCCAAGAAAGTCACAACATCCTCCAAATATTCACAGACCAAACCGGGAAGAGGACGACCTAGAGACACAAAAAGGAACAAAGGAATTAGTTTCTTGAGTCATCTATTTTCATCACTGATGGGACCCCCATGTCTGGACCCTCATACCTTAGTCCTGTGAGAAGGCGGCAAGGGCAGATGGGAAGATAAAGGTAGGAAGAATAGCTGATGTAACCAGAGGCAGACAGGAGAAATCCATGTTGTTATTGGTTTTAAAAAAATCATCATTTATTTTTAACATTCTTTCCTTTTTAAATTTCAAGTTCCAAAATTCTCTCCCTCCCTACCATCCCTCTCCCACCCACTGAGAAGGCAAGCAATATGATATCGATTATACATGTGAAATCATGCAAAACATATTTCCGTATCAGCCATATTGCAAAAAAGTGAGAAAATTCTACTTCCATTTGCACTCAGAGTTCATCAGTTTTCCCTCTGGAGATAGCATTTTTTTCATCGTGAGTCCTTTGGAATTGTCTTAGATGACTGAACCAATCAGAGTAGCCAAGCCTTTCCCAATTGATCACCATTACAACATGGCCGTTACTGTGCACAATGATCTCCTGGTTTTTCTCACTTGGTCTTGCCATGTTCTTCTGAAACCAACCCCGCCCTTGTCATTTCTTATACCATAGTAGTACTCTATCACAATCACATGCTACAACTTGTTCAGCCATTCCCCAATGGATAAGCATTCCCTCAATTTCTGATGCTTTGAACACCACAAAAAGAGCTGCCATGAGTATTTTTGAACATATAGTTCCTTTTCCTTCTTCTTTGATTTCTTTGGGATACAGACAGGATACTGGAACAGTGGTATTGCTGGATCAAAGGGTATGCACAGTTTTATAGCCCTTTGGGGATAGTTCCAAATTGTTCTTCAGAATGGATGGATCAGTTCACCACTCCACCAACAATGCATTAGTGTACATATTTTCCCTCGTTCACTCATTTCTGATAGGTGTAAGGTGTTACCTCAGAGTTGTTTTCATGTGCAATTCTCTAATCAATAGTGATTTAGAACATTTTTATGTAGCTATAGATAGCTTTGGTTTCTTCTCTTGAAAACTGCATCCCATTCACATTCAGATACACTGTTTCTTTCCCTCCATCTCCTTTTCTTCTGTTTATTCTTTTCTCTCTAGTTTTATTCTGTTTCTCCCCGAAAGTCTATTTTGCTTCTAACTACTGCCTCCCTTCATCTCCCCTGCCCCTTTTCTTATCTCCTTCCCCTCATATTTCTCTATTGGGTAAGATAGACTTCTATACACAACTGAGTGTACATAAATATTCTTCCCTCTTTATAACAATTCTAATGATAGTGAGATTAAAGCATTGCTTGCTTGTGTACCTCTTTTATTTATGTGAGAAAATTTTCCTCTTTGTACCTGTCTTTTCCCCCTTCTCCTCTTTCTTACCTTTTCTCACCCCTTCATTGGAGATAATTCCAACATAACATACTCACACCTGTGACCTCTGTCTATGTCAACTCCTTCTAACTGCCCTAATAATGATAAAGTTCTTAGAGATTACATGAATAATTTTTCCCATACAGGAATGTAAACAGTTTAACCTTAGTGAATCCTTTATGATTTTTCTTTCATGTCTTTACGTCTCTTGAATATTGTGTTTGTTCTATTTAGCTCTGGTCTTTTCATCATGAATGCTTGAAAGTCCTCTATTTAATTAAACATCCATTTTTTCTCCTGAAGGATTATACTCAGTTTCGCTGTAATCGTAGCTCCTTTGCCTCCCGGAATATCACATTCCAAGCCCTCCAGTACTTTAACATGGAAACTGCTAAAGCTTGGGTGATCCTGACTGAGGGTCCATAATATTTAAATTGTTGCTTTCTGGATGCTTGTAATATTTTCTTCTTGACCTGTGAGTTCTGGAATTTGGTTATAATATTCCCAAGAATTTTCATTTGGGGATCTCTTTCAGGAGGTGATCAGTGGATTCTTTCAATTTCTATTTCACCCTCTGGATCTAAGATATCAGGGCATTTTTCCTTTATAATTTCTTAAAATATGATGTTTAGGTTCTTTTTTTAAAAAAAATAATGGCTTTGTGGCAGTCCAATAATTCTTAAATTATCTTTCCTCAATCTATTTTCCAGGTCAATTGTTTTTCCTGATAAGATATTTCACATTTTCCCCTTTTTTATTCTCTTGATTTTGTTTTATTATTTCTTGGTGTCTCATGAGGTCATTAGCTACCAGTTGCCCAATTCCATTTTTAAGGAATTATATTTTTCAGTGAGCTTTTGTACCTCTTTCTTCATTTAATTTATTCTGCTTTTTAGGGAGTCCTTTATTCTGTGAAATATTTTGCATGCCTCTTTTACTATTTGGCCAATTCTGGGTTCTTTTTGGAGGTGGAAAGGCAGGGCAATTGGAGTTAAGTGACTGGCCCAAGGTCACACAGCTAGTAAATGTGTCAAGTGTCTGAGGCCGGATTTGAACTCAGGTCCTCCTGACTCTGGGGCAGTTGCTCGATTCACTATGCCACCTAGCTGCCCCAAATTCTACTTTATTTAAGGTGTTATTTTTTAAAAAAATTTTGTGCCTCTTTCTACCAAACTGTTAATTTATTTCATAATTTTCTTGCATCACTCTCATTTCTTTTCCTAACTTTCCCTTTACCACTCTTTCTTTTTTTAGCTCTTCCAAGAAGTCTTGTTAAGCTTGTGTCCAATTTGCATTTTTCTTTGAGGTTTTCCCTGTAGCTGTTTTCATATTGTTGTTTTCTTTTGACTTTGTCTTGATCTTCCCTGTCACTACAGTAATTTTAAGGTCAATTTATTTTTTGTTGCTGTTGTTTGCTCATTTTCCCAGACTATCTCTTGACTTTTAATTTTATGTTAAATTCTCCTCACCTGACAGTGGGGAGGTACTGCCACAGGCTTTGAGCTTTTTCTGCACTGCTGTTTTCAGAGCTAGTTGTGGGCAGTCTGCAAGTTTTGGTGCTTCCAAGGTGGTGTGATGCAGAGAGAGGTGTGGTCACTGATCACCTGGTTATCTGCTTTGGAAAGACTGGAAGAAACTTCTTCCTGCTTTAAAACTGTCCCCAGAAAGCTGGTTAATGTGAGGTGGTGATTTTGTGACTTATAGCACTATATGTTCAGAACTAATAGGGACTTTGAAGCCAATTTAGTCAGTTCTTTCCACTGTACATACCTGGTACCTGATTTGGTTATCCAGAGAAGTTTCTTAGTATTGTATACCAGTTCCATGATGGCATGCTTGCTTGGGTTCTGGATAATGGACGATGCTCTTGCACTTTCCCAGTCACCAATGAAGTGAAGCAAGGCTGTGTGCTTGCTTTTTAGCTGGATGCTTTCAGGGATGTTATCATATGTCTTCAACAAGGATAGAAGTGGCATCAAGGTCAGCTACCGCACTGATGGTAAATTATTTTACTTGAAAAGGCTACATAAGCCAAACCTAAAGTGGAGGGAGAGTCAGTACATGACCTTTTGTTTACAGATGATTGTGCACTCAATGCAGCCTCTGAGGCTGAAATGCAATACTTGTACTAATTTAGGCCTGACAATGAACACCAAGAAAACAGAGGTTCTCCACCAGCCAGTACCACATCATCCATATGTAGAACCATTGGTTATAGCAAATGGAGAAACTCTGAATGCTCTGGATAAAGTTCACTTACCTTTGGCAGTATACTTTTCAGGGATGGCCACATAGATGATGAGGTTGATGCACGCATTGCCAGAACTACCTCAGTGTTTGGCAGAGAAGAGCTATTGGGCTGCATTCCAGACTGAAGGTCTGCCGAGCTATTGTGCTGACCCCATTGTTGTATGCCTGTGAAACCTGGACAGTCCAACAGTGCCAGGCCAGGAAACTGCATCGCTTCCATTTGCATTGTCTTAGGAAGATTCTGCAGATCACCTGGCAGGAGAAGGTACCAGACACTGAGGTCCTTTCTCAAGTTAAACTGCCAAACATTCAAACTCTACTGTAGAGACTTCAACTCCAATAAGTTGGCCATGGTATTTAAAGACCCAATGTATGTTTGCCTAAAAGACTATTTAATGGAGAACTCACACAGGGCAAGCACTGACATGGTGGTCAGAAGAAGTGATACAAGGACACTCTCAAGGTCTCTCTTAAGAACTTCAGAATTGATTGTGTGACATGGGAGACACTGGCACAGGACAGCCCAGTGCAGCATGCCTGCATCAAAGAAGGTGCTGTGATCTATGAGCAAGGCAGAATTGCAGTAGCTCAAAAGAAACATGAGATGGACAAATTTAGAGCTGTCTCTCCTCCAAATGTCCACATAAACTATTTGCGCCCGACACGTGGTAGATCCTCCAGAGCTTGTATTGGGCTGATCAGTCACATCAGACACACTAGACCCTGACCCCAATGTAGTGATGTCAGTTTGGTCCTCTTTGAGAATGAAGGACAACGACCAACCTGGTACCCAAAGGTGCCTTCTCCCTGCTGGAGATTTTGTGACTTCCTCTTGCAGGCAGGAGGTGTTGAACTCTAGGACAGCTTCTGTAGAAGACACTATTCCCAGACTGAGGGCTGTTAAAGAAGGGAAAGGAGAGAAAGCCGCTAGCTCAGTTCTGGTCCTTTGAGGGCAGTGGCCTTGGTTAATATATACTCTCCATTAGGCCTATGAGGCAGCCTCCTCTTAAAAACTTTTTCCTCACAGAGGGTCTTGTCCCTCCCACTGCAGTGGCCCAAAGGACTGGACAGCTCTGGTGGGGAGCAGGGAGGCAGAACTGGGCTCAGGAGGGGAGGGAAGTGGATAAGACTAGGTGGAAATCTGAGTGATTCCCTCAGTCTAATCCCAAAGCTGGTCAGCACAGATGGCTGGACAGGTGCAGGGACCAGAGGTTAGAAATCCAAGGGATGGCTGGGCAGCCATCTTTTCTGGGATGCACGACCCTTGTCAGAGTATGAACTTCTTGAGAGGAAGGACTATGTCTCATTTCATCTTTGTTGAAACCCAGCACCTAGAACACATTAGGTGCTTAATAAATGTTTGAGGAAATAGTGACTCCCACATGGCTGGGTCTGGTTTCTACCTATGGGATATTGTGGATCGTAAACCCCATGAGGGCAGGTAATGTTTTTAATCATTTTTCTTTCTTCATGACACCCAGTACAGTACTTTGTGGATCAGCAGGGGTTCAAACCATGATTGTTAAATGAATGAATGTATGTGTGGGTAGCAACCCAGAGCCTTCTTCTTCCCCTCCCTCAGGGAGAGGGGATTTTTAGGACAGCAACAGGGGAGGATTATGATGGGAGAAGTAAGTAATCAGGGCACATCAAATGCCTGCCAGCTTCATCTGCATAATGAACCTGTATGGAGAAGATTGACTACAAATCCAGAGGAAGGGTCAGCTGTTTGGGCTTGACCCTTTGAGGTGTGTAGGACGATTGCGAGGGTACCCTGCCTGGGGGGAGGACTTTTATGTGCATGCGGGGTTAGAAATAATATGGATATTACTCTTTTTGTCTCCCTACTCTGGCTTTGGAGGTCCCAAGGGAATAGAAGCCACTTATGGAGATTGGGCTCTTAGGGGTCAATGACAATTAATTAGTGATAATTACATTCACCAAGGCCATTCACAGGCAGGTCCAGGACTGGGACTCTAGAGCAGCAGAAATGAAGGGTCTATTGAGGAAGATCAAGGGATCAAAAGATTCATCAAGCCTCTGGAGAGGCACCTGGATAATCCAGTGGTGACCAGGCTGCCACAGAGGATGAACAAAGGTGGCATCCACACAGCCCATCCACACTTGCAAGTACCAGGTAGCAGCACACTTTCAAAAGAAGAGGGATCATGCTGAGATTTACAAGGACTGCAGTTTTTTCAGCTGAGGAGAGGATGGGCAAATATACCTAGGCTTGTGCCAAGGGGAATAAGTAGCCGAATGCTACTGCATTGAGAGTCAGTAGGAGAGAGAATGATGCCACTTTAATGGCAGAATTCACACACTTGAACTGGACTTTGAAAGAAGGGGGAGGCCTTCCACTCCTCCTCCCCCCAAGGAAGAGACAGCTAGACTCTGTCAGCAGGCTGTAAGTACACCCAGAGAGAGGCTGGCACATCCTTTTGTCCTGCATAGGGAATCACGGAACCTTGCAGCTGGCACCAGATGGAGCCTTGAGAGGAAGGAGAGTGAGAGGGACCATTTGCACAGGCATTTGGAGCCTCAGAAGGTGGGAGAGGAGACAGAGATGCCAAATTTTCTTAGACCTGGGGAAACGTCCCCAGCCCACACCATCTGCAAGGACCCAAAGTAGATGGAACTACATGGACCGAGGAGAAACCCAGGCCTTGCCCTATGCTGGTACCATGGTCCACGGGAACCATGCCAAGGGACTGCTTGGTGTCTCCAGAGGGGGAAACCTTGAGTGCTTTCCCCAAGTTTTTAACAAATGTGTCTCCAATTCTTCCTCCCATCTCTGTGTTCATAGGTAGTGAGCATGCTGGAATCCCTAATAGACAACTCTGCAAAGAGGTTGTGGAAAAACATTTATTTGGACAAATTACTGATGTGGACACAATGGAGTAGAACACAAGAGTAACAATTAAAGTAGCAGATAAAGGGTATTTTGTTTACAGTGGAAAATGAACCATGAGTTTCAAGGGAAATGTAATATTTGATTTTGGAAATTTTTTCAAAAAGGAAACACAAAAGAAAATCCTTTTGCAGCAGGAGCACCATGGAAATGCTGGATGGCCCCATGTCGGTTCCATCAGAGCCCAGATTCTCAAGCAGATTGTGGGAAGAAGACATGTAAACAGCAAGAGTAAAATGAGCACCTTTATTTCTATGCCTAATGTGACTCCTTGTCAATGTGCACCATTCCGTGCCTTTAAAATTTGGAAAAGAAGCACTGGCAAGAAAGGGAGACATCTCTACGAAGAGCCACCTTGAATGGAGAGAGCTTGCTTTGGCCAGTGGTTCTACCAGCCTTTGGGTTTGCTTTTCCCTGAAGGTAGGAAGTGATTTTCACTGGACCTGTTTGTCCTTGTCATGAGCCATGTAGATTGTCGAGGGGAAGGGTGGGGACTTATGTGAACCCTAAGGCTCTGGAGAGTAAGTGCCAAGAGCCCCCTAGGAAGGGTGGCCATTAGAAATAGCCTATCAGGTAATCCTCCAAAGTCATTTTTCCTCCCAGGAATAACATTGACTGAGCGACTCCAAGACAATATATTTCCCAGAAAGAGAACATGGTGTATCAGGGAATATTGTTCCTTGGCTGATACAACTAAGTGCAGCAGCTTTCTGCTTTAGACATGTGAAAATGGTGGTCACTAGGCAGGGAGTTTGCTTTCCAAGCTGGCCCTGGCTGAAGACAGGGATGAGAAGCATTCTAGGCAAAGGGCTTGCATGCAGGGCTACAGATGGGGAGCTACAAGCAAGGGGGTCTGCAAGCA
This sequence comes from Trichosurus vulpecula, assembly GCF_011100635.1. Classification (NCBI taxonomy): domain Eukaryota; kingdom Metazoa; phylum Chordata; class Mammalia; order Diprotodontia; family Phalangeridae; genus Trichosurus; species Trichosurus vulpecula. The sequence goes on from NC_050579.1 coordinate 10,286,218, forward strand.
GGTGGAGGAGATGTGTACAAAGCAGACTCATGCTCTATTTCTCTGATCTTTTTCCTTCTCTTAAACAAGTCCATTGGGAGGCTGAGAAGATCACAAGTCACATTTTATTTCTGTTTTTAAGGGTCAGTGGGAAGAGGATTGGGATGGGAGCATGCCTCCTGGGCTAGTAAGTTCTCATCCTTCCTCCCTCAGCCAAGGGAGATCTTTCTGGAAACTGTTTGGTAGAGGACGCCCTGGAGGAGAGATTGGTAATCAGGAACACGGAAGAGGTGGCGCTCTCCATAGGCCACATCATACTCGGTGGTCTTCCCTGTGACCAAGACACGGATGTTGGGCTCGTTGACCTGTCGGCCCACCACCAACACATAGATTTCAATGCCCACTCTCTGGGCTTCCTGCACAGCCTTCTCAATGGCGCTCTCTGTGATTCCTTGGGAGTTCCCATCGGTGAAGAGGAGCACCTTCTTCTTGGCCCGGTCTGAGGATGCTCGCCGGTAGAAGGAGGTCACGTAGCGAATGGCAGCATTCACATCGGTGGCATCATTCATGAACCCCATGCTGTCGATGTTGTTGGCGACCACTGTGTAGTTGTTGAGGAACTGCAGGGAATTGGTTTCGGGCCTCTGCTGGTCCCTGCCACTGTACTGGACCACAGAGAAGCGCACCTCATAGGAGGGATCAGCCTTTTCAGCTGTGAGGAATCGTTCAGCCAGGCGCTTCACAAATTTCTTGGTGGTCTCAAAGTTGTGTCTGCCCACACTGGCTGAACTGTCCAGCAGGACTGTGATGTCTGCGGGAGCAGTGAACCGGACTGCAGAGGAGGAAGCGGGTGGTCAGGTGGTCTGTTATTCACAGAGACATTCTCTCTTCCTCCCGACACCACCCGGCCCCACTCAAAACACAGCAAAATTAGGCTGATGCTGGTGTGGGACAGTGAATGCAACAAAGCTACAGAGTCCAAGTGCACACATGTGTGCCTGCGCGTGCACGCGCGCATACACACACACACACACACACACACACACACACACACACACACTCCAAAGATGTCAGCATTACTCACTTGGACAAGTGTAGTCTGGGCACTTCTTATCTGCAAGAGAGAGAAAAAGAGCCTTAGGATATTGATCAGCTATCATACCCATCACTTTGTTGTACTTGAGGAAACCTGACTTCATCCAGAGCAGAAGACCCTCCCTGCTCACACCCATGGCCTCCCTTCTCTCATGACCTTGAACCCACTGGTAGGAGAACGAGAAGGAGGAGCATGCTCCCTGCTTGCCCCTCCCACCATTCCCTGACCTTCCCAACATCATCACTCAGCAGGGCTTCCTCCTCTCAATCTACTGCATCCTCCAGGTATCCCCAGCCCATTCCAGTGGCTGCTCCTAACTCACCCCAGGCATTTCCCCTCTTTCTCAGAGTTTGGGACATGGCTCATTCTCCCTTTCCACCCAAAACTTTGGTTTTATAGTTTACGATTTCAATGTACATGTTGATGTCTCTTTAAATACTCATCTGCCTCTCCGTGAAGCCTTGCCTCCTATGGGCTGATTCTAGTCAGGGGCAACATCCCAGATCCAAGGGGCAATACTATATCGCTGCACCATGCATGTCTGGGGCCCTCACACATCAGCACCTGGATGAGGCTGCCCTGATCCCTACTGCTATCCCTGAGGCTGACTTTGTAGTTCCCTAACCATGTCCCAGGCAATGAGTGCCAGGTGTGCTCATCACATGTTTGTTGAATGTGCAACTAAATCATTGGAGAATTGGCTGAAAGACCACTCTGAGAGCCCTGGGTTGCACAAGGCCGGCTCCCCAGGGTGACTCTCACCGATGCAGATTTGGGTGGTGATGTTCTTCAGGAAGTTGTCATCTAGGAGTTCTGCATAGTTCTCCTTGACGAGGGAAATGCCTGTCCTTCTCCCTGGGGTGCTTGACTGGCAAGAGATTTCATTCAGCTGATCCGGGCTTGCGCTGCCCCCAAAGAGATCCTTGATGCCCAGGGAAAATACCTGTGGGGACAAAGATAATTATTGAGCTTTTCCTCTTTAAAGAAACCTTATTCCTTTCTCTTAGATTTTCTCAACCCAAACTAACTTTTCAGGGAAGTCCATTTCTTTCCTGATTCCCATCCCTTCTCTACTTGAATGACCATTATCTGTGTTCATGTCTCCCCTAACAGAATGGGAACTCCTGCAGGACAAGGATGGTTTCATTTCCACCCTTGTGTTGCTAATGCTTAGTACAGCATCTGGCACAGACTAGGTGCTTAATAAAGGCTTGCTGAATTGAGGTGAAATTAGATCTTGGTCCATTTGCCCTCTTCCCCCAAATCTGCCAAAAATCAATGGTGAAGAAGACTCTCTCATTTCTCCTGATCTGTCCAATGGCCCCAGAATTCAGCCAAGTGGCATCCTTCTACTTACCACAACGTCTGCTCCACAGAGAACGGTCAGAGGGGTTGTATCTCGTTCAATGTCTGACCGCCCATCTGTGATGACAAGGGCAATCCGTTCGTTCTGGGTGGGAGGCAGCAGATTATTCCTGGTGTACTGAAGGGCCTCGCCAGTGTATGTGCCTCCGGCCATCCACTGGAGTTTCTTCACTGCCCTGAATTCACAGAGGGAGATTAGAACCCAAGCTCTCCCTCAACGAGAGAGTCTTTCCCTCAAGTTACAATGTCCTAACAGCAGCCACCATCTTACAGAAGACATCCTTGGCCCACAGGGAATACACAATCAGAATTCCCTTGGTCTATCAGCCATTCTATTTTCTCCTTGAATGGAGAATTAAGTGCACAAATTCCGTTTGCCTAAGGTAACAGATTGTCACGGTCCTACTAGGGACCAAGTGGCTGGTTTGATTAGCCCCTTGTACCCCACCTGACCCTTGCCATTTTGGCATTTGTGAAAGGGTGAGGATAAATGCTCATAGGCTGTCCTCATCCCATCTGGCAGAGTGCCTTTGGTTGGTACCAATGACATAAGATAGAGAGATAGAATGTTAACTCACTGGGGGAAGACACTGGTTTCCTTTTGTCTTTGTATCTCAGTGCCTAAAAGAATGGCTGGTACATAGTAGGCACTTAATAATTGCTTGGTGAGTGATTAATTGAAGGATAACATCATTTTCGAAGTGATTCTTTTGGACAAACACTGGTAATGAGGATGCTAGGAAGTCAACAGAAAGCCCTCAGGCTATTTCATTCTTTCTTTTTGGAGAGGGATAGATTTGTGCTTCCCTTTTTCTTATGATGTCTCTATTTGCCATTCACTTGATGACTTCTTTAGGGAAGAAAACAATCAAGGCAGAATATTTGTTTGCTTGACCCATCTTCAAAAAAAATAGAAAATGGTGTAATGGCACCACCATTTGATAATCTTTCTAAAAGGAGGTACATGTACTCTTAAGCACACCATGTTCAGAGTGGGCAGGTTAAAGATACACGATCAAAGGAGAATCGAAAGTCACTGGAGGATTCGGCTCTAGCTCTGAGAGGCTGGCCCCTCGGTCTCTGGGAGAAGCAGACAGCTGGGCCATCTTGCTGTCTCCACTCCCTGAGTGGCCTTCCTAGCCATCAAATCAAGCCTACACTCACACTTGGTCACATTTTTTTCCATTACGTAAGTCTATGGAGGAAAGTTCCCTTTTGGTTCATTCAGGCTTGGGAGAATTTCTCTCCCAGAAGGCCCATTGATGACTCCATAGAGTGACTGGTCACATGGAGGCAAAAAAAGTTTCATTTGAAATCCAATTCAATGTTAATTCAAAAATGAATACTCTTCCTTCTGCTATTAGCCTTCAACAGCTGGTGGGGCTCCAGATCCTGGTCTATTGGGCAGCCACGAAGTGGAGAGCAGGGGTGGGGGGCACTTACTCTTTCAGGTCATGGGCGTTCTGGATGTTGCTGTCACTCAAGCTCACATGCTCCTGCATTAGGTTATGGCTGTATTGGACAACGCCTGCATGGGACTCGCCAGGTTCAAACTATAAAACAGTTTATGAAGAAAATGGACAGTCAAAACCAAGCTGAAGACATTTCCCCTGAGAAAGCGAAGGTCAGGGAGTCACCAAGCTTTCTCTCTTTCTGCTTTCCAATTGCCCATTTTTAATTTAAAGACCATTTTTCTTGTTTATATTTTCCATGTGAAGTTAAGAATTTGGGCTGAATGTAAGGAAACATCCTAACAGTGAGAAGCCTGTCCCCAAGTAGAATGAGCTGCCTGTGGAGTTAGCTCCCTTTCCCTGGAGGTCTTTCAGCAAAGTCTGGGTGGCCACTTCCTGGAGATGTTGTAGAGGGGACTATAAGCTCTTTGAGGGCAAGCCTTGTTTCATTCTTGTCTTTTGCCTCAATTGCCAGCATGCAGGAAGTACTTAATTGCTATTTGATGAATTTAATGTGTCCAGTAAAGGTTAGACTAGATCATCTTTGAGGTCCTCTCCAGCTCTGAGATTCTGGGATTCTATGGTGTTCTGCACTGGTCTGGACCCAAGGTTCTCCCATCCCAGTGGCAGAAGCCATATGGGATACTTTGTGAAAGGCCATGGTAGCTCAGATTCTCCCGTGTCCATGAGCTTCCCTGAATTCTCCGACTCCCTTCCTTCTTACCATCCACCATTGTGCATTCAGCCCCAGTTTTGGAGGGAATTGGAGAATCAGTGGGGAGGAACACGGGGGTGAGGATCTCTCCTTTTCCCTCCTTTAAATGAACGTCTGATGGTGGGATGGCTGATTCATTCAAAGTGTTTAGCAATTGGCTTAGAAGGCCAGAGCTGATTTTTCTTCTGGGCATGGTGTCATGGGAACACTTCACCAACATGGTAACTATCATTTAAATGGTGGTTAAAACTTGTGCAGGTTAATTGCAATGTCCTGTAATGACAAGGCAGGGAAGTGGATGCCCTGACCATCACCGTGTATTTTGTGAAAATGACATTTGGCCTTATTATGAGTAATCTTCTGGAGCCTGCATGCAGTTGGATTGATTTATGCATATCGCTTGACATACGGGAAACATGCAGGCTAAGAAATCTTGTCTGACATCAAGGTTCCCTAGGAAAAAGGAAACCTCTTTGTGTAACAACAAAAGGGAACCTGTCAATGGGGTCACTTCAGAGGGCAAAAAAAGCTTCCCTCTTATGAGTGATGCCCCTAGGTGGGGTGGACTACCTCGGAGGGCTTCTGAGGCAGTGTGCTGTCGAAGTACCTCTTGTCAGGGTGGGGCAGTGGAAAGGCCCTGAGGCATGGTGTCTGGGCTCCTTCCACGGAGCTCTGACTCCTGGGGATTCCTGGCCCTTACCTTGACTAACTCATCTCTGGTCAGCCTGTCGATGACCTTGACAATGAAGTCTTTGGCAATCTCAAAGTTTTGAAGACCAATGCTTTCTGAACTGTCCAATACGAAGAGGATGTCGATGGGGCCACACTTACATTCTGTTCCAAAACAGGAGACACCAGAAGTGTTACCACACCTGGCAAGCCCTCACGAGGCTGTGCCCTGAGGTAGCTTGAGATGAGTCACCCTCCGAGACTCAAACCACACTATCCTTGCTGGGGCTATTTATCCACTAGTTCGAGATCTATACATTATTTATCTATTGGTTTGAGATTCCCAGCAAGCCTGAGACATAGTAGAGATGGAAAGGGAAAAGGCTTTCCTCTCCCCTTGCCCCCAGTATTATAGTAGACCCTACTTGTGGTGATGATGACATTTTCTATTGATTTGTTACCCTCTTGTAATTCTCTGTCATTCCAGATACTGCTCTTATTAACAGTTGGGAAGCCTGTCCCAGAGATGCTGTCATTGTCTCCTGGCCTTGGCATCATCATAAGGTTCTAATGTATGGATCTGAACTGTCTGTCCTAATTTATGTCTGAACCCAACAAGCCCTAAGATAGCCAAACATTGAACTCCTGCAGCCCGAATGGGGCCGACCACACTGCAGTGGCTGAAGAATAGCACAAACATAGAAGGCACATTTTAAAAAGAGTTGCAAAGTGTTCATTACTCACCACAGCAAGCTAGGGGAAAGAAAAGGAAAGAGAGGAATTAAAATACAATGAAGACTTCATGCGGCTCTTGACCAGAAAACAGGTTAAGCCCTTCATCTGAAGGAGCATGGGCATTTTTCTCTGCACCTGACCTTGACATGGGTCTCCCAGGAGTAGAGGTCCCTACTTTGAAATTCTAGGATTATTCTGCCATAGCCTGGGGAATCTTCCCATGGGGGGACAGGCTATTTGAAGAAGCTACTGGCTTCAAAGGGAGTGCTAAGTCCCCTCAGAAATAAACGTCTGGTTTGGGCTGCTAGGGAGGCAGCAGAATCGAGGCAATGCAATGCTTTGGCCTTTGCCTGTGCTTGGAGTGTCTGCATTGGACACACTGGGTAGGTTCAACAGACATGGGAATAATGGCAGCAATGTCTCCACCAAGGCTGCCAGAGATGTCAAACATATGGTGGCCCAAACCAGATTAAAGTGTAATCGGGCAATATTTAACAAAGTAAATAAAAATACAATAGAACACAGTTAATGTTCACATGTACTTTTCTGAGTCAACGTGTGGCCCACAGGGTCTTATCTATATGGTTTAGTGATCCTTGTTTCCAGTTGAGTTTGACTCTGTTGTTACCACATGGGGCCGCCATTTTGACTGAATTCAGTGCTCACCCACTTGTCACTGGGCACTCACTAATTGATGACCAACCGGTGATTAACTAGCAGGATTATCAGAACTGGTTGAGGGAACTGATCCCTTTTCATTGAACTTGCTGGTCCATTTTGTCAAAACCATCCTACTGGCATCTATAACATGCCAGCCTAGGTTACCCTTGTTCAGCAGGGGACAGGGGAAAGAGCACAGGACAGAGAGTCGGAAACCCTGGGTTCACATCCTGGCTTGGACACTTCCCGGCTGAGTGACCTTAGGCAAGTTCCCTTACCTCCCCGAGTGTCTGATCTGTAAAGTGGGGATATGAACATTTCTGCTACGTGTCTCTGGGGATGCTGCACTAGTATTACGGACATGCAAAGACATAACCTAAGGATGTTCTAAATATAAAAATCTCTGGAAGTCCATTCTCATGGAGACTGATTTTCTCAAGCACAGGGCCTGTTCCAGTTTGGTTTTTGTGTTGCGGCACAGAGTGTCATGCCGAGCACAACGGCTATAGCTTGACTGAGGGATTGGCTTGAAGAACAATGCCCCTTCCCCTACAAGAACCAAACATACCCAGACACACTTATCCGAGTTACTCCAATGCACAAGTGAATACTCACAGCACATTTTCATGATTATGTCCAGGATTTCACATTCCTGAGGAGGAAAGAGAAAAGAAGCATCAGTCTGTAGGCAGCGGAAGCCCTGGACACCCCAGTGGGAAGGTGGCCACTTGGTTGATTGCAGGCTGTGGGGTAACCAGGCCTAGCCCGAGAAAGAATGGGAGGCCAGTGAGCCTTCATCACGAATGTAGCCCCAGAAGGCACTTTAGAGCTCATGTGGTCCAATGCCCTTACAGGCTGGGAAACTGAGGGCCAGACAGGGGAACTCCTATGGTCTCCCTACATCCCTCCACCTCTTGGATTCTCAGCTCCTGGGACTCTGTCACCCTCCAGCTTGGTTCAATTCTTAGACAAGCCCTGGCTCTGGAAGCAGGGTGGTGGGTTTAAGTTCCTTGGTGACCTAAGGTCAGAGTAATTTGGCCAGAGTGAGCCCTCTCCCAAGTTCTGTGGATCAGGCCAATAGAAGGGAAGTCATCATGGGAAAGTGGACCAGTGAGGGGCTCGATTTACTCACATCTGGTCCTGGAGGCCCTGCTGGTCCCGGGGGTCCCTGGTTGAAACAAAAATACATTAAGAAGAGAAGACAATGAAAAAAGAAAGAAAATGGGAGAGGGAATGATCAAGGAGAACGTGCCATTGGCCTTTGCCTCTCTAAGGCTGAGTCACAGAGGTGAGTGGGGCAGCCTTTGCCTTCCACACTCAGAATCTGAACGATGGCTTGTCTGCATCCCCCCAGCCAGGGTCCAGAATGCTCCTGCTGATGGATGCTTGGGCAGTGATCTGGATCACCAGCCGTCCCCCTCAGGCTGCAGAATTCTCCCACTTAGTGGCTATCCTCAGGTGAATGTGCATCCACACCGAAGAAAGGCTGAATGGTAGAAAGAACTGCTGGGTTTCTACACACGGGCACAGGCCCATGTGGCTAGGCCAAGAATAAGCCAAAGGCCTGGGATTCCAGCCACCACCCCTCAGTCTGGGGGTGCGGGAGGCGACCTTTACCAGGGCTTCCCATGTTGTCCATCTTTCTCCCAGCTGCAGGGGGTTTGCTGAGCTGGCTAAAATGAGATCATGCCTGGGGGCTCTTTGCAAACCTTATGGTACCATATAAAGCCAGTTATGGTGGTGGGGGGAGGATGAGAGGGTTAGCTCCACCGACTCCCACAACTCTCCCCCTGCTCAGCTCTCACAAATGGGTTCCATGGGTCACAAGGAGGAATGGGCGAGGGTGGGTTGGGGGCACACACTGGATCCTGGCCCTGGAGCTGGAGAAGACACAGATGCCAGCTAATCTGACCCTCTCACTTTTCAGATGAGGAAACTAAGGCCCAGAAAAGGGAAATCACTTGCCCAAGGCCATACAGCGAGCCAGTGGTGGAGGTGGGATTCAGGGTCAGCACATTCTTCCTGCCCCCCCAGCCCCAGCAGTCTCTGTTCCAGAAGACAGACCGAAGCACAACCCCTCCCTCACCTCCCCTCCCCAACCAGGGTGAGGTCTCATGCCTGTAGGCTGTGCTGCACATGCCAGGGGGATGCATCCAATATCAAGTCCCCGAAAAGTGGTCCTGATATCCCAGGGGTTTGGGTTCATTGAGGCTTTTCCTAGTGGAGGGTACTGAGGGTGTCATCATTACTGTCCTTTGGAGGGGCCCAGAGATTTTTGGATATGAAAAGAACAATGCCCTTAGTTTAAAATGTTGGGGGCCCTGCTCCGTGGTGTTGCCAAGATGCTGGGGAGAAGTTTTCATGTGTGAGTCTTCATAAGAACAGTAAGTAGCATTGACACTTATTGCAAAGGCTTTAAGGCATTAATTATCTCTAGAGGCCACAGGCATCACTACTCATCTTTTAGAGATAAGGACACTGAGGCTGAGAGGTAGGGGGACTTGCTGATAAGCATCTGATCAGAATTCAAACTTGAGTCTCCCTGACTCCAGGCTCACACTCTGCTATCCCCCCAACCCCAGTCACTTTACAGGGCTCCACAGTTATGCCCCAGTCATCTCTCCCCAACTTTCCACCCCTCACAGGCTGGCAGCTCTCATTCCCATCCCTTAGATTTGTGCCTTCCCTTGGTCGGTGGTCCCCATCTGAGGTGTCCTTGGGAACCCTACAGGTCTGACGTCCTAAGGCATCCAGTGGAAAATCCTGTAACTTGGCTTCTGGCGTGGTTACTGCTTAATAGAAATTCTCTCCCAGTAGCCCAGCCAGACAGTCCACGCCAGAGGGACACGCTTTGCATCTGCTGACTCGGCCACGTCAGCCAATTCACAGAAAGCTAGAACATCCCTTCTAGATTTCACGCCCCCGTCTTAGCTGGCGAGGGGCTCCCAGACAACGTCTGGCTCCAAGGCCAGGAACCAGAACTGGTCTATTTGAAGCTGGGCTGGATGTCAAAGGGAGGAACCCCAGAGGCTGCCAAAAAAAGGGAAGAAAAAGCAAAAAGAGACAGCTGACCACCCTCAGCTCTTCCTGTCCTTCCTCTTCCCTCCCCTGAGCCTTCTGGATATTCTCGTGTCCTTTGTGCATCAGTGCTACTTACGGCGGGACCTTCTGGGCCTCTGTAACCCTTGGCCCCTTTAACTCCTGGTGGTGAGATGTCATTGTTCTGGAAGAAAGCAAGAAAATACCATCATTTATATAGAGAATGGTGAATCCATCCCACAAGAAGGTCTTTCTGCTCCAGCTAGATTTTGTGTTAGGCCAGAGGGTCCTAGTATTTCTAAACTGGTTTGTAGTTGAGAGGAAGGATCACACTCCCAGTAGCTGGTGTTTCTCTAGGAGGACAGAAGTGTCGGTGCCCCAGGAGACAATGGGAAGGACAATGGTAGGTACAAGTGGGCCACGGTATGTTATCAATGAGGGCTTACACACTAAAGGAGAAGGCACCATCAAGAACAGATGTGGCAGAACTAGGCAGTGGGCTGATCCCAGAGAAAATATGTGTGTGTGTGTGTGTGTGTGTGTGTGTGGGAGGGGGGTTCATAGATGGACAGATGGCCCAGGGAGTGTCCTGGCCCCCAGTTGCTGAGCCCGAGGAATGATCCTGTGAAGGCTGGATTGGGAATCATAGAGAAAAGGAGCCCAGGAGGAGAAGGTATAGGTGGGCTGCTGTGTGGATCACCTGAGGGCATGAAGACCCACATGGAGGAGTTCTTAAGAGTCATCACATTAGCATACTGAGAAAGAGATTGCCTGGTCCTTGATCTTTAAATTATTGGTGTCTGGAAATGGCCAGAGTTTATCTTTAAGTCACTGGTTGGGGGTGTGTGTGTGTGTGTGGCTTCTCAGGATCCTGTGTGTGTTTGGATACCTCCTAGCACCAGGGTGGCCGTCACTGTCTGGTCATTACTTACGTCCTCACCAGGGTCACCAGCCTCTCCTTCGTCTCCCTTGACCCCGGGATAGCCTTTGGTGCCCTGTTCATGGTGAGAAAAGGGCTCTGGTTAATGCCAGGATGGGCCTTGAATGATCCCATGATGTGACAGCTGCCATGGCCTGTGGCCGTGGGATGACGCTGTTGCGTGGGACCAAGGACTTCATGTGTGGTCAGGACTCCCTTGTCAGAGCAGGAAAGCAGAGAGGGTAGATAATTTGGCAAAGGGAATCTGGAATCCATAGTGTTCATCTGGAGGAAGATTAAAGCCCAAATATCCCAGAGTATGGGCAGTGGAAGATGATCCCAGCATGCCCGCATGTTCCTAGAGCTCCATGGAGCCCAATTTAGCTCTGGTCTGGGGCGGGAGGGTCCCTAGATGCAGGAAAGGAGCGGCATGTAGAGTGAAGAGGTGGATGAACTTAGCTCTGGAGACTTAAGTCACAGTCTCCCAGTGACCTTGGCTGGGTGGGACCCATGCAATGGAAGGGAATCTCCTGGAGGGCAGGATTGGGTTCCTATCTTGGCATTCCACTTTGGGTCATGGTAGACCAGAACCTTTGGCTGGAGATAAGTCCTCCAGAGCTGCCCATGCTGGGAGCCACTTTTCAGGGTTAGATGCTCCCAAAATCACAGAAGTAGAAAAGAGCCAGAGTTTCATAAGAACCCCCGACCCTCCTAGATAGGGTGTCTAGGGGGAGCCAAGGCCTGAATGTGGCCTATACTCACATTTATGCCCGGAGGACCCCTGTTCCCTGGATATCCCTGAGGGAGAGAAAAGGAGAGAGGAAATGTTTAGCCAAATTGTGAAACAGACCTTCCAGGATGGTGTGATTAGGCCCAGTGAGTGGGGCCGGCCTTGGGGGGAGGCAGACAAGGGGGCCACAGAATTGATGGGCTTGCCCAAGGTTACTGGGCTGCCAAGCCTTTTGGTTAGAGGTGGGGAAGGGCAGAAAGATTATTCTAAATTTTACAAAGAAATTTTTAAATTCTGAATTCTACAAAGAAAAAAGATTACTTACTGGAAAACCTGGGAAGCCTTCTGTTCCATTCCCAGGGGGCCCGTCTTCACCCTAGAAAAAACAGACACCCAAAAAATGTCTGAGAACTCCCTGTCACCTGAGGGAGAAGTCCTATCCTTGGTCTTGACTTTCTCTGCAGCCCTCCTAGGGGTGCTAGGTCCTCTACCTCGAATCCACACCCCCTCCTATCAGCCAAGGAAGAAGCAATTCTCCAGCTGGGTGCTCACTATGCCCAGATATCTGAATATCCCCTTTGCCTCAATCCAGAAATTGGCTTCCCTGGCCTGCAGTGAGGACAGAGCTGTCTGCTTTGCATGACCAGGGCCTCGATGGACATGCCTCGGGCAGACGGATCCATGCTTACAAAGCTCTGAACTCTCTCCCACACAAAAATGTCAAGTAGTCTAAAGTTTAGATAAACCACAAGTTATAAAAGAAGTCACAGCATCTGCCCTTTGAAGAGGGCTGGAACATCCATGTGGCCCCTTGTCAGCTCCCTGATCCAGCTCCAAGGTGCCACATGGAGAGGTGGGGGTGGGGGTGGGACGGCTTAGCCCCCTTGTTCCTCTCTGTGTGTCTTGGTGCTGATTCGTACATTGACTATGAAAATCGTGCCAAGCTCTCTAGGCAGGGCTGCTGCACCATGGCAAGCTTTTGCTTGGGGAAGCATGGATTTTACCCATGGCAAACCCCAATCCCATTCACATGGGCCCTGAGGTCATGGGGCTTCACAAAGGGGCCAAGATCTCTATTTCTTCTCATCTAACCTTAGCCCCTGGGGGCTGAGATCTACGTCATTGCTTCTGTCCCACCTGATTTCACATGTATGTAGTCCTTACTACTAACGGTCAAGAAAAGATGGCTGCTTCTCTCCTAAATGGAGACCCTCTGGATGGGAAAGGCCACGCACCCCTGACCTGCATCTTCTTTCCTGAGGTCACAGGGAATTATTCCTGCTGATCATGTTATTTCATGGATGACACCCAAGCTCGGGAGTGACCAGCTCTGTGGCCAGTCCGCTTTATTTAGGGTGGTAGTGGAGGGTCTTTACATATGTAGAATCTCCCCTATGTGTATAATAATGAGAAAGTTTGTATGTGGTGGTGCTGTCTTTAAGGTCAGAGTCTAGAGCCAGAAGGAACCTCAGAGGCCATCTTGTCTTTGCAGATGGGGAAACTGAGGACAATAGAGGGTCAGTGACTTTCCTAAGGTCACAGAGCAAATTCCTGGTAGACTTGGGATGAGAACCCAGGCAACTAGATTTCCAGCCAATTGTCCTTCCTGCTCGTTTCAATCAACTCAACTCTGTCTTTTGCCCCAGACAGTGAAGTGCAAAGTCAGATGATCCCAGTTACAGGAGCCTTGAGGAAACTGCCTTGATCCCAAGCCTTAGAAGCTGGCCTGGCTGAATTGGAAAGGGAGAAGACGGGAAACCACTCTTCTCCTCCCCCACCTCTCCTCCCTCCTTCTGTCTCCACCCCTTCTTCACCATCCATCTTTGCCCTAGGGCTTCCTGGCTTTGGGTGACAGGGCCCTTCTTGGAAGCCTCCCACCCGGTCATCCCATGTGCTGCCGGCACACTCAGTCCCTTTGGAAGCCAATAGAAGGTGCACACATGGAAGAGATTCTGTATCTGGGAGTGGGGCATGTGGGGAGGAAGAGTTTAGTCATCTGGAACTGAAGATGGAGGTGATCTGCTTTTGTGTTTTTCCTAATGGAAGGTCCAAATGCTTATTCCATCCTTCCCTCCAGCAGTCCTTTCTGTCTTTCCTTGACACTGCTGTTAGTACCTACCCACACCCTACCTAGATCAGTGAGTGGGGAGCCTCTCCCTCCAGGCTGCTGGACTCTCTGCAATGTGCACTCCTTTCCCCAGCCATTACACGAGCTCCCCATCCCTCATCTTCCAGTGCCCATCCAGGAAAACCAGAGGCAAGACCTTCCCTCCTGAGCTGGTGGCGGCCCTTAGTAACCGATGATTTCACTCACCCTTTCACCCATCAGCCCAGGATCTCCAGGGGGACCTGCGAGCCCGGGGGCTCCTCTGGGACCCTGAAAAGTAGGAGGAGGAAGAATCACCTTAGGGTAATTAGATTAGCTTTCAGGGCTTGGGGTCCCCATTAAGTTCTCATTCATCCCAGGAAAAGGAAAAATGAGATCCAGAGAATAACTAGGGTGAGAAAATATAGTTGTGTCTTTCAAATCAAAGTAGGAGAGGCTTAGAGAGGACTACGGGAAAGAGGGAGAAGGTCACATTTGTCCTGGGAAGGGAGGCTATTCTAGGGATAGCAAATGGGGAAGAATGTTTGGGGAGAGGAGAGAACCCCTTGTGTAGGATCCAGCCCCAGAATGTTACCTAGGATAGAACTCCCTATTCAATAATGGTGCTGGGAAATCTGGAAAAGGATCTGGCAAAAACTAGGCTTAAACCAGTATCTCATACCATACTTCATTCTGAATAGAGGCATGACCTTAATATTAAAGTTCTGCTATAAAACTAAATTTAGGAGAGAAGCAGTTGAGTTGGGATAATTCAGCTGCCCACCCTTGGAGAACGAGGAATTGTCTGTGACCTCGATGACATTCAGGGACAGAGCAAGGCTGGGCCAGCTGACACCTCCCCAGACACTCACCTCGATTCCTGGAGGGCCTTCATCTCCTCGGTAGCCCTTTGGTCCAACAGGTCCAGCCTCACCCTGGATGGGAACAGAACTCAATAAGTTTCTGAGGTTATGCTGTCCCAGTCAGGATGCCTCCCAACCCCAGGAGACACCGTCTTTGGCAAAATGGCTTCTGTTTGTGGTTTTGGGAGGATTGTTTGTCCAGGGAAACATAGTCAGATGCTCTTGGGAAGCCCTGGATTCCTTCAGGACTGACAATCCAGCATGACAGATGAGGTCCTAGACTGCTTTCTGTAGCCAGGGTTCTGGTCAGGTGGCATAGGAGTCAACTTACTCCAAAGGACACTGGCGTATGAAGCCCATTTGGGCATTTGGGCCTGTGCTGGTGTCATGACGGGGGCGCCCTTCTGGAGTCAAAGGATCTGGGTTCAAATTCCTCTCAATTCTCCCTCTCTAGAGTCACTGGGCTCTGCTCACTCATCGATAAGGTGAAGAGGCTGGCCAGAGGGCCTCTGAGGTTTCTTCTTGCTCTGAGCCTGGTTTTCTGGAGGTCTCCATCCCTGCCTATAAACATTGCTAACCACTGAGCTTTAGCCTAGATGCTTCTAGTACCAGCCAGGGACCAAAGGGCAGATCCTGTGCCTTTTACTGCAGATGCCTTCCAGCCAACAGGTGCAGAATGAATGCCAAGAGAAGGCTTTGACAGGGAGAAGATGGGACCCGAAGAACCCCGAGAAGATGAGCACAATGGACTGGCAGAGTGGGCCTAGCCCGTAAACCTACAGCTAGGCTCTGGGTTTTACTCCTAGACCCCTAGGGCTCCCAAACAGGAAATTGTTTGGGGTGAGGAGGCATTGTGGGGTCAAGAAAGCCTGAGTTCAAATGCTGCCTCTGATTCATACTGGTTGTGTGACCCTGGAAAAGTAACTTGGCTTCTCTGAGCCTGAGTCTCCTCATTTGTAAAATGAGACTGATGGTGGCTCTGACCCGGCAGGGCTATTGTGAAGCTCCACTGAGATAATGGCACCACACAAATATGAGTCGTTTATTGGCTGGATGTGGGAGATCAATTGGTGTGAGGACCTCCTGGAACAGAGACTCCATCCAGCAGAGGTCATAGGACCCTCCTAGCTCCGACATTTTGTAATTCAAGCACTGAGAGTGCAAGATCAAAGATGGAAGAAGAAGATCTGGACCTGGACCCATAAGTGTTACCTGCCTGCCCTTCCTGACTCCCTCCCAGATCATGAGCTGGAGGAAAATCAGAGGCTCCTTATTCTGCTCAAGAGGAAACAGGCCCAGGGAGATTAAAGTGACTCCCTTGGTTACACAGGAGGGTCCACAGACCACACAACCAGGATGCTGTGGGAGTTTGAGACCAAGAAACTAGAGATGCTTAACTTGGTAAAGGGGAAGGCTCAGAGAAGGCAAGATTGTGTTTAAGTCTCAGAAGGGATGTCCCGGGGAGGGAGGATGTCCCAGGGAGGAGAGATGTCTCAGAGAGGGGAGATGTCCTGGGGAGGAGAGATGTCACAGGAGGACGGATGAGCCTCGTTTTACTTGGCTCCAGAGAGCAGAATGAGAAAGAAACGGAGGTGGGAAAGAGGTGCATTTGGGCTGGATAATGAGAGCTATGCCAAAGTTGGGTGTCTGCTGGAGGATGGGGCATGGAGGTCTCCCAGCAGAGGTGGCCTGGCACCCTGTGGTTCAGGCACCAAGAATGCAGAAGGTCCCACAAATCCAACCTGTTGGGGCCAGGAAGCGTGCGTCTCAGGGTTTTAGAGTTTGTATTCTGAGGTAATAAGTGAAAGGCAAATGGCCTCCCATCTGACAGGGCTCCTGAGTCACTGCACAGAAGGCCCAGAGCAAAGCTGGGCAGCATCACCAGAGTTTCCCACAATACTGAGGCTGGTCCTTGGGCCGTCATGGAAGGAGCCAGGAGCGTGTCAGTTAGAGGCTCTCAAAACTGAAGCCAATGCAAATCTAAGGGGCAGGAAGGAGGCACCTGCAGAAGGGCAGGGCCGGCCCCCTGCAGTGGGTCTCTGCCCCTGGCCACTGATGCTTGACTTTTCTCTTTTTTGGGGCTCTAACTTGTTCTAGATTCTGCCTCGTTCTTACTTTTCTTCTCGTGAAAAGAGCTTCTCTCGGAGGTTGGATCTCCTTTGGCCTCTTCCCTTCTTATGTTTTTATCAGGGGTTGATGTTGAGACAAGCAAAGGAAAGCAGTGAGTTTGTGAATTTTCTTTAAGTAGAGATCAGAAGACAGGGCCTGAGGACCATGTTGAGAGCCCTGCAGGGTTTGATTTAACAGAAGCTTCGGCCTGAAGACTTGGGGACACCATCCCCCTCGGACACCAGGGTTTGGCTGCATAGGGTATATGCTGAGGCTGTGTCTACACATGCAGTCATTTTTGAGTAAAAGATCTGCTCCATTCAGATGGCTCAGTGGATTGGAAGCTCCTTGAGGACAGGATTGTCAGGAAACTTGCGTGACAGATGAGTTTAAGACTTGGGGCAGGAAGAGCAAAGAGAAAGCTATTGCAATGGACCTGCAGAGACGTGCTGAGGGCCAGCATGAGCACCTGGGGGACAGATGGTGTGAAGGCAGAAAGGATGAGATCTGGTGACAGATCAAGTGGGTAAGGTGAGAGTCAGAGAGAAGGCGGAGGAGCCTGAGGCTGAGCTTGGCCACCCGGGGCTTCTGGGGCCCTAGGCAGGGAAAGGTGAGCTGGAGACAGGAGTCAGTGGGGGCTTGGCAGCCAGGGGCTCCAGGGTGATAGGAGAGGTGAAGGACATAGATTTCAGAACATGGAGGACAGCTGCACCTAAGCTCAGAGGCAGAAGTCAGCTCCCCAAGCCGGCCATCCTGACCAAACCTCTAATACATTCCGTGCTCAGCTCTGGGGCCCCTTTTCGGAGGGAACTTGACAAGGCAGAGCAGAACGATGAAAGAGGCACTTGGACTAGGGAGTGTGCCTGAAGAAAGGGAAGGTCTAGCACTGGGAGAAGCAGGCAGAGGGAGGGTGCTGCCTTTGTCTTGAAGAGATGTCCAGAAGAAGAAGGGTTAGCTTGGCCCTGCTGGCCTCAGAGGGGAGAATGAGGGGAAGCCACAAAGATTCAGAATTGGGTTTACATCAGCAAACACTTCAGGATGATGAGAGCTATCCCAGCATGGAAAGGGCTGCCTTGAGAGGTGGTGGCTGCCCTCATTGGAGGTCTCCAAGCAGAGGCTTGATAAGGGCTTGCCAAGTATATGGGGGGGGATTCCCACTCAGACACAGGTTTGACCAGGTGGCCCAAAGTCCCTTCCAACCCCAAGATTCTGGGAAATCCCCATAGCCATTGGCTACTGTGGCCAAAAATAGCCCATCTGACACCCCATCGGAGGATGGTGCCTCTTACAGAACATTCCTGCTGTTAGTCTCCTGGCCCCTGACTATTCCACCTATGATGGAGACATGGAAGGTGTTATCCTCATTCTGTGAAGGAGGAGGCCAAGGCTTAGGAAAGTGGTCTTGTCACTAGCAGTAAATGGCAAGGCCGCTGAACCAGTCTGATCCAGGCCTCACATGGAGGCATGGGGGTGGGGGAGGAAGGCAGGGGCATTTCCATTGGGTGCAGGCCCAGTGGCCTTCAGAGCTCCCTCCAGCTCTGTCAGTCTGGGTTGGCTCCTTATTCCAATCCTGGCTCTTCTTGGCTCCAGACCCAACACTATCCTTTGAGGCCTAATTTCCTCTCTCCTTTAGACTTGAAGGCGGCTTATTTTCAAGTCAAAATCTTAGCTCCTTTGGACTCATTGGACAGTTTCAGCAAAAGGAGACAAGGGATGAACAGGCCCCTGAGGTGCCCAGACTAGGAGAGGGAGGAAAGGGGGGCTTGATTACTATGCAAACCACTCAAATCACCTCAGTGGATTTGGAACCAGCTTTCAGGCTGATGAAGGTGGGTAGGCGGGAAGCTGTTTGCATGGGCCATCATTCAGGGACCTTCCCTAGGGAAAAATTAATTCTTTCCCTTCATCTGCGCTGCAGGAAGCCAAAATAAATACCCACAACTTAAGCTGCAGCCCAAACTCCAAGTTCAAAGAAACTGGGACAGATGCTTTGGAGCCAGGGCCCCAGCTCCCTGTCACCGCCCTCACAATCCTGCAAGATGTCTGCCAGGGCCCAGCATACTCATAGCCCACGTCTCCTCGGCACTACACATAGCTCTGTTTAGAATTAGATGCCAGGGTTCAGGAGCAAGGCTGGCCACCTCCCACATGGAAGTGACCTGGCCACAATCACTTCCCTTTTCTGGGCCTCTCTCGGTTTCCTCCTCTGTGGAATGAAGGGGTCAGACCTGATGCCCTTTGGAGTGACTGCAGGAGAGACTGGTGCCTAGAGCTCTTGGACAGCTTGGAAGTCATAAGCCCCACCTCTGCCATTTTTATAGAGGAGAGTGAGGCCCAGGGTCACACAGCTAGCAAGTGTCTGAGGTGGGATTTGAACCCAGGTCTCCAGGACAGCAAGTCCAACACTCTATCCATTACACAGACCTCTGAGGACTCTTCTGGCCTGTCACTTAAATGCGAGAGAGAAGTAAAGTCCAGCAGTCCTGAAGAGAGACGTCTAATAGAGTATAGGAACATCTTCCCTCCCACGTAGACTAAACAAATGTCCCCAGGCCCTCTGTGCCCTGAATTGTCTTCCTGGACCTGTTTGGTCCTTCCTAATCCTTCTGGCCTGAGGGAAAAGTCCACAGTCTGTCCACACATGCACACATCCAGCTTTTCCAAACAGGAAATGAAAAGGAACATATGTGCGATCAAGCCAAACGTCTTTCAGAGCCCCCAGAACAATCTGGAGTGGCGAATTCCTCCCAAATATTTAGGTTTCCACATCTGTTGACTCTCTGACCTCTGCTTTAGCCCAGGAGGGTCAGGAGTGAATAGGGTGCTGAACACCTCCAACACCTACATTTGGGGAGAGTTCTCACTGGTGAATTTTTAAGAACTGCTCTTGGAAGGCCCAGCCGATAAGGAAGTCCGTTTCTAAAGCCCTCATTCAGCTGAGAGGAATAAAGGGACCAGGGAAAAATAGAACTCTGGCAAGGGGGTGGAGAGCAGAGTGGACCAAGAGTCTGGGGGAGCCAGGCTCTGGACCTGTTGAGATTGTCACCATTCACCATGGGGCAGCATCTAGATATAGAATGAGAGAGGGGTCCGGGGTCTTACTGGGTCTCCAGGGACTCCAACGGGTCCTTCTCGGCCTTGGTCACCTTGTGGCCCCTGTTCACCCTGGAAGGAGAAAAAGAAGGTTCTATAAATCCATACCAACCTCAACCCCGATGCCAAACCAACCCCAATAGCAGCACCAAACCCAGACTCTACAAGCTCTCCAAAGTCAACCCCAATGTCAACCTTCACCCCAACTATCAGTCATAATATAACCCAAACCCCAACACTAACATAACCCCAACTCAACCCCAACCCTAAACCAAACCAAACAATAGCTTCAACACCAACATCAACCACAATACCAATATTGGCTCCAATCCGAATGACAAGTGTAACCTCAACGTCAAACCCAACCCCAACACCAACCATAACACTAACCTGAACCCAGCTTCTACACCTACCCTCACACCAACAGTTATACCAACCCCGACATCTACATCTACACCAACACCTAGACCCACATTACATTCTAGTCCAGCTTATAGAACAGGCAAAAGAAAGAAGAAATGTTAAAAACCCGTGCTGTGGTCTTGAGGGAAAGCTTGAAGCTATCTCTTAAAAAACAGGTTTTCTGAATGAGTATTTATACCAAAGGTTCTTAACCTGTTTTGTGTAAAGGACCCCTTGGGAAGGCTGGTGAAGCCCATAGAACCCTCAAAATAATGTTTTAAAATGTATCAAATAAAATGCCTAGAATTTCAAAGAAAACTAAATATATTAAAATAAAGATATATTTTTTTCAGGTGGTTCATATACCCTTTGAAATCCGTCCACAGACCTTGGGTCGAGAACTCCTGATTTAGGCCCATGTGAGCCAGGATCGATGGATTCAAGGCCAGCATGTTACAATGAGCTCTTGACCTCCAGACTGATGATTCTTGGCATTTACTCAGGGAGCTTTTGCTCTCTCTTCAAACCTCGTGGTGCCTGATGAGGGACAATCCCTGAC
This sequence comes from Trichosurus vulpecula, assembly GCF_011100635.1. NCBI lineage: Eukaryota > Metazoa > Chordata > Mammalia > Diprotodontia > Phalangeridae > Trichosurus > Trichosurus vulpecula. The sequence goes on from NC_050579.1 coordinate 10,306,688, forward strand.
TTTGGCACCTCCTCTAGTCACTGAAACTGGGTCTCTGGCCCTTAGTTTACTTCTCTGTACAATGGGGACTAGGTGATCTCACTGGTCCCTTCCAGCTCTCACACTACAACCTGCTCCCAAGTGTCTGTTGCTACAGCCATGAAAGCTGTGTAGGCCATGGTATGGAAGACTACGGTGGCACCAGAGTTCATGTCACGGCTGACAACAGAACCCAAGAGAGAACTATCTTCAGCTCTAGTCACCCATGCCATGCTCTGCTTGTCCCTCTTGATTTGACCTTTAGAAACCCAAGCCCTGTTCCCATGCAGTGGAGAAGGCCTCCAGGAGGCAGGCAGCCCCCTCCTCATTGTCAGTGGCATTTTCCAAATAGCCAAATTAGAGCAGGCTGGCTCCCAGGAAATCCTCCATCTGCCACCACGTCCTGCTCCCCTCACCCCAAGGACATAAATGTTGCCTTGGCTGGTCTGAGTTATGGGACACTGAGTCCAGGGTCCCATCGTCACAGTGGCCCCAAAGGACACACTGTGGAACACATTCTTGTTCTCCTTGGCCGTGGTATCCCTCTCTTCCCATAAACTTCAAGAGCATCCTTCATTTCTTCCCTCCCTCCTACTACAGGTTCTGTTTCTAATTAATGGGTCACCACATAGACTTGGGTTTGGAGAAGCTGGAGCCTTTAACCATTTATGGAAGCCTGGAGCTGAAGCTTGGTGAGTCCTTCCTCCCCCTAAGAGAAAAGACCACGCCCAAACCAGGAAGAAGGCCCTTATTCCTGCCCTACTGGCCAGGGACTGTTCTAGCTTCTCCCTGCTCTGCTTCTCCCTTTCTCTGTCAAAGTGGTTGGCTGAGACATCCCTCCAATTTATCTGTGGGCATCATTATGAACGAAATCATCTTGGCTGCAAAGTCATCTCATTTAGCCACTTGAGGGGCAGTTAGGGAGCGAGTTGACAAGGCAACTCAGTGTCCTGGTGATGGTTGCTCTGATCCCCTCTTTCTACACCTCAGGCAAGGGGCTGAGCCGCATTTTCCAGTCTCCATGGACAGATGCACAGCATGGCCACCACACCCTAGGGCCATATTGACTTTGACCAGATCTGTGGGCCCACTGTCTGGAACTATATGTTAGACCCAGGGATGATTCAGTACCCAGTCAGACCCACAGAATACCTTCCTGCTGACTCCCAGAGCCCTGCTGGGAACACAGTGCTCTCCCTAGGGAAGATGTGGCTGACATCTCCCTCCCACACAGCCCTCCCACCACTTCCATGGGATGGGCTGGCTTTCTGGCCTCCTGCTCACGCCATCTAGCGCACATGCCCCACGAATGCCAGGGGTCGGCACTGCCCTCATCTTCCAACCCTGAGCTCCCTGCCACTTTCAATGGCTTCCCAAAGCTGAGAATTCAGGCCCACTTGGAGGCTAATCTTCCTTTCTAGAGGCTTAGACATAATATTGTTGTGCTTTCCCACACCTGTATACATTTGGGGGAGGCAGCCAGGTCATACCCTAGGGTCCCAAAGGTGATTCAACTGCCCTGTGGATGTGATGAAGCAAGGGCCTTACTGGTTTATCTAGGTAGGGGGTGGGGCACTTCTGTCATTCATTTAATGGGATACCAATTGTTATCTAATGGTGTATCTGATTTCCCTAAATCGGAAACAAATGATTTGAAAAATGCCTTACCGCGTCGCCTCTGGGGCCCCGCACGCCAGGAGTTCCTCGGGGGCCTCGTTCTCCATTGCCACCCTGTTCAAAAGGAGGCAACGCATTGAAAATTCTGGGTATTCAGGACCACCTGGGAGTGAGCAAAGGACTGCGCTCTGAGTGTGACTGTTGTAGGGGCATTGGGTACCGATCTAGCCCAAGTCCTTCGGCATGTTCCACTGCCCACTATGTCCAATGAGACTCTTATTTCAATATCTTAGCTATATTTTCAAGGTGTACCATCACACCTTTCATTTCTTAGGCCCAGGTCTGGGATGCCGAGAGGCAGATGGGATCCATGTGGTAACTAAACCACTACTGATTCAATCATCTGGGTGTAGTGAAATATCCAGTCAAGACAAACAAGTATTGGTCTGAGTTTTCCCCTTTTCCAAAGCCACCATGGCATCATGTAGACATGATGTCCATGAGAAAATTGCCAATCAGTGAGGAAAGTCAAAAATCTGGACTCACATCATGGACAAGTTTAATGTCATGTCTAAGCCCCAAAAGATCAGACAGCCCCTGCCCTGGGCTTAAATGCAGTGACCTTGATGGGCACATCTGTCCCACAAAGGAGATTAGTCTTACCCTTTCTCCAGGGGGGCCATCAGGTCCAGGATTTCCCTAAGTTGAAAATAAGTAAAGAGGTTCATTGAGGATCTGACCATAAAGCTCAGCCTCCCCAGACAAGAAGCAGAGATGCGAGACACTTACCTCATCACCTTGTTCTCCTTTCTCTCCAGCGGGGCCTGGTTCTCCTGGTTGACCCTAGGATAAAGATGGACATGAACAGATGAAACGCCACCACATATTGTTGGCTTGGAAAAATCCATTATGTTTCAGGTTAGGTCCTGCCCTTACCTCCTCTCCTGGGGGTCCAGTATTTCCTGGTCTTCCAGGTTCTCCATCTTCTCCAGGTGAACCCTAGAAAAAGACCACAGGGACCTTCATTATGTCTCATGGATGTGTCTTTGGCAGCAGCATGGTGGCCTTCATAGAAAGTAATCCAGAGCAGGAAAATCCTCTTTCCTAGGGAGGGGCTCAAGAACCATTCAGGTTAATGACTCCCTCTTGGCTCTTCCCATGTCATCAGAGCACAGTTCATTTTTTTCTCAAGGTATCAAAGACATTATCTACAGGGCTCATGTCCTCCCAGTGCATTTTTCCAGTGTTTGCTCTATCTACGTTCAGGCTGAGCTGTAATGTTTTGATTAAATAGACCTTTCCATTCAGCCAAAGAGCCAGTCACCTCAATGAAACCAAGACTGCCTTGTTTAGTACAGTGTATACACAGGCTTTCGACCTTTCCTCTCTCTCTCTCTCTTTCTCTCTCTGGGCATCTGAGAGCATCTGAGTACTCACGGGTAGGGTTGTGTAAATATGGCACTGAGGGCATTGTGCGGCCCTGCTTCTGATGGAGATGGAAGTATTTAAGAGGTGGTTCCATCCAGCTCCCTCTGCTCAAGGGAATGAATTTCTGCTCATTTGGGGCAGCAGTGCCCCATCTTCCCCACCCGGCCTCTTCTCCCTAACATAATTTATTAGGATACAAAAAGCACCAAAGGGCACAAGATTTCTCCTCATCTGGAGCTGAGCCTCTTGAACCAATTTACTTTCATGTTTCCTTTTTGAGCCTGTGGTTTTATAAAGCCAGACTGCTCAGGAAGCCTCAGCATCCCCTTAGGCTGGGATTTCAACATGGGATTTCTAGGCAGGAAACTGGAAGCTGGGCAGGCAGCGTGACCTGAAGGGTCAGTGTGGTCACCCATGAACACATAGGGCACCACTCTCCTGTCTTACCAGATCCTTTGCAGCCTCTCGAGGGCTGTAAGGAGAAAGAGAAATCACATGGGCCTATGCAGAGGTGGACTCTGCCCACTTGGCTGCAGAGAATTGATGATGCAAACCGGGGCATTTCTACTAATTTCCGTCTCTCGCTACTCCTCTAGAAAGTTCCTGGGGATGAACAAGACTGGAACTGATTCCTCTACACCTCCACAGTGCAGAGTTATGGCCCTGCCCGATTCCTACCTAACTTTTGTGTTCTGGTCTCTGGTACACGGTACTGGATCCATCGCTCCTGATGATTCTGCATATTTTCAGGTTGTGCCCAAGGGAATGATCTGATGTGGGAAGGGAGTTCTGGAACCTCCTCCATTCTTGAGTCTGGTGTCCTGGGCAGCCCAGTAAGGGGACTAGATCTTGTTCATAGCTTGGGCTTAGCAGGGCTGTGTCTGCCACCATCCCAAGAGACCCCATATCTGTTGTGCTCTATTCTGAATGGGGCTAATGCTCCCTAAAGCTCAACCAAAAGGTCATGGATGACCTTAGTTGGTGTCCCTCTGGGGAAACACCAGGGGCCACTATGGCCCCACTATGGCCCCAATTCCTCTGGAGCCTGGATGCCATCAAACCATACATAGACCATTGGCATGTTCTTACTGGCCCATCAAGGATAAGAAGGAAGAGAAAGTTCATGCATGTCTAGAGGACAAAGAGACAACCCAATGGCAAGAGCTGCCCTAATGAATAGCTAAGGAAATTAATAGCCAAGGAAGGCTTCCCTGGGAAACCTTTTATTTCTTCAATAAGTGAGAATTTACGGGGGGGGGGCAGGGCCTGAAATTTCATGGATCAAGGAAATTCTTAGAGACAAATTCTCTCCTCTAGGACAGAACAGCAATGCCTATGTGACTTCTAGTCTGAGAGAGTTGCCTGGAGCACTGAGAGGGAAAATTACTCCCCCAAGGTTATACAGTCAGGATGCATTAGAGTAGGATTGGAACTCAGGTCTTCATAGCTCCACAGCCAACTCTTTGTTCTCAGCTGGGAGGGACTGCCTGCCTCCTGAATCTCTTGGCTCCCATGGGGTGAAGCAAACATGGAATTGAAACCATGGCTTACCTTTTCTCCTTTGGGGCCAAAAGAACCTGGGTCTCCCTTGGGTCCTGGGGGTCCTTGTATTCCCTGCAGAAAAGGACATGACCTTGAGATCCACTTGAATCCACCCCTTGATGAGGTCGGGAGCTCCCTGCTGCCTCTAGACTGAACTAGCCTGGAAAGACAGGTGGGGCTCTAGATGCTCCTTCCAGGTTGATTTCAGAGTTCTCCACTTTGCTCACTTGCTGTTACTACCCAAATAGCCTACTTGCCTCTACCACCTCCATGCTTTTGTACGAGCTGTTATCTCCACCATCCCTGGAAGGCCCTTCCTCTTGGCCTCGGCCTCTTGGCCACTTTAGCTTCTTTGCAGGCTCAGCCCAAGGGCTACCTTCTCCATCAGACCTGTCTTGATGCCCAGAGTGGGTGATGCACTTCCCCCAGGGGATATCCCAGGTATAGTTAACTCCATTTTACGGATGAGGAAACTGAGGCCCTGGGCAGTTAGCTGACTTGCCCAAGGTCCTACACTGACTCTCTCTAAGGATTAATAACCAAAAAAAGTCAGCAGTGGTGTAAATACTCTCAGTCTGGGGAGAGTTTTCCTATGATTGAAACAATGGGTGTCGATGCTGGAGGCCCCATGGAGAAGCGTGAGTAAGTCCCATTTAAAACCATATAACTTGAGCTTGGTACCAGCAGACAAAGCCCCTGGATGTTATTCTGCGGTGAATTTGCTACTTCACTGGTGTGGAAAGGCCCATATTAAACCCTGGAGCTGCACACCTTCCTCCACGGTCTGCCAGACACCCAACCAGCCTCTCTGCAGAGAAGCCGGTGGTGGCCTGGTGGGTCTCCCGAGTGCTCCCAGCTTCCCCTGGCCCTAAACTCTGCCAGGGAGAGAGGGTGTGGCCGGTGGAGCCCACCCCCCGTTGACAACCTAGGCAGCCCCAGATTGGCCAGAAAGGGGCCAATTGGATGAGGAATTTCCTTCCTTGTAAGCTGCCCAGGCCCTAGCACAAGCTGGCTTGGAGAGCTCCTCATTCCCCGCCATGATGATTTAAGTTCTAGGGAGGAAACCCAGTCCTCAGAGCCGTACTCTCTCTAAAAACACCCTGGGGTCAGGCAACACCTGGTAGAAAAGAGAGCAGGGGGGCAGGAGGGGAGTTAAGGAGGTGGCTCCTCCCCTTGCGAGAACCAGACCCTGGGACCACTCATTCTTCTCTAAGCCCTGTTGTCCCCGGTCATCTCTTTGTATGAGAGTGAAGTCAACCTTCGAGAGAGAACTCACATCGAATCCTGGGGAGCCCTTGCAACCTGGTAAGCCAGGGTATCCGGTTTCGCCCTGTGGAGAGAGGGAAAGAAAAGCTTCTTAAATGACCGGTTCACTCCAAGGAAGACCCAGCTCCCCACACCAAGTGGTCCCTCAGTTGCTTCTCACAGCATCTGCTCCGGAACATCCTAAATGAGGTCAAGCCTTTCTGGATGGGTCATGGAGTAAAAGGATAACCGTCTCGGGAGCCTTTGAAGCAACAAGCTGGCGGACCGGGACTCCTCCCCCTCACCATGTCAATGGATTAGAGCGGGTCTGCCTTTCTCACAAACGCCCATGTCTACATGCCTCCTGCCTAGACTGTGTGCCAGGTGGGTGACCAAGGCTAGGGAGTGCCTGCTAGCAAGTCCTGCACTGGGGGATTCTCTCTCCTTTTGATTTTATACAGAGCTGGCAGCCCCCAATGAGAGACTGACCTTCTGCCCGTCGATGCCGTCAATGCCTCGCTTGCCCTTCTCACCCTACAAGAGAAAAAGGCACAAATACGTTCAGCAAAAGGTGCTGCCACGATGGAACAGAAAAGAGAGAGGCCGCGAGTGACCAATATCCCAGAGAACTGACCTTGTAACCTTTAGGTCCTCGGGAGCCCTGTGAAGACAGAGAAGAAGAGGATTGAGGACAACCTGCAGAGAAGATCTTCAGGACCCAGGGTCTCCTCTGGTTCCACAGAAGCTTTTCAAGAGGGAAGACAAGCTTCCTGCCTCTTGAGAAGGGACAGATTTGAAGCTGGGTCCTCTGCCTCCAAATTTTGCTCTCTTTCTTCCCATTCACCATTGGAGAAAAGGGAGGAGGCCCTCCTTGGCGAGCCTCAGGCTTAGATTCTCTATTCCTTGGTGGCTTATGATGTGGTTTCTAACTGACACACATCTGAGACACATCCCAGGTCTGTCCCCCACTGGGAATAAAGGAAGGGGAATACAAGAAGAGGAGGGAAAGGCAAAGTTTTGTCGATTTTCTTTCCCCTCACCCGCCCTTTTTCCACTCATGATAACTGCATCCTCACAATGATTGCATGCACAGGTAGCAGCCATGGACTTATGCTTAGTCCCAGCGAGATCAAGAGAGCGACAAGGCTCAGATTCACTTTTATTTGGACTCCGTTCAGCTTCAAGGGGGTCGGACCTAGTGCCCCCCTCCAATTTCCGGCCTGCATGTGTTCTGCTGAGCCATGATGGGGATGCGAGGGATGGGCAGGGGCTGAAAGGGCTGGGCAGGAGTGCTGCCAATGCCAAGGGCATCCTCAGATGCTTCTGCCGCTGCTCTTCTGGTCAGAGAGGGCAATACAGAGCCTTCTAAGGCTGAGCCACGTCCAGGGCCAGGCTGAGGAGAGACAAGGAGGATGACAGAATGGTCCAGCACTTACCTTTTCTCCCCGTGTTCCTTTTTCTCCCTAGTGATCACAATGAAAAAAGAAGGAAATGGTTATTTGCAAACCAAAAATGTGAACACAATGATACCAGAGAAATGGTGGCTTCTGAGAAAGGAGATGCCTACATACCTTCATTCCTTGGTAACCCACAGGTCCAAGATCACCTTGTCTTCCCTAGGGAGAAAGAGAGTGTGACACATATTATAAACCTTCCATGGGAGAGCCTCATGCAAGACCCTGGAGAATGAGATCTTCATATTGCTGCTAGCTTAAGACCCAGCTTTCCTAGAAACTGAGGTGGGGGTTCATGACTAATTAGCCAAAGAGGAAGAGGCTGACACCTGACTAAAAGTGGTGGTGATTATTGTCCAGTGATGCCAAATGAACAACACTAGAGTCAAACCTTAACTAATATTTATTATTTAAAATATTAATTAAATTAATTAAAATTAAGATCTAATACTAATTCTCAAAACACTTAATGATTGGGGTTACTCTGTGGGCTAAGGGCTAATCATTGTTTTACCATTGGGTGGAAAACCATCCTAAAAGCAGTGGTTTCCATTCCACCTTTAGCAAGCAGACAGCAGTTCTTTGGTGATCTACTGACACCATTCTAAATATCAAGCCCAACTACAGAGAAAAAGACAAACAACATAACAACACATCAGCTAAGAGTTCTGAATGATTTGGACTTTTTATCTAAACATTTTGAATCAATGTTATTAATGATACTTTGCTTTATCCTTCTCTGGTTTAGGCATCAGGACTATATTTGCCTCACAAAAAGATAATGTGCTTTCTAAATCACGTTTCTACACGGCTAGAAGTTCGTCTGTCCTGTAGACACCCATGGGGTTGTGTCCTCCATGGGAGAAGGGAACCTTCTGTTGCTGCTCCAGGATACAGCAATGGGAAGGGTGGGGAGATGCTACTTTGGGCAAAGAGGTTAAATGTCATGGTTTCTGAGGGAGGTGGGAGAGAGAAGTCCAAGACAGGATTCCAAAGGATCGTCATGGGATGTGGCTGGGTGGAAAGAGCAGAGATGACTCGGTAAAATGTGTGGGAAAGCTACACCCCTCAGATAAATAGACTTCCCAATGAAAAAGGGAAGGACAAAGGATACCCTTTTCCCTCCCAGGAACCACCTGCTTGGTAAAGAGTTCTCTGTAATGCTGAGCCTGTTTATTGGAGGTGGATGCTCCACTTGGATTTCCAAGGGCCCTCCCAGGTGGAAGAGGCTGAGTCAGAGCATCCCACCTTTTGGAAAGGCTAGTTATATTGAGCTTGGCATGGCAATGAGGTCTTGTGGTCACTGGCATTCTCAGGCTGCTCCGTGTCCTGCCTCCACCTCCCACCCCTAATCCAAAGAGAGATGAAGTCTGCCTGCTGTGTGGAAAAAGATCCTGGGTGGGAGAAGGCTCTGAAGGCCTCATGGGAACAACTACCACCTGGCTCAGTTCTCCTAAGTGCTGGAGAGGCCCTAGCATTAGCTGCCACTTCTTTGGCTTGAGATTAATGGAGATTTCTGCTGTCATCAGCATGTATTATTGCTCACTTCTCATTGAAGATAAGATTTGCCTTTCCAGGTTGCCCACCACTGAGACTGATGATGGCTACTGGGATGGTGAGAAGGCCTGGATTGTTCCTGCTAGGGGCAAGGGATGGCATTTGCACTTCTCCATACCAAAGGTTCAAGACTGTTTTAGAATTGGCCACCAGCTAGCTTATTGGGACCTTAATCTGTTTGGGTCGTCCTTTCCCAATAGAGATCGGACTTTTCTTTTCAAGGGTCTTCTGGTCTTTAGGCACAGGGAGATGGTCCAGGGTCTTGACCAGGGCCCAGGGAAGAGGAAGCCTTTGCTTGATTAGCCCTGCTTATTTCTGTTGGCCTCAGAATTCTTCCACCATCTTATACATCCATTGTTTTCACTGTGTCCTGTGTCCCATGTTTCATCTTTCTGGGAAGACATGGTCCTGGAGGACAGAAACCCTACCAAAGGCCAGGGAACTGTTACTATCCAAAGGATACAGGGAACCCCAGAAGAGTAATAGTGAGAAGAGCTGCCATTTCTATGGTGCCTGAAGCATTGCCTAGAGCTTTCCCCACATTATCTCACTAAATCCTCATGATGTCGGTCTTGTAGTTACTATGGATTCCGTGTGCAAATGAGAAAATAGAGGGGGTTAAGTCTTGTCCATGATCACAACCTGGTAAATGTCTGAGTCAGGATTTGAACCCAGATTTTCCTAACCCCAGGTCTATCAGTCTGTCTATCGTGCCACAGTGCTCTCATGGACTCATAGGACCAGAGATGCAGAGCTGGAAGGGACCTTGGGTGAAATATATGATCCTAGCTCCAGGGCCGGGAAGGATCTCAGAGATCATCTGGTCCAACCTTGTCATGTTATAGATGAGAAAATTGAGGTCCACAGAGAGGAGGATGGCCCTCCTCCCCCTGTGGCTGTCCTGAGCACTGAGGAAGCAAGGTTCTTGGAGAAGCAGCGGCCACAGCTCCCCGAGCTCCCAAACAGAAGATCTGTGTACTTACTGGCTCTCCAGCTTCCCCCTTCTCTCCAGGAAGCCCAGGTTTTCCTCTTTCTCCCTGGAATGTAAAATGCAGGTGGAGGTGAGAGAGGGGTTCGAATGCACTCTCAAAGAAACATCAGTAGCCTGCCTCCCTCCCAAGTGACTCACAGGAACTTGTAACTATTAAAGTCCTACTGGATTCTAGATTTCAGCAGGCTCCTCACCTCTGGAATGGGGAGGGGCTTAGAGATGCCCTTCCCTCCCCATTCTGGTGCCTACCTCAGACCTCATGGAGCCCTTGCCTTGGTCTGGCAGTTCTGCGATGCCCCCATGCTAAGGGTCTGCTCACTCTCGGCACTTGTGGCTCATCTCCCTACTACAGCCCTGGCGAAGGGTCAATCGATCAGCCATTCAAGAAGCATTAAAGGAGTGCCCGCTCTGGGTGAGGCACCAGGGGCTATCAAGAAAACAGTGGAATGGTCCCTGCCCAGATCAGAGACTAAGAGCTGGGAGGGATCTTACAGGTTGGCTGGTCCAACTTGCTCATTTTACAGATGAGGGATCTGAGGGTCCTGGGCTGACTTGGCTTGCCCAAGGTCACACAAGTGACCTGAGGGCAGGTATCAGGTTTTATCTAAAATTTCTCTCTCTCTCCTTCCCTTGACCCCACACAGGGACCCCACCAAACACACTGTAGCCATTTGATAAAGGTTTGTGGAATGAATGAAGGACCCTCTTGTCTCTGCTACACAAACTAATAAAATGAACAAACCAAGGTATCAAGAGGCCAAGAAACCTTCCAGAATCCCAGGGTTTCCGAGGTGGACAGGGCCTTCAAGAATCTGCCTAGACCTGAGCAAGGAGCGTGCTGACACCACCCCCAACAAGAGACCATCTAGGGCTCCTTGGAGACCTCCAACAATGGGGAGCTCACTACCTTTCGGGGGTAGCCCATTTCACTTGGGACAGGTCTTGCTGTGAGGAAGCTGTTCTTGATTAATAATAGGAATCTCTGTAGCTTCCCCCCATCGTCCCTCATCCGTCATCTGGGTCCAAGCAGAACAATAACGTCTCCCAGCCACATTCCCAAGGGTGGGATGAGCAGTCGAGGGTCATTTCCTTACCTCATGTCCGGGGTCACCCCGCTGCCCTGGAGGTCCTCGGGCAGGCTGTAAATCAAGCATAAAAAAGCCTCTCGTTAGCACAGGGCCTGCTCACCAAGATGGAAGCCAACAGTGGGGTGAGGGAGGGTTAATGGAGTCACACTTACCTGGCACTCAAAAGAACAGCACTGAAAAGGAAAAAGAAGCAGCAAATTCAAGATGTTGGAAATGAAAGGTAGAAACAGCCCCAGGTCCCCCAAAAGTCCCTTAACGACTGTCCCAGATGGTCCCCTAGCCTTGCCAGTGCCTCTCCTGGGGGCACGCTGCCTCAGACGGCTAGGACCCTCCTGGCCTGCTCTCATGGCAGGTGTAGATATGATGAGGGGGAAGGGAGATGGCGGAGGATGGGGATAATGGACTCACCACTTGCTCCACATTGTCTTTCTGAAAAAGGAAATAGAAAAGTTGGGTTAATTTCCACTTTTGCATTGGCTCGAAGGCTCTGAACCTCATGTCTGAGGCTCCAAGACACGGAGCCCCAAGAAAGGAAAGATGAACAGCTCACTCACAATCATCTTGATGATGGTGTCGATGGTCTCCTTGATCAGCTCAGTTGAGTCACGGTTGAGATCCCAGTCGGCCGCAGTAAAGTTACGCCTGTAGGTGTGGTCTGTGGCAATGATGCTCAGTCTGGCTTCCTGGAACCCAGAAAGATGCGGACCAAGTGAGACCCAGCAATAAACACTAGTGTCCCAGATCAAACAGTAGTCTGGATCTGGAAATTGAGCCTCTCCCTTTGGCCTCTGATGACCTTGAGGCAAGGACAGCAAACTCAAGGTCATCCTCTGTAGGTCTGCTCAAGTGTCAGGTGGGGATGTGGAGGGGTGATGCTCCCTAGAATGTCTCTGTCACCCTATTGAGGGTCCAGACCCCCTTGGCCAATTGTTGGCCACTCCCAGATCCAGGGGATGCCACATTTACTCATCCATTCCCTTTCTACCTTTTCTTCCTCCCCTTTCTTCTCTTGTCCAATTTCCCTTTGCAGCTTAGGGCCAGAAAACCAGAATGGTGGGTAGAGAGTAGACCCTACATTGGAAGTGGGTGAAATGGGCATTTTTGTACATAGAGGGCCACACGAGGGCCAGAGCCCTGGAATGGGTCCTTCCTTCCCCAGCAGAAGCCAAATGGGATACTCAGGGTGTGGTCATGGAGACTTTGCCTTCTCCCTATTCTGGAAGGGGTGGGGGATGGGGCAAGAGGAACTAGTGGAATTCCAACAACCTGAAGTTATGAACCATAGAATGCCCCTAAGCCAACCATACCCCACCCCCTGCATTTCACAAATGAAGAGACTGAGACCATGAGAGGGGGAGGGACCTGCCAGGGCTAGTTGGTACCTGATCCAAGCTTGGCATTTAGGTCAATGCCTACCCTGGCATCCCCCCAGCAGCTGGGTCCCAAGGATCCTGGGTCAATGCCTGCCCCAGCAACCTCCTGGCATTCGGGTCCCACAGGCTCAGGACATAGGCATGGATGTGCCTGGCATCACTTGAGATGGTTTCCCTCTCAGCACAGGGCTCTTTTGAGCCCAGCCTCTGCCTTGGGACCTTCCCTAATTTTCACTCCTGTGGCCATGGCCCAGGACCTACCAGGTGATCAGGTGTGATGGCCACTGAGAAGACCTTGATGCCCAGGTGCTTGGCCTCATTGACGGCATCTTCCAGGCCACCGCAGGGTTCCTTGTAGCCTTCCAAGGGGTGGCCATCTGTCACCACGATAAGGTACTTGTTTTCCTTCAGGTGGGACCCCCTGGGGTGATTCAGAGACACATTCATGAGACCCCAGGGTCCGGGGGAGGGCCCCACTAGACAAATGAAAGCCTAGTGGCTAAAAGACCCAAAGTACATGTGCAGTGCTAGGGTATGGGCACTGATCAACACCTTACATGATCGACCTGGGCTCCTGATTCCACAGTGTCCAAGGCATGTCAAGGCTGGAGATGCATCAACAGGGACCCCCACAGGCCCAAGCCGGGACCAATGTACCAACTCCAAGGGTCACTGCAGCAGGGGTGTGTTTCAAGCTAGTGCCACCAGTTCAGGGGAACCTGCCTGCTGTGAAGGCTGCTCCAAAAATGACTCATGGAGCACCTGAACTGTGATCCAGCCAACCGGTTGGGCTTCTAAAGGCCCCATGCCTCAGCTGGCCAAGCTGCTACCAGCCCATGGCCATGTGATGGGGAACAGAGGAGCAGTACAACAGAATGACCTTATCTTTCCTTTGCCATCCCTGAGGATGGCAGGGGTGGGAGAACATGAGAGTATTAGAAAGATGCCCAACATTTATCAATGAGGAAACTATCTTAGAAGGGGTAAAGGGATACTGAGGGCCCAGAGGGCAGTAACAGCTTTAATTGAGCATTCAGGAAATCTAACAAGAGGCTCAAAAATGTCCAAGCATGAAGCTCTCTGTGATGCCTCATCACAACAGGGAGGGGATGCCAGCTCCCAAAGGCTCTGCGGGCTGGGCACAAGCTCCGGTAGGTCTGTAGAAGCCAGAGAAGCTTTAGCAGTGGTTTTGGACAGGACTGTGTGACTGTCCACTGAGAACTAGCCAGGTTAGCCCCCCGGGGTGACTCACAGACCGGACACTGGGTCATGTAGAGGGCTTTAACCTATGTCATGGGAAAGTGGACCCAAGCAAACAAAATCACATATTACTGAGACATTAAAGTGTGTGTGTGTGTGTGTGTGTGTGTGTGTGTGTGTGTGTGTAGAGGGACATTTTTCTTTGTAAACCTAGGACCTACCACAGTGCTAAATGCATAGTAAGCATTTAATAAATGCTTTTTGATTGATCGGTTGTGTGTATATGTACTCTCCTTTTTTCTCTCTCCCCCCTCTCTCTCTCTCTCTCTCTCTCTCTCTCTCTCTCTCTCTCTCCCTCTTTCTCTCTGTCTCTGTCTCTCTCTCCCTGTCTCCCCCATCTCTACATCCCCATCTCTAAAGCTCTCCTCCTCTCCCTTCTTTTTCTCTATCTCTGTCTCTCTTACACACACACAGACACACACACACACACACACACACACACACACACCCCTATCGAGAATGATAACAGTAATAATAATGAGTCCTTAAAACCTTTGGATTAAAGATTCCTCAGTTATTGATTCACAGTTTTTGAGATGGGCTTTGAAACACAGGATGGTTATGCAATTACCAATTAATGGGGAAATCTGGAAAATGTCTCAATATTTTGCAATCCTTAAGGGTGATTCTGTCTCAACTATTTAAGTCCTCCAAGTAGATGAGTTTATATCCTGCCTTGCTCTCCCCTCTCCATTCCCAGACCTTGTAATCAACAGCATTCTTTCCACTCTATGACCTAGTTACAAAACATAGTGGTAGAAGAGAAAGGTTTGGTTGTCACTATTCCCTGGGAAAGAAAAGATTCCAGTTACTACAAGACTTTAAGAGAATCTTGAAGATTTAGGTGAGCTGGGTCATGCAGGGCAGAAGCACTCTCTAATTTCTCACTAGTTTTTGGAAATAATTCATTTTAAAAAAAGGATGTTAAACAAGCAACTGGGCTGTCTTGTTCACTAGGAGCAAAATTGATAAAAGAAATGGCAAAAAGGAATAGTGTTGTATGTTAAGGAGATACACTCATGTAGGAAAATCCAGGAGCTTAAGAGAAGTGTGGTGAGTAAGGATTAATCAAAGGAGAAATAGAAGGCATATGTGGAACATACTACAGACTGTTGGGACAGAAGGAGGTTTGGGAAACTTATTAACCTGCCATGGAAGTGAGACATTGTAACAACGGAGAACTTCCATTAACTGAATCTCTGCAGGAGCCAGCCCCTGCCTCACCCAGCCCACCCCAACACTGCTCTGCAGCAAAGCAGATGGCAAACTCTAGACCTGCCTTAACAATGATTTCCTTCTTCATAATGTAGAGGAAGATAAAACGGGACCTATTATTTTGGACCTGATTGTGACCTATGAGGAGAAATTGGCTCCTGAAAGGAGAAAAGGTGTGAACACGGAGGGCAGTGACTGACGCTCCCGCTTAGAACTGGTGATAGAGAAGGACAGTGGATCCTGATCTGGCCCCTCGACCGAGGAAGCAGGGATGCCAAAGTTCAGAGAGGGAGATGTTAGGTTCCTGGAGGCATTTGGTCCATGAGGGATGGGAAGCCCTCTTTAAAAATGAAGTCACAGACAAGAACACTTCTGATAAGGAGGGAAGGGGGAGATGTTGAGAGAGATCAGTGTTGGTGTACAGGGACTAACCTCTGGCCAATTTACATGAAAAAATACATTTTAGGAGTCAAGATTTGGCTGGAAATTCCAACAACAGCCCAATACTTTAAGAATCCTGTTGGGAGCATATAAGCCCACATTAAACTAAGGCTAACACTGACTATTCAGGTTAAAATGGCTATTTACATCCATGGGAAGCTAAAAAGTCAAAGGAAAGAAAGGACCACTGCTCCGATGGATGGGCAGCAGGAAGAAGGTGGAGAAATTCCATTGTAAGTCGCTTTTAATTTATCTACCAAGGAGAATATATTTCACCCAGATGAGACAAACAGAAAGGGGAGCTGAAGGCCAAGCTCGGTTGGGTGGTGGTAAGAAAGTCTCTGGCTTCCCTTTCCAAGTTCTTATCCTGAGGCCCAGGCAGCTGGCCCACCACAGCAAGTCAATCAGCTTAATTAAGCACCTGCTTTGTGGCCGGCACTGTGCTAAGCCCTGGGGATACAAGGAAAGGCAAATACATCTTAGGAAACTGAAGGGACTGAGACATTTCCAATTATCTCTGAAAAGTACAGAATTGGGAAATGAGCCAAAGGGGTGAGATGGCCAAATATTGACCCAATTTCCCAAAAGAGAAAAGGAAGGAAGGGGGAGGAGGCTGTACACAACAGGACAGTTAACTCTGATTCATGACAAAGTTGTAGGATGGATCCACAAGTGCTTTGAGAGCATTTAGAAGGGAAAGTGGGGATCATTAGGATTCATTAGTCAACCAACTAACCAACCAATGAGCATATTCCATGTCAGTCACTGGTCTTGACACTGAGGATGAAAGGAATAGAAAGCAACAGCCATTTTTGAGCCGTAAGCATTCTAAAAGAGCAGATCGGGATAAACTTGTGAGCTCTTTCCCACGGCAAACCTCAGGCATGGCCTAGATATGGAATGGCCAAAGCATCTGATGAAATCTCTTAGAGATGTGGGCTACGTGAACATGGTTGGGTAGACTTGGACCTGGCTAAATGGCCAGACTCAAGGGTCTGATGGCAGCGTTGAAGGAGGTCTCTAGTGGAGTGCCTTAGGGATCGGTGCTCGGTCCTACGCTGCTTAGCACCTTGATCAGTGACTTCCCAAAAGGCCTAGATGGTTTCCTCCTCAAAATTTCAGACCATATATAACTGGCAGGAGTAGCTAACACACCAAGTGACAGAATTGGGAAAACTCTGCACACTTGCACATTTAATAGAGGCAAATGTAAACTGCAACGATGGTTCAAATAATCAATTGCATGAGTTCAGGATGGGGAGATGTGTCCGGATAGGAGCCCACGTGAGAGGTCGGAGGATTTCAGTTCCCTGCAGGCAATGTGATTAGGCCACCAAGGAGTCTAATGTGACCTGGGGCTCCAATGAAAGAATCAGAGTTTGTATGACTGCGGGTGTCACTTAGAGCTGGCAGAGACCTAGGAGGACATCTGTCCCCTTCCCCCATTCACAGAGGAGGGAACTGAGGCCCAGAGAGGGGGAAGGAATGACCAAGGTCCCACAGACAGTGAAGGAAAAGTCAGAATTTATGCCGAGATCTTCTGAGTTGAAATCTCACCATCTGTCTCCCCTGCTGAGCTGTTCCCCCAATCCATGAAGGCATTTGAGAGCCAAACTTGCTCAGTAACTGACTTGGGCTCAAGGTGAGGAGTGGGGGAAGGTGGATGGATGCCTTCCCCTCCCCCACCACACCCACTGTTTACTGTTAGCGTCCCAGGGACAGTGATTTCCTCCCTCCCCCATTTTACAGGGATCTACAAGATCAGGCACAAAGGCCAGCTATTCCCAGCCCCCATCCACTCAGCTCCCCAGGCTCCTGGAGGATACCTTCCTCCTTGGGGGTGGTTGCAGGGTGGCTTCCAATCCAGGAGCCTGGCAAAATTAGGCCAAAAGGCCCATCCAAACTCTGAGGAAAGGAAGGCTTCCTGAGGGCCAGGCTTGGGTTCCATGTGTGCCGGCAGCAAATCTAGCCTAAAACCACATTCTTGTGCCCTGTGACCTTGTTCAGGATCCTCAGAGGGGATGGTGATATAGGGATGATTGAAAGGGCTCCTTTGGGGCTCCTTATGACTTGTGGGACCAGTACCAATTTCCTCTTCCTCCACTTGGCTTCTGCTTTGCTGACCAGGCCAAAGCCCTTTGACCTAACTGGATGTTGAACAAGTGGCATTGGGAGCTTGGATGGTCCAGTGGAGAGGTATTACCTGTTCATTCTAATAGCCATTTACACACAGTAAAGCTTGGGCTTCCCTTTGGGCTCTTCAGTGAGTAGACCCCAACTTTCTCATGAAGCAAGAGGGTAGAGGATCCATGTGTAGACCCTCCTTTCCCCCCACCCCGAGGTGAAGCCCAAGGTGGCTCAGACAATGGACACCAAGGTCTCCAGGGCACACTGACTACCTCTGAACCTGCTCCTGGGCTGTATCTCAAGGCTATTGGTGGCCCCTTAGGGCCCCTCATCCCCTGCCCCGACTCACCCAATGAGCAGCTCCTCAATCCCCTTCTTGATGGCACAGTCAGTGTGAGTGCCTTTGCCAATGTATTTCACACTGCTCACACTAGACTTCAGGCTGTCCCGTCCACTGGGCATGGGGGTCAGCCCTTGGATAACCTCCACAGCATCGCTGTAATGGAGAGCTCCGGCGTTCCATACAAGATTGCGGTCACATCGATAGTACCTGGCAAGCCAAGCGGACAAATAAGATGACCATTCCACGTCCCAACCCAGCGGCTGCGCACCCTCACCTCCTCCCCACCCTCTGCCTGTGCCCTCTCCTCTCTGCCAGGCTCTCCTCTTCAAAGCTCAATTTAGACTTAGCTACTCAGAGAGCTTGTGGTCACCCAGGCTCCAAGTCTGAGCGAACTAGTTCAGTGGGAAGAGGTCTTGGCCTCATCATGTACTTGACAGGGCAACACAGCAGAAGGGGATCTGAAGAACACACAAGAGGCAAGCTTATCAGTCTTCCTCCCAAACCTGGAAATTGTTCCTTAGCATCTCCGGAAAAATAAATCCCACCCCTCAGTCCTAGGTTTACCCAGCTAATTCTCTTCTCTATCTTCCCCAGAGCCCTGGCCCAGTGTGGGGGGCAAGGAGAAAGGCCACCCACCCTGAGAGTCAGGCATGGTGGGCTGTATCCCTGCTTCTTGAGGGCCAGCCTAGGGTTTGCTGGCTGCTGCTGCTCATTGCATCAGAAAGAAGGAGGGTCCTGCCTAGAAAACAACTACCTCCTGTTTCATTTCCTCACTGGAACCTCAGGCTTCTTTAATTGTGGTGGGGGAGGCACAAAGTCCTTCATTCCGTAAGGAGAGAGAATGCCAAAATTTCAAGTCTGGTAACTTAAATTCGTACTAAAGTATAAATGATTGAAATCAGATTTTCTGGAGAGCAGGTTTTGATAAGGAGGGAGAAGATGGTAGTAGCTTAGAGTGGTGGGGGAAGGGGTGAGAAAAGCCACCACTGGGAGTGGGAAAGAGCTCCCAAAAGGGGAGTGGGCATCATCCAAAACAAATCTCCCATCTTGTTGTGCTTTACAATGGACATTAAGGTGGGATTACCTAGGAGAGTAAAGACATGTTCATGGAATGAACCAGTCCTGGTCGATGCCCCTGCCAAGGCTGTCTTTCAGCGGACCGACCGCTCCCTTGGGTCATGAGGCCCTGTGTTCTCATGAGTGTCCTCCCTCCCTGACTGCTCCTTCTCTGTTTCTTGCTAACTTCGTCTCCTCCTCCCTAAGAGTGGGCATTGCCCAAGGCTCTGCCTTCCTTCATCTTGGTGAGCTCATCTGTTTCCATGGCATTGGGGATGACTTCCATCCCCATGACCATCTACAGCATCAGTGTCAGCCTGCCCCCCACACCATAGTCCTGTAGCCCATTAGATGGCTTGGTCTGGATGGCCAACTCTTGGCAGGCTCAGCCTAGCTGGACCTGAACCCACCACCATTTTCCCTTCCTAGCCTGCTTTAGTTCTTGGCACCATGGCCCTTCAGAGTCCAAGCTTACAATATGGAGTCACGTGGTCTCTTCCTCCCCCTCACCTCACAATCCAGTCTTTTTCCGAGTCCCATTGTCTTTCCCTTAGAGCTATCGTTTGCATCCAGAGCTTCATCCACAGACGCACTAGCTCCACACTAGCCCAGGCCCTGCTCTCTTCACTTAGACCACTGCAATGCTGGCTCCTGCTCCCGATCTCTCCCCTCTCCATTCCATCCTCTACACCGATGTTTGGACAATCTTCTTATGCTCTGCTATGATCACATACATGTTACCCTTTTACTGAAAACCTTCCAATTATTTCCTCTTTTCTGTGGAATAAAGGACCAACTCTCAATCCTGGCATTCAAGGCCTTCCCGTCCAGTCCTTATCTCATGAAGCTGCCCTTCATGCATCTCAGTTCCAGGACTGTCCTCTGCCCATCCATTCTCACCCTCCCCTTCCTTGCCTTCCTTCTGCTCATGTTGTCCCCCAGCCCTGGAATAGACTTTGCTTCCCCTGCCCTGATCTCTACCTTTACATCTGTCTCTGCGTGTCCCCGCCATCTCCCGGGGCCAGTTTAGAAGACATGTCCCTTTGAAACCCTCCATGCTGACTCCTGTCCTATTTATGTAACACGTATACACCTGCATCTATGCATACATACACATATCCATGTATGTGCACATTACATTGCAGATTCTGATTTTCTGTGGCTCCCTCACCCTCCTGTCACCTCTTGTCAGTCTTGAACAGAAGCCCCTCAAGGGGAGAGTCTATACTGAAGGGGGGCCGTCTACACTGAAGGGGCTCAGAGAGGTGAGGGGACGGCTTGGATCCTGGAAGCTGTGCAGCCCCGTCCCAGTTCTGTCTCTTCTTGCCTGGGTGATAGTGGTCAGTCTCTCCAGCTCTCCTCCCCTAGAAAACGAGGGGATGAGCTCAGTGGCCTCTAAACCTCTTCTGGCTCTGGATGTAGGATGCCTTAGAACTCCCTCCCACAATCCTCATGCACACAGGCTGTGGATCGGCTTATTTTACAGGGGGGGTTATTAAGGAACTTTCTGGAGGCTCAGGCAGCAAGTTAGTGGGAGGGGGGCCTGAACCTAGATCTTTGGTCTCCAGGTCAGTCATCAGAGCCCCGAAGGGCCAGCCCCCTCCTCCGTTTGCAGGCTTCTTACAGATTACTTCCCACTCCGCTCTCTTCAATCCTGTGACTCTAGCCTCTAGCTGCTCCCTGAATAAGACCCTCCATCTCCTGGCTTCGGGCTTGCTCTCTGGCCATTGTCCCCTTGGCCTGGACCGCTCTCCCTCCTCTGCTCTGTACTGACATCCCGGGCCTTCTCGGAGTCTCAGCAAAAAGCCTTTCTCAGTCTCCCTTCGTGCCACCACCCTCCCTCTGAGACCATGTCCAGTCTGGCCTGTGGACCTCTGGTTTGTACCTTGTTTGCTCAACGTCTCTCCCATCAGACTGGGAGATCCTTGACAGCAGTGATCATCTCTTCCCTTTCTTTGCACCCTAGAGCTTAGCACAGTGCCTGGCACAGAGTAGGTACTTAAAATACTAGCTGACCGACTGGCTGACTTCTGTCTCACTGAGAATCAGCTGCTCCAGTTGAATGGGCCAAGCCAAAGCAGGTGCTGCCTGTACTTCAGGGCTCTGTGAGGCCGCTGCCGGAGTCAGGTTAGGGCAGGGCCTGGTTCCCGGGACGCTCCGATTTGTCTCTGGCTCCTGCTTGAGTGCCCTGGAGACACCTCCCTGGGCACAGCTGTTTCCAAGTGGATGATTAAAATGTGTCCCTTGAACAAGTGTCTCAGAGACACCTCCCCACATTTCAGCTCCAAGGCCCCCTCTTTGTGAAACCTGGCCCTCCCGCCATGTCCCTCCAGCCAGAAGGGCTCTCTCCCTGCTTTGGGCTCAAACAGCTACTTCTGTGTCTGCACATCTTTTGTCTCTCTGACTGGACCGTGCATGGACCTTGGCTGGAGAGGTGGTGGGGACCTCAGGATCCATCTAGCCCACTTTAACAGAGGAGGAAACTGAGGCTCCTGGGCTTTTGGTCATTTGACCAAAACCCCACAGATAGGATCAGTCAATTAAACGAGTATGTCTTCAGCACCCTGATGTGCCAGGCACTGTGCTAGGCACCAGGGGTTCAAAGGCAAAAGGGAAGCATCCCCTGCCCACACCTTTTGCATAGACTGTTCTCTACCCGGCATCATAGTTATCAGGCAGTGGGTGTGATCCCCACATCCGAGGCTATAAACTCCTTACTCAGGAGTCTAAACATGAATGAATGAATGAGTGAATGAATGAACAAATGAATGAGTGAATGAAGGAATGAGTGAATGAGGGAAAGAATGAGTGAATGAGTGAGTGAATAAATGAATGAAAGAGTGAATGAAGGATGCCCATCCCCAAGCATCAGAGACAGGCTCATCACATCCCTAGGAAAAATACCTGCTTTGCTACTAAGTTTGGGCTGGGATCTGGCCCCACTCCGCACCCCAGGCTTCCAGCCTGGGCATCAAATGCCTGGGACAGAGAAGCGTCCAAATCCAGAGACCAGACAGCTCAATGGCTAACAGTGCAGGGGAGCCCAGCATTACTAACAAAGGGGTGCCCTCTTCAGGACACTCTGAGAACTGCAGGTGCCTACTGCCACCCCTCTCCATGTTTTCGGAACCCATCCCTGGAAGACAGTGTATAGGGCCAGGCTCTGGAGCCTGAGATGTGCCCCCCAGCCTGTCCCTTAGCTCTCGGCTTTTAGACACACCCTTCAGCTTTTGTGACCAGGCTGTGCCTCAAGGAGCCATGTCAAGGTCCGTGGGATTAAAGTCTAGTCTCCTACCTCAGGGACCAGATATCAAAGTGACTGGCCTGCTTCTCAGTCAGAGGGGCTAAGAGTGACCCCAGAAGCTGCCCAAGAGCTAGCTAATGACCCTGGAATCTGCTCTGTACCTTGGCACAGAGCCCTGATTATAGAGTCAGGCTTCACCCCTCCAATCCCTTCATTTCACAGGTGAGAGAACTGAGGACCAGAGGAGAAAGGATGTTGCCTGAGGGCACCACCAGTAAGAGGGGTGGGTGCTGAGACTCAGTCCTGGCTCCTGGCTCCCAGACCGGTTCTCTCTTCCCTGTACCATGTTGCTGTGTACCCCCAAGGGTAAAAAGAGGAAGAAACAAAAAGAAAATTGTCCAGTGTGGATTTTACCTGTCTACCAAATTGTCAATAAACTGGTTGGTAAAGGCCTTCACTTGATCCACGAGGCTCCCGTATGGCTTCAACCTCAAGGCCACACTTTCAGAGGTGTCCAGAACAAAAAACAGGTCCACAGGGCAGTCTGTTTCCAAAGAAAGGTAAGAACAGGGGTCACAACTTTCCTCCCTGCCCTCCTGTCTCCCTTTAAAGGATCAGCTGACAGAGTGGGAGGACCCTAAGAGGGAAGAGGAAAGAGAGAAGCCTCAACCTGTAGCCTGTGCCTATGTGCCAGGCTCTGACCATCTGCTCTTTTCCAAATCCAAAGCTTCTACCCCAACTCTCAAAAGCCCCGGGGGGAGCTTCAAGACAGAAGAGGGAACAGGTTCCCTAAGATGCCCCCATGGAATGGACTGTGAGGTGGGAAGGAGCCTAGGCTGTCCTGGAAGGTCATTTGTACCAGTGGGGTGGGCTGCCTGGTTGGGACTCAGGGGTCTGGGATGGGGGAATCTGGAGGGGAGACATGGCAAGGAGAGACATGAGGGAGCCGCCTTATCCCCTTGGAATTGTCGAGCTGTCTCAGGTCTTAGCGAGAGGTTCATCCATCTCCTCCACCCCTGGGACAAAAACCCCAAAGCTCCAGTTCAGATAACTGGGAGAGCTGGAGAGAAATCACCTTCAGTCTCCCGCTATTTATTTAATCAGCATAGTTAAAAGATAGCATAGATAAGGGGCACTTTATGAATATTGGCAATCTCTTCCTCCTTCTCCAGCCCTGATATCTCTGCTAAGTCCTGGAGGAGAGGAAAGAGGCCACTTGTGTGAGTACTCAGGTGTTCCCCAGAGGCACAGAGGCAGAGGGGCAGCTTTGGCCATGAGGGTTCAGGTCTTCCTCCAGAGGATGGGAGAAGGGGCCATCTAAGCATCCTCGGAGCCCCTGCTGATTCCTGAGCACGGCTCTCCTACTTGGGCCCCCCAGGCTGCCCTGGAAGCAGAGGCCCCTGTAAGTCGGTGGGAGGACAGAGAGAGGGACCTACCTTGGAAGGCGATGGCTTTCTGGGAGACATCCTGAGCAGCTGCCCAGCTCCAGAGCAGACATCCCTGGAGCAGCAAGGAGATCAGCTGGCTCCGGCCGCCACTATTGCTTCTGCTGCTACTCAGCCTCATTCTGCCAGCCTCCAGTGGTAGCTCATCTAAAGAGAGCTGGGGGTGAGAAGGACAGAAAGGAGAAGGAGGAGGAGGGAGAGACAGATAAACGGCGGACCGGACTCTGCCTCCTCTCGGGGGGCTTTGCTCCCTTTAACCCCCGGCACCCAGCAGAGAGCTGCCCTCCTGGCTTTCTGCCCTCTGCCTGAGTTACAGTGGGAGGCAGCAGGCAGGAAGGGAGAGACAGGGAGAAGGAGGAGAGAGGAGGAGAAAGAGAGAGGGAGGGAGGGAGTTCAGAGGCTCCGGGCGGGCTCTGCAGCTGGGGCTCAGGAGGGGAGGGCACTGGCGATGTCAGTTGCTTTTCAACTTGAGGTCTGAGAATGAGTCACTGAGAGGCTCCCTCTTTCCCTCCCTCTTTCCGTCCCTCCGTCCCTCCCTCTCTCCTTCCTTCCTACCCTCCTCTGGGGCTAGGGTCTTGCTGCTGCTTGAGCCACTCCCTTCCCCCCTCCCCCCAACTCCGGCCTTCTCCATCACCTCTCTGGGATAGCGGGGCCAGCCCCACTCCACCCTCCCAGGCCCGAGAAGGCCACGCCTTTCTGAGAAGCTGGGCTTGCTCGGGACTCCCAGCCATCCTCCTGCTAAGCAAGACACACTTGGATGTAGTTATACTAAGGGGCCATCTAGTCTCAGGGAGTATCTTCAGAAAGGTTTGGACTGTTCACGGTCCCAAAGTGGTTATTCAGAAAAGTTGAACCTGTTTCCAGAACCCTGCCTTATCTGGAGGTTGGCAGCTGTCTACCATCTGCTTCTGACTCTCTGTCTCTGTCTCTCTGACTGTCTCTGCCTCTCTGCTTCTGTCTCTGTCTCTCTGACTGTCTCTGTCTCTTAGTTTGTCCACTTTCTGTTTACTCCTCTTTTTCCAGTGTTTTCCAGTCTTTTACATAGTCTGATTTCCTACAGTGATTTTCCATGCCTGGCAAGCCAGGCAAACACCCAAACAAGAGGCTTCCTTTTCACTAGGTGAAAACCAGATCTGTTTAACCTTTTCTGGCCTGCCCAGTTCCCCCAGGGTGGTGGCCCAGATGCCTTTGCAGGGTCTCCCCCCACCACAGAGGAGGCTAAGAGGGGACTCAAAGAATCACTGGATGTGAGATCTGGGGGGGACCTCAGAAGCCCTAGTCTGGGTCTTTGTTGGTCTCCAGGGGCAAGTGACTTGCCCAAGGACACCTAGAAGGTAATGGACAGATGGAGAGAAATAGAACTCGGGCATGCTGGTAGCCAGTGCCATGCTCTGCACCTACTTCGCTGGTCCCAAACATCCGACAGCAACCCAGATGATTAAGATACTCAGCCCAAGGAGGTGTTCCACCACTAGGGCTTTTTCTTTTCCTTCTCTGAAGAGTGCCCACAGAGCTGTGCCAGGCAAGGCTGTGCCCAGATGTGTGCCCAGCTGGACATGAGCAATTGGAATTAATGTCCAGATAAGTAAGTACTGCCAACAGGGAAATTGGATTCATAGTATTTTTTTAATGTGTACAGGGTACTGGGAGCTCCCTGCCTTCATGGAGTTTAGTGTCTAGTAAGAAGCTAGTTTACAGACAGAAAATTCAAGGACAAAACAATACATCAATACATTCTGAATACCTCAGAGATATAAGCACAGTCCTCAGAATTGGCTAGGATCAAATACCAACTTCAGGCCAGGAATTTAGGCTCCTTCACATTCTGCCTTCCATTCCAGGCTGTTCCGATATCACTCCTTCACACACTGTGTTTCTCCATCCATGACAATCCATCTCTCACTTCTAGGCCTTTGAAGATTTTATTCCCCAGGCCTGGCATACCTTCCTGTTGCCTCTTTTGATCCCTGGATCTCTTCAATGCTTAGGAAGAGCATTTCAGGCATGAGGGATGGCTAGAGAAAATGCCTGGAGCCTAGAGATGGAGGGTGTTGTTTGTGGAACAGGCAGGAGGCCAAGGTCACTGGTTCAAAGAGGATGTGCTATGTAGCAGGGTGTAAAAAGACTGGAAAGGGAGGATGAACAAGATTCTTTAAGAGACCTTTTGAGATTTCCCCAAGTTGTTCCGGTGACAAGACTCTCTTCCCCAATCGCTTTATATTTATTTTATTTCCCATTTAATGATCTCTTTACATGTTGTATATACACAGTAGTATGAATGTAAGCTCCCCAAGGTCTAAGTCTACTTCATTCCCCTATTTATACCTCCAGCACCTAGTACAAATCCTGGCACACAACAGGTGCTTAATAAATGCCTGTTGAATTGAATTACCTACTGGGATGATTAATAAAAGCAGGTTTCTTGGAGGGGGTAGCATCTGAGTGAGATTTTCAAGGATTTGCAGGCATTCGTGGGTTTAAAATTACCACCCTATGCTGATGATTTGCAAATTTATCTTCCTCTCTCCCACAACCTCCAATCTCAAATCTCCAACTGCCTTTCAGACATTTTGAACTAGATGTCCAATAGATACCTTAAACTCAACATGTCCCAAACAGAACTCATAATCTTTCCCCTAAACCCTCCCTCTCTCCCATTTTCCCTAATACTGTAGAGGGCACCATCATCCTCCCAGTCTTTCAGATCCCCAGTCTTGAAGTCATCCTGGACTTGTCACTCTCAACACCACTGCCACCCCCAGATTCAACATGGTGCTAAAGGCTGTCTATTTCACTTCTGAAGCATCTCTTGTCCATTTCACCTCTGCAACATCTCTTGTCCATTTCACCTCTGCAACATCTCTTGTCCTTTCACCTCTGCAGCATCTCTTGTCTATTTCACTTCTGAAGCATCTCTTGTCAATGTCCCCTCTGAAGCATCTCTTGTCCATTTCACCTCTGCAACATCTCTTGTCATTTCACCTCTGCAGCATCTCTTGTCTATTTCACCTCTGAAGCATCTCTTGTCAATTTCCCTTCTGAAGCATCTCTTGTCCATTTCACCTCTGCAACATCTCTTGTCATTTCACCTCTGCAGCATCTCTTGTCAATATCCCCTTTGAATCATCTCTTGTGGATTTTGCCTCTGCAATGTCTTTCCTCTGTCACACCTGGGGCAGACCCTCCTCTCCTCATGCCTAGACTATTGCAATCGCTACTGGGGGATCTGCCTCCTTCAAGTTTCTCCCCACTCCAATCCATCCTCCACTCAGCCACTAAAGTGATTTTCCTTAAGTGCAGGTCCAGCCATGTCACTCCCCTACTTAGTAAACTCCAGTGGCTCCCTATTACCCCCAGGAACACTCTGGCATTCAAAGCCCTTCATCACCCAGCCTCCTCCTCCATTTTCAGTCTTATACTCTTTGATCCAGTGATACTGGCCCATTGTCTACGAGACCCTGCATCTCTGAGCACTGGGCATTCTTTCTAGATGTCTCTCATATCTGTAAATACTCTCCCTCCTCCACTCCAACAACTGACCTCCCTGGCTTCCTTTAAGTCCCAACTAAAATTTGACTTTCTACAGGAAGGCTTCCCCAACTCCTCTTAATTCTAGTGCCTTCTCTACCTAAATTGCTTCCTCTTTATCCTATATGTAGCTTGCTTTCAATAGCTTTGTTTGCATATTGTCTCTCCCATTTGATCATAAGCTCCATGGGGGCAGGGACTGTCTTTCGCTTCTTTTATTATCCCCCAAACTTAGCACAGTGCCTGGCATTTAGTAGATGCTTAATAAATGTTTATAGATGGATTGATTGAACAGGGAAATATTGAAAGTATGGCTGAATGGATATGAAGTCAAGCCTTGGGTTTCAGTCCTGATTCTGCCCTTCTATGAATGACTAGTGTGAGCTTGTCCCTTAAAACTTGGAGGATTATAGGAAGAGGAACGGCTGTTATTAGGGCTACAGATCAGAAGCATGGCCCTGCCAGCTCCAGTGAATCACCTGGCAGCGGTGGGAAAGATGACAGACAGAGAGGGGTGAAGATAGAAGTAGGAGGCTTGCTCAAGTAGGTGACAAGGATTCCTGGGGCTTGCCATCCCTTCAGGTTGGATCCTCTCCTGAGCCACAGTGTGAGCTCCCTCAGAGCATTTGTATTTGAATTCCCAGCACTTAGCAAACACCGAGTGATTAATAAGTGCTTTTCCCATTCCAATTAGAGCTCTTCTTGGGTGATGGCCCTGGGAAGAAGAGGAGGATGATAGACTCAGCAGGGCTTGCCACCTGATTGCATGAGAATGATGAGGTAGAGGGCAGGGTCACAGCGCACAGCCATCCCTTCGCAGCACAGGGTGGTGTCTCATTCACCTTCCATGTCCCCTCAATGGGATGAGTCAGCGGCAGAGGGGCTGGGGGCTTCTTTCTCATCTCCTCACGCCCCAGGGAGCTCCTAGACAGCAGGGGCTGCTTTTTCTTCTCATGGTATCCCCAGCCCTTAGCACAGTGTGTGGCACACAGTAGGTGCTTAACAGATGCTTGCTGGTTGACTTAGAGGCTATCAAGTCCAGCAGGCACCTGGGGCCCAGAGGCAGCTAGCTACTAAATGTCAGGGGCATGACTCAAACCCAGGTCTTCTTGACTCCTAGTCTTAAGCCCATCATCATTTTCTCTGTCCTCCTCAGTCCCAAATCCATTCTCCTTGGGAGAGAAAAGAGAAGCAGAGGAAGAACGAAGAGATGCTAAGTCCTCACTGGGCTGTTCTCAATATCCCCCTCTTACCCCACCCCTATCCCCCAGAGAGCAGCCCATCCTCCATCTTCCTGCTCCCAGCAGCCTCAGCTCATTCATCTCGTCCAGGTGGCTCCTGTGGCTGCTCCTCTGCCATCAGCCTCTGCTCCGGCCCAACCCTGGAGGGAGAGGGTCAAGGACCCCCTGAGCCCTCTGGCTTTGGCTCCCCCTCCAGACCCTGATGAGTCCAGGTCTCCCTGACTGCCCTTTCTTGGGCGTTGTCTCTTGAGCATTCCAGCTCCTCTCCCTCCAGATTCTTCATTCTGAGTGCAATGGGACCACCCTAATCACACAGGGTAGGCGTGCTAGGCCTGCCCCTCCCCCCATGATCCGGTTTGGTGGAAGCAGGGCAGCACTCTCCTCCCCTTCCCTCTCCCCCTATCTCTTCTAGCTTAAAACTTTTGGCCAGTTCAAAGATCTTTCACATGTACACACAGAGATATGCACAGAAACATGCACACAAAGACATAAATACAGAGACATATATATAGACATACACACTCACATTCACAGACCTAAAGAGACCCACAATACACAGATGTGCACACCGACACACATGATCTCACACATGTGCACATAAGCACACATACAAAATACATGCATACAGAGACACACACATAAACAGACACTTGTATTATTTTTAAAGTGTACTAGTAAATTAAAGCTATCATCATAAATTAAAGCACCCATCATAAAAATGGGCAAAGGACTCATGTGTACAAAAAATACTTACAGCACTCTTTTTGTGGTGGCAGAGAATTGGAAATTGAGGGGATGCCCATCCATTGTAGAGTGGCTGAACAAGTTGTGGTATATGAG
This sequence comes from Trichosurus vulpecula, assembly GCF_011100635.1. Classification (NCBI taxonomy): domain Eukaryota; kingdom Metazoa; phylum Chordata; class Mammalia; order Diprotodontia; family Phalangeridae; genus Trichosurus; species Trichosurus vulpecula. Next base: position 10,335,741 of record NC_050579.1, read on the forward strand.
CATAATAGAATACTAATGTGCTATAAGAAATGATGAACAGGCAGACTTCAGAAAAACCTGGAAAGACTTACATGACCTGATGCTGAGTGAAGTGAGCAGAACCAGGAGAACATTATACACCGTAACAGCAACACTGATTGACTTAGTTCTTCTCAGCAAAGCCATGATGCGAGACAATGCCAAACGACACATGATGGAAAATGCAGTCCACCTCCAGAGAAAGAACTTTGGAGTCTGAATGCAGATGGAAGCAGACGATTTGTGCGGTCTCTCTCTCTCTCTCTCTCTCTCTCTCTCTCTCTCTCTCTCTCTCTCTCTCTCTCTCTCTCTCTCTCTCTCTCTCTCTCTCTCTCTCTCTCTCTCTCTTTTCTCATGGTTCTTCCCATTGCTTCTAATTCTTCTTTCAACATGATTAATGTGGAAATAGGTTTAATCTGAACGTATATGAGGAGTTTATATCAGGCTGCGTGCTGTCTTGGGGAGGGGTGGGGGAGAAAGGGAGGAAAATTTAGAACTCAAAATCTTATGGAAGTGAATGTTAAAAACTAAAAATTAACTTTTCCAAAAGAGTACTAGTGGCCTCGGATTTTTACACGTCATTCCCCAGTGTGCACTCCTACCCTGTGAGTCTTCCCAAGCCAACCAACCAATTGATCGCAGCTGACGATGTGTCACTAATAGCAGTTAACACTTGCATATCATTCAATCCTCACGACAACAGTGAGGCAGCTACTGCTATCATTACCATCTTACAAATGAGGAAACTGAGGCACAGAGAGGTTAAGTGACTGGCTCAGTCACACGACTAGTGAGCATCTGAGGGAGGGCTTCAGTCCCAGTCTTCCTGATTCCAATTCAATCCCTCTATCAACCGCACCACGAAGCCGCCATCACGTTGACGGCATTCTTCTTCCCGGTCTCCCACCTCTCTTACCAATCGGAGGGGATTAGGTTTATCATCTAATTTCCAGCATTAAAATGAGTCATTGCAAAATCTAAGCCTGGCTGGCTGTTAGGGTTGGTTTCATTTACCTTTTTGTGGTTGTTCCTGGCTCTGCTTTCTTCCCTCTGTGTCAGCTCAACCAAACTCTCCAAGGGTTCTCTGCTTTCATCAGATTCCTCGCGGGCTGTCGCCCCATCATGATCCAAACTTGTTTACTCGATGACTTTGTCTCCCTGCTTTGCTATCAGAAAAGGCGCTTCTATGAGCATGAGAGAGAGAGAGAGAAAGGGAAGGGGGGAAAGACAGAGAGAGACAGAGAGGGACGGAGAGACGATATGGGGGAAGGAGGAGAATTTCTGGATTTAGAATCTACAGGTGTCCAGTAGGCTGTGACCAAGGGCCCACATACACATAGGGCTAGTCTTTTAAATTTTTTTATTTTTTTATCTTTAGTTTGCAACACTCAGTTCCACGTGTTTTTGAGTTCCAGATTTTCCCTCCCTTCCTCTACATGGGTTTAGTCTTGACAAGTAAAAATTCTCCCTTGTCCTCTGCGGAGAAGGGAAGGAGTTGATAATAGGTGGAGAGATAGGGAGTTTCAAGGCACTGAGAGGGGAACTCACAGGAAACAAGGTCGTTAGTGGAGAGTGATGATACAGGATGATCCCTTTGAGGTCAATGTAATGGGATTAAAATGCAGTGGGTCGTCTCTGGCCTGCTAGCCCGGGGCTAAGCAGCTACATTGCCCCGTCAGGGTTCTAGGGGTGCCTCTGAGGGGTTAGGGCAGCAAGTCCTTCTTTCAGTGGTGTCCCCTATCCCCCCAGGTCCATTTCACCACTTAATATCAATCAACTTTACAAAAGGCTATTTACTCTAAAGTCATAGCAAGAACAGAGGTAGAAATGTCTCTCCCCCCCTCCCCCACAGCAGGGGGGCACTCTTCCAGAACCACCTCAGGCTCTGGGGAGAGGAGGCTCAGACTCTGGGCAGTTTCTACAAAGCATCCCTGGGCTGGCTACAAAACATGGGATGGACTTTACACCCTGACCTCTGGTACCTCCTCAATTTCCAGACCTCTTGGACGGCTTGCTCACCTGACATTTCAAAACTCACAAAGTCGAGGTCATAGCCTCCAACTTCCTTCCTTAAGAATGAGAGAATAGGGGTGGAGCCAAGAGGGCAGCTGGAAAACAGGGACTCGCTTAAGCTCTCCCCCAAATCCCTCCAAACACCTGAACAAATTCAAGAGCTACAGAACCCACAAAATAGCAGAGGGAAGCAGGTCTCCAGTCCAGGACTGTCTGGATGGTCCCTGAGAAGGGTCTATCACACTGTACTGGGAGTGGAGCACAGCCGAGCATGGACCTCACCAGGAATGAGCAGACTGGGAATAGATTAGGTGGAGCAGGCCTTAGGGCATGAATAACTCAGCTGTAGCAGTTACCAGACTTCTCGACCCACAAATGCAAAAGACAACTTAGCAGGTCAGTGGGAAAACTGCTGGATCTGGGTGAGAAAAGTGCCGGTCCAGCCCCAGCCCTGGGGGTGGTGGAGGTGGGGCACTGGCAGCAGCAGGAAGCTCTAGCAGCTGCTTCCAGAGCTCCTGCAGAAGCTGCCTCCAGCCCCAGGCCCACTGGGTGGGAAGAATCAAGTGGTGGATCAGAGTGGGAGTGCAGGGAGAGCTTTGCTGGCACAGAGGCAGGGTTCTCTTACTTTGTTCTGCTTGGATCTGGGTCGAGATCCTGTCTGGTGGTTCTTGGAGGAGAAGGAGCGCTGGTGTGGCAGAGCTGGCTGTGTAGAAGTAACTCTGAAAACAGCAGCACATCCCCTCAAGCTTGGGACAAAGTACTCTCTGCTCTACAAGCAGTCATACCCTGACAAAAAGCTCAAGGGTCAAGTAGTTGGCTGGGAACATGAGGAAGCAGTGCAAAAGGACTGAAACTATAGAATCTTTTTTTGGTGACAAAGAAGATAAAAACATACAGCCAGAAGTCAACAAAGTCAAAGACCCCACATCAAAAGCCTCCAAGAAAAATATGAATTGGTCTCAGGACATGTAAGAGCTCAAAAAGCATTTGGAAAAGCAAGTTAGAGAATTAGAGAAAAAATTGGGAAGCAAATGAGAGAGAGATGCAAGAAAATAATGAAAAACAAGTCAACGACTTGCTAAAGGAGATCCCAAAAATACTGAAGAAAATAACATCTTAAAAAATAGACTAACCCAAATGGCAAAAGAGCTCCAAAAAGCCGATGAAGAGAAGAATGGCTTAAAAGGCAGAATTAGCTAAATGGAAAAGGAGGTCCAAAAGACCACTGAAGAAAATACTACCTTAAAAAATAGAATGGAGCAAGTAGAAGCTAGTGACTTTATGAGAAATCAAGAAATTATAAAACAGAACCAAAATAATGAAAAAATAGAAGACAATGCAAAATATCTCATTGGAAAAACCACTGACACAGAAAACAGATCCAGAAGAGATAATTTAAAAATTATTGGACTACCTGAAAGCCATGATCAAAAAAAGAGCCTAGACATCATCTTTCAAGAAATTTCCAAGGAAAACTGCCCTGACATTCTAGAACCAGAGGGTAAAATAGAAATTGAAAGGATCCACCAACCGCCTCTTGAAAAAGATCCCCCCAAAAAACTCCTAGGAATATTGTTGCGAAATTCCGGAGTTGCCCGGTCAAGGAGAAAATATTGCAAGCAGCCAGAAAGAAACAATTTGAGTATTGTGGAAACATAATCAGAATAATACAAGATCTAGCAGCTTCTACATTAAGGGATCAAAGGGCTTGGAATATGATATTCTGGAGGTCAAAGGAGCTAGGATTAAAGCCAAGAATCAACTACCCAGCAAAACTGAGTATAATGCTCCAAGGCAAAATATGGATTTTCAATAAAATAGAGGACTCTCAAGCTTTCTCAATGAAAAACCCAGAGCTGAATAGAAAATTTTACTTTCAATACAAGAATCAAGAGAAGCATGAAAAGGTAAACAAGAAAGAGAATTCATACGGGACTTACCAAAGTTGAACTGTTTTGTTTACATTCCTACATGGAAAGATGATGTGTGTAATTATGAGACCTTTCTCGGTATTGGGGTAGTTGGAGGGAGTATACATATATATAGACAGAGGGCACAGGGTGAGTTCAATATGAAGGGATGATATCTAAAAAAATGAAATAAATTTAAGGGGTGAGAGAGGAATATATTGAGACAGGGAGAAAGGGAGAGATAGAGTCGGGCAAATTATCTCACATAAAAGTGGCAAGAAAAAGCAGTTTTATAGGAAGGGAAGAGGTGCCAGGTGAGGTGGAATGAGTGAACCTTACTCTCATTGGATTCAACCTGAGGAGGGAAAAACATACGCACTCAAATGGGCATCTTACTCTACAGGAAAGTAAGGGGAAGGGGATAAAAAGGGAGGAATGCTAGAAGGGAGGGCAGATGGGGGAGGAGGTAATCAAAAGCAAACACTTTCGAAAAGGGATGGGATCAAGGGAGAAAACTGAATAAAGGGGGACAGGATAGGATGGAAGGAAATATAGTTAGCCTTTCACAACATGAGCATTGTGGAAGTGTTTTACATAATGATACAGGTGTGATCTATGTTGAACTGCTTGCCTTTCTAGGTAGGGTAGGTGGGGAGGGAAGAGGGGAGAGAATTTGGAACTCAAAGTTGTAAAAGCAGATGCTCAAAAAAAGTTGTCTTTGCATGCATCTGGGAAACAAGATATATAGGGAATAGGGCATAGAAATCTATCCTGCCCTACAAGAAAGTAAGGGGAAAGGGTATGGGGGCGGCAGTGTGGTGACAGAAGGGAGGGCTGACTGGGGAATGAGGCAATCAGAATATATGCCATCTTGGAATGGGGGGGGGAGGGTAGAAATGGGGAGAAAATTTGTGACTTAAAATCTTGTGGAAATCAGTGTTAAAAACTAAAATATTAAATAAAAATGATTAAAAAAATGAGAGAATGAAAGGCAAAAGACTAGAGCAGGTATTCACAGGTAGATTGTTGGCCTTAGGGAGGAGAGGGTCTGAGGACTTTCTGCTTCCAGTATTGTCTCTCACTGGACATGGTCAGCAGAAAGAGGCCATGAGCAGGAAGAGAAGGGTCCAGCCAAAACAAAAGAGGCAGGCTTAGACCTTTGGAGGCTTCCTGGACCCTGTGTCATTCCATAGCTGCATCCAGACAAAGAGGCTCCAGTCCACTCTGGAACTGAGGCCTCTTGCAGCCACACCCAGGACCAGATCCACAGCCAACTGAAAAGGCTTCTCCTCAGTTGATGGCCAGCAACCTGGAAGCAGTTCCAGAATGTCTACCTGGGCTCCAAAGTCTCTCCAAGACACTTGCACTGCACATTGTCAGAACTCTCAGAAGCAAGCTCCCCAGCCATGTCGCGGGATTGTATCAGAGGCTCTCTGCCCAGGCTTGTAGGCAAAGCCCAGGTGGGTTTATAGCCCAGGAATTCACTGTGGATCTGTTTGGTTTTGAGAACACCTTCACCCACCTTTGGCAGCCAAGGGTGAGAGTGGAGGATTAGAGAGGCAGGGTTTGCAAAGGGTGATTAGCAGGTTATATTAGGAAGGCAGAATTTATGATTTCAAAGAGAATCTCATATGTGCCTGAAAGGTTCGGAACCACAGGATATAAGGAATTCTCTAGGCAGAAGTCAGGAGAACTAAAGCATGTATTTACACTCCACAGTAACAGGCCCACAAACCAGCGTCCCCATTTTGATATTTTGATCAAAAGCTTCCAGGCCCAATAAGTCCACCTCACAAGAGTAACTAGGAGGCCAAGGAGAAGCAAGATAGTATAAGGCAAAATCGTATACATGCTTCCCCTTTACGGTAAGAAGATTACCCACTGGCCTCCAGTCCTGGCTCAGCACTCCTCGCTCCACGTGGGTCAGCTCTGCTACCGGCAGCTCAGCTTCGGCTGTATGCGTCTCTGGCACCAACCGGAAAAGGAAAAGGGGTCTTCAAACTGTCCTCTCCCCTCTATTTATAGGGTTTTTGACATCATCAAGTGCTGCCTGAATGAGCAGGGCCGATTGGTTCTTGAGCTGGCCCCTCCCCCTAGCGCTGACTAGGTTAACACCCAACAGGGCATGGCTCTGGAGTTAACACCTCCCCTCAGCCAGCCCCATGACTCATCACACAGGAAGTTCTCTGCTCCCAGGTATGGCCCAGCAAGGCTCAATGAGGTAAGCTGAGGCACTCAAAGAAAACAAAGGCCACTCTGGCTACACAGGTGGGTATGGCAGAAGGTCAAGGTAGTAATGGTTGTCCTGGCTTGGGGTGGGGCTGGGGTCTGAGGCAGTCCTAGATAAATAAAGAGTAGGAAAAGACTTTGAGGATGTGGAGGAGATGCAGTAATTGAAGGTCATGGAGCCTCCAAATCAGTTGCAGTGCCAGGGAGTGATATGGATAGAGAAACAGAGAAAGGGGTTTAAAAATTTGAAATCGGGAAGGCAGAGGAGATCATAGGCAAGATTATCTCTGAAGGGGCCACACAGGCTCGAGGCTGGTGACCAGGGACTGAGAAGGGCTTTCTGGGGTTCAGGGGATGTAGGGAAAGTGAGAGGCCAGGGCCTCAGCGGTGGAAGAGCCTTCAATGTGCAAAGGTAAAGTCCCAGAGGATGTGGCAAGGAGGGCTGCCAGCTAGATGCTGATGTCACTGAGGAAGTGGCAGAGCATGGGGGAGATCTGGAAAGGGTGGCCAGTGGGATGCCTCAGTACTGCAAACTGCTAAATGGGCTAAAAAAGGAACAAGGCGGGGCATGGGTGAGGAGTGCTGCATACCCCCCAGGCTGGGGGCTGTGTTGGCTAGGGCTAATTTGTTACAGGGGATGGTTCTCTGGATCAGAGAGGGAAAATAATGTTGGAAATGAACACATTGTAAATACAAGAGAAATCAGTGAAAAAGCTAAACCAGTAATGGCACTGGAAGAAGAAGGTCTTAGAGGAAATCAAGTGATTCCACCACTAAGCACAACATTGGAGTTCACTGGAGGCAAGATGTTCTTAGAAAGGTGGAGAGGACAGTGGTGGGTGTGGGGCAGAGGGCATGTGTGTGTGTGTGTGTGTGTGTGTGTGTGTCTGCATGTGTATGTATACGTCTTAATGTGTATGAATGTGTGTATGTATGTCTCTGTGTGTATGTATGTCTGAATGTGTGTGTGCGTGCATGTGTGTATGTATGTGTCTGTGTATGAATGTGTGTATGTGTTTCTCTGTGTATGTGTGTGTATGTATGTGAGTGTGTGTCTGCATGTGTATGTATATGTCTGTATGTGTGTGAATGTGTGTATGTATGTCTCTGTGTGTATGTATGTCTGAATGTGTGTGTGCATGCGTGTGTGTATATGTATGTGTCTGTGTATAAATGTGTGTATATGTATGTGAGTGTGTCTCTGTGTATGTGTGTGTGCGCGCGTGCGCATTCTTGTAGCAGGGGCCAGCTCTGGAGCTGTGGGCTCAGAGAATGCCAGGGGGCCAAGATCTTCACCCGCATCTGTCACATTTCTCATGCCGAGGAGGCAGCATGAAGCGCCAGGGCTTCTACAAACAGGCATGAGCTCATAGGTAACAAGGGCCCAGGAGACCAAGGCACTCAGGGAAGGGGATTGCTATGTTCCTCCATGGGCTAGTGCTGGTGCCGGGACCTTGGCTCAGCCTCTGGGTTGCCATGACGCAGGACGCCATTCCACTTCCATCTAAACATTCTGCAGATTGGGGGCATCTCCCCCGGCAGCAGCCTGTGAACATGGATGGAGTTGGCTGAGTTCGGTGGTCTGTGTCAAGGTCACATAAAACACAGGCCTCCAGGCACCATCTTCTCCCATTGCCTAAAGGAGACCAACCGATGCTTTGGAAAATGCTCTAACATTCTGAGCTGCCCAAACCATGGCATGGCCAGCTCTGGGAGCAATCATGCATGGGGGTCTGTAGATGAAGGCTGGATGGAGATGTGGCGCATGACGTTCCCGTTCAGGTTGGCAATGGGCACGAACATCTTTCTGGTTCCGAGAGGCTGCAATTCTCTCATCCTAAGGAGGTGGAGTGAGAAGGGCTTTGGAGACTACTGTCGTGAGTCGACTACTCCTTGTCCAGCATCCACAAAGTGGTATCTGATTAGATGAAAACTGAACCAACATCCTGAACATTCTTGCCCGTGAGTGCATTGGGCTGTACCAAAGAAGATGAAATTCAGTAGAGAAGAATGCAAAGTCTTCCATTTGGGTTCAAGAAGTGACCTCTACGAGTACAAACTAGGGAGGCAAGGGGAGGCAGCAGGCATTCCTAGAGGGTCTGGTGTTTCTAGTGAGCAGGAGCTACCAGGAGTCAGCAGGGTGCTAGATGGCCCATCACTGGGAAGGCCCCAAAAAGCTTCATGTGTAGAACTAGGGAGCTTGTGGCCCCTGCACCCACCTGATTTACCAGGTCATGGACCAGGTTTGGTTGTGGAAGCCACAGTTTAGGAAGGGTAATGATCCAAGTGAGAGCATCAACAGGAAGGCAGCCAGGGTGGTGAAGGGCTGAGGACCCTGTCCTATGATGATCCTTTTTAAAGTACTGGGGATTTTGGAGAAAAGGGGAAGAAAGGCTGAGGGTGAGGTGGGGAGGTGAGGGGTGGAGTAATAATTGTTTTCAAGCATTTGAAGGGACGTTGTGTGGACAAGGGATCGGCCTGGCTCTGCCTGGCCCAACAGCAGCACCAGGAAGGGGAGGGGAGTGTTGTGGAGGATGATTTAGGCTTTCTAACCAGGAGAGCTGTCCCAGCATGGAAGGGGCAGTCTCAGGGGGGTGGGGGGTAGAGGGGTGGGGATAGGTAGCTTCCTCTTCTCTGGAGGTTTTTAAGCAGAGGTTGGGTGACCTCTGAGCTGACGTACAGGGAATTCTGCTGAAGCATGGGTCGGTCTATCAATTTCATCTTTTAAAAATTACTTATTTTTAACATTCATTTAAAATTTTTTTGAATTCTGAATTCTTTCCTCCCTCCCACCCTTCCCTCATTCACTGTGAAGGCAAGAAATGTGACGTCAATTATACATGTGAAATAATACGAAACATGTTTCCATATTAACCACATTGCAAAAAAAGCAAGAAAAATAAAGAAAGTGAAAAAAGTCTGCTTTGATCTGTATTTAGACTCCATCAGTGCTTTCTCTGGAAGTGGAGAGCATTTTTTCATTACGAGTTCTTTACCTTGGATCACTGAATTGCTGAGAAGAGCTGAGTCATTCACAATCAGTCATCACACAATGTGGCTGTTACTGTGTACAATGTTCTCCTGGTTCTGGTCACTTCACTCTGCATCAGTTCATATAAGTCTTCCCGGGTTTTTCTGAAGTCTGCCTGCTCATCATTTCTTATGGCACAGTAGGATTCCGTTACATTCATATACCATAACTTGTTCAGCCATTTCCCCAATTGATGGTCATTCCCTCAATTTTCAATTCTTTGCCACCACTATAAGAGTTGCTATAAATATTTTATACATATAGGTCCTTCCCCCCGCCTTTTTTAACCTCTTTGGGATACAGACATAGTAGTGGTATTGCTGGGTCAAAGGGTATGCACAATTTCACAGCCCTTTGGGCATAATTCCAAATTGCTTTCCAGAATGGTTGGACCAGTTCACAACTACCCTGACAATGCATTAGGGTCTCAATTTTCCCACATCCCCTCCAACATTTATCATTTTCCTATTCTGTCATATTTGTCAATCTGATAGGTGTAGGCTGATACCTCAGAGTTGTTTTAATTTGCATTTCTCTAATTAATAGTGCTTTAGAGCATTCTTTCATATGACTATGGATTTGGAATTGATTTCTTTGATTTCTTCTGAAAACTACCTGCATGGGTTGGTCTGTCAAGAGTTCTTCACCTGGGATCCATGAAGAGATTTCAAGGGTCTATAAATTTGAATGAAAAAAAAATGACTGTCTTCATGAACCTCTCAGTGAAGTTTGGCATTTCCTTCAATTATTTTGAGGAGGGGTGTGTGTGTGTCTGTGTGTGTGTGTGTGCCCACACACAGGGCAGGGGGGGTATCCCTAGGCTTCCCCACTCTGCCAAAGGGGGCCAGGACACAACAAAGGCTGTCAAGAGCCCCTGGCCTCGATGGTTGGTGTCTGAAGCCCCTTGTGGCTCTGAGATCCATTGTGTGGCTTTCTTTGCAGGGGTCTGTTCCCCCACTGGCTGTGATTGTGGCCTCAGAGGGCCTCTCTGACCTCAGAGCCCTGGGCAGCGGTCTCCCTCCTACTTTTTGGATAGGTGAATGGGAACTTAGGCCTTGCCATTTTCCCCAGGGGGACCCCAGAAGGAATGGCTCTGGGGAGGGCCTCCCAGCCCCCCTGCCTCAGCTCTGGCTTTGGTAGAGATTGGCCTTAGTCCCAGAATGGGTGCCTCTTCTGGAGGTAGGGTGGGCTGCATGCCCAAAGGATGGAGCTTGTTTAATAAAATGAATTTATCTGCTTTGCTTTGGCTTTTATTCCTGCTTTCTTCTGAGGCCTGAAAAAGGAGAGGGTGGGGAGGGCGTGAGGAGGCAAAGGGAGAGCCAGGCTCTGAGCCTGGGGGGTCCAGGGGGAAAAGCACGCTCTAGGGGGATTGGGAAGGGAAAGCAAAGCCACACCGCCCTGCTGGGACCAAAGGCATGTGGGGGACCGGATCGGCCAGAGCTCCCGAGGATGGCGAAGCCTGGTCTCCGGCTTGCGAAGCAGCAAGCTCAGCACCATTGCCGCTTTGGGCAGGGACCTACTATGGTGATAACAGCGCAGGGTTCGGAGGGGACGGGGCCGGCACAGGCCTCCTGCCCATATTTGGGAGGAGCTGCACATCTGAAAGTGATCACACACACATGCCTTTCTGGCAGGACCGCGGCGGGGGCGGGTGGGGGCGGGGCAACCTGCCAAGGTCCCTCCCACCTCCCATCTCCCACCCCGGGGCCAACGCCCCAAGGCTGAGCTGCCCAGGAAAGAGCGGCAGCGCCCTCTAGGAGGCTGGGCCTGGGGTGCAGCGGTGGGGGGAGGGGCGGTGAAGCCAGAGGAGTACAGGGAAGGGGGGAGGGGGAGAGGGGCTGGGAAGGGAGGGAAGAGAGAAAGAGACAGAGAGAGGAAAGACGACAGAGACAGAGACAGAGAGGAGAGAGAGACACACAGACAGAGACAGAGACACAGGAAACAGAAAAGGGGAGACGGGGGAGAGAGACAGGGAAAGAGACAGACAGACAGAGAGACAGAGACAGAGACAGACAAAGACACAGAGACAGGAAAGAGGAGAGACACAGAGACAGAGAGGGGAGAGAGACACAGACAGAGACAGAGACACAGAAACAGAGAGGAAAGAGGAGAGAGACAGAGAAGAGAGACACACACACAGAGACAGAGACAGACAGAGACAGAGAGGAAAGAGACAGAGAGGAGAGAGACAGAGACAGACAGAGACAGAGAGACAGACAGACAGAGATAGACAGAGACAGACAGACAGAGACAGAGAGGGGAGAGAGACAGAGACAGAGAGAAGAGAGAGGAGACAGACAGGCAGAGACAGAGAGAAGAGAGAGGAGAGAGAGAAAAAAGGGAGGGGAGGGGGGCAGGCTTCTGGGGAGCCCAGTTAGCAGTTAGGGAGCTGGCACAATGGTCTGGGGGGTGGCAGTGAGAGGCTGAGGTCCAACTATGCCCAGCATTGGAGGCCAGGGTGCCCGAGGTAGCCCATGTCAGGCCTGGGTCCAGCCTGGCTGGGTAGGAGTCGGGGTGAGAAGCCCAGAAAGCTCCTGCTCATTTGGGAGGGGGTGGCTGTGGTCCGGAGGCCAGGAGGGTCTCGGTGCCCAGGCCCTTCTGCACAGGGCAGGGTCTCTTCCCTGCAGCCTGCTCTCTTCTCTTTCCATGGGGCATCTGCGGCTCAGCCCCAAAGTTGGCAGGGTTAGAAATGGGAATGAGGGAGAAGCTCCCCTCCCTGCCAAGCCCCTGGCTGGCCCTGCAGAGGTGTGGTGGCCAGCCCTGGGGGAGTGAAGGCAGCTTCATGAAAACACAGCCGCCGTTTTACATGTTTGAAGAGAGCACAAGAAAGACCCTCAGTTATGAAATGATGTTTCCTACCACGGAACATGACTCATTCAGGGGAAAATGTCCCTGGCTTCCACACTCCCCTGGTTTCCATGACTTTTCTACAGTACACACATGCTGGGCAGGCTGGGGAGGGGGCATCGCCCTCTGCTTCCATACCCCCTTGTGCTATAATTGAGGCCGGGGTGGGAGGGGGAGCTCCTACAAAGTTCCCTTCTGGGCTCACCCTTTTAATCTTCTGGGTAGTCATTAATCTCCAGTTGCTCTGAGTCTGTCCATTCCATCCCAACATTAATTAAGCGCCTGGTGTGTGCACTAGCAGATGCTTAGCAAACATTTTCTTAAGTGAGTGGGATTCAACATGTATCAGCTTCCTACTGGGTGCTGAGCCCTGGGCTAGGCACTGGGGGAGGGTCCCATTTCCCATGGAGCTACGGTGGCCTCAGACACTTCCTTGCTATATGATCCTTTCTGTGTCCTGCCCAGATCCCCTACGAAGGAGGCACCTGCGTGGGAGATGCCAGTGGAAGAAGACATTCTGTAGTGGCCTCTCTCTGACAGACCTACCTGAGAGGCACACTGCTGATGCCAAGGTGTGAAGGTCATTCCATGGGCACCATGCATTAAGCTGGGTGGGGGAAGGTCCACCTTCTTTTCTCCCTAGGTCTTGTGGCCCTGAAAAATGGGCTTGGGGTCTTGGTCCATTTAATTTGTCCTCTCCAGTTCTAGGTATAGGGCCTGGAGTCCTTGGACTGGGGAGTTTAGGCCTTTGGAGCCAGAAGCCAGGAGTCAGACGCTGCTGCCAGCTCTGCAGGGAAGCCCTGAGGAGCTGGGGTGCCAGGGACTTGAGCCCACGTATGCTTTGAAATTGGAACTTGGTGAGACTGATGTTATTAGGAAGCAAACTGAGCTAACCCTCTCAAGAGGTGAAGGAGGTGAAGGAGGATCATGCCCCAGATGTTGGGGAGATATTTGTGCATGCCCTCATTGCTATACCTTAAAGCCAACATTCCCTTGTCAAAGCTATTCTGACGGTTACATGATTAAATGGAGCAGGGGTCCTGGGGTGATAGACACCCCCAACCCCCTTATGACCACAGGTGACAAGGACCACTTTGGTCTCATTTCCTGAGGACCAGGTAGGTTACATTTCACCCTTCCCCCATGGTTCTCTGGAGTAGCCTTAAGAGGGTAGGAGGTGGCATCTTGTCTTTACCATTGGCTCAAGCCATCACTGGTTGTGTTCCCCAAATTTTGTGGGGTCCCCAGCTCTCCAGTTCCAGTTAATAGTCAGATAGTTTTGCAATGGAATATTGACTTCAAAGGCATAGCACAAAGAAACATAAACCATTTGAAATGTGAGCTATGACTATGTCTTTCAAGCTAAGGATGACTAGGAGTAGGTAGAATCCAGAAAATGATAACCAATCCTTTGTAAGAGACTGTCCAACCTGGCCCAGGCCCTCTCACATGATGCTGAGGCCCCAGGCCCTCAATGATAAATAGCCCTGTACCTGCCCTCCCCATGGAGGAGCCCCTTACTCACCTCTGGGCTGGAGCAAGATGGTGGAGGGAGCTGCTGGTGGCAACGATGGGCTCCTCCAACTTTGCTCATTGGATGCTGTGAGCCTTAGAACACCCAAGGGCCGGCTGGCCAGATAATGCCTGGGTATCTGTAGCCAGAATGGACTTTGTTTTCTTTGAATGACTCAGCTCGCCTCGTTGAGCTTCCCTGGATGCTGGGGCTTGCTCTTCCGGGGCAGGACCAGAGCTTCCTGTGTGATGAGTCATGGCGCTGGCTGAGGGGAGGTGTGTTAACGTGGCCTACGCTGGGGGAGGGGCCAAGTCAAGAACCAATCGGCCCTGGTCGTTCAGGCGGCGCTTGATGATGTCAAAAACTCTATAAGAGGGGAGAGGACAGCTTGAAGATCCTCCTTTCCTTTTCCGGTTGGAGCCAGAGACGCCTACAGCCGAAGTTGAGCTGCCGGTAGCAGAGCTGACTAGAGGCTAGTGGGTAATCTTCTTACCGTAGAGGGGAAGCATGTATACGATTTTGCCTTATACCATCTCGCTTCTCTGTGGCCTCCTAGTTACTCTTGTGAGGCGGACTTATTGGGCCTGGAAGCTTTTGATGAAAATATCAAAATGGGGACGCTGGTTTGTGGGATTGTTACTGTGGAGTGTAAATACATGCTTTAGTTCTCCTGCCTTCTGCCTAGAGAATTCCTTATATCCTGCGGTTCCGGACCTTTTAGGCACATATGAGATTCTCTTTGAAATCATAAATTCTGCCTTCCTAATATATTTGGCGACGAAGTGGATGGGATCGCTAGATATAAGATCTCTGTTCAGAAGCAGAAGAGCTTCAGAGGAAGAGATGAATATCCCAGGGTGGGAGGATCCTTTTTATTCTTCCTTAGCAAAGGAATTGGCTAAAAAAGCCGGACCCTGTGAAAACTGGGAACCAAGGCTACAGAGAGGAGATCCTAAGGATTTGGAAAGGTGTTTACAAGAGGTTGGGATTCAGTCAGGGGCATCGCTATCTAGGCAAAGCTGGATAGTGTTATCAGCCTACCGGCTAGTATATGAAAGATTGAGATTAAGTGAAAGAGATGGGGGCACTCCTACCCCACAGCAAGAACGGGAATCTCAGATAGCAGGAGAACAAATTGCTGCTCAAGAACCCACTGACTCAGATGAGAACTTTTAAGATAATTACCAAATCGTACCCCTGAACCATATATTTTACCGTGAATAGGGCTATAATATTAGATTCACGGACCCCACAGGTATGGCTGATGCTGGTAATTGACACAAGCCACTCAGAGGGAAGGTGACTTTGTGTGATTAACGGATGAAAGCTTGTACATCTGGGGAAAGTCTGGGAGGACAATCCTAGTCTATCTAGGATGGGATCCTCCTGGTTTCCCTTGTACATCTGGGGAAAGGCTGGGAGGACAATCCTAGTCTATCTAGGATGGGATCCTCCTGGTTTCCCTTGTACATCTGGGGAAAGGCTGGGAGGACAATCCTGGTCTCCATCTAGGGTGGGATCTTCTTGGCTTAGTTTCCTCATTGTGTTCCGTTTAAAAAGAAACATTTCCCATCTGAGTTTGGCTCTGATATTGGATCTCTGCATAACTGAAATTTCAACTAAACTGGAGATGATTTTATTTAAAGGATAATAGCCCATACTTGCCTACTCTTTTTGTTTTCTGTTTTAGTTAACCTTGTCACTAGTTCTGTCTCCTGCAGGTTTAAGCACCCTGCAGTTTCCGGTGACTGCCTAACTACATAGCATTCTTGGAATTCCTGCCAGCTCGCTAAAGAACTGAACTCTGGAATGGGACTCTTTGGGGCAGGGACACCTCTACATCCAATTTCAGCAAGAAGAAGCTATGGAAAATGAGACCTTCACCCCTTACCCCAAGATTTTGAGCCCCAATTGTTTGAGGGGGGGATGATGATAGTGTTCTGTGTACTTATTTTGTGTTATCCTTGCTATATTGTTTTATTGTTATGATATTATTGATCCTATGTAATGGATACGAAGATCTAGGGGTGGGCATTTGAATTATTAATAATTATTTTGGGATGATTGATTGAAGGGATTATCTGGCTGGGATCTAGGGGTGGATCACATTTGAATCGTAAACCAATATTTGGGAATGTCACTGAATGATATGTTTTGCTTTATTGTGAATGATATGTTTTAGTTTCCTGCATAATTGGATCACAATGTTCTAGGATATATAATTTAATTTGAATTATGATTGGATAGTGCATCCTAGAACATTGTGAGGGGTGGAGTGTAGCCAGAATGGACTTTGTTTTCTTTGAATGACTCAGCTCGCCTCGTTGAGCTTCCCTGGATGCTGGGGCTTGCTCTTCCGGGGCAGGACCAGAGCTTCCTGTGTGATGAGTCGTGGCGCTGGCTGAGGGGAGGTGTGTTAACGTGGCCTACGCTGGGGGAGGGGCCAAGTCAAGAACCAATCGGCCCTGGTCGTTCAGGCGGCGCTTGATGATGTCAAAAACTCTATAAGAGGGGAGAGGACAGCTTGAAGATCCTCCTTTCCTTTTCCGGTTGGAGCCAGAGACGCCTACAGCCGAAGTTGAGCTGCCGGTAGCAGAGCTGACTAGAGGCTAGTGGGTAATCTTCTTACCGTAGAGGGGAAGCATGTATACGATTTTGCCTTATACCATCTCGCTTCTCTGTGGCCTCCTGGTTACCCTTGTGAGGCGGACTTATTGGGCCTGGAAGCTTTTGATGAAAATATCAAAATGGGGACGCTGGTTTGTGGGCTTGTTATTGTGGAGTGTAAATACATGCTTTAGTTCTCCTGCCTTCTGCCTAGAGAATTCCTTATATCCTGCGGTTCCGGACCTTTTAGGCACATATGAGATTCTCTTTGAAATCATAAATTCTGCCTTCCTAATATAGTATCCTCCCCTCTAACCGTCTTGTGCATTTTAGAACCGATGAGTTGGGTACTGCTATCAACCACAGCAATGCAATAAGGTGGAACAGTGGAGAACAAGGGGAGTAATCCGGTGTGCTCCTTACATGCCTGGTGGAGGGGGAGATGGGGAGATGGGGCTAATTCAGTAAAACATCGGGATCACCCAGGAAGCAAACAAAAGCTTGGCATTTCAGAGAAGGGGTCTCCCCGGGGGTCAGTGTTGAGCACCTCAGGCACTTCCTGGAGAGGGTGGGGAGCCCTAGTGGCCAAGCAGAGGGCTTCACATGGGCTTGTAAGATGAGAGAGAGAGAGAGAGAGAGAGAGAGAGAGAGAGAGAGACAGAGAGAGACAGAGAGAGACAGAGAGAGAGACAGAGAGAGAGACAGAGAGAGAGAGAGAGAGAGACAGAGAGAGACAGAGAGAGACAGAGAGAGGGAGAGAGACAGAGAGAGACAGAGAGAGACAGAGAGAGACAGAGATGGAAGGAGCCCTAGAGCTCATGTGTGGTAGTGTTTAACCGAATGGAGGATTATGAGTCTCGCATGTTCACAATGAACTGATCACGTGATCTTGGATGATCCATTTCACTTTGCTGGGCCTCAGTTTCCACTTCTGTAAAATGAAAGCATTAGACGAAATGAAATATAAGGCCTGTATTTCCCCTTCTAACATTTGGTGATTCTATGACCCTGTGTTTTCTCTAGTGTTCAGTGAGGCTGTCGTGTGTCAATCTGGTGTTTAGGGACACATCATAATGCCGTTAAATTTGATTCTTTCTAAGATAATACTTATAGAGCTTTTTTTAAAATTTATTTAACATATTTAGTTTTCAGCATTGATTTTCACAAGAGTTTGGATTACAAATTTTCTCCCCATTTCTACCCTCCCCCGACTCCAAGATGGCATATATTCTGGTTGCCCTGTTCCCCAGTCAGCGCTCCCCTCTATCACCCCACTCCCCTCCCATCCGCTTTTCCAACAGATGTTCAAAAACAAACAAAAATGTTTTTGCATGCAACAAGAAAATAAGATACACAGGCAATGGGGCGTAAAAATTTATCTTGCCCTACATATAGAGGTTTAATGAGCCTCAGAAGCACCTGGTCTACCCCCTCTCCATTTTATAGATGAGGAAACTGAGGTCCATGGAAGTTCAGAGCTTTGCCCAAGGCCATATGGGGAATGTGCATCGGAGCTGGCATTCAAACCCAGGTTCTCTGAATCCGGATTGAAGGCTCTCCTCAGTGTACCAAGCCAGTCCCTTCTATCCCCGGCCTTTCCATTCCACAGCACTTATTTTGGAGAATGAATAGACAGAGACTAAAATCCTCTTAGCATGTGTCTCCTTTGGCCACAGATTGTATCATACTATGGATTAAACCATTCTCCGCTGTTGTGGTCAAGAGATGAGCAAGAAAATGTCTCTTTTTCATTGACCTTGATAAGATCTTTTCCTACTGTTTTTCCTGCTGTCTTGGGTGAATTGCCTTCTGACTTACGGACTGGTCTCTCAGGACAAACTCTACTGATGTCGACCAAGTGAAATGGCTCCTGGGGTGGCTCTCTGGGACTGAGGTCAGTCCAACCATTGGGTGTGATGTGCTGAACATGTCAGCCACCTTCAAATGCTACCACATAGCTGTACCAGTCAAGCTGCCCCCAAGGGCTGGGCTTGGAGCTGTACTTTTATTTGTTTATGCATGGTCCAGTCAGCCTCAGAACTGTGTGGTCAACCCACACATTGCTCATGAAGAAACAGGCTTACGCATTTCCACATTTTGCTGTGCTACTCCTTGGACATAGCAAAAGTTTGGAATGCCAGCCCCCTCAATCTGCTGCCAGAGGGCACACACTCCCAAGAAGATAATGAAGTGATTGATGAGACTTTCCCCCTCATTTATCCAGATTATACTTTTTTCTAGGAGCGAATCCCATTCCTGGCTCATTGCGCCATGTCTGGAGCTACTTACATAGGAGTGTTTAAGAATGGGTCTGGAGCTGTATTTGCAGATGTTAATTCTCTAACTTGTAGTGGTTGATGGTAGTGGTAGTTCTCCCAAGAGCTCATGTCAGCAGCAGTGACCGATGGAGGTTCAGAATGAGTCAGACAAGACTCACTAGGACTCTGCCCCTTCCATCCTTCCAGCTTTGACTCATCTCTCCTGTCCTCCCTGGTCCTATCACTTGGGAAGCATCAATTGGGGTGACATGGGGAGAGTTATTCTTATACACACCCACTGAGGCTCTTTTTCTAGGTCTTTGTTTCTTCATCACATTTCTGTCAAGACTGGTAGCACCCAAAAGACATGCATGGCCTTTCTGAATTTTTAAAAGAATGGATTAGATTAAGCCCTGTCCAGTTACAGCATGCTGTGATCTTGGCAGCTTAGAGAGAGTGCTAGCCCCGGGGTCCAAGAGATCTGTGTTTGAATCTTGTCTCTGACATTGACTAGCTATGGAGCTCTAGCAAACCACCTTACCTTTATAAGCCTCATTTCCTCACCTGTAAAATGGAGACATTAATGGTGACCAAATAGAAATTAATGACTCCATGAAACAAAAAGGAATCTTAAAACAAAATCAGAAGTCTGAAAAAACTAGTGGAAAATGTAAGTTTTTTCATATTTTCAAAAACTGACCTAGAAAACAGCCAAGGGGAGATTATTTTAAAAATCATTGAGTTTTTGGAAACCATGACCAAGAAAAAAAAATAGCCGGGATAGAGAAATTTTATGAAGTCACGAAAGAAAACTGCTCAGATTTATTAGATCTAGAAGATAGAGTAAAAATAGAAAGAATCTGCCAGTTACCTCTTGATAGAAAATCCAAAATGAAAAAAAAAACCAGGAAATTCATAACCAAAATACAGAGCTTTTAGGTCAAAGAAAAAAAAATAGAAAGCTGACAGACGTCTTTGTAAAGAGTGAGGGGCAGGGAGGGAAAGAGAAAAAAGCAGAAGCAAATAAAATGGAAGGAAATACACAAGAAGTATAACTGCAAAGGTGAATTAGATGAGCTCATCCTTAAAACAGAAAAGCAGAGTGTAGGGGACTAGAAACCAGCATTAAACCATATGTTGTTTTCAACATACATACAACATACAATTACACTTGAAACAGAAAGATTCATACAGAGTTAAAATAAAGGGTTGGAGCTTTTTGGCCCGTTCGCTACCAGAATGAAGACCATTCTAAGCAACCAGACGGTCGACATCCCAGAAAATGTTGACATCTCTCTTAAGGGTCGGACAGTTATTGTGAAGGGGCCCAGAGGAATCCTCTGTAGGGATTTCAACCATATCAATGCTGAGCTCAGTCTCCTTGGAAAGAAGAAAAAGAGGCTCCGGGTGGACAAATGGTGGGGAAATCGAAAAGAACTTGCAACCGTGCGCATAATCTGTAGTCATGTACAAAACATGATCAAAGGCATTACCCTGGGTTTTCGTTACAAGATGAGGTCTGTGTATGCTCACTTCCCCATCAATGTTGTTATTCAAGAGAATGGCTCACTTGTTGAAATTAGAAATTTCTTGGGTGAAAAATATATCCGAAGAGTGAGCATGAGACCAGGTGTTGCTTGTGCTGTTTCTCAAGCCCAAAAAGATGAGTTAATTCTTGAAGGAAATGATATTGAACTTGTTTCAAACTCAGCTGCCCTGATCCAACAGGCCACAACAGTCAAAAACAAGGATATCAGAAAATTTTTGGATGGCATCTATGTTTCTGAAAAAGGCACAGTGCAACAAGCTGATGAATAAGTTGGAAAAGATGCCAAAGGCCGTGTCCTGAGGAGTCAACACTTATTCAGATGTCAAAATAAAAATACTTTTTATCAAAAAAAAAATAAAGGGTTGGAGCAAAATCTCTTATGCTTCAACTGAATTTAAAAAAGCAGGGGTAGCAAACGAAGCAACAGCAAAAATGTACGTGATTAAAAGAGATAAACAGAGAAATTACATTATGTAGGAAGAGAGACACACACATATATGATGTATGTATTTGTTATTGTCATTTTCTTTGTATGTGGAATGTCGATCTTCCATCTATCTATCTATCTATCTATCTATCTATCTATCTATCTATCTATCTATGTCTATCTGTCTGTCCGTCAGTCTGTCCGTCCATCTGTTGGTCTGTCGGTCTGTCTATCTATCTATCTATCTATCTATCTATCTATCTATCTATCTATCATTGTCCTTCATGCTCAAAGAGGACCAAAATGATATCACTATGTTGGGGTCGAGGTCTGACTGTGTCTGACTGTAGCTGTTCAGACCAATACAAGCTTGGAAAGCTCTACCACAGGTCAAGCGTAAATAGTCCATATGAACATTTAGAGTGGAGATGGCAGCTCATATTTCCTTTGATTTACTGCAATTATGCTTTATTCATAGAGCATAGCACATTCTTTGATGTGAATATATATGTATGTATACATATGTGTATGTGTGTGTATATGCACACATATGCCGTGTGTGTGTGTGTGTGTGTACACCCCTAAAATTAGAAGAGAAGTAGAAAAATGGGAAACATTTTTGCAGCAAGTTTTTTAATATTTCCAAGACATTTAGGGAACTGAGTCAAATTTACACAATTAAAAGCCTTTCTCCAATTGATAAGTGATCAATGGGTATTTTAGAGGGAGAAATCCAAGTTATGAATAATAATATGAAACAAAATGCTCTAAATCACTAAAATTAAAGAAATAAAAATTAAAACTACTTTGAGGCACCACCTCACCCTTATCAGATTGGAAACGTTGAAGAAAAAGGAAAATGGGAGATTCTGTAGGGCTTTAGGAAAATAGGTACCTTAATTTGTCGCAGGTAGAGTTGTGAACTGGTTTATCCATTCTGGAAAGCAGTTTGGAACTATGCCCCAAATGCTATTAAACTGTGCTTACACTTTGACCCGGCCATGCTATTATCAGCAGAAAAGGACCCAAATGTGTGAAAATATTGATAGCAGTTCTTTTTTTAGTGGCAAAGAATGGGAACCTGAGGGGGATGCTCATCAGCTGGGGAATGGCTGAACAAGTTATGGTGCATGAGTGCCATGGAATATGTGCTAGATGAAATGACGAAGGGGATGATTTCAGAAACGCCTAGGGAGTCTCATATGAACTGATGCAAAATGAAGTGAACAGAGCTGGGAGGAAAATTGGTGCAATAACAGGAACATTGTAAAGACAAACAACTTGGGCTGGCTCCAGAACTGAAGAGCACACTGCCCAGCCACAATTTCCTGACTCATGATGAAGCTTGCTGCTCACCTCCGGGACAGATGGAGGAATTTTATTTAGATGTGGCTAAGGTAAGATTCTCCCCCTGCCTTGAATACAAACACATGCACACACACACACACACACACACACACACACACCCTCGCGCGCGCGCGCGCGCACACACACACACACACACACTGCATACGTACATATACATATATATTTGTAACAGGTTTTGTTTTTCTTGCTTCCTCAGTGAGTGAGAAAGGGAAATGGGAGAGAGAACTCAGAACCGAAAATTTTAGAAAATGAGGGAAGGAAAATCCAAACTGAGGGTTGGTAGTGGTTACCTGATGCAGAGGTGAATGAGAGGAATAAACTAGGTCCACAACATACACATGCAAAGGATAAACACAAAAATCTCAGCAACTAGGACTCATTATTTCTGGGAAAACTGTGAAAATTATTGGAAAACTGGAAAGCAGCTTGGAAGAAATGAGGTGTAGACTGATGCCTCAAACCATGTACCAAGAGAAGCTCTAAATGGATACTTGACTTACATAGGAAAGGTCACATCATAGACCTATTTCAGGACAAGAAAGAAATTCCCTTTCATATCCATGGAGAGGAGAAGAGCTCATGAGCAAAAATGGGCTAAAGAGGATTCACAGAAGATAAAGTGGGCACTTTTTATTGCATAAAATTTCAGGAAAAAAAAAACAACTTTGCACAAAAAACCGAATGCAGCTAAAATTAAAAGGCAGACAAGGTAATCTGGAAAAAAATCTTTGTGGCCAGATGTCTGATAAAGATCTCATTCCCAGCGTACAGAAGGATCGATTCTCTGACCCTCGGGGTCCTCTTTTCCCGGTGGCCTGACTCCTTTGCCTCTGGTACCTGGTGAGAGGCTTCTGGTAGGGAAGACCTTGGGGGTCTTCTCCCTCCTCAGACCTCATGGCCCCCAAACGGGCTTTGGCTGCATCCGTTTTTCCATTCTAGGCAAGGGAGGCAGGTGAAAGCCATTTTGGCCGACACAGCCCCGACCTCAGGCTGCAGGGATGCTCAGGCTTACCTGACCCAGAGCTCTGAACTTTGCCCCCTCCCCAGCTGCTGGTTTGCTGCGGTTCAGTGAGAGGCACATTTCTTGGGTCCTTGTCCCTTATTCCTCATTCTTTACTATGCAGCTCAGAGGGTACCCTTATTTCAAGGGTCCACACTGTCCCGGGGCCTCTCTTCCTTGGAGATGAACTGGAATCTCTCCTGTCAGGGCCATGTCAGCTCCTAGTCTAAAACTCCGTAAATCTCAGTGTTGAGGGCCTTGGGTCCTTGGGTCAGGGCATGGCACTTTTCCATCAGGCTTTTTGCCTTGACTGCATCCAGCCTGTCCTTGTCCCCAGTGCAGATACTGCCTTATATTGTTGCATGGATGCCTCAGGAAGCCAACGGGATGATAGAGAGGCCCAAAGCTTCCAGCCCCTTCCTCAAAGTTCCAAAGGTCCTCCTGCAACCAGGAAGTGGAGACCAGGGATTGCTCATCTCCCTCCCTGCTCCCTCCCAAAAAGAAATGATCTCTCCGAGTTTCTGGAGCAGCTCCTGGCCCCAAGATGCTGGATGCTTGGTTCTCCTGGTCCGAGCTGGCTGATGATCATTTAGAGCCGGACCCAGGATCTGCTCAGGTTTGCTGGCTAAAGGTCCTCCTGTCCAAGGTGCCCATGGTGGATCAAAGGCTGTCTGCATTCAGCCCTGTTTCTGTGATGGATGGATGGATGGGACGCTTCTCACCTGGTCAGGGCAGCAGTCACTCTAAAGGCTTGCGACAATTTGATGATTTCCTCCTTTGAGCCTCGCCTTTATACACAAAAGGGGTCATTTTGGGGCTTTGCTTCTAGCTGCCAGACTGAAAATCTGGATTAAGAAACACTAGTGCGTATCAGAGACGTCTATCTCAGAGCTTCTCTGTTGGCCACTACTAGACTATTTCCTAACAACATAAATCCAATCTCCTCTCCCATCCTTCCTCCCACCTCCCCAACTCTCACTCTCACTGTTTCAAACTGGCCTGTAAAGACCCCTAGTTAGCCCAGGAGGGAGGGAACTTTTAAAATCAATGGGTGGAGATCCTCATATGAAAAAAGAGAAAAGAAAAAGAACAAGGCTTATCCAAAGTTACTCACAAGTCAGGGGCAAGCAGGAAGACGAATGTGGCTAGGTGGCTCAGGGCACAGTCCTGAGCCTGGAGTCAGGAAGCCCTGAGTTCAAATCTAGCCTCAGACATTTACTAGCTGTATGACCCTGGGCAAGTCACTTATCTTCAGTTTCCTCTCATCTCTGTGCTGTCTCATTTGATCCACATTAATGCCAGGAGGCAGGTGCTATAATTGTGCCCATTTTACAAACTAAACCCATTGACCCCAAGCTCATGCTGAGGGTCAGCAGGAGGCTCTGCCCCCTCTGTGATCCTGCCCTTCTCCAGGACAATGGAACGGCTGTGTGACCTCAGGCACGTTCCTTGCCCTTTCTGGGTCTCAGATGTTTTGTTCGTAAATGAGCGTCCAGGGCTGGCCGACTTCAGAGGCTTCTTTTAGTTCTAGGTCGATGGCCCAAGGTCCGGTGCTCTGCCTGGAGGACCAGGCAAAGGTGGGTTGTGGCCCTGGGAAGTAGAGACTCGTACTAGCTGTGTGACCCTGGGCAAGTCACTTAACGCTGGAAGGACTGGGTGAATAAATTGGTACAAAAACCTTATGATTTTACCTCTTACTTTAATTGTTGTTTTCCTTACCTTTGGATAGAAATAATAATAAAACACTGCATCAAGTATTCTCAAAGTCCTATCCTTGGACCTCTCAGCCTCAGTTTCCTTATCTGTAAAATGAGGGCTGACAGCCCCCACTTATAGGGCTGCTGTGAGGAGTCAGTGAGGTCACATGTACGAAGCCAGGAAAACCTTCGAGCGCTGGATAAACGCTGGCTAGTATCGACCAATGAATATATGGATATTATCTATTATTCCTGTTTGCCAGCATTGAGTGGGGGTGAGTGCATTAATTCAGATCTTTGCTCATTGTCTGAAATCAGTTAGAGAATAAAATCAATGTTCAAAGACCCTGGGATTTCTTCTACCTTGGAGTTGGACGTGATCACACACACACACACACACACACACACACACACACACACACACACACCTGATTGGCCCCACGTGTGAAAGCTCGGTTCAGCATGTACTGTACCGAGGCAGGGCAGTGGGGAACCTCCCGCACGCCTCACGTCGACGGTCCCACATGTGCTTTCAGGCCTGCTGGCAGGGGACGGGTTAACTTTTTTCCAGTTACCTCATCTTGGCCCCTGGTTCCACGGAAAAACAAACCATCTGGTAATAATATATCTTTAATAGCTGTCTGAGCCTGCGGGAAAAGGTTGGCTTAATTTCCTTGAAACCAAGAGCAGATTTAGATTAAGTTGGGATGGTGGGAGTAGAGTAGGAGGCAAACAGTACGAGTTTTCACACACATGTATGTACACACACACATGAATGCACACGTACACACACGTACTCAGGACTTCCTCCTAGGATGCAGACAGGTCCTCTCCCTTCTGAAGCTTCCCCCAGCTCAGGCAGCCTGGCCTCCCCAGAGACTCGAGCCCCCAGGTGGAGGGAGGCACAAGGCATGAACTGGTCCAGGGCTATGGCTCTGTATGGAGGGGATTTCCTGGGCCAGGGTCCCCTGGGTGCAGGCTCCTGCAAAGGCTGCCATTTGGGGGTGGCTTGGCAGCAGAATTCTGCCTGGATTCATGGAATCCTAGAATTGTCCCAAAGTCCACCTGAGACTTTCCTTTGGGGGAGCAAGACGGTTCATTCCACAGGCAGCATCCCAGGTCACCTCTTCATTTCAGAAAAAGAGGGAGCAGTAGAAAGGAATTTGAGCTTCTCCCCTGGGGTGGGGTTAGGAGTGAAGGGGGTTAACAAAGATTTAGACCCACACAACTATCCCTTGGCATTTCCATGAGACTCCCCGCCTCTGACCCCTACTCTCTCTCTCTCTCTCTCTCTCTCTCTTTCTCTCTCTCTCTCTCTCTCTCTCTCTCTCTCTCTCTCTCTCTCACACACACACACACACACACACAGTCTTTTCATGGGTCCAATTTCCTCTCACTCATTAAAGAAAGGACTGGTATCCTGTAGTTCATGGAAGGACTGGTTCCTAGCTGGCTGCACGTACACACGGTCCTGCAGCAGCTTGGAGAGGCCCAGCCTTCTCAGAAAGCCAAGAATTGCCCAGGCCAGGGAGCCCCAGGGCCCTCCACCAGGAAGGTCCAGAACCCCCTTCATGGAGAGCTCCCTCAAGCAAAGGCCCCCCAGAGAGAAGGGGGCTCCAGGGCTCTCCCCCAGGAAGGACTTGGTCTCTGCTGGTGCTCTCAAGGCACCAAGACATGGTGAGCTAGGTCCCACAGGTGATAGTGTCAAGCTGTGCTGCCCATCAGAGCCATGCCTCAGTGCAATAGAGCACCTCTCTCCAGTTTCTGTCCCCTTCTATCCACCTTCCATGTGGCCACCCCTCAAGTCATCTTCTGCAAGGCCAGCCCTGGCCCTTCTGCTGCCTTGCTCAAGAACTTTCCCTGGCTCTCTGTCCCTCAGGGTCACTCCGCTTTGTGCCTGGAAGGTTCCAAGAAGTACCCCTCCTCCCTGTTCTGAACCTCTGGATACCGCAGAAAAAGCTTAGTGGCCAGACCCTCCCTATTTCAGGGTCGTCCCAGTGAGGTAGGGCTGTGTTTGTCTGTTTATAGAACAACAGCCCCTGAACAGCCCTGGGGACCTCTCCCCTAACCTGCAATCTCCTTCCTGGTTTGGGGTTACTTGAGTGAGTGGACAAGAGAGGCTTGCCCTCTGCTCAGTACAGAGGCCCTTTCACAGCCAAAGAAGCTCCAAGTTGAAAGCACCCCCAGGGGCCATCTAGCCCACCTTGAAGCTATAGAATGCTTGGCAGGGTCTCCTCAAGCCCTCCTGGGAAGCCCTTCACTGAAGAAAGCCTTATAGATGCAAGCAGCTGGTGCGTAGGGGTGGCTGCCAGTAAGAGCTACTTGGGGATGGGAAAGGCAGGGAGAGGCAGAGCACCTGTTGGCCAGGCCAAAGACATGGAAACTTCCAGGGATCTCTTCAAGGAAGCAAGGCCCATGGTGAGCCACTGTTGCCAAGGTCAGGCTGGGCGTTTGATTACAAAGCATTTGGTTTTGATTCTCCATAAGTTTGGGTCCAAATCTGAGCCAGGTTGGAAAGCATCAGCTGACGTGGCTGATGTGGAGCCTTTGTGAGTGTCTTTAAGTTTTGGACACTTGGGAAACTCTCCCCCATCCCTAATTTCCACGAGACTCTGTCCTCTGGGTGGTTTCATTTTGGTCTGGGATGGGCTGGGGGAATAGGGAGGGCCAATGGAGAACAAAATCTTGCCCATTTGGAATGGCCAACGGGCACTCCACCTTTGGATAGCAATCTGTCAGCCTTAGGTTGGGAGCCCTGGTCCAAGAGAAGTGTGCTGGGTATGCTGGGTGTGCTGGGTGGGCAGCTTCTCCTCCGGGGTGAGGGGCAGGAACTTGATTCCCTTACACACAAAGCCTTTTTCTATTTTTACCCTCCTTCATCAGTATAGATTGCCAGCATCCTTGATTTTCTTAAATGGAGAAAACTGAATTTAAGCAGAATCAGAGTGTCCCCCTGTCCCCACATGGCTCCTGATTCTGTCCTTTGGGGTTCAAAGAGTCCAATCCTTCTGCATCGGAGACCTGTATATGTTTGATGAGTTAGCCCATTGCTCTCCAAGTCTCCCCTTCTCTTGTCCAGGTATCTCCTGGTCCTTCAGCTGAATGCCCATCCCCTCACCCTCATACCTAACGTGAGACGCCCAGCAGAGAACGTGACCCTGCAGAAGTGGTCGGGCCAGGGCAGAGGGCAATACCACTGTCCCCCTACCCCAAACCAGGGACACCTTTGTTTTTCCCCTTTGTCCCCAGCACTGAGGCCAGAGCCCTGCCCCAGCAGGCACATAAGGACCCACTCTTCAGTACAGTCAAATGGAGAGGCAAGGAGAGGATGGGGCACGAAGGGGAGCCCCTTCTCGTGCCTGCTCCCTTTGCACCGGCCTCCACAGCGGAATCTGTGCATGCAGCTGCTGCCCCATGGCTGCACAGAGACCCTTCCCATGAAGAAGGGTGAGCTCTCACACCCTGCCTCCCCCATATTGGATCTTCCTTGAGCTGTCTGATGGCTGATACTCCCACAATTCCACAGCCCCAGGAGGCCACATTTCAGCCAAGGTCCTCCTATGATCTACCATGGACTCCGTGCGTCCTGACTCCAGGCTTCCTGGCCCCTTTCTTTTTCACTCATGAAACTCATGGGACTTGGTGGAATATGGCTGTTCTATTCATCCAGGGGAGTGTGGTCATTTAAGCACTGCCTTCCAAGTCTCTGGCTGCTTGGAAATGGATTTGTAAGCACCCAAAGTTAACCTGTCAGCACTGACTGAGGCAGAAGACCCACAGAGAAGTCTGTCCAGAATTGAAAGGACTTAGAGCCCAAAGGGACCCTGAAGACAATGTAATCCCACAGGATCATAGAGGCCAGCACTTTCCCTGTTCAGATGAGGAGGCAGAGGACCGGAGAGGGGAAGCTCTTTGTCCAATGTCACACAGGATGTCAATGGCAGATGCTCTTCCTGCAGATTCTGGCTCTTTGCACAGCACCTCACTGCCTGCCATCTTCATTTTAGAGTGGGAGAACCTGAGGCACCCAGAAGGGATGTAATGTGCCCAAGGTCACACTGAACCCTCTGGGTAAACCCCAGAAGCACTTTAACTGGCTAGGAGATTTCTGAGTCAGTCAATGAACGTTTATTAAATATAGCTAGGATTGCCATAGTGCCTGGAGTGCTGACACTCCCTCCTTCCTTTTCCTCCCACTCTCTCCTTCCTCTTTGAATTCCTCTTCCCCATTAATCAAGTCCCCAGCAGCTCACACCCCACTTGCTCCACTGTGATGACTGGGTCTGTCCCAGTCAAAATGCATCCCCAATCCTTACGGCATGCATGGCCCTGACGTAATGTCTTCTGGTGGAATCTTTGCTTCCATTGTGTAAAGTTCAGGCTCCTGGAGGGATGCTGACTGCAGGCCACATCTGAAACAATACTGGCACAATCTTCCATTTCTGAAGCTAGTGAAAACACTAGGAGAGAGAAGGTGGAGGGATTGCAAAGGAGTGTGTGTATGCTGGCCTTCTCCTGATCTCTGCTAGCTGTCTGGGGTCTGCCCTAATTCTGTTTTTTTTTTAATTTTAAAAAAATTTTTTAAAGTTTTCAACATTCACTTTTATAGGATTTTGAGTTCCAAATTGTTTCTCCCTCCCTCCCTTCCCTCCCCAAGACAGCACACAATCTGATATAGGCCATATATGTGCAATCATATTAAATACACTTCCATATTAGTCATGTTGTGAAAGGAGAATCAGAACAAAAGGGGAAAACCATGAGAAAGAAAGAAAAGAGAGAAAGTAGTGAGCTTCAATCTGCCTTCAGGCTCCAAAGTTCTTTCTCAGGATGCGGATAGCATTTTCTATTGTGAGTCATTTGGAGTTGTCTTAGATCCTCATATTTCTGAGAAGAGCCAAGGCTATCAAAGTTGGTCATCCCACAATGTGGCTGTTTCTGTCTACAATGTTCTTCTGGTTCTGCTCTCCTCACTCAGCATCAGTTCATATAAGTCTTTCCAGGTTTTCTGAAGTCTGCATGCTCATTATTTCTCAGAGCACAATAGTATTCCATTACATTCATGTACCACAACTTGTTCAACCATTCCCCAATTGATGGACGTCCCTTCACTTTCCAATTCTTGTCCATCACAAACAGAGCTGCTATGGGGGGCAGGGGTCATCTCAGGTTCCTTTCTTTGCACTGAGTTTTGTGAGATCTTCTTGGGGTCAGAGGCTCTAGTGCCTGGCCCCAAATGATTTGATTTTGTCAGCTGTGTTCTTCATAGGATGGAGTTCCGTTGTGATTCTCCCCAGGCATACAGGTTGGCTGCCCTCAGTCACTGAGGCCTGGCCCCTGATACTTCTCTGAAAAAGAGAGCCCCACAGCTGAGGGGAGGAGCTTCACCTCCTCCCATCTTGTCTTGGTGAAGTTGATTTTGAATCAAGGGTAAAACTTTACATTTGCATCATTTTTTGGTATTTCAATGCATCTATGATCTCCTCAATGTGAGTAGTTCCCCAGTGGTGCAGATAGCAGCCCATTATACTGTGTCTCATGTAAGTGTCCTCCTAGGACAGCTCTACCAGGGGGCTTCTCTGATGTCCTGAGAGATCTCTTCACACAAATGAATGCCATCGACTGGTGCCCATGGGCCATCTTTAGGCCGCCCTGTCTGCCAATACCTAACCTGCCCTGCTCCTTTCCCAGTCACCTCTGTCCCTGACAATGTCCTTCATGTCATTTCTCATGCTCAAGCCTGTGTTTCTGATAGCATTGTAGGGAGGGAGAGCATGGGGATGGGAAAGACAGCCTTGGGAATGAGCTGTTGCTGTCCATACTTCCCACGTGGTGGTCCATGGTCCTTTGGGTAGTTTTCAGCCCTTATTCTTTTGGGGCCTTTTAGGACTCAAAGTCACATAGTTACCTGATGAACATGGTGGATAGAAAAGCAGGGGGCCAACAGAGCCTGAGCATAGTGGCAGGCAGAAGCCCGTGGGGGGTTGGGTGGTGCTTTTAAACCACACAATGTGTGTGTGTGTGTGTGTGTGTGTGTGTGTGTGTGTCCCACTGACCACGTGCTTTCTCATTAGACCGGGCCCCAAGTTTCAGAAGGATTTCTCAGTGCAGAATGGCACCACCAGGATCCATCTCTGACCCAGGCCAAGACTCTGAGGGCCTGATGCTCAGAGGACTGGGCAGCTGGGCAGGAATTAGGGACTCGAGGCTGCTTTGGTCACTCCTGGTCTAAGACACTGGTGATGCTCAGATAAGAACTGAAGGTTAGTGATGTGTCTGGCACGTGCCTAGAATAGGCCTGATTGGCATCTGCCTTGGACCTTAGCGTGTGCAAAGTGGCTGATGGGCATCATTGTCATGTCGCCTCAGAACGCTCCTGCGAGGTGGGGAGCTCCCATTTAACAGACAAGTAAACTGAGGCACAGAGGTTTCGCTGTCACAGAACCTCGCGGGAGGGATTCAGACCCCGGCTCTCTTTACCTTGGGGGCTCTGTGTTGTAGCCCGCTGCGTCTTCACCTACATACAACGTCCCCAGGAGCAAGCCACAGAGGTGCTGTGGAATGTGTACGTGGTTGGTGCGGGCACCTTAGCAGCCTCTCATTGCCGAGTTCTTTGGAATGCTCTGAGTGAGGGATATCACACAGCCGAAGATGGCCGAGGGAGGGCTGAGGCCGGAGTTAGGGGATCTCCCAGCGGGATGGCATTGGAGCCGGCTGAGGAGAATAAGGGCCCCCAGCCCCCAGGGTGTTGTGAGAATCAAAGGAGAGGATGCCTTTAAAAAGCCCTTGGCACCAGTGCCAGGCACACAGTAGGGACCACATAAATGCTGCTTTCCTTCCCTTCCCCTCCCTTACAGGGCTGTGGTGAGCACTGAATGAGTAAACACAAATAAGGTTCTTTGCAAATCTCCAAGCGCTGTATAAATGTTTGTTATTGTGGTTATTAATTATTAGAACCAAGGGCGAGGGGTTCCGAGGGAAGAGGGCATGCCCGGGGGGGGGGTACTATCACAACCTGTAGAGGGAAAGGAGGGTGGGGCCTGGGGAAAGGCCCCTGTCTTCAGCAATCAGCTTGAGAGCAGCTTGGCCCCGGGGGTTGTGCTTCCACTTTGGGGCTCGCTCAGCCAAAAGCTCTGTCTCCGGCTTTGAACCCATCACCCGCGGGCAGCAGAAGGGCTGGGGGCAGGGCCCGGTGTCCTGGATGGAGAGCACCCCCCTTCCCCAGGCCCCCAGGCCTCTACTGGACAGCTACGAGCCTGACGGACAAAGGTACCCCCAGAAAGACACCCACCGCTCCTTTACCCCTTCTAGAGACCAGCTAGAGTGAATGTGGATTTAGAGTGCCACCTGCTGGCCGCCAAAGGAGAAATGACCCCCATCTTTCACAAGACTTCCATGCCCACTAAAGATTTTCCAGGAGTGGAGCTGGGGATGTACTGAACTAGCCCCCCTCACAGTCTCTCCACGGTTTGTGGTCCCATGGTCCCCAGCGACACTCTCAAAAGAGAGCCAGCCAGGGTCAGGACAGCGAGTCTATAATCATGGTGGAAGACGAGGAGACCTGGGGTCTGGTCCTAGTCTGGTCTCTGCCACTAATGAGTAATCGCCCCAATGTTCGTCTCTCCCTGGGAGATGACATTTCAAACCGGTGCCTTTGGGGCTTCTCTAAATCAGAGGTCCCTGAATGTCACTCCCTGGGATGGAGTCCTGCTTGCTCCACCTAGTTCTAGCACTGGGGCAAAGTATGGGGAGCCCGGAGAGTAAAGTGGACCCTTTCTGTGAAGCAGGGGCTGTCCATGGGACAACAATGGAAAAAATTCAAGTCATTCCTCCACCCCATTCATGCAAGCCTGACACAAGGAGCCCCAGCACCTGGGGGAGAATGAAGATGGTGGCCATCTCTCATCAGGGTTGCTCAGAGTGTGTGACTTGGCAGGAATTACGGCTGCCCTCAGAGCTTAGGTGGTGAATCGAGGCAGATGCTTTAGCCCTCAGAGCGGTCATCAGTGAGAAAGGAATGTGTTTAATGATGGTGGAGAAGATGGCTACTATTTGTACCTTTGACAAAGAGCTGCCACCCATAATCTTGTCCACATCCCTGTCGAGTAGGTAGGAGAGTTAGGGCATGAGTGGGAAGGGGTAGAGCTGCTGGCCTTCAACTTCCTTACTTTGGACCCCCACTCTCTACTCTACGCTGAAGCAACCAGGAAACAAGCCAGGGCAGACCCAGTTCTGGGCTCTGTCTGCTCAGCCCCTAAACCCTGGGAAGAGGATAGAAACCTCAGGCCACCATCCAGATGTTTGGCCCCTAAGATGCTACACATCTGGGTAGGTAAGAACACCCTGATGACGGATTGGATTTTTCATCTCTGTGCTAGATGACATGTGAATTATTCCAGAAGAAAAACCTGACTGAGTGTTGTCTTTATCTCTGCTATAAAGTACAGCACATTTGAGAGAAGAAAAGTGAACTGGAACTTCCCCTCACCCTCCATCCTCCTCTGAGGCTGAGGGTGCTTGCAGGAAGCTCTACAGGTTCTGGCCTCCTTCCTGGGCAAAGCTCTCTAGCCTCTCTGGAAGGGGAAATGGGATCCCAGGCTGGGAAATTCTCATTCCATCACTTAGAGAATGGCAACATCCCACTCATTAATGATGCCTCTTCACCGCAGAGGATTTGGGCATGACAGGCATCTTCCTCCAGTCTGCCTATGTCACCCCCCTTCCCCTCCCCCAAATAATAAAGAAAAGCCTTTGGTGGCTGCTTTTCAGCTCTGAAGGCTGAGATTGCAAGCCTTCCCTTCACAATCTGGCTTCAGCCTTTTCTTTCCAGCCTTATTTTGCACAATTCTCCTTTACCTACCCCTTGTGCCAGACAACCTGGACCACCAGCTTAACCTCCCCAGGGCTCTGTAAAATGTGGTAGTTTGACTAGATGCCCTCATCCTAGAGCTGTGATCCTAAATGTGACCCTGAATAAGTCACTTGGCCTCCTTAGCCCTTGCTCTCCTTATCTGTAGATTGAGGGCGTTGGACCATAGGCCTCTGATGTCCCATCCAGCTCTATAAGGAGGAGGAGGCTTCCTTTGGGACATTCCCCCCCACCGAATGATTTGGCCCCTGGCGCTACATGCAGGAGAGCTCAGGGAGCCAGGCCAGAAGGGAAGGGCCTTCTCCCCGACTGAAATTGAAATTAAATGTGGGTTTTCTTTTTAAAATTTCTTTCCTCTGCGTCAAAACCACTACAAGCCCCTGGGTTCCTGACTTGGCCAGTCCTGATTTAAAGCAGGAGTATCTCTCTTCTTCCACCCTCAAGGTCGGGCATCTCTGGGGCACCTTATGGGCCCTGCCAGTTGTTTCTGGATGTGTTTAGGGAAGACAGAATTTGGAGAGGCCAGATAACGAGCCAGCAGGCTCCCCAGTGAAGAGAACCTTGTGCGTGCATGAGGGGTTGTGTGTGTCTGTAATTGGGCCCAAGTCTATAGAATCAGCAGATGTGGCCTACAAATTGAGGGGGAAATACTAGATAATCAGAGGCTTTAAAGGTTTGGCCACATGCCTGGGCTTGAGGAAGACTGCTCATTAGGCACGACTATTTCCTTCAGGAAAAACTGGCAAAAACCAGCGCTCCCCAGGCATGAAGATAGCAAAAGATCTAAGGAAGGATTCTTCGTTCAAGAATGGCCCCTCCTCCTTTCTCCCCCAACTCCAATCTGCTCCCAAGCCCCCCCAAGCCATTCCCCACCTCCAACTCCAGTCTGCCCCAAGCCCCTCCCCTAAGCTGTTCCCCTCCCCCAACTCCAATCTGCCCTAGCAAGCAACGCAAATGGCAGAGAGGGGAACAGGGCCAGAATTTACCCAAAGTCTTCAAAAAGTGAGATTCAACAGAACCTCTTTGTGTTCTATGACGTATAAGGGAGTGTATGGGGGAGGTGGGAGGGCTTTCCTGCCCTGCTTATCCACCTTTGGGGCCTGTGTGATCTACCTAATTCTCACCCGCAGCTCCGAGAAGCTGTAGCTCGTGCAGCAGCCACATCTCAGTAAAACTGTCTTGGCTGATGGACTAAACCAGACTGAGGGTCACTGATGGTCCTCAGCCCCATTGGTGAGGCAGGGGGACGTCCACCCCAAGTCTGTGAAGACTTCCACTGGTAGAATGGGTGGATGAGAGCAGTTTGCTTCAATGCCATGTAGGCGGCCTTAGAGCTCGGTCAGACATCAAAGGTGCAAGGTCGTCCGACGCATCCCAGGCCATCAGCGGCAGTTTTGAATTTTTTCTTGCTACTCAACTTTGATGACTGGAAGAAAGATCGAGGCTGATGGCTTTGTGCAACTCTGCCTCACTTAAATCCAATTCATGACCAAGTCAAGAGGTCGCCTGTGATGTCACTGGTTTTCAAAAATTTGGGAGGAACAACACATGTGCTATTCATCCAGCCCACACGCAAAAGAAACCCCCACCGTCACATGCCCAGCACATGCTTGTCTAGTCCTTGCCTGAGGACCCCTACAGAGGGGGAGCCCTCTCCCACCTCCTGAGGCAGCCCTGCCTGCTTTGGGACAGCTCTCCTGGCAAGGAGGGTTCTTCTAACTTCAAACCTCAACTGGTCTCTTTGCAACTTCTCCCAGCATTCCTGGTTCTGCCCCAGTCTGTCGTCTGTCTTTTGTTTTCAGAGGACAACCAATGGCATCACGGGGTGATGCTTTGACTTCTGTGTGAATTGGATTTAAGTGAGGCTGAGCTGCTCAGAGTCATTGGTCTCACTCTCTCCTCCAGAGTGAACAGAGTCCAGTGGCAGGACAAAAGTCGGGATGACTGGCGATGGCCTGGGATGCAGTGGATGACCAACCTTGGCATCTTCGATGTCTAACTAAGCTCTAAGGGCTCTACAGAGCTCTCTTCAGTCACCTTCATGGCCACTGGGACAAATTGTTCTCCACCCATTCTGCTGACGGAAGTCTTCACCGTTTGGGGTAGACATCCTGTACCCCACTGATGGGTCTGAGGTCTGTGGGTTACCTTCCACCTAGGTTAGCCATTCTGCAGAGATGGTTTAGGGGCTGTGGCCGCTGCACATGGTCCAGCTTCTTGGAGCCATGCAGGTGGACACCCAATGTGCAGCCCTCCCACCAGAGGGGCTGATCCTCCCTGGACACCACTGCAAGTCTAGACCCTCCTTTGGATCTGGTGGAGGCGATGTAAAAACAAAAATGTCAGAGGAAGCATTTCTTTTTAAAAATTAATTTATTTTTAGTTTTGATTTACGGCATTCAGTTCCTCAAGTTTTTGAGTTTCAAATTTCTCCCCCTCCCTCTCCTCCCCCCTCCCCACCCAAGATGGCATGCAATCCGATATAGGTTCTACATATACCTTCACACTAAACATATTTTCACAATAGTCAAGTTGTAAAGAAGAACTATAACCAATGGAATGAACCACTAGAAAGAAGAAACAGAACAGAAACAAAAACAAACAAAAAAGGAGAACAAATAGTTTGCTTCAATCTGCATTCGGACTCTGTAATTCTTTCTCTGGATGTGAATCACTTTTTCCATCATGGGTCTTTTGTTGCTGTCTTAGAACCTTGCGTTGCTGAGAAGAGTCAAGTCTATCAAAGTTCGTCATCACAGACACAATGTGTCTGTAATTGTGTATAATATTCTACTGGTTTTCCTCCCCTCACTCAGCATCAGATCATATAAGTCTTTCCAGGATATTATGAAGTCCGTCTGCTCCTCATTTGTTATAACACAATAGTATTCCATGACATTTATATACCACAGCTTGTTCAGCCATTCCCTAATTGATGGGCATCCCCTTGATTTCCAAATTCTTTGCCACCACAAAAAGAGCTGCTATAAAATATTTTTGAACATATGGGTCCTTTTCCCACTTGTATGATTTCTTTGGGATACAGCCCTAGAAGTGGTATTGCTGGGTCAAAGGGCATGCACATTATTATAGCCCTTTGGGCAAAGTTCCAAATTACTCTCCAGAAAGGTCAAATCAGTTCACAATTCTACCAACAATACATTAGTGTTCCAATTTTCCCACATCTTCTCCAGCATTTATGATTTTCCTATTTTGTTATGTTAGCCAATCTGACAGGTGAGATGTGATACCTAAGAGTTGTTTTGATTTGCATTTCTCTAATCAATAGCGATTTAGAGCATTTTTTCATATGCCTATAGATATCTTTAATTTCTTCCTCTGAAAACTACCTGTTCATATCCTTTGACCATTTATCAATTGGGGAATGGCTTCTATTCTTATAAATTTGACTCCATTTTCTGTATATTTTAGAAATGAGGCTTTTATCAGAGCCAATGGTTATAAAAATTCTTTCCCAATTTTCTGCTTCCCTTCTAATCTTGGTTGAATTGGCTTTGTTTGTACAAAAACTTTTCAACTTAATGTAATCAAAATTATCCATTTTGCATTTCATAATGCTCTTTTCTATCTCCTGTTTGGTCATAAATTCTTCCCATCTCCATAAATCTGACAGGTAAACTATTCCTTGCTCTCCCAGGTTGCTTATAGTATCAGCCTTTACATCTAAATCGTGAACCCATTTTGACTTCATTTTGGTATATGGTATGTGATATTGATATATACCCATTTTCTGCCATACTATTTTCCAGTTTTCTCAGCAATTTTTGTCAAATAGTGAGTTCTTCTACCAGAAGCTGGAGGCTTTGGGTTTATCAAGCAGTAGATTACTATAGTCATTGACTACTGTGTCTTGTGTACCTAACCTATTCCATTGATCCAACACTCTATTTCTCAGCCAGTACCAAGTAGTGTTAATGACTGCTGCTTTATAATACAGTTTTAGATCTGGTATGGCTAGGCCACCTTCCTTAACGTTTCTTTTCATTAATTCCCTTGATATTCTGGACCTTTAGTTCTTCCAAATGAATTTGGTCATCATTTTTTCTAGCTCTATAAAATAATTTTTGGCAGTTTAATTGGTATGGTACTAAACAAGTAAATTAATTTAGATAAAATTGTCATTTTTATTATATTAGCTCGGCCTAACCACGAGTAACTGGTGTTTTCCCAATTATTTAGATCTGATTTTATTTGTGTGAAAAGTATTTTCTAATTGTGCTTATATAGTTCCTGGGTTTGTTTTGGCAGATAGATTCCCAAAGATTTTGTAATGTCTACAGTATCTTTAAATGAAATTTCTCTTTCTGTCTCTTGCTGTTAGGCATAAAACATTTCTTTAAAAAGAAATTTAGCCCAAAGGGAAAGAGGGAAGATTGTAGCTAGAGGAGATAGAAGAGGGAGGGTAATCATGAGTTTTTTTAATATCAGGGGAAGCCTTGAGCATGATTATTGGTAGAAGAAAAGCGGCCACTGGGGAGAAGTCCTGTGATGTGCCCGCAGCTTCTCTGCTACTCTAAGGGATGCTAGGGGGCACCACAATGCACAGAGCACTGGGCCCGGAGTCAGGAAGACTCGCCTTCCTAAGTTCAAATCCAGCCTGAGACACTTACTGGCTGTGTGACCCTGGGTGAGTCGCTTCACTCTGTTTGCCTCATCTGTCAAATGAGCTGGAGAAGGACACGGCAAATCCTGCCAGTATCTCTGCCAAGAAAATCCCAAATGGGGTCACGAAGGGTTGGGTATAATTGAACAGTAACTACTGCCACCACTGCTGAAATGTTGCCAAGATTTTTTTCTGAAACATTAAGAATCTGATCTCGAAGTGGCCCCTCTGAGCTTTCCTTCCCAAGGCTCTGGTCTTCTTCTCTGACAATTGGGGGGTGGGGGGAGGGCAAAATCCATGCTGCTCAGATTCAGATGAGTGAGGTTGGAGATAACAGGGAAGAGGCAGGAGGCAGGAGGCAGGTGAGGGGCTCCCCAAAGCCACCCTCCCCATGGGCTTCGGGCTTCTGGCTCAAAGGGCTTGGGGTAAGGCGTCCTCATCAATCCTCCTGACCTGTGTCACAGGTAGCCTGGCTCAGAGTTCCCACCCCACAACGTGTCCAGTGCTGGGACAGTTGTTAAGGCAAAGATACAACCCCTGACCCTGAGGAGGGTAGAGCTGCCCCCTGCCAGGCCCGCCATTGGCGTGGAAGGAGGCCCAAGAAGGCGGCTCTGCTCTCCATCTGATCAATCACTTCCCAGCTTTATTTTCGAACATCTGGCCCAACGTGCACTGCTCTGGGCAAGTCTTATGGTACAGAAGGCAGGGGAAGATTTAGGTGGCCTCGGATGGTCTGGGCTTATGAACAAAAGGTGTCTCAAAGCAAGCTGAAGCAGAGAGGCAAGTGGGATCTGGGCAGGGGCAGGGGCAGGGCAGCAGGCTTTGAGAGGGAGAGCAGAGGGAGAATTACTGTGCCTGACTAGGAGGAGTGGGCCAAGGGCCCCTGGCCTGCCTGAGGTGAAAAGGAGTGAGCAGGAGCCTGGGCCCTGCAGGTGAAGCCATATACACTGCAGATGCCCAAGGGAAGGGGACTTCTGCCACTTCATAAGAGTCTACACTCATGGGCTTGATGTTCTTTGCTGTTTAAAATGTAGTTCCACACACAATCAATCCACCTCAGTCCCCAAGCTTTCAGGAAGCACCCACGAGGTCCCGGACATTGTGCCGGGTACTGGGTGAGACAGTCCTTGTGAGGTAATCATGGCAGGGGCATCACCTTCACTTTGCAGGTGAGGAAGCGGAGGCCCACATAGGAGGACTGCCTTGTCTGTGGTCACACGGACAGCTAGAGCCCGGCTTTTCTAACTCCAGGCCTGAGGTTCTTGGTGTGGTTCTGCCCCACTCACACCCAGCCCTAGGCCTTGCTCTTCCTGGCTGCTCCTCAATCATTAATGGAATGATGGAAAGATTGAGTGGTGAGCCCAGCTGAAGAATTACTAAAAGACCCAATGTAGGAAGAGCTTTCCACAGGGCCAGGGCAGGGGCTGGGCTGGGGAGAAGATATTGAGACCATTTCCTGGGGTTCAGGAGGGGCTGTACATTGGGGTGCATGACTGGAGAGCTTCTTTCTGATGAGGACCCTCATCCTTCACAGAGGCTTCTCTGAGCTCTCAGAAGCCACACTGACATAGCTTCGCAGACCCTCCTGCTGGTCTCTGGATACTCACTGGCTCTATGAGGTTGCTGATGTGCCCAGTCATGCCCTTCCTCGTCGTCTGTAGCTCTAGATCCGCCCCCCAAAGTCTTCACGCAGGATTTTCTCTCAGTGCTTTCTTTGCCGTTGTTTATTAGATGTGGTGAGGCAGTCTGACTTCTCTCACTCTCTCTACACGGCTGTTTATGGCATGTAAGCAGTTGCTGGTCATTGTCTTTGATAATCACCACAGGTCTTTTCATGGGTCTTCAGGTCACCCGCCATCCTCAGGGTGCTCCATGTTTTGCAGCCGCTGAGTATCACCAAGAAGAAATCCTTAATATGGGTGAGAGACGTTCTTTATTCTCCTGATTGTTTATGGTAGATTGCTGAGCTGATTTCTTTGGAATGTCCGTAGATCTCGCTGAGGAAGCCAGAAAGTGCCCTAGGCAGCAATGGCATCAGTACCATGTCTTCTGGACATCAGGAGTACACCGAGAACTTCAGCCTCTCGAGGGAATCCTTTGGGCAGCACATCTTCCCTGACGCCCGCTACGAGCCTTCTCATTGCCCTTTCGGTCACTGGCGCAGTGGATCGAGGTCTTTGTGGTCTGGGACAAGGATCTTTGGTCAGGGCAGCTTGCTCCCTGGGGACCCTGAGGAGAGGTTCTTGCCCTCTCTGGATCCTGTTTCTTCATCTCTCCAGTGAAGGCTCAGGCTAGGTCATCCCTAAGCTCAAAATCATATACTTCATTCTTCTGACATCATCGTCTTCCAAGGTTTATAGCATTCACGGTCATGTTGAATCACCAGGAGAATATTGGTATAAAAATGAGCTTTGTTTGTTTTTGTTCTGTGGCAACAAACAATTGGGCCTAACGGAAAGAGCTCTGCATGTCCTCAACTCTGATTTGGCTCCCCCTCCTCCTCCCACTCAGTCCTGGACCCAGTTCATTTTCCGTCTGCAGCACCTGCCTGAGACTTAACCATGGACAGACCTGCTGGCAGGGCTGTCTCTCCAGCTGCATGTCACGGAGTGGGATTTATACATCAGCAATCTATTTCCCCTCCAGTCTCACTGATTAGATCATTCCTTCTTGTTTGGCCGGATCCAAGGTGCTGTGCAAGATTCTATCCATTTTGTAACTGACCTG
Organism: Trichosurus vulpecula; assembly: GCF_011100635.1. Taxonomy (NCBI): domain Eukaryota; kingdom Metazoa; phylum Chordata; class Mammalia; order Diprotodontia; family Phalangeridae; genus Trichosurus; species Trichosurus vulpecula. The sequence goes on from NC_050579.1 coordinate 10,376,428, forward strand.
TGGTTGACTGAAGATAGTCCCAAAGACCAGCTGTTCCCCTTTCTGGTTACTACGGAAAATAGCCTTGGTGCCCAGTTAGACCAGTATCGGGAGGGCTTGAGGGGGATGAGGCAGCAGGTTTGTAGGTGGATTTTCAGTTCCTTCCCTTCGACACAAACACTACCCGTGCCTCATCCATTCTTTTAGAATTTTATCTGAAATAATTTGAAAACGAGTAATTATTGCTGGGGTTTAATATTTCTTCATTTAGGTTCATATTCTTAGTGACTTCTTTTTTTGAAGTTAGTTTTTAAAATTGTTTATTGTGAACTTATCAACAAATATGCACATTTCAGTGTAGAAAAAAAGAATGAGTTCCAAATGACTATAAAGTTATATCTAAATTTCCCATTCTTGTTACATATGTATTTGTATCCCTTATGCTAAGCACTTAATAGATGCTGTTCATTCCTTCATTCATCCGTCCATCCATCCATCCATCCATCCATCCATCCATCCACCCATCCATCCATTCATCCCTCCCTCCCTCCCTCCATCCATCTATCCATCATGTCATTGCTATCATTATCAGCATTCTGGGATCTCATTCAGAAGGTTGTGGTTACGTTTCTTACCATTTCCTTACCTGTCTTAGGTGGCAATTTTCTCTTCATCTTTGCTATATCCTTTACAGTTGCAAGATAATTTTCCTTGTTGGACAAACTGAATGCACGATTGGAACTGAGAAACTCTATTTCCTCTTCCTCATCTGCCATCATCTGCTCAGAGCAGGGACCCTTCCCTTCTGCTTTTCTTGCAATGAAGTCATCCAGGTAAAGTTCTTTGCAAACATTAAACACATTACATACGTGTGAGCAACAATAGCCATCACTAACACTTAGTGTTATTATCATTCTTATTCTGAACAAAACCTAAAATGCTTCTTTTATTGCGTGTGAACTTTTCCCAAGACCCATCCCATGTTGGGAATTGGCTTCTCTGGTCTCGGTCTCCTAGGCCCACACCAGTGCCAGGCAACCAGCGCAGCACAACAAGCCTTTGGAGTGATGGTTAGGTGACAAGGGCTGCAGTGTCATGTGGAGACATGTCTGCTTCCAGGTTGGGGGGTGTTAGCACCCACTAATACTCATTGGTGGATCATTGCCATCCTTTGGGTTAAGGAGATGTGGGAATCCATCCAGTTGGAATATTCATTGAACATTTAAAACATCCCTTCTGGCCCCGTGGAATTGTGGGATGCCGTGGCCCTTCACCCTGAGTAGCTTCTTTCTCGGTACTTCTTGCCTGTGTGTGGGTCTGCATTGTAAAGGCTGTAGCTTTGGCTGAAAAGCTCTGGCTTAGTCTTGGTAAGTCCTATTGTTCTGCTCCTGTCTTAGGATTTCTCACTCAGTTTCCTCTCCCTTATCACCACAGACAAAGCTTTCTGGCCAAGACCCCTCCCCTTAGCCAGGTTTTTTGTCTAGGCCCCGAGAGTATTGTCTGAGCAGAAAAGACTGTATGTATCTAGGTGGACCCAATTACAATCTGAGATGTCGGGATGGTCAGCATCATTAAGTGTGTCAGTAAATGAGTGATAGAGATTAGGGTTTTGACTAGTGCTTAAAAATGAAAAGAGGGATTTCCAATGTGTGAGTGATACTTCTCTAAACTTCTCAGTGATCCTTCTTAAGTTTGGGTAGCAACCTTCCTTTGGAGTTACTGTTAAGATTGTCCAGCTAACGTTGATGCCAGCCACAACTGTGGCACTAACATGAGATCAAAGAAGAAGGAAAGCATTTCTGGGCGTTACGTTTCAGGAAGGACTGTCATTAGCTGGAAAACTTCCAGATGAAGGTGACCCAGACATTGAAGGGTGTTGGGTCCATGCTATATGAGAGTCGGTTGAAGAAATCAGGAATGTTTAATCTGGAGAAGAGAGCACTAAGGGTGCCATCACAGCCGTCTTTAGGTAAAAGACAAATTAGGTCGATTGGGCCCTATAGGTCAGAACTCAAAGAAACAACTGGAGTTATACAGGCAGATTTTGGCTCTATGTAAGACAAACCAGTGGGCTTCTCTTCAAGCAGACGCTGGATGCCCACGTGGCCAGAATGTCTTGGCCAGGTAGGGGTTGAGCAGGGTGGCTTCTGAGGTCCCTCCCAAATCTGAGTTTCTGTGACTCAGTATATGAAGGAAGCCTTTTTTTGAGTGTGTTTTTATAAGAAGACTGAAAGCTATTATTCAGGAGTCCTCTGACCAACTCTATTAATAGTTTCTTTTCAAGTTCCCTCATTAATGAAATGAGGATTGGTTCAGTGCGGAACATTGATGAAAATCAGACATTTCACAGGCCAGGGGTTTCTGCTGGGACTCCCAGCCCTCTCCTTTCTTCTTCCCCTTCCTGTTCCCTGTAGGGTCATAAAGTCATACAAATACATCCGTGTAGCTGAGCCCCATCTTGCCCTGCTGGAGCAGGCACAGGGGACTCTGAAAATAGGACAGCGTGTTCACTGAATGTGGTATGTAGGCCTACGCACTGGAAGGGGACTTAACAAAGTGCTAACAGATGTTCTCTGACGAGCCTACTGTGCTCTTCCTCCTCCAGAAAAGCCTCTGAGAGGGAGCTCACTCCAGCTTTTCAATCAAGTGGAAGGTCTGCTTGGCGTGGGGCCACCTTCCAATGAGAAGCAGAGTGCTCTTGGAACATTGTGCCAAGGATGAGGCTGGCAAGGGAAGGAGGGAAGGAGAGAGGGAGGGGGGAAGATGGCCTTAAGACTCAGGTTCTCTCCTGCTCCTGACCTTATGGGGCTTTCAAGCCTGGACTAACCTGCCTCCTCCTCCCAGAAGTCTTTGCTGGGCCTCTGACACAATGCCCTCTCCAGGCTCTGAACTTGCAGGGTGCTACTGTCTTCCTTTCTTACATTGCTCATCCACTCAGCCCATTTTCTCCTGTAGTATAGTTAATTCATCTCTCCTAGTGAATTATAAGGGCAGGGATCTGGTCTTATCTTTGGATCCCCCTTGAGTGCCTAGAACAGTGCTATAGTAGGGGCTTGACAAATCCCATGTTTTGTATCCACTTCTCTGTGTCCAGCTTCCCTAGAATAAGGCAAGCACTTTGAGGGCAGGGCCTTGCTGCTCTTGTCTTTGGGACCCCCCCCCCTTAAAAAGTGCCTGGCACATGGTAAGTGTTTAATAAATACTTGTAAAATAAGAGAATGAAGGATCAGAGGGACTGGGCCACATCAGCATTTGTTGGCTGGAAATCATGAAGAAGCCATCGCTGTCGGGTCACAATGTCCTGACCCACGGTAACAGGGACCTGCAATTCAGGACCCCCTTTCAGTTCAGTTCAACAAATCCATATCCATGCTGGGGAACGTAAAGACAGAGGAAGTGATGCACGTCCTCAGGAGTCTGGATGCTGCTGTGCATGAAGGGAACTATTTTACCAAAACGCAAGTGATCTGTAGCATATTTGTGCGTGGGGGGTGTATTCGAGAGAGGGACACTGGGCAGAGTCAAGGGTGCCTCAGAGGCTGTGGGCCAGGGGGCCAGAAGGATGGCGTCACCTCTGCTACCGAACTGGGTGGGGAAAGCTGGGCTTCAAGAGATGGATCCTGAGTCCTTCCAAACAAAGCTGTAATTCACGACAATGAAGTTCATCCCTGGGCCTGGGGCCCAGGCTCCTTGTTCCTTGCTTTGCCTCCTGATTACGTTTCTCCAGATTCAATGGCGCTACTTTCTGTCTTGCAGTCAAGCGTAAGGTAGGAGGTTTTCCCCTTTCCATCATCAAGGGGATGCCTTCTCTCTACCTCCTTCACCCAGCCTGTTCTAAGATGAAGAAGAAAGAGGCCATGATTCAAAGATGTATTTTCTCTTCTATTTCTTGGCAGGAAGGGAACCCTTCCTCCCCTTAATATGGCCATCTAAGGGCCCCTTGGAGACTCTGGAGTGGCTTGGGGGAAGCCAGCTAAGACAATGGGCCAGAACTGAAGTGGAGTGTGGCCTGTGATGCCCACCCATCTGGGCCTTTTCCCAGATTTGGGGTGGCCCCTTTCTTTCTTCCCAGATCCCATTGAGGAGATGACTGTTTCTATGGCCCCACCCGTCTACAACCAGCCTGCCTGCCATCTTTGGGCTCTTTCAACACATGGCTTCCAGTCTTATTTTAGACAATGGAGACTGCTCTGCTCTTTCCCCAGGACAAAGAACAGCCTTCCCATTCCTCTGCCCCACCCTTCCTTGCCATTCAGTAATGATTATCTGGGGAACAAATGGCATTTGAGGACAAGCTTCTCCTAACTGGAGGGAATAGCACTGTCCCATCAATGCCACGAGCACTTCAGATGTTTGCAGGATAGACATTTGCTGGCAGCCCCAGCCTCCACAGACCCTGGAGCTTCTGAGACTTCTCCCTCATCTTCCCCTTGGCTCAGGAGATCTCATTTTGAGCATTAGGGTGGGGTTTTGATGCTATTCAAACTCTGGAGCTTCCAAATTTGTTGCCAGACTTGGATCTTTGTTCAACTTCCATTTATAACAGGGCTTAGGGCATGAAGAGGAACAAGTAAAGTGGGCTTGAGTACACTAGAAAAGAACCTGGCAAACTGTAGCCACCAAACAGAAGTGACGGTTTAAGAAAAAAAGTTAGATTATTGACAATCTGTTGGAAGGCTGTGGACTTGATTCCCTTAAGCCACACTTAGGCTTTAGAATTTGGATAGAGTGCACAAACACAGTGACCTTAATAGCTTTTATGAACTTAGAAAATTAGGGAAAATAGTTTGGAATTCTTGGACAAAAAACCAAGGTCCTGGGCTTTTCTTTTTGACTCACCTCCATCTCATGTGCTCCTTTCCTGTACCCAAAGCATTGAGGAGGACCCTTCAGAGGCTGGAAGGCCATTCCTTTCTGGGTGGGATTGGCTTTTGTGTCTGAATGCTAGGAATGCCATTAGAGGGCTATGACAGCCACACTTCTTTTGGAAAGTCTCTTTTGGCCAAAATTATCGACTTCCTGTCTCAGCCTCTGGTTCCTTATGACTCCTCTTGATGGGCTGCGGTTTGACTTTCTCTCGGGTGCTTCATTCTGATTGCCAGGGCATCTGTGTGTAATTTCAGATGCCCAAAGAGGAGCTCTGCCACACAGACCTTTAAAGAGGGAGTCAGCAAGAGGTTCATCGCCATGAGGAAGACCACAAGGGGATGGACTCTTTGGCTGGGCACTCATGAAACAAAGAAAAATAGAAGTGTGAAAAATTTGCTGCAGCTTCTGCAGTGACAATGGCAGGAAAGATGGCAAAAGATAAGACTCACACAGACTTTGGAATCCTAGCAAACATTCCTTTAACCGCTGATACACTAAATGTGTGATCCTGTCTTCATGGTCGAACTGGCAAGAACGTCACAGGATGAAAACCCATGGGTGGGCTGTAATCTGCCACAGTGGATGATATTGGTCAGGTTCTACTCAACCTAACAAGGATTAATTAAGTGCCTTTTATGTGCTAGGTCCAATAACCTTGAGAGGTGTGCAACCAGGAAGGGCCATAAACAGAAGAAAAAAAAAGGGCCTTCGAGATTCCTCATGCAAACAATTCTCCCCTTCAGTGATAGCAAAGCCACAACAATGAGATCGCAGCATCCTAACTCACAATATCTTGAATAAGGAGGTAGAGAAAGACAAATTCCCCAGGGCTTCCTGCTGAAGGAAGGTCCACGCTGCATGCAGGTGAGACAGTCTTGAGGACAATGATGCATGAGTTTTCAGGATGTCTGAAAGAGGAGAAGACGCCAAACAACTGGAAAAAATCATGGCATCATTACTACCAAAAAAGACAGTGAAAAAACCCTATGAGTTCCCTTTCCATCTCTCCAAAATCTTGATGGGAAGAATCCACACATTTATGGAAGGTATCCCTGAAGATGCTGAGGAGAGGCTTTTGCAAGTGATATCCTACAAGAGACTATGTCTTTACAGTCACACACCTGACAGAACAGGATAGAGGATAAAAGTCAGTCAGTCCAAAAACATTTATTAATCACCTATTATACACCAGAAACTGTGCTAAGTGCCAGGGATACAAATATGACAAAGAAACCCCAATTCCACCAGGCTTATTGCTTTTAGTTGATTTTTTAAAAATGGATCCAGTCAGAAGAATGCTGCCTTAAAGATGTCTCTCCAATGGGGCGTGTCTGGTGCTCATGTCAACATTCTGCAGGATTCTTTGAAGAAGTATGTAATAAGAGAGGACTTTGTTCAATGGCTTCTAATTACACATTTGCCTATAATTCGAAGTTGACTCTCTATGACTACAAGTTACAGATCCATGCTAATCTAACCTGGTAGAGGACCTTTCTCAGTGGGATGAAATGTAATGGCTTATACTCGAGTTAGAAAAGAATTTCTTTCCCTTGGTAGGAGATTAGACAGAAGTTTGCCAGAAAAGGGTCTGGGTCTTCTAGTGCACTTTAAGATCAAGAAGTCATCAGCCAAAAACAGTCAGTGGATTCTTGGGCTGCCTTAGGGAGACTTTGTGTTCCAGTCTAGGGAGGTATTGTTCCCTTGTTCTCTTCCCTGGCCAGACTACACTCAGAGATTTGGGTTCTATTCTTGGGCCGCTGATCATAAAAGACAAAGATAGTTTACAGAAAAGGGTGATGAGGGTGGTGAAGGTTGTGCCATATGAGATTGGGACTAAGGAGGGTTAGCTTAGAGAAAAGAAGACTCCAGTGGTCCACAATGTCTGCACCTGTAATGTCTGTAACATCCTTTAAGAGGTTATACTGTGCTGTACCTGGCCCAAAATGTTTGTACCAACTTGCAACTCTACTAACGATGTATCAGTTTGCCTATTTTCCCACAACTCCTCCAGTATTGACTACTGCCATTTTTCTGTCAACTTTGCCAATTTGCTGGATATGAGGTGAAATCTCAGCGTTGTTTTGATTTGATTATCATTACTTATGTTATCACTCATAATAGTGATTTGGAGCATCTTTAATGTGGTTGCTAATTCTTTACAATTCTTCTTTGGAGAACTGTTTGTTTATATGCTTTGACTGCTTATATTGGGGAATGGCAATTGGTCTTAAATATATTTATTAATTGTTTATATATGTATGTATATGTGTGTATATACATGTATGTGTGTATATACATATATGTATAGGTAAATACCAAACCCTTATCAGATTAATTTCATACAAAGATTTTTTTCCCTATTCAACTGATTCTCTTCTTATCCTAGGTGAATTTTGTTTGTGCAGAAACTTTTTAGTTTCATATAATCAAAATTATCTATTATAAATTATGTATTAAGAATACATCTCCTAGAAAATCTTTACAACTAGTGTCTCTGATAAAGGCCTCATCTCTAAAATATACAGGGAACTGAGCCAAATTTATAGGAATACAAGTCATTCCTCAATTGATAAATGGTCAAGGAATATGAATAGGCAGTTTTCAGAGGAAGAGATTAAAGATATCTATAGGCTTATGAAAAGTGCTCTAAATTGCTACCGATTAGAGAAATGCAAATCAAAACAACTCTTCAGTACCACATCTCACCTGTCAGATGGGCTAACATGACAAAACAGGAAAGTGATAAATGCTGGAGAGGATGTGGGAAAATTGGAACACTGTTATATTGCTGATGGAGTTGTGAACTGATCCAGCCATTCTGGAGAGCAATTGGGAACTATGCCCAAAGGGCTATAAAAATGTTCATACCCTTTGACCCAGCAATACTGCTTCTAGGGCTGTATCCCAAAGAGATTACACAAATGGGAAAGGGACCCATATGTACAAAAATATTTATAGCAGCTCTTTTTGTGGTGGCAAGGAATTGGAAATCAAGTGAATGCCCATGAATTGGGGAATGGCTGAACAAGTTGTGGTATATGAATATAATGGAATACTGTTGTGTGATAAGAAATGGGGAAGATAGGGACTTCATAATAACCTTGAAAGACCTACATGATCTGATGCTGAGTGACAAGAGCAGAACCAGGAGAACGTTATACACAACCACAGACATATTGGTTCTGTGATGACTAAATTTGATAGACTTGGCTCTTCTCAGCAATACAAGGCTCAAAGACAGCTCCAAAGGACTCATGATGGAGAGAGCTATCTGCATCCAGAGAAAGAATTGTGGAGTCTGAATGCAGATTGAGGCACACTGTTTGCTCTCCTTTTTTTTTCTTTTCCTTTTTTTTTTTTTGGTTTTGTTTCTTCTTTCTCATGATTCATTCCATTGGTCATAATTCTTCTTTACAACTGAAAAAAAAGAATACATCTCCTACCCATAGCAGTGAAAGGCATGTATCCTATTTTTCTACTATTTTTTCATAGTATGATCCTTGATAATTTAGGTCACGTATGCATTTAGAATACATTACGAAATGTGGTGTAACATGTTAGTCTAAGTCAAATTTCCGCCAGACTGCTTTCCAGGTTTCCCAGCAGGTTTTTTAAATCAAGTAGGGAGTTCTTCCCTAAGCAAATTATGTTTTCTGCTTCACTGATCAAGAGCTTATTGACTTTTGCTGCTTCCGATTCTCTCCTGTCTAGTCTGTCCCATTGATTCGCCTCTCTATTTTTCAAACCAATATCAAATGGTTTTGATTATTGCTATTATTCATAGTATAGTTTAGTCACAGAAAAATGGTTTGACAGGTCTGCTTGGGGCCATTATAAACTGTAATTGTGCTTATCATAAGTGTGTATTGTGTGATCAGAAATTGTTTCCAATTTAGAATTTGGATTAATAGGTAAAATATACTTAGGAATTCGTCTTTCTCCAAATCTAAAAATGAAAGGCTGAAGGACAGGGTGGTGATATGTCTGCACTTCACAAAAGCCAGGATCCTACTGAGGTTGGGTCCTCCTCCATCTGCAGACCATAGCCCCACGACGGGCCTAGAGATGGTTTCATGAGGTGTCACGTTCACTGTGTTGGGGGTGAGGTGGGGGGTGGGCCTCTTGAGACTTTGGATTTTGACTGGTCCTCCAGGCTCAAGTACATTGTCTCTTCAACTTGTGCTCTGCTGGCAGACATGCCCTAGTGAGGCACCCAGGAAGATGGGATATGAGGTGTTGCAACAATCTGGCTAGCAGGTGTTGTGGGGGTGAAAGACCAACACAAGCCCAACAACAAGCACGCTACCAGCACGCTGCAAAAGCCCAGGTTCTTTTGATCTGCTTTACTAAGGAAAGGAACGTTAAGGGGTTGACAAGTTTAATCCAGCATACAAATACCATTCACTTAGTTCAGGGGAAAAGGCCAGCACTCTGAACTTCAGAGCAAAATACAAACAAATCACAAACATCGAACGACAGACCTTGTCTGATTGAAATCTCAATACACAGTTACCAGAATCTAACAAAATCCCAACATCTGGATTACGAGCTGGAGGGCTCTTAGCTACAGCTGCCCAGAGTCTCCGTGTCAGTGTGCACCACCAAGACTGAGAGCCCTGCACAAATGGCTCTGTCTTTTCTTCTTATACCATTTCAGACATCATCAAACATCACCTGAATGACCAGAACTTAGGCTCCTATGATTGGCTTTTAAGCTAGCACCTTCCCTTAGTACCCTGGGAGCTTCACACCCACATAGGCTTAGCACCTAATAGGGGTTTGGGCCTGGGGCTTAGCACCTAGTAAGACTCAATGAAATACACTGAATTAATCAAAGAAAACAAAAGCTAAACTCTTTAAGGGCACTTGGTTGAACTGAGTGCTAAGTGCCCATTTTGCTTACTGACACATGAGGGAAAAAAAGGACAGAACAGAGCTGTTCCAGCATCTGGTCTTACGAGACCAGCAAGAGCCCTGTACCTAGAACATTAATAATTGAGCTCAAGGACAGCCAATTGAACACAGTCCATGAGATGCAGATGCCAAGGGGGCTAAAGGACTTGGCAGTTGTTCTATCCTGGCTTGAAAAATAGTCCATCCTCTGTGCAGTTTTCCAGGGCTGCTCCCAATTTTCCCAATAAACAAAAGCAAGCTGTTTGGTTACATATACAGGATGCCCTGGCCTGCTTGGATATACAAGCACGGGCTTCTTGGGTTGCCTTGTCTATATCAACCAATGATGAAAGAAGTCAGAGGAGGAAAGTGGAGGTGGGAATTGGCATCCTGGCCCTTCATGGCCATGCTGGACCAGTTAGCCAGGAGTGGCTGTCTTTGGGTATTTGGCCAGTGTCACAAGCTGAGGTATTAGCTTTGTTCTGCTTGGCCTCTAGGATGCAGAGCTAAGAGTAAGGTAGTGCTCCCTTCCCCCAAAGAAGAAGGTTTCCTGGTATGGTTCACAGAATCAAAAAAACAAAAATCAGTCTCCTAACAAAGCTATCCCATGTGTCAAGGGCTTCCTAGGGAGGTAGCGGGTTTTTTGCCTCCCTACAGGACTTCTCAGGGTCATAGATTGAGAACTGCATGAGACTTTAAAGGTCATCTAGTTCAACCTTTGCATTTTACAGATGAGAAGGCTGAGGCCTAGACTATCCAGGGTCATACATGTAAGATGTAGAAGAACCTATGGCTTCTTACTTGAAATCTCTTGTTCTTTCAACCCCTTCACATTCCAAGCAAAGGTTTGGGATGGCATAAAGATCTTAATCAGGTCAGGACTTTTTTTTTACCTTTTTTATATCCTGGATCCCCTGGGCAGTCAGCCAGGTGAAGCCTCCAAACTCCTTCTCACAATAATGTGCTTAAATCCATAAAATAGGAAAAAATATAGAAAACTGAAACTATCAGAATACATTGAATGAGATATTACAAAAACAGTTTCATGGACCTCATGATGACGCATGAGTCTCACCTTTCTGTCTCTGAGATTTTGTCTTGGCTTTTAATTGGTTCACTCATCTGTGTCTCTCCAAGGAGGCTAGGGAGAGTGGCTCCTGTCTCTTTGACACCCCAGTCACAGGAGTTCAGGAAACACTCCCTGGGAGGTTCCTTAGGTTTCAAAGCTCCCAGCATGGAATCATATAGTCATGGAAGGTCTTGACACCTCTGAGGAAAGCATGGGTGATCTCCTTGACATGTGAACCAAATGCCCAATGGGAGAACCAAAGCTGCTGCCACGGGGATGGAGAACCTCAGAGTCTGACAGAGGCTGAGTGACAGGCCTGGGAAGATGGGAGAGGAATTGTCTTTAGGACGTTTCAAAGTTGTTTTCAGTATTTATCACAGTGCCTGGAGCATAGTTGGTTGGTTGGTTGCTGTCCTTTGTTCTCAAAGAGGACCCAAATGACGTCACTGTGTTGGGGTCAAGGTCCAATGTGTTGGACTGTGGCTGATCAGACCAGTACAAGCTAGGAATGCTCTACCACAGGTCAGGCACAAATAGTCCACGTGAACATTTTGGGTGAGTACTCCATACTTGTGCATCCCGTATTTCCTTTGAGCCATTTCAATTCTGCTTTGCTCACAGAGTGCAGTACCTTCTCTGATGTGGAAACTCCATGCTGAGTGGTCCTATGTTGGTGTCTCCCATGTCACATAATCAACTCCAAAGTTCTTAAGAGACACCTTTAGAGTGTCCTTGTATTGCTTCTTCTGACTACCATATGAGTGCTTGCCCTGTGTGAGTTCTCCATAAAATAGTCTTTTTTTGGCAAGTGGTTGTTTTGCATTCAAACAACGTGGCCAGCCCATCAGAGTTGTGCTCTCTGAAGCAGAGTTTAAATGCTTGGCAGTTCGGTTTGAGTAAGGACCTCAGTGTCTGGTACCTTATCCTGCCAGGCTATCTTCAGAATCTTCCTTAGACAATTCAAATGGAAGCAGTTCAGTTTCCTGGAATGGTGCTGGTAGACTGTCCAGGTTTCGCAGGCATACAACAATGAGGTCAGCACGACGGCTCTGTAGACCTTCAGTTTGGTAATCAGTTGTAGCAACAATCTGGTTAGCAGCTACTGTGGCTGGGTAAAACCAACAACAACCAGAACACAGAGGGCTGCCAACACAGGTTCTTTTGATCTGCTTTACTAAGGAAACTAAGGGGTTAACAATCTCAGTTTAATTAAACATGCATATATCATTCACTTAGTTCAGGGGGAAAAGATCAGCCCCCTGAACTTCAAGGCAAATACAAACAGAAATGACAAACATCAACAGACAGACCTTGTCTGATTCAAATCTCAATTCATAGTTACTAGTTTACAAGCCGGGGGGCTCTTAACAGCGGCTGGCCAGGGTCTCTTCAAGTCACAGGACGGTCTTCCAGTGAGCAAGAGCCCCAAAAGTCAAACAAAACCTTGGATCTTATACACCCCTCTCAGGGCCCTGGGGCACTTGATTACCTCAGTGCTGAAAAGCACTCAAATAAAGAACAATGAAAAATCCCATTTAGGGTGTGGGAGAGTTAATCCCTAGTACCACCATATACACATCGATGACTCCTGATCCAATCAAAGAAACAAAGGCTGGACTCTTCAAGGGCACTTGATTAAATAAGTGCTAAAAGAGAAAACAGTAAAAGAAAGTCCCACCCTAATTACTGATACATCAGTCTAATCCCTCTTTTCTCCCAAACTTTCCTTTGGAGCCTCCCAAACACTGAGCCAGCTCTAGCAATGGGTGCTTCAACCTCATTATCAATGTGTACACCCCTGGGAAGTACACTGCCAAGGTAAGTGAACTTATTCACAGCATTCAGAGCATCTCCGTTTGCTGTAACTGATGGTTCCACGTGTGGATGGTGTGGTGCAGGCTGATGGAGCACCTGTGTTTTCTTGGTGTTAATTGTTAGGCCAAAATTAGCACAAGCAACAGAGAAGTGATCCATACTTTGCATCTCAGCTTTAGAGTCTGCATTGAGTGCATAATCATCCGCAAACAGAAAATCAGGCACCAACCCTCCCTCCACTTTGGTCTTGGCTTGTAGCCTAGTGGGCCCTTAAAAATTGTTTATCGATTAATTGTTGATAGATTTATTTTTCAGCAAACTTCTCTGACCCCCAAAACACAGAACAAAAACAATGTGCCATTTTAGAGAAACAAGAGCTGCCAACACTTAGCCCAGGGCCTGGCACATGGTGACAAGTATGTAATAAATGTCTGTTGGTTGATTTACTGGAGACCATGATAATTCAGAGCCTCTTGAACCCCAGCCCTCTCTGCCCTTGGGCAATGGTGTCCAGGTCACCTGATATCCTCCCCCAATTCTGATCAGCCTTGGGAGCCTTTGGTGCTTTCTGGGAGAAAGGCTGTGGCCGGGCAGACCTAATGGGCTGTTACCCACATGTATGCTTCTGGCTTTGGCCAACCCAAAGAGGCCTTTACGTTTCATGCTGATGCTTGCTTCAATGGCCCAGAAATAGTTGGAAATAGTTGAAGTATGGTGGCTCCCAGAGGTTTCAGCTGGGGGCTTGGTGACAGTGAGCCCTATGAGTCTTTTCACAAGATAGGCCTCAGGGCCTTGTTTGCTTGTCACCTTGAGACTTTGCAGATCCCAGGAGCATCACTCTAGAGGTGGTAGGGACTTCAAAGGTCATCCAGTCCAACTCCCTCACAGAGGAGAAAATAGTGGCAGGAGGAGGTAAGTAGCCTGCCTAGGGACACACAATAAGAAGTGCCAGAAGTAGGATTTAAACTCTGGACTTTCTGATTCCAAGTCCAGCTTGCTGACCACTGTGTGGGCTGCCTCTTTATGGGCCTGGAGCTTAGTTCTTGGTAAGGGTGTACAACAGCTATTGCTTGGCTTCTTAATAAATAGGAAGTGATGAGTAAAGGCTAGAATACCAGAGAGGCCTTCCCAAGACCACATGGTCTGTGCATTCAGGCTCAGGCAAACAGCTGCTTACATCTCTGGCTCATGCTGACAATGTCCCCATGAATCCCACTCCAGGACTGACCTGGAAATTCTTTAGCTGCTAAGGTTTGGCTGACCTGTGCCTGTTGGTCTGTGTATTGGGTTATCAGAGAAGACAGGAAATCTCAAGAGCAAGACCACTGAGGAGAGACCAGAGTGGACCAAACTCCATGCAAGGACTTGGAGGTGCTGTCAGGAGCTTCCGACACTCAACTGACCCATGCAGAGTCAGGCTCGATTTATTTCCCTTTAAATTTATTTTTTATTTATTTTTAATATTCTCATTTTCTACAAATTTTAAGTCCCAAATTCTCTCTCTCCCTCCCATTGTCCCCCACCCACTGAGAAGGCAAGCAAAATGATCTCAATTATTGAGGTGAAAGAAGGCAAACTAGATTTCCACGTTGGCCATATCACAAAAAAAGGGAGAAAAATGAAGAAGTAAGAAAATCACGCTTCACATTGTACTCAGAGTCCATCAGTTTCTCTGGGAATGGGCAGTATTTTTCAACATGAGTGCTTTGGAATTGTCTTGGATCATTGTATTGATCAGAGTAGCCAAGTCTTTCACAGGTGATCATCATTACAACATTACTGTTACTACGCACATTCTCCTGGTTCTGCTCACTTCACTTTGCCTCTGTTCATGTAAGTCTTTCCAGGTTTTTCTGAAATCATGCTGATCATTTCTCATAGCACACCAGTAACAAATCCATAAGCCACAACTTGTTCAGCCATTTCCTAATTTATGGACATCCCCTTGATTTCCAAGTCTTGGCCACCACAAAAAGCTGCTGTAAATATTTTTGTACATGTGGATCCTTCTCATTCTTATTTGGTCTTTTTGGGATACAGACCTAGCAGTGGTCTGCTGGTCAAAGGGTATATCCAGTTTTATAGCCCTTTGGGCCTAGTTGAGAGTCATGCTCTAGTAAGGGACCAGGAGGTGTGTTAGTCAACTAATCCCTGTGGGGCGGCCAGGGTGCTGACCAGAGAGAAAGAAAACACCATAAGCACCTGTTTCCTTGGAGCCTGGAGTAGGGGGATGGAGGAGCTGAGGAATCAGGACCCAGAAAGCTCTGTCCACTCTCCATTCATAGAAGCTAGAGTTGGGAATAGACCTCCATGCCTGCTACACTCTTATAGAAGGTCTCAGCGAAACTGAGGCTATACATGACCTCTGTCCTCTTGTGGGCTGTAGACAGTACTGAAAACCTGCAGGTGTTCACTGACCCATTGGCTGCTATCTGATCAATATGCCCTGAGGGGTGCCCCCCACCATGGCCACTCTCTACAACAACAATAAACCAAACCTTCCCTCCAGGTAATAGGAGTGATCGGAAGTGTCTGCTGTCCAGAGCAAGCATGTCTGGGCTCACTTACCTATGGCTGGGTCACTGCAGGATGTGCCAGGGGCATAGTGGGTGAGGATATCATCCCGGGGCATCTCTGGCTGGGGCGCCCTGTCAGCATCCTGCATCCTAGGGAGGATAGCAAGCGACTCAAGGACCAGGTGCTGGGGCTGAATTACCCTGAATTTCAGAACCTTGGAGGTGCAGAGGTCCCCAAGGTCCTCTGGTACACAGCCCAGTCAAGCGGCTGTCCTTCCCTCCTTGGGTTGGGGAAGGAGTGAGGGGAAAGCCGCTGCCTCCTTTCTTTCAGACTCTAGAAAGTCTTGCTTTATACTGAACCAAAATATGACTCCAACTTTATCTTGGTCCCAGATTTGTCCTTTGGATGGCACACTTTCAACATGAAAGCTTTCAGATAATTGAGGACAGGTAGAATGCCTCTCCCTTCCCCCAACCTTCTCTAGGGTAGGCACCCCCAGCTCTTTCAGTTATTTCTCATGCTCCGTGGTCTCCAGATCCCTTCCAGCTTGGTCCCACTCTTGGATTTGTTCTGGTTGGTCCACGTTCCTCTAAGAACCTGGAGCCTGGAACTGAACCTCATTCTCCTGCCAGAGCCTGACAAGCACTGACTATGAGGCCCTATTATTCCCCCTGATTTGGATGCTATGTTTTGGTCATGAAACCTGTGACTGAGATGGCTCCATAGGGGGGTCACCATATTCCCCTCCCTGCTGGCTCTTATTAAGTTTGCAGTCAAATCACAATGAGGACCTCCCTGCCCCACAGCTCCCCACACCAATAGGTACTGAGGTCTCTCCCTTTCTGAATTCTCAAGTTTTTTACTGTTGCATCAGATTGTGCCATCACTCTGACCATTGTGGATCTTCTCATTAGGACCAGGCCTCAGTCTTGCCTTGTCCAGAATCTTTTGGCTCTTACTTTTGTTTCTCCAATAGATTAGGCATTCTCCCAGCTTTGGGTCACCCTCAAATTTGAGAAGCTTGCCAAATCTGTCTTTGTTCAAATTACTGATCAAAAGTCTTATAGGACCATAGTAAGATGATGCCTGGGATCCAGACTCACCCTTTCTCCATGGTCCCGTGAAAGCCCCTTGATGTCTCTGGGACCCAAGTCTACACCCATACAATGAAGGGCTTAGGCCAGAGGGCCTCTCAGATCCTTTTCAGTTCTAAGTCTCTGATCCTTTGTAGACTAACACAGAAGGGAGAGCAGAACCCTAGGACTCACCTTTGGAGACCTTCCTACCAACCCATTAAACAGCACCCTGGATCAGGAAGCCAGGCTGAGGTTCAGGGTAATCCAGGGCCTCAGAGCCCACAGAGGGGACCTGCCCCACTCCTGCTGCCTGCAGCCTTTCTCTTTTCACCTCCTGCTCATGGAATGGACTTCATATTAATACCACCACTGCTACTGTAAAGGATTGGACCATCAGGTGTCCCCTGACTCCCCTAACCCACCTCCTGAATGGGCCAAAGTCCCTTCCTGGCTGCCTGCCCCCATCACGGGTGGTGTCCCCCATTCAAACATTCACTCTTAGCAGGCATGGGTTGTTTTCACTTTTTTTTCAGGTTTTTTTTGTTTGTTTGTTTTCAAATATTTTTAAAAATTTTTTAAATTTAATTTATTTACTATATTTAGTTTTCAGCATTGATTTTCACAACAGTTTGAATTACGAATTTTCTCCCTGTTTATACCCTCCCCCCCACTCCAAGATAGCATATATTCTGGTTGCCCCATTCCCCAGTCAGCCCTCCCTTCTGTCACCCTACTCCCCTCCCATCCCCTTTTCCCTTCCTTTCAAAATAAATTTCTATGCCCCATTGCCTGTATATCTTATTTCCCAGTTGCATGCAAAAACTTTTTTTTTTGTTTTTGAATATCTGTTTTTAAAAACTTTGAGTTCCAGATTTTCTCCCCTCTTACCTTCCCACCCACCCTCCCTAAGAAGTCAAGCAATTCAACATAGGCCACATGTGTATCATTATGTAAAATCCTTCCACAATACTCATGTTGTGAAAGACTAATTATATTTTTCTCCCTCCTATCCTATCCCCCTTTATTCAGTTTTCTCCCTTGACCCTGTCCCTTTTCAAAAGTGTTTGTTTTGATTACCTCCACCCCCATCTGCCCTCCCTTCTATCATCCCCCCTTTTTTATCTTCTTCCTCCTTCTTTCCTGTGGGGTAAGATACCCAATTGAGTGTGTATGGTATTCCCTCCTCAGGTCAAATCTGATGAGAGCAAGATTCACTCATTCCCCCTCACCTGCCTTCTCTTCTCTTCCAACAGAACTGCTTTTTCTTGCCACTTTTATGCGAGATAATTTACCCCATTCTATCTCTCCCTATCTCCCTCTCTCAATATATTCCTCTCTCATCCCTTAATTTGATTTTTTTAGATATCATCCCTTCATATTCAACTCTCCCTGTGCCCTCTGTCTATACACACACACACACACACACACACACACATATATATATATATATATATATATATATATATATGCACACTCCTTTCACCTATCCTAATACTGAGGTTTCATGAATCATACACATCATCTTTCCATGTAGGAATGTAAACAAGACAGTTCAACTTTAGTAAGTCCCTTGTAATTTCTTTTTCTTGTTCTTTTTCTTGATTACCTTTTCATGCCTCTCTTGATTCTTGTGTTTGAAAGTCAAATTTTCTATTCAGCTCTGGTCTTTTCACTGAGAAAGCTTGAAAGTCCTCTATTTTATTGAAAATCCATATTTTGCCTTGGAGCATGATACTCAGTTTTGCTGGGTAGGTGATTCTTGGTTTTAATCCTAGCTCCACTGACCTCCGGAATATCGTATTCCAAGACCTTCGATCTTGCATTATCCTGATTGTGTTTCCACAATACTCAAATTGTTTCTTCCTGGCTGCTTGCAGTATTTTCTCCTTGATCTGGGAGCTCTGAAATTTGGCGACAATATTCCTAGGAGTTTTCTTTTTGGGATCTATTTGAGGAGGCAATCTGCAGATTCTTTCAATTTCTATTTTACCCTCTGGCTCTAGAATATCAGGGCAGTTCTCCTTGATAATTTCTTGGAAGATGATATGTAGGGTCTTTTTGTGATCATGGCTTTCAGGTAGTCCAATAATTTTTAAATTATCTCTCCTGGATCTATTTTCCATGTCAGTGGTTTTTCCAATGAGATATTTCACATTGTCTTCCATTTTTTCATTCCTTTGGTTCTCTTTTCTAATATCTTGATTTCTCATAAAGTCACTAGCTTCCATTTCCTCCAATCTAATTTTTAAGGTAGTATTTTCTTCAGTGGTCTTTTGGACCTCCTTTTCCATTTGTGTAATTTTGCCTTTCAAGGCATTCTTCTCCTCATTGGCTTTTTGGAGCTCTTTTGCCATTTGAGTTAGTCTATTTTTTAAGGTGTTGTTTTCTTCAGTGTATTTTTCAGTATTTTTCTGGGTCTCCTTTAGCAAGTCATTGACTTGTTTTTCATGGTTTTCTCGCATCCTTCTCATTTCTCTTCCCAATTTTTCCTCTACTTCTCGAACTTGCTTTTCCAAATCCTTTTTGAGCTCTTCCATGGCCTGGGACCAGTTCGTGTGTTTCTTGGAGGCTTTTGTTGTAGGCTCTTTGACTTTGTTGACTTCTTCTGGCTGTATGTTTTGGTCTTCTTTGTCACCAAAGAAAGATTCCAAAGTCTGAGACTGAATCTGAGTGCGTTTTTGCTGCCTGGCCATGTTCCCAGGCAACTTACTTGACCCTTGAGTTTTTCAGTGGGGTATGACTGCTTCTAGAGTAAAGAGTACTTTGTTCCAAGCTTGAGGGGATGCACTGTTATTTTCAGAGCTATTACAGCCAGCTCTGCCACACCAGCACTCCTCCTTCACCAAGAACCCCCAACCCGGACTGGACTCAGATCTTATGCAGGCTCTGACTCCTGCTCTGATCCGCCACTTAATTCCTCCCACCAGGTGGGCCTGGGGCTGGAAGCAACTGCATCTGTAGTTCTGTAGCTGCCCCACCTCTGCTGCCCCCTGGGGGCGGTGGCTGAACTGCGAACTCTATCACCCTGTCCCCAGCAGCTTTTCCCACTAACCTTCTCTGTTGTCTTTGGTGTTTGTGGTTTGAGAAGTCTGGTAACTGCTGCAGCTCACTGATTTAGGGCGCTAGTGCCCAGTCCGCCCAGCTCCCAGTCTGGTTGGTCCTGCTGCCCGCCTGCTCTGGGCTCTGCTTTGCTCCCCTCTGCTCCCGGCTCCGTGCGCGGTAGACCTCACCCAGCGACCATCCAGGCTGTCCTGGGCTGGATCTGTGCTTCCCTCTGCTATTTTGTGGGTTCTGCAGTTCTAGAATTTGTTCAGAGCCATTTTTTATAGGTTTTTGGAGGGACTCGGCGGGGAGCTCACCTGTTCTCACTTTTGTCTGTTTCCTCAGCACCTAACATGGAGCCTGGCAGCAGCAGGTGCTTCATAAATGCTTGTCAATTATTGGTTGATTGCCTTCTTGCCTAGGGTCAGGACACCCATTCTAATCAGCTCTCACTGTCCACCTCTCCCCAACCCTTACCAGGATTAACTTGTCTCGATATAAAAAGCCATGAAACCAGCAGCCTTATGTGGTTCCTAGCCACTACCTCAGAGCTGTCCCTGGTTTTGCCTCCTCCTGGTCTTGGAAAGCAGGTGGGAAAAAAATACTCCTTGGGTCTGTCAGTGCCTGGAGGATAATGAGTCAGCCTGAGTCCAGTCTGCCAGGCCCTTTCTGCCCCACCAGACCTCTCCCCTACAGCCTGCTGTGGGGGGGGAGGGGCTGTTCTGCTCCTCCAGGCCTCTCTCCCTGCAGCCTGTTGTGGGGGGCCCATTCTGCCCCCTCTCCCCAGGCTTTTTCCCTGCAGCCTGATGCCATGGGGCCCCATTCTGCTCCCCAAGGCCTCTCCCCCTACAGCCTGATGTGAGGGGCCCATTCTGCCCCCTCTCCCCAGGCTTCTTCCTTGCAGCCTGATGCTGTGGGGCCCCAGTGGGCAGGACCTCACAGAGCCATTCTCTGGCTCCCAAGCTGAGTGGAAGGTGCCACAGACTTCAGTGATTTTAGGGACTCAGTAGCCAGTGCTTCCCAGTTAATCCCCACGACTCCAGGGCCTCCCCCACTTCCAGCCCAGCTCTGGTTTCCCTCCTCCACATCCCCTTCTGCCAGAAGCCAGGGTGCTCTCTGGTCCTTCCTGTCACGTTGTATGAGGTCAAGGCTGGCTCTAGCTGCTGGTCTTGGCTCAGTCTGGCCCCAGGCAGGAAGTAGGGGCCTGGAATTTGGTGCAAGACTGATTCAGTCCTCTTGATTAATGGAGATAATCTTCCAAACTTCATTCCCATAGGAAGGTTCAATGGAGAAGGGGACGCTGCCCTCAGCCTGGGCTTCTGGGGGTGGTGGCGGCTCATGGAGATAGGGAGATCTGAGAAATGGAGAGAAGGAAGGACCTGAGGGATGGTCTGAGTCTCAGTCTGGAGTTAAATGACCCAGGTCTGAGACTCAGCTCTGCTATTTACTCTCCATGAGAGTGTAAGTTCCCTGCCTTCCTGAGCCTTGGTTTCTTCGTCTGTCAAATGATGGGTTTACCTGAATGACCTCTGAGATCTTTTCCAGATTGGTCCAAATCATCTCCTCTTCCTGGACTCTGGGTCATCAGCTTATAAACAAGGGGTTCCAAACTCCTAGAGAGCAGCGTGGGCCAGGCTACCTGGTCTCCTAGACAAGCCAAGAGGCCACATGGGCAGCAGGATCTTTCAGGGTGAGAGGGCTGCTGGGCTGCTGTGGCCACAGTCAGAACTACCCAGCTTTCCACTGGATTGAGGGGTGGAGGGCCTGGGTTTCAGTCTGGGCGGCTCTGCTGTTAGTACCTGTGTGACCCTTGCTAAGTCATATTCCCTCTTGGGGTCTCAGCTTCCTCTTCTTCCAAAAAAGGGGTTTGGACCCAACCCACCCATCACTTAGGTAGTCCTCTTTATACCCAGCTCTTCATTTTCTGCTCCCCCACCCTGCTGGTGTCCTGGCCAGATCCCAATAAGCAAAGTGACTCCAAGAAGTTCCTCTGAGTGAGACCAGAGATTCGTAGCACCTCAAAGACCCTCAATCACAACCCCTACAGCTGACTTTGAATGGCTGAAGGAACCAGCACCAGGAAGATTCGGGTCTTCCTGGCAAGTCATGCCTGGCCTTGAGCTCATCCGATTTCCAGTGGATGACTTCATCATGGAGCAACAGCTACGTGAGGAACCTAGCAGTGTCCAAGGTAGCCAGCCACTCCTGAGGTGTCCACTGCAAGCTTTCTCTTCCATCTCCTATGATTGGACACTGATTTGGACTCTGGACTTCTGCTATGACACCCCTCTCTTGGTGCCAGCAGAACTTTCCCTTCCTCCCCCTCTACCCCCTGCCCCATTTTTGGTTCTCTTTTATATGTCGTATTCCATTATTGGAGAGTAAGCTTCTGGAGGGCAGGGGCTGTCTTTCTTTTTGCTTCTAACTGTAGTCCCCAGTTTAGCAAAGTGTCCAGCACATTGTAAGCATTTGAGAAATGTTCGCTGGGGTTTTAGAAACCATGGAGGCTCTGTGGTTTAGCTAAGGGGTAAGGAGGAGCCCCCCAGCTGGGATTTTAACCACAGTCTTCTGACTCCAAAGCCATTACCCCCTCTAGCAGGCCATGCTCCTTCTGTCATCAGTCATGAAAAGAAAGGCCATGTGGAAGAGATGGCAGAGCTAATGCCAATGAGCACAGCAGGGCAGCAGTGGCTGTGGCCAAATTGAGAACTCTCATAGTGAAAGTGAGCCCATGGTGGGGTCTCCTACGAGGGGGGAGCTCCCCTTTACTGGATGTGTTCAGCCAGAAATGGGATGGCTTTTGTCGGGGTAACTCATGCATGTGAAAGAAGCCTGATCTTGATGATTTGAGGGCCCCTTTGGCCTCCAAGGCTCTCTGTGTGTGGGCCTGTGGGAGGCCGACCACCCAAGTGGGGTCATTGGTCACAGAAGGCACATGATGGAGGACTAATCTGTGGGGAATCATAGAACAGTTAGTTGAATTGGGGAGGAGGGGAAGCAAAGGAAAAACCAGTCCTGATTTGGAGGCCAATTGTCTTAATAAATGCCAAGTTAGCAAACCAGTGATTGGATTGGAACCTTATTACTGCCTTGGTGTGGTCTTGGTGGCTGGGAAATTTCAGCGCATGCTTTGAATTAATTTGTCCATCATTGGAATCAGAGGCTTTTAGAGCCATAAGGGGCCTTGGAGATGCTCAGTCCCAGCCATTGTTTTCAATGCCCCCACTCAGCAAAAGCTGAAGCTGTAGCTTTGCTCCTTCCCTGGGGGGCACAGACTGGGCTGGTGGCCCAGGGCCTGCTCTGCAGGTTTGATGTAAACACTCGGCCATGGCTGAGCCACTTCAGAGCAATAAGAACCCTATGTTCCCCCAGCACCAAGTCTTCTCTAGGCTACTCCACAGAGCCCGGTCCCTGGGCCTCCATAGGCAGGGCTGCACAGGTACACTCTTCTCACCCTGGTGCAGGAACCGGGGAAGGGGTGAAAAGCCTGGCCTGGCCGCATTACTCTGGCCTTTATTGGCAGCAATGTTTGTGGCCTCAAAGCCCAAGGTACCTTCTGACTGCATATATATGGCCCTATGACCAGCCATGAGTGACAGCCATTCCTGGGAAAAGGCTCTGGCTGCAGATTCTCCTGCTACTCGGGCCAATGCCAGGGCTGGGCCCAAGCATCCTTTTCCCGCCCCTCCCACCTGTGGCCAGCTCCCAGCAGCCCGTGCTGCTCACTGATCTTTTTGTCCTTTGCTCTCAATCCCATTTTGGGCCAATTCCACATCTCTTTGGGTCCAGCCCTTTCACTGAAGGCAAACAGAACATGACAAACAGTCCCACAAAGTTTGTTTGTACCTTGGTGCTCGAGAGTAAACATTTGAAGGGCATCAAGAAGGAAGGGTATAAACCAGGCATGGCCTAAGGCCCCAGGTAACATGCAGGCAAATGAAAAAGGGAAAAGAGATGGAAGCAGACACAGACAGACAAGGAGGAAGAGAGAGAGACATAGAGACATTGACAGAGAGAGGGAGAGACACATAAAGATACACACACACAGAGACAGAGAGACAGAGACAGAGAGATAGAAAACCAGAGAAAGAGAATGATACAGACACGCAGAGAAAAAGAAAAAGAGAGCCAGACAGAGCTAGAGCTGAGATAGATTGAAATAGTGATGGCTAGATAGATATGGACACAGATAGAGAGTCAGATACAGACAGAGATAGTGAGAGATAGCAGTCCTCTCCATTAGCCCGTAGGGCCAGACTCAGGCTCTGTCCCAGTCATATGCAGAGTCTGGGCACGGTTTTCTCCTTAAGGAAGGCTGTGGCATTGCTCCGGCCTTTTTCCAGCCCCCAGGCTGGCCAAAGAACTCTCCCATTTGGGCCTCAGGCAAGCGTCTGGTTTTGGAAAGGGGATGAGCCAGGCCCTCCAGCTCAGCCCCAGTGTCCATTTTAGGATTTGAGCTGATGCCCAGAGTGGCTGCTTTTCTCATCGTAAACTGTGGCAGCTAAGTCCTGGCCCTCTGGCTCTGGTCTCAGCTGTTGGAGGAGTTGGGTTCTAATTCCCAGAAACAGCTCTGGACACAACAGGAGAGCTGGATTGGAAGTCACAGGCCCTGGTCCTGCCATTTACAGGCTGTGGGACCTTGAGCAAGTGCCTGCCCCACTTTGGGCCTCAGTTTCCTCTTCTGAAAGATAAGGTGACTGGGCTTGATGGCCTCTGGGGTCCCTTCCAGCTCCGGAGTTCGGATCCCCAGAGCTGATGAGTTGTCTGCCCATCCATGGGTGCATTTAGATCCTTGCCCAGAGGAGCTCCATGTACTTAACCATGAGGGCCCTTGTCCAGGTTGTGGGCTTTTAAGAGGCCTGTGTAGCCCCAGGGTCTGTAGGAGAAAGGGGAGCTGAGCCATCCTAGGAAATTGTAGGGGAAGGGAAACATTGTTCCATCTCTGTTCTACCCAGAATCTTTTCCTTCACACCCCCCCACCCCATGATCAGTTTGTCCTGAGGGGGACAATCTTTGGGCTTCAGAAACTCTTGGGGTCACCAGGATTATGGGTTGGCTAAAGCCACAGAGAGTCCTTGGAGGGGGTATCTACGCAGACCAAATCAGAGGGCCTGAAGAGCCCTTGTGGAGATGAGGGGTCTCTTGTTTAGGCATGGTCCAGCATGTGGCCTCCAGGGAAGCCTAGCCCTGGCCCCAGGCCTTCTGTGATTCTGGGTTTCAGTAAACTGTAGCATCTCCCTGCTCTATCAGCCCAGGCAAGGATACACTGGACTGTCCACTAACATATTTTAGGTGCCTTTGTCTCAGAGACTGCTGGGGGTGGGGTGGGGGCAACCACAGTGTATAGAGCACTGGCCTTGGATTCCGGAAGACCTGAGTACAGTAGGAAACCTGGAGTCAGGGGATCCAAGTTCAAGTCCCAACTCTGACCTTCAAGGACCAACCGTGTCCAACTG
Organism: Trichosurus vulpecula; assembly: GCF_011100635.1. Classification (NCBI taxonomy): domain Eukaryota; kingdom Metazoa; phylum Chordata; class Mammalia; order Diprotodontia; family Phalangeridae; genus Trichosurus; species Trichosurus vulpecula. The sequence continues at coordinate 10,401,144 of NC_050579.1, forward strand.
ACCAGTCGCCACATCTTGCTGAGCCTGGCTTTCCGATTTGTCAAGAAGTGACGGCAGCCGCTCACAATGAACAAAGCATCTTGAGAGTCACGAAGCTCTTTCCTACGGCATCACCGTGAGGTAGGATTGTAAGCATTATTATCCCATTTTATAGATGGACTGTGAGGACTCACAAGCTTAAGTGACTCTCCTAAGTGTCAGGGACAGGATCCAAAGCCAGTTCTTCCCTGACTCTAGGTCTAGCACCTCATGGGGTCTCTGGGATGACCACACCGGCTGCTCAGGGGGGTCGGCTGCAGGGAAGAATGGAGTCTCTCTTCCACCTGGTGGGTTTCCCCACATCTGGTGGCGGAGAGGGTGGGTCTGCCTGTAGAAGAAGCTGGAAGTTTGCATCAGGGAAAAGTATGAAGATTTTCCAAAGGTGGGCAGAGGAGGGTGGAGAGGGTGGGGAGTGCCTAGAGCAGAGACCAGCAGTTATAAGAAAGAAAGTTGATTTATTCTTGTTTTTTTTTTCCAGACCACTGTGAAACTGCAAAGTGCCAGCCCGTCATCCTGGGGTGAAGCTGGAGCCTTCCCACCTGCCCTTAGTAGGTCACTGCCCTCACCCTCAGGACTGAGCTGCCCCCAAGCAGGGCTGACTTCTCTGGAAAGGCCCTGGGCTCTGGAGTTATTCCGGGCTCCTCTAAACCTAGCACAAGGCTTGGGTCATCAGCCCTTGCCTCCCCACAACTGCCACACTTTAGTGACTGATCACAGTATTAGCTCGGCCTTCTCCTCTTTCCAAGGAAGCTCAGAAGTGTCACTGGAACTGGCCAAGGGGTCACTTGGCTGCTGTGAGTCTGGTATTTCATTGTTTGCAGGCCTGCCTCTGGGGTTTCAATCTCCAGAAGGAAGCCCTCCCCCGGGGGCTCTTCCTGGAACTCCAGCAGTGAGTAAGTGAGAGTGTGGATGGTCTCACCTCAGCATTCCCTCTCAAGACACCTTGAGGCTCAGCCTCTAGATTCCCTTTTTGTTTGTTTGTTTGTTTAAGCAAAGAGTGAAAGAAATCTCTGAAGGAATGAGGATGAGTGCTCTAGGTTTCAGGCTCTCTTTGTCTTGGGGACACCTCAGACCTCGGCTCCACCACCAGCCATGAGTGCTCCTCTGGGTCCCTGGGGTGCGAGGGGCAGGGAGTCAAGAAACATTTGTTTTTGGGGGGCACCTCTCTCCAAATGCATGTAGCTCCTGTGGGGTTTCCCTTCACCATTCAAAGTTTGCACCCTGCCTCTCGGTTGACACCCTTTGATCCTCTGGTCTCCCTCTTCCACCACAGCCACAGCCACAGCTGAGTTGTCTAGATTCCTTAAGGCTTGGACGGGGAAGATTTTGTTTGGCTGCCTTTATTAGAAACATTCCTCGGTTTTTATGGGTAGATGTCATGGGCAGGGGATTGTGGGCAGCAGTTTGGTCTGTGATGATGGCCCAGTTTTAGGGCAATCTTGGCTAAATTTCCAAGGATTCCTTGGGGTATGTATTGGAAATACTGGCATTTGGCACTGGTTACTTTATGAAGGACAGGGAGCCTTCACGTATAATTCTGGCCACCCGATCGTGCCTTTCTAGGCATTCAGTAGGGGCTTAATGTTTGTATTGCGTAGTTTATACTGTTTTTATGACCAATTATCTGGACTCCTGCAGAGTGGCCTGCTGGTCATGTCTGGCAGTAGATGAATGGCCCGTCCCCATTGCTCTACCAGAAACCGCTCTATGTTTATCATTGCTGTGGGGTGGCTGGCTATCCTGATTACATTCAACATTTGAAGGAGGGTTTGAAATTTTACAAACACTTTGCATGTGCCAACTCCTTTGTCAAAGGGTTCTCACAGAAATAAAGCCTTAAGGAAGAGAATAGAGCTAATGCTGGAATCTCAGGTACTGTGATCAGTAGGTGGGGAGATGATTTTGGAAAAAGGACAGGGCCCCATTGATGTCCTGCCAGCCATTCTATGGAGGTAGACATGAACCCTGCCGGTATGTGAGACTAGATCTGCCCCACAGCCCTGATGGGCTTGGGGCTTCACTTCTGACCTTTTGGTCACAGGTTCCTGCCTGATTGAATCTTGGAGCCTACTCTTCTGGTCCTTCTAGGTCTGGGGAAGTTGGCGGCTAGGGTCCTGGAAGCTGAGATCTGTTCATGTGTATGGTCATCTTTCCTGGGGAAGGAAGCCACAGCCTTGAGTGTACCCACTCCCCTCCCCTGGAGATGGGCCTTTGGGAAGAATCTAGGCCGTATGGGGCCAGGAATCTCCTGGGCAGTGCTGACTCTGCCTGTGGACAACAGGCCTCCCCTGTGCTCATCCCATCAGACACAAGCATGCTGGGCGATGGCAGAAGTTCTGCTTCTTAGATTTCCTGGGGGTGTACAGCCTGGGCAGGGCTGCCTGTGGTCCTGTGTGGGACAGGGGCCCTGCAGTGAGTGATTCACCCTTAGGGCACACAGACTGAGAGCCAGCTGCCCCAGGACCCCTGCATTTGGGGTGGGAAGTAGGAAGTAGTAGAAGTCCAGATTTTGTTCTGATTGTCCTTTCTTCCTTTCTCTCTCCCTCCCCTTTTCCCTTACCCCCTTTTTTTCTTTCCTTCCTTCCCCCCTCGATTTTTCTGCTCTCCATCTCTCTCTTGTCTCTCCTCCCTCTGTTTCTGTCATTCCCACTTTTTCTCTCCTCTCCCACTTCTTCCCTTCTTTTATTCCTTTTCATCCTTTTTTTCTCTTTTTCGCCTGTTGGCATCTTGGCAGACTTTGATGCTTCCCTGATCCTGACAGGGATCCAGGAGTCTGAGGCCTTTTTTCCAACAGGCGAGTCATGGGTTTCAGGCAGGAGCAGAGCCAAGGCTCAGCATTAACCCTGAAGGAGTCCCCCATGCCCCCCAGGATTTGTCTCTTGCTCATCAGTTTATACTTGAATAAAAAGTAGTTTTAATGGAGAAACTCAACCAAGCTCCACTGTCCAGAGCTCCCCTCCATTGTCCAGAGCTTCCCCCTCACTGTCCAGAGGCTCCTCCCCACCACTGACCAGAGCCCCTCCTTACCCTAGGATGGGGGGCGGAAACTGTTCTGTGACCATGAAAATGCACTTAAGAAGACAGATGGGATAGCAGGTAGAAAGGGGATGTCTTTATGGTAGTGACCTGGTGCTTCCAGGTGGAGGCAGGGGGTAGAATGGGCACCATGCCACACATGGCACCTCCAAAACCAGGGTGAGCTCTCAAGGCTCTGATCAAGGGTGGCGGAATCCACTCGGCTGAATACAGGGCCAAGGGGAATTTGGAAGTCTGAGCTGTAAGGTGAATAGGAAAAGTCTGGCACCTTCCCAGAGTGAGCTCTTAGGGTGAGGGGTGAGTGTGACTCTAGACACTGACCTTTCCTAAAAAGCCAAGGGAGCATGTCCCTCTCACTGGGTCCCACTGAGCAGGGGGAGGCATATCATTCTTCCCTTTTGTTACTTTGAAAGCAAAACCAGCTTTGGCATTGGACCAGTGACAGCTGAATGAAACTGACCTGTTGCACAGAAGAAATAGACTGCCCTGCTTTGCTCAGTGCCTCAGAAAGATGCACCCTGGGAGAATCCTGGGCATCCTTCTCCAGATTCTGGTCTGAAGGACTGCCATCACTGCTAACCCTCTCGGGGTGCTCCCCTTCTTTGCTTTGTGTTCCCTTTGTGGTATTTTTGTGGACACCAACTAGACAGCTGAGATACTTACATAATAGAAACAGCAGCATAGTTTCACTAAAGGATTATAGAGCTGAACGGGACCTTAACTTCTAACCCTCCTGCTTTATAGATGAGGACACTGAATCTCAGAGAGATTCAATGATTTCTCCAAGGTCACACAGGCAGGACCCATGCCTTCTAACTCCAAAGCCAGTGATCAATCATTTCACTAGGTCTGTCCCCCTTTCCACTCCTGTTCTCTCCACTGTAACCAGGCTACAGGCCATTTCTCCGGCAGAGTTCCTATGACCCCGAACTCCAGGCCCAGATTTGCCCAGAAGGGAGGAATCCAACCATCGCTATCTGTCCTCCACAGAAGGTGCCTAGGGGCCAGCACTGACTTGGGCTGGACTGGGGGTCTGGTTTCAGACTCACTAAGAACTTCCACTGGGATCTGCTCTGGGCCAGCATGGCAGAGTGGAGGACTGTGCTGGCCTTGGAGTCAAGAGGCCCTGTTTCAAGTTCAGTCAGTGATGGTTGCCTGCTGGCCCTGCTGACCTCAGAAAAGTCTCCTCAACTCCCATAGGCTCAATTTCCCTATCAAAGAGGTCCTCCTAGGGCTACTTTCCATTGCCCAGACTTCAGTAGCACTTTCTATGACATGTGGATGTCTCAAGTTCTGGGCTTCTCCCTTTTTAGTTGAGTTCTGTTCTGATTCTTCCGCCACAAAAACTACTATTCTGTTTCTCTTGTCTTGTGATCTGAGTGACCTTGGTCGGGGCCCCCGGAGAGTGGGGGCAATTATGTGGAAGTCAGTAGAGGTGCTTAACTGAGGCTAAGTGCTCTGTAGTTCAAGGAGCTGGAGTCCTGCATGGCTCCATTTCAGCCTAAGCCAAACAGCCTCGTTCCATATGCTCTTTCTCACTACTTCCAGGGAAGTGGAATAATCTGAAAATCAGTCACTTCTCAGATTTATTGATGGAATCCTCAGTAAAAGCCAGTCTATGTCCAAGAAAGCCGATGAGCATGTTTTCCTTAGACATCTTCCAAATAATGGAGTTCAGGTCCAAATGCTAGACCCATGAGCTGTTCCCCAAACTTGGACCAAACACATTCTTTCCTTTTACTTGACATAGAATTGAATTCTCAGTAAGAATGGATGACTTTCTTTAGATTACAAAGTCACAGCCCTGGATGGTGGTCACACCATGCAAACAACTGGAAAGATGTGGTGAGTTCCATGTATGGCCACTGAATAGATCCTTTCTCTCTTGGGTCTTTTCCTGACCTCCTCAATGACTAATTGTATGGTCCTGAAAGTCGACCCTGTTGGCCATTGGTAGCTCACAGGGACAGAACTGTCACCATGGAGTGATTAAGGTGGATCAAGGAATTTTAATCATAAGGATGTGACCTGTGTAGGGACGATGGGACCTCTGACAAAAGGCATAGTTTCCCTGCTGGCAAAGTTAGTGGGAGGGCTAGGGTCCAACAAGGCATAATCTCTGCATTTCCATCAACTCCTTTGAAGGGACACTCTGATGTTGAAGCTACTTAGGCGTAAGGGCAGAAGGAGCTTCAACTGGGTGTGACCACTGAAGGGCACAAGAAAGGCAGTGAGGCCATACCTAGCATTGCTCAGAACACCCTGTGAATGAGCCCCCAGAACTTACCTGATAGACCAGAGAAACTAGATGTCTTTATGCTCAGAAAATAACGTTTGATAAAAAGTCTCTGCTCTATTTAAATGGAAATTTGAACTGAATATCAAATTATTTTTTAAAAAGCTCCATAATAAGGCAAAGGCACACAAAAATTTGTTCTCATGAAGGGAAATGGGACTTAATTTTTGAAGGCTTCAAACATAATGTGGCCTCATTAATATAGATTAATCTAATCTAATTTCCTTCTAAATAACTAGCATTAAAAAGGTTTTTACTAAAGCGGTAGGTCACGGGATTGTCATAAGTACAGTTGACTGAGATTTTCACAAGGTGTTTGATAAAGCCTTTCATGTTGTTTTTGTGGGAAAAGATGAAGAGATATGGTCTATGTTAAAGTACTGTTCACCACTCAAAAAGCATTTATAAAGTGCCTTCTATGTGCCACACATTGTGTTAAGTTCTGGGGATAGAAAGAAAGGCAAAAACCTGGTCTTCCCAGTCAGGGAGTTCCCATTGTAATGAGGGAGACAACATGTAAACCACCATGTCCATACAAGGTATGGGTGGCATAAAATGTAGATAATCTCAGAGGAAAGTCTTGCAAGCCTTGGCCTGGCTGGGTCACATCTGAAGGATCATCTTTAGTTCTGGGCACTCCATGTCATTGACGAGCCAGAGGGTTTTCAGAGGAGGGCAATCAGAATGGTGGCGTCCCTGCCCTCTGAGGACTGGTTTAGGAATGGGAGAGCTTTAGGCTAGGAAGGGAGACATAATGGCTGACTTCTCTGTCATGCACAGGAGGGATCAGACTTGATCTGAATGGTCCCAGTGGGCAGAACTAGGAGCAAGGAGTGGCCACTTTAGATTGGATGGTTCCTAACAATGAAACTGGTCCCATGTGGACCAGCCTGCCTCAGAGGGTGCTGAGTTCCGCTACCAAGGAGGTCTTTGAGCAATAGCTGGACAACCACTTGTAAGGTGTCTTTACTGGGGCTTCCTCGGGATGTGGGTTGGACTAGAATGTCTCTGGGGTTCCTTGTAACTCTGAAAGTTGATGATTCTGCCATAGTTCACCACATTAGAAAAAAGAAGTTAGTTCTCTCTAGTGGAATAATGGAAGTTGCTGAACCCAACTAACAACCAACGAGGAGGATTTCAGAGGAAACAAACATCACTTACCTTGACTGTCCTGTGACTGTCTATTGGGCAGAGGTCATCCCTTGGCTGTCCTATTGTTAAATTCACCTTCAATGCTTGGAGTATCTCTTTTTTAGGAATGCTCTCTCCTTCACTAAAGTCCTCTGATACCTTGTTAGGCTAGAATGTTGACCCTGGAGTTTTGAAAATGGTTTTAGGCTCATGTAAGGTTTTAATTTGGTTCCACAAATGCACTAATTGAGTGTGAGCTATCCAAGGACAAGCTGACGCCATTTCAAAGAGGTTGGATTTATTACCAGGTTAGATACCTCTCGAGGATAATATAGAGATACTGTCTGCATCTTGTTTGTGGAACAGCCACTAGGACAGGGTCACTGGCAAGAGGAGTATGTGTTGAGGAGTGAGGTATAAGGAGAATGGCAAGGGAGGAGGAATCAGGTGACGAAGGGTTTTGAATGCCAAGCAGAACATTTTTTATTTGATCCTGGAGGCCATAGGTTTATGGAGTAAGGGTGTAGGAAGCAGCATGATCAGATCTTTAGGAAAATCACTTCAGTGACAATGTAGGATGGATTATTTTCAGTTACTTTACTTTCTGCGTGTGTAATCTATTTCATTGATTTTTTTTTCCTATTTTTAAAGACAAGTTATGTATACTTTTGATGACTATTGCTTAATAATATAGCTTGAGTTATGGTAATCCTATGACCTCTTCATTTATATTCTTTCTCAGTATTTTATCTTATGATTCTGAACTTTTTCTTCCAAATGAATTTTGCTATAATTTTGTCTGGTTCTGTGAAGTATCCTCTGTGAAATTTGACTGGTATAGAACAAAAATCTCTAAATTGATTTAGGTGGTATCTTCATTTTTACTGTATTGGCATAACCTAATCCTGAGCAGTGATTATCTCTATAACTACCTCCTTTGATGGTAATCGGTGCTTAAATGGTACTTTGAAAGTGCATTTTTATGAAATTGACATGTGTCTCGGGAGGCTAACTCCAAGATATTTGATTTACTTTGCAGTTATTTTAAACATAATTTTATGACAATTTCTTGTAAAATTTTTAGCATTGTAGAGGAAGTCTGATGACTTTGTGAATTTGTTTTATGTTTTGCTGACTTGACAAGTTAATGATGAAGGTCCCATTTCAAGAGTAAAGGTAAACCCAAGAACTGAAGGCAGTAATGAAGACAAAGACTCTTTGCTGCTCTTTGCTATTTGCTTTATTTTGCACATCGTGAACTTGAATAGCTAACTTTTTGATGCATTTTCACAAGTAAGTTGATGCAGGCATTTAGTAAAATACACCACAGAAGAGCAAGCCCCAGCTGGAGTAACACAATGCAGATCACGGCACAGAGAGGCAACATCACATTGACTCACATGGAACCACGTGGGGACACCAGGGGCTCTCTGACTCTATGGAGAGGAGGAGGAGGAGCAGGTGTCTCGGTACTACTGGCAGGCAAAACAAGAAAACCAAGGGGCAGGGTTGGATTTCAAAATAATGAGAAGAAGAAAGAAAGAAAGAAACAGAACCTGGCATTCCTTCATCACTGCTAAAAAGGAAACCCACACCATACTAGAACCATGGTATATGTCACTGTGGAGACCCCAGGAGGAAGGTCAGATTGGACCAAAGGAACACACACATCTTTCCATTCTGCGTCCTGGGGTCTCCCCTTCTTTAACTACATGATAGAACACTTCCCAAGGGTCTGTCTCCAAGTATGAAGTTGCTCTCCATCTCCACCAGGGAGTCTTCACAGCCAGGTCCCTCCCAGAGTCCAGGTTGCCTCCTTCCCAGGTACCATCTTCCTTGGCTTCAGAAATAATTCATGTTCAGTGAGCCGGTGACATTGGCCTGGCGGACTACTCCTGTCATGCCGTGAACGTACTTCTCACATAGGGCTCTGGAGCCACAGAACTGAAAGAAAGAAGTGAGAAACCAGCCCGCTGGTGAGGAGAGCTGTGTTTGTCAGGCTTCAGTGCCCTCACTTGCCCTGACTCCTTGGTCTCCCAGAAGCAGATACCAGAGCTTTGAAGCTACTATGGCTGGCAAATATGTGTTAGAAGTGGATAAAGTAAGGTATCAAGGAGTGGTGGTGGTGGTGGTGGTGGGCCTTGGGCTGGATGGAGTTTGGCTCCCTGTAAGTTAATGAATATTTACTAAAGGTGCATGCCCAGCTTTTCAGAATCCATTGGGATTCATTGAGGATGGACATGCTCAAGTTCATAGCATCGTAACCTACAGAGCTAAGAGGAACCTCAGAGGATGTCTGTTCTAGCCCTCCCATGTTATGGATGAGGAAATGGCCTCCAAAGAAGTTAAATGACTGGTCCAAAGTCATAAAGTGACAGGGCCAAGATTTCAACTCGGACCCAGTGACTTCAAAGGGAATGTTCTTTCCATGGTACATGGACCCATTATGGAATGGAAGAAGGAGGCAGAGCAGTCCCCATGGGGGAGGGAGCTATGGTGGACTTCATCATCCACTCACTTATCCAGTAAAATGTAAGGTTCCCAATAGCAAGGACTACTGATTTCTTTTATTCTTCCTCTTCTACTCCCTTGCATGCTCTAGGGACTTGAAAGCAAATGTCTGTTGAACTGATATGGATATTCCTTTGGGGACCTCAACATCCTCTCCTCATCTGCTCAGGAGACTGAAGAATAAGGAAGCAATTGGAGGGCACATTTCCAAATCTGAAGCCAAGAGTGTTCAAAAGTTAGAAGAAAGGGAAAAAGGAAAGATCCAAATCTTGCTCTAAGTCCCAAAGCAGACAATTTAAATCAAACTAGAGAACCCGTTCTTATCGCAACCTCGTAAATGTCGAGCTGACTCCTCTGACCCTTCTGGTTTTACTAGGCTGGGAAAGTTTGAGTTGGCTTTTGAACATCTCCTCTGTTTGGGGAGAAGAAATGCCTCTTAGGAAGTTGTTTATCGAGCTGAGACAAGATGGGTAGGATGGGAAGAGCAGTTTGCTAGAGACGAGAGAAAAACCAAACATACCCGCATGCATGCATGCATGCCTACATACATACACACACACAGACAAGCAGGAGTTCTTTCCACTTTGAGATTGAGGCATTCTAAGGGTGACCAAACAAACTCAAACGAGAACAATGAAAGCAGCTGAATTGTTCCCTGCGATGTTAGACTTGGCAGGGAGGGGGGACGGTGCCTTGGAGGTTAGTTGTCCAGGTCAGCTTCCCCCAGTGCAGAAATCCCTTATGATGCTTCTGGCAGGTCACTTCCACTGGAAGATTTCCAGTGGTAGGAAGTGAATTACCTTGTACTAATAAAATAAAACCTCTTCGTTTCTGGACAGCTCTAATTGTTTGTAATTATGTCCTGATATCTAGTTGAAATCTTCCCCTCTGTAGCTTCTAAACATTTGCTCCTAATTCTGGCCACAGAACTCTCCAGAAAAAGCCTCCCTTCTCTCCCATATGAAAGCCCTTCTGCTTTTAAAGACAGCTTTCATACTTCCCCCCTCTATCCCTAACTCTCACTCAAATATCCAGGTTAAATTGCATATTTTCTTCAGTCATTTCTTAAAACACCTAGTTTCGTGACTGTTCACCAAACCAGTTTTATTCCAAATCAACACCATCTCTCTTAAAATATGCTTCCCAGACTGAACACGGCACTCCAATTAGGTCAGCCACATTCTACAAGACATTTTTTTCTCCTCTGTCCTCAGAGAACCCCATAAACAAAGGAGATTTGCAATAGCTAAATCAAACTTTCAATACTAAAACAAATTCATTATAAAACAAGGACAACCATTCTTGTATCACACAGGGTTATGGAATAATGCATGTGACAATCATAGCAGATTAGGAAAATATATTTTGAAAATCCTGTATTACATGAACAAAACCCATTGCCCATTACCCTGTGGCAGCTATGGAAAAATGAACACTTCATTGGTAAAATGTGGAAAAGGAAATGATAGATCTCCTAGAGCCTATAAGAAACAGTTTGAAAACTTACATAAATAAACATATGACATTCCGTAGAGCAATAACTATGGCTGACAAAAGCATATCTCACTGAATGTAACTCCAGATGGTGCTTATAAAATAGAGATGTTCCAAGAGTGGAATCCAAAGGCCCTCCATGGATGACATCCACATGCACTCAACCAACAACATATTTGCATAGAAGCATCTAATAAATGACTGAGTGATGGGGATTTATTTCTAGAAACAGAGAGGTTTAGGGTTAGGGTTAGGGTGCATGCAGCACCATATCATTGCCCTCAGAAATTAGAGAAGGGTTAATCTCAAGGAGCTCAGATTTATTGATCAATGCAGATCACACAAACGAATTAGAGAAGCTGTACATGATAGCAGTGCAGGCTGAAAAATGTGAGCCCCTACTGAAGAGCTAATAAGACAGAACCTGTTGGATTTTACAACAGAAGCCTGCTGTCTTTCACAGACTAAGGGATAACAAATCTCCATATGACCTCAAAATTTCCTTAAGAATCCAAGAAACTGTCCTGGGACTGGGCATTATAGAGAAAACTGTCGCCCGTGCCCAGATACAAGATTGATTTACAACATCTTTTACAAAAATGTTTTAAATAGTTGTTGCCATACCGCATACTCATAATCTCCAAGCTACGTGGAAGGAAACACTTCTGAAATATAGAGTTCTAGTGGGAGAAATCAAGGCTATGTGGTCAAGAAACCTCTGAAGCACACAACATTCTTGTCTCCTCCTAGAGTTATTCCAAAGACAGTGTCAGTGAGCCTAAGGAAGGTGATTTTATTGCTTTTATTCAACTACAAGAAAAGTCATTTTACTCATCTGTGCAATAACACAGAAGATATTATGTTATACCAAATAGTAATTCAAGGAGGATGACATATGCCAGGACTTTTTATATGTGAATTCCACTGAAAAAGTTGAGAACAAGATGAATATGATAAAAATATTCATGCAGCATGGAGGCATAATGAATAGAGAGCTAGCCCAGAATCAGGGAGACGGGTTCAGGTCCCACCTCTGATAAACACTGGCTATGTCATTTAACATTTCAATGCCCAGGCAACTCTGTAATGCAGTAAGGTAAGAGAAGATGTGATCTACATTGGTGGTGGCAATCTCCTCAGAGAGAATCCTCTGCTCCGATGAAAGAGCAAGTTCAGGCTCCAAAAGATGATGAAGATGATGATGATGGTGACGGTGGTGGTGATGGTTATGGTGGTGGTGGTGATGATGATGATGGCAGTGGTGAGGTGGTTGAGACATGAGACATGAGAGTGTTTGAGATAAAAAGAATGAAATTGAAAAGATATTGAGAAGGGTCTGCTCTGATTTTGAGAGTAACACTTTCCCCTTGCTGACAATGGCCATGAGAGGACCAAAGGCACATAAGCTCCTGGAGGGCAGGGTTGATTTCACTTTTGTCTTTGTAGCCCCAGTGCTTAATAACAAGATGGTGCTGAGTGAACGCTTATTGACTGATTGTCTATTCTTATATCCATGAGTATTGATTCCTCTGACAGAATGTAAGCATCTTGGGGGCAAGAGTATTTCCTTTTCTTTCTGTATCCCTAGTGCTTGGCATGGTTGTTGTTTGTCCTTCATTCTTGAAGAGGACCATGACATCAAGAAGATGATGCCGTGATATGCAAGTGAATTGGATTTAAGTGATGGAGGGCTGGGCAAAGTCATCAGCCTCACTTTCTCCTCCAGAGCCATCTGGATCCAGTGGCCAGATATAGATCAAGATGACAGGAGATGGCCCAGGATGCAGTAGGGGATCTTGGTCTTTTCCAGCTAAGATCTCTCCTAGGTCTCAGTTTGACACCCATTCAGTGATTAAGGCTAGGTAAGAAATGAAGCAGGGAATGGCCTCTTTTACCTAGTAAAAAAAAAACAAATCAGTCTGGAGAGGAAGACCCTCAGGGTTTCTGGCCAAAGTGGAAACAATTGTTATTTATATCCACTCTGAGCAATAAGACCCAATGGTAGGCTTGGGCTGAGACCTATTACTGGCCAATCAATGAGAGACAGTGATTCGGGTTTAAGGCGCGCTGCCTAACAGCTAGTAGGTGCTTAATCAATGAATGATAGATAAATTAATGAGTACTCTGTGCAAAGGATGGATGAGCCTTTGTCTGTTTTCCAGGTTTCTGGGCTGCATCTTTTCCCTAGAGCTAGGACAGAGGCCAGTATAGTAATAACACCAATGAAACAGTTTCTGTTGGGAAAATGAACTTCAATATTTATCATTGGTATTTTACTGATGTTTGCATCTGCTGGTCCCTTCTGAGCTCTGAGTCAGAATACAATTGAAATGCAATGTTCTAGTCCCAGGCTTGACTCAGAGAGTCTCTGAGGAAAGACTTTAATTCTTCAGCGGGAACTAGTTTCTCTTGTACATTTGCTGGGCATCTTCACTTCCCCAAAAGTTCTCATTTTTTCTCAAATACAAACCCTCCCAAGCCCAGCAGCCTTTTCCTGAGAACAACTAGAAATCAGGAGATGAGATTTATTGTCCTGGCTCTTCCCCCAATCAGCTATGTGACCTAGGGCAACTCATTTCCCTCTCTGGACTTTAGCTTCTTAGCATTAAAATGAGCAGATTGACCTGGTCCCCTTCCAGCTCTAAAATCCTGTGACTCTTTAGTTCCCAGTACTTCAGGGACCAACACCCACAGCCCTTTTCACAAGAAAGCTCAAAGCACCATAGCTCCAATGATTATTGTGAAAAATAGGGCAATTCCAGCTGCCAGCAGCTGGTTAGTGCCAGGTGTGTTAATCAAGGGATTGAAACAGGTTCGATAGAAAATGTCCAAAATGTCCTCCATTTACAAGTGGCAGACCACAATGCTTATTTACAGGTATGTGGTGTGTGTGTGTGTGTGTGTGTGTGTGTATGTATGTATATATATATATATATTTATATATATATAGACAGGGTCTCAAATCATGATTATAGAAGCATTTATCCCACATTACAAAATAATTTACAAGATAAACCTTCCAATAACTGAACTATCCTACACAATCCTGGCCCTTGTCCTGCTTGTTCGGAAGAGGAAGTGCTCATGACGCCCATGATAGCTAAGTGACTGGCAAATGGAGCTGATTCCCTGGAGACTGAAGCTGTGTCTACTTGAATGATGGGTTGGATCACAATTTGGCAAGAAGGTGGCCTAATCTAACCACGACCTCCATGCTCAGGTCAACGACAACGGTGGCATGGGATGCGCTGGTTGACACAATCTCTACTGATGTCTACTTATCTGTGACATTTTACCAAGCTCCTGTTGCCTCTTTATTGGGCCAACAAGTGGTCAGTTCTAGCAAAACATTTTTTTCAATCAGTTTGTTGAGGCAGATTGGTAGAGTGGAGAGAACAGACTACCTGGATTGGAATCCTGCTTCCCCCTTGCATGACACTGGGCAAGTCGCTTCCCCTTTCTGGCCTTAATGTTATCATCGTCCTTCACAAACAAGGGGATGAGATCAGATGGTCTCCAAGGTCCTTTCCACCTCTAAATCTATGACCAAATAAGTCAGCTTGGAGAAAGGTAAAGAAACTTATCCAAGGTCATGCAGCCGATGAGGGGCAGAACCTGGATTTGAACCCAGGGTCTCTGACTCCAACGCCATCTCTCCACCACAAGTCATCTTGTCCTCACTTTACACCATCTTGGACAAAAGACTGACCCTGATTTTGAAACCCCTGGGATGAGATGTGAACAGAATCACTCATAAGAGTCAATCTCAGGGTTCCCTGTCAGGAAGTTCTGCCTTCCAGCTAACCTAAACCCTTTATAACACAAATGAAATCTATATTATGTGTTTAAGTACACATGTTGGGAAGCTAGGTAGTGTTGCAGTGGATAGAGGCTGGGCCTGGAGTCAGGAAGACTATCTTCCTGAGTTTAAATCTGGCCTTAGACACTTCCTAGCTGTGTGACCCTCGCAAGTCACTTAACCCTGCTTGCCTCAGTTTTCTCATCTGTAAAATGAGCTGGAGAAGGAAATGGCAAAACACTAAAGTAGCTCCACTGAGAAAAGAGTCAGACAAGACTGAAAAACCAATGAGCAACAATAACAAAAAATGTGTTATAAATAGAATAAATTCACAGAGGGCATGTGCATGTACGTGCCAATGTGGAACACACATAGATTTTCCACACACACACACACACACACACACACACACACACACACACACACACACATTCCATACACACACATTCCACATGTGCTTGGCAGGCAAGCCTCATTTGTTTCTCCAGCATCCCAGCCTGCTCTCGAGCTCCCACTCTGGGGATCTGGGCTCCAGCCTGGGGAGAGGTCTCTACATCCCACACCTTTCTACCCCTGGCTCAGTACAGTAATCAAATCTACACTCCAATTTCTGAGAAGAACACAACTCCAACTCACTATCCCCACAAAGTACCTGACCAAAACACTCTGTCCTAGTCTGCACTCACCCACATGTGTTGTCTTCCCTGGTAGAATGTTGACATAACAATAAAACTACCAAAGAGTTGTGTTACTGATAGAGCCAGAAAAAAATAGCATAATTCATCTGGAGACATGAATGGTCAAGAATCTCAAGGGAAATTGGGCAAAAAGTGGGCAGGAAGGGGGCCTCACAGTGCCAGCTCTTAAACGATACTTCAAAGCTGTCCAACTATCTGATACTGGTTAAACATCAGAGAGGCCAATTAATGGAACAGATGAGGTCCTCAACATGCAAATGCAAAAGAACCCAGGAGCATAATATTTGATTAGCCCGAAGACCCCTATATGTTTTTATCACTCTTTGACAAAAAAGAGAAAAAAAAAAACCTTCTGGGGAAACTGGAAAGAAGTCTGGAAGGAATTAGTGAGGACACCACCTCATACCAAATACCAATGTATGCTCCATATGGATTCAAGACTTAGATGTGAAAGGAAAATCATCAACACAGAGGGACAAGGAAGAACATGTCTTTCATAACTGTGGAGAGGGGAAGAGTTTCTGATCAAACAAGGAATAAAGATCATGGAAGACAAAATGGGCAAAACCAACACTGCTAAAATTATAAAGGAAACAAGTAAGTCTGGGGGAATAATCTTTGCATCAAGGTTCTCTGAGCCAAAATACAAGCTTTAATGGCTTCCAACTGCACAAAGACTTTTGGCCTACACAGTATATGAACAGGTAGTCAGTCAACGAGTCAATAAGCATTTTTAAAGCATCTACTATGTGTCAGGCAAGGTAATTTTCAAAGATAGAAATAGAAGCTATCAAAAGCCAGAAAAACCCTCATTTAATTCAAATATCCTCTTGCTGTCACCCCCAATCTCTCCTCCCTTTTGGGACTAAACTCCTTGAGAAAGCATTTACACCTGAATCCCCCTTCCCTCTCCTCTCCCTCTCTTCTAGACTCTTTATAGTTTGGTCTCTAGCATCATCATTCAAGTGCAGCTTCTCTGTCCAGTTACCAGAGGTCTCGTAATTACCTAATCGAATGGCTTTTGCTCAGTACTCATCCTTGTTCCTCTCTGCAGCCTTTGGCATTGATCACTGGCTCCTTCCTGCTCTCTTCTCTCTACATTTTGGTGACAGTCTTCTCTCCTGATTCTCCTTCCACCTGTCTGACCGCTCCTTTTCATTCTCTTTGAATGGATCCTCTCCTACGCCATGCCCATTAAACAAGGGTCCCCCAAGGTTCTGTCCTGGGCTCTCTTCTCTTCTTTCTGAAGGGTAGAGGTTCTTTCCCTTGGTGATCTTATGCTCCCCCATCCTCCATTTAGGTGCCAAAGTGATCTTCCCAAAACATAGGTCTGACTGTGCTACACACCACCTCTCTTCCCTCACCACTCAACAGACTCCTGTAGCTCCATATTATCTCCAGGATCAAATACTTTCTGTTTGGATTGTGCCATAAGAAATAAGAGAAACCTTAGAAGACTTGTATAAACTGATGCAGAGTGAAGGGAGTAGAATCAAAGGACCAACAACTTAGAGACGCTTATGAAGTCTCATGAATACAATGACCAATCCCATTTCCAGCGGACTTTTGATTCACCTGCTGACAAAGAGAGGCCATGGGCTGGAGATGCAAAGAAGGCATATATCCTGGACTTAGCCAAGGTGGGAATTTGGCTTGCTTTCACATATGTGTTGCAAGGGTTTTGCTTGTCTTTTTTCAATTTGGGAGGAGGGAAGGGCAAGGGAAGGGAGGTAGGAATAGTGCTGCAAAAAGAAAAAAAAAGAAAAAAAAAGAAAAGAAAGAATAGAAAGTCCTTGAAGCATTTCAAAGATGCAGAGAGGCAAACAGAAGTCAGTAAGAGGAATCATGATGAACAGAAAACCTTTGCAAGTTACAGGTGGAATTTATTCTACGCTTAAAAGAAAAGCTGACTCTACGATAGATATTTGTAGTGTCATGTGTAAAACTCTTTTTCTGTTCAACTCTGTATACGTTAAATGCTTATTGAGTTCAGATTATTTTTTTAAAAATTAAAAATGAATGTAAACTCCTTGAGGGCAGAGATATCTTTATATTTGTATCTCCAAAACTTAGCACAATGATTGGCATCTGGTAAGTTCTGATAAATGCTCTGTTCATTCATTCATTCATTCATTCTATTTAGAATCGATCCTATTTTTCACATAATAATAATCCTCTCATAGACACTTTCTTGCACATATATGCCTATGAATAGAAGATTACGTTTGTAGAATGCCTTACATGAAACTGATTTCCTCCTGACAATCAATACCATAGGCTCGATTATGCCAGCGCTGTTGACCCTAGGCTGTAGATGAGGAGCCTGAGGTTCAGAGATGTGTTGGGACCCACCCAAGGTCCCACAACCAGGGAGAGGCAGAGCTGGGACTTGCTCAATCCCCACCACTTTCTCATTAGGTTTTCTCCTTGGTGGAGGACAAGAACCTTTGGAGGTCTTTCAGTCTTTGGAAAACAACACAGGCACTTAGAGCATCATACATTTAATTCTCAATTTCTCTTCCTCATCAAGTGTTTCAAAGATTCCTCTACTATGTCCTATTCAAGGCTCACTCTAGAGAGACATTTACTCCAACAAGCAGTGAGGTCATGGACCCTTCCGGCCCCATTTTTATGATTCTTAGGGAAACCTGTAATACGTGAGCTGCCCCCTTTTTTGGCCCCACCCAGCTGATGGGCTGCCTACTCTCTTGCTGACCAGTCCTTGGAGGCCCCCCCGCCCCCCGTGCCTCGCTCCGTACCACGCAGACAGCTGAGATGCCAGCTGCCAGTTCAGTGCAACAAAGAAGGTGACTTTCCAGAAATGCACACCTCGTTTGCCACCTGGGCCAAGGGAAGCTGGCCAGGAAAGTCTACAGGAGCCAGAATGCCACCTTCAGGAGCAGGAATGGCCCTTGGGCCTTGCCTGGGCTTCCATATCCCAAGAAGGCTGGGCGTTGGCTTTGCAAAAATTCGGAAAGGTCTTTTAAATGATTCAGAGGAAGAGGACTGTCCTCTCTGCCTTGCACTAGGAGGAGGGAGAATGAGAGTGTGGGCTCTCTGAGGCCTGGGGGGAGGGGAGTGCGCACGTGCACGCACACACACACACACACACACACACACACACACACACTCCAGCTGTGTGTGTGTGTCAGGGCTCTGCAATTTGCCTGGACTCCAGAAGGACAGTGAGTGAAAATGCAGGGAAACAGCGACATCTAGTGGACAGCTCCTGCAGTGACAGCAGGGGTGAAGGATGCTTGGTTATGCTGGCCACACACCTGGGATGGGCCAGACCAGGCAGGAGCCGCCAATCGCATGGAATTCAGTGGGACACAGGCATGACCCTCAGCTGTGACTTATAGGAGTGTTACTAACATTCAGCCGTTTTTCAGTCATGATGGACTCTCCGTGATTCCCCTATGGGGTTTTCTTGGCAAAGACACTGGAGTAATTTTGCCATTTCCTTCTCCAGCTCATTTTACAGATGAGGAAACTGAGGCAAATTGGGTGAAGTGAATTGCTCAAGGCCACACCGCTAGGAAGTGTCTGAGACCAGATTTGAACTCAGGTCTTCCTGCCTCCAGGCCTGGTGCTCTATGCACTGGGCCACCTAGCTGCCCTAGCACGTCACACAAGAGCTGTTTACTGAAATAAAGATAATCCCAGGCTTAAAGGATCCTAGCTCTTGAGCCAGAAGGGACCTCAGGGAGCAACTAGTCCAACTCTTCATTGTCACATGAGGAGCCTGAGGCCCAGAGAGGCTAAAATGCCTTGCTCTCAGCCACATGGGCAGCAAATGTCAGTGGTAGGACATGAACTCGGGTTTTCTGACTCCAAGGCTCCAGCCAGCCTCAGCAACACCCCTGACCTCAGGAGCTCTAAGGCTCTCAGACTTCCTTCTTTCCCTGTGGCTATGCCATCATCGGCACCCTGGACTCAAATCCTGCCTCTGAGACTACTGGCGTAACCACGGGCGAGCCTGCTCACATCCCTGGGCCTGCAGCTTTGATGGGCTCCTGAGGCCTCTTCCAGCTCCACTGCAGAGATGGGAAAAGGGAAGAGGCTTGGCCTCTATGTCCCCCCTCTGCCCTATGGAGTGAGAAGGAGGAGACTCCCAGACGCAGGCTGCTCCCGGCCCCAAACTGCCAAAGGCGCCTCCCAGACCCAGTGTGGACTCAGCCGGGTGGGCTTGTTATGGGTGCCTCCATCATTCTAACATTCCTGCATCTGGCCTTGCCCAGGTTCTTGGCCATCACCCGCCTACCCAGAGCTTCCATTCCATCAATAGCCATCTGTGCCAAAGGGAGAATGTCTATACCCCTCCCCCCAAACCATGAGATTCCCTTTCCTCAGCAGCCCCCACCCCAAAAACAAACCAGAAACTAGACGAAGGCTTCCTTGGCATTTTAGCAGAATGGATCAAAGGTTTGGGGTTAAAAGGGACCTTGGATGTCAGTGAGCACAAGCCCTTTTTTTGACAGGTGAGGAAACTGAGGCTAAGTGTTAAGTGATTTGCCCAGGGTCACACCACTGGTAAATGCCCGAGGGAGGACATGAGTCTGGGCGCTCCAGATGGACACGGTGACAATATTTTTCTTCAGCACACGGCATTTGGGTCTTATCCATAGATTCTGGATAGAAGCTTCCAGAGGGAAATGTCTGCATTCCGGGTGCGGGACCACTTGTGTCCACTTGGGGACCTCAGGGTCAAGTTCAATGGAGAGACCTGCTAGGCCGAGTGGCCATCACTTCTCAGGCCCTGGAATCCTCCAGTGGCTTTCTGGAAAGATGGCCTGTCCTGCAGTTCATCAGGCTCAGGTGAGGTGTTTCTGCTGGGGGTGCCGATCCTGTAGGGCCCCTTCCCAATGCTGTCACCGGACACCAGGAAGAACACAGCGAGGCTCAGAGAGAGTGAGGTAGAGGAAATCTGGCTGGGCCCACTCGTGTGTGGCCTGGGCCTCTGCTTGGCTTTCCTTGCCAAGAAAAGCTCATTCTGCCTGCGTCTGCAGAATATGGCCAGACTGGCTGGAGTGGGAAATACTTTCACTTTTTTATTTTACTTTTGCCATAGTAACGAGCCCTTCCCTCTTCCCACTAACCTCTCCCTGACACCTTTCCACCTCTGCCCACTCTCTGCACCCCAGCCCTACTCCATAGGAGTGTGGTTTGGGTTCAGAGAGGGAGGTATGGATTCTCAAAACTGAGCCTTCCGGCATTGAGTAAAAGGAGACCCAGAGCTTCCATGACCCCATGTCCCTGATTACTGTGCTACTAAACAGCTGGTCAGCTGGGCACAGCCTCCCATTCTAGCCTCAGTTTCCTTACCTAGACATTGGTGGGGACGTGTCTCTAAGGATCAATGGGTGAACTTCCAAGTCTGAGCTTTGCCACGATCTACGTGACCTGGAGTGAGCAGACCTCTTGGGGCTTCCATTTCCTCTTCCCATAAAAGGGAGATGGCATTGCTTGTGCTACTGACGGGTTAAGTCCAAGTCCCAGGAAGGTTAGCACCCCAGATGGTCAGTCTTGCTGCCACCCAGGCTCCAGAGTCCATGACTCTGGGGGGAGAAGGGGCCCACCCCCTCTCCCGAACCCTGACTGCTGACCAAATGTACCAGCAGGGCAGGCTAGTCAGGCTAGTGAAAGCAGCAAGACCCCCTGAGGGACAGCTGGCCAGAAGGGGGCATGTGCTAAGCGGACCAAAACACCTTATCCTCAGACCCTGGAGGAGACAGGCCAGCTTGGCCTACCAGCATAGCTACCCAGCCAGGCTGAGCCCTCTAGTCGGCCCCATGGAGATGAGGCTTGGTCATTCGCTGCCTGCCTCTTTGGCAATGACATTGATGAAAGACCAGGCATAGAACATTCTCCCCACCAAAGTCCTAGGTACCATTAAAGGATTCTGCATCAGAAATGGAGATGGTTTTATCAGTTGAGATGACATCCAAGAAGACACCTGACCATCTGCCTTCAGGTCTCTTTGGACAGCGGGGCCTTCCTTCTGCCCTGAAGTTGGACCCTCCTCTGGGTGCTGGCTCCCCTCATAGCCTGGGAGGTTCCTGAGGTCAGGGACTGCCCAGATTATCAGGGCTTAGGACACAGGGCTTAAGCCATGTTCTTTCTTTTGGGCCTTCCTTCCCAGCTCTGGGTTGGGGGAATATTGTGAGGCTCCCACAAGAGGGTCAGAGTGCTAATGCCGCATGTGCAGGGGGCTTTAATAGTCCACTCACAACTAAGCACCTCTGGCATCCCCAATGTGGGTGGATACTGGAGCAGGGAATGAGCTTTGGCTTCTTCACCAGGACTTCAAAAGGATGCTGGCTCTTAGCAGGCCTCCTAGGCCCATCCTCCAGGCTGATTCAGGCTCTGAGCAATTCTTTCCTGTCCAAAGTCTGACAGGAGCTTGTCTCAGAGCCTGAACTGGCACAGCCAGGAAGAGGGGTCAGGCCCTTCTTCACTCCGAGCCTCAGTGGTGTCAGAACGTTTAACGTGAACACACTCTACTGGCCGGGTGGGACATGGACAGAGAGTCACCACCTAGGACAGGCACTGTCCCTCTTTGGTCTTTGTCTCCCTGGGGCAGAGGGGCAACATGAACTCCAGGTCTTTGGGTTGGAATTCCTCCTCTGGCCTTTACTGGCTGGGTGACTTTCGGCAGGTTCCT
Source organism: Trichosurus vulpecula (assembly GCF_011100635.1). NCBI lineage: Eukaryota > Metazoa > Chordata > Mammalia > Diprotodontia > Phalangeridae > Trichosurus > Trichosurus vulpecula. The sequence goes on from NC_050579.1 coordinate 10,422,812, forward strand.
TCATATCCTTCGACCCTTAAAATTAGGAAGTTGGGCTTGGCCTCTGAGGCTCCTTCCAGCTGCCTGTGAGCCTGTGAGCTCTAGTGTCAGGGGTGACACTCTGGCGGAGGGCACCCATTTGTCTTTAGACTGTCTCCTCCTGTAATCCCAGTCCATCCAGGAAGGACCCATGGAGAGCCTGGGGGTCTTCCAGAGGAGCCTGGCCAGGTGGTGGGCCATGCACATCAGGAATCTCTTCTTTTTTCTCTTTTCCAAGGGGTGGTGACAGGGTAGCGGGAAGAAGAGATGAGTCTCGAAGGGGTTAATGAAATTTTAGCCAAGGAAGTGGGAGCTGCCCTCCCCTCCTGTCATCCCGTCTGTCCTCCCCTCCCAGGGGGTGTCGAAGAGTGTCCGATGAAGGAGATCCCTTTAGTCAGGCTCTCCTTGTGCCCCTCACTCTGCCTCGCCCACACAGGGCCAAAAGCCGCCACCATGCACATAAGGCCAATGAAGTGAGTACCTGGCTCAGAATAGGCAGCCAGAAGCTTCTATTCAGAATCTGTGGACAAGACCCGAATGCCGTGTGCTGGAGAAAAATATTGTCATGTGTCCCTCTGGAGCGCCCAGACTCATGTCCTCCCTCTGGCGTTTACCAGCGAGCAAATCACTTAACACTTGGCCTCAGTTTCCTCAACTGTCAAAAGGAGGGCTTGCACTCACTGAGGTCCAAGGTCCCTTCTAACCCCAAACCTTTGATCCATTCTGCTAAAATGCCAAGGAAGCCTTTGTCTAGTTTCTGGTTTGTTTTTGGGGTGGGGGCTGCGGAGGGAAGGGAATCTGATGGCTTTTTTGGGTATAGACATGGTTTTGTACCTCGGAGTGTTAGCTCTAGAAGGCGCCGTAGGACCAGTGCTCTCACTTAAGAGAGGAGAGACAGAGACCTGGAGGGGGAATAGCTGGGGGTGGAGTCTCATCTCCAGTCTCCTCCGCGCCCTAAGGTGCCTAATGAGCGGAGAGGAGCTAGGCTCAGAGCCCCTCCCCTCAGTCTGGGCCAGACCTGCAGGCCACCAAAGGGAGCTCCGAAAGGGCTTGGGGGGGGGGGTTCTCCCTCCTCCAATTACCCGGACTTTACGTACTGTGAGGACAAGCTGTATTCCTCAGGGAAAGGGGAGCTCCTTGAGCGGACGGACCCCATTAGTTTTTTCTTTGTAGACCCGTGGCGCCTAGACCTGGGGTTTGAAGACAATAAACACTTGATAAATGTCTTTAATTGGCTATTTTGAGTTAGCACAGAGTCACAGACTTCAAGCTCGATTGACTCGTCCAAGGTCCCAAAGGCAGCCAGCCGAGGTCCTCTGAGTCCCGGCCCGTGAGGGTGGTCCCGCTTTTCACCGCGTCCCCGATTCGGCTAGTTTTCTGGGGCCGCGTGTATCTCCGCCGGGGGACGGGTCTGCAGCCATGGCCACCTGGTGTGTGAGATCACACCGTGTCATATTAATAGCTGACATGAACGCAGCATCGGAAAGTTTGGGAAGCACCGTTCAGGCGTCACTTCGTGCTATACCCAACACGTTGTGAGGCGGGTCCTGGAGGTATTATCAACTCCGTTTTACAGATGGGGAAACTGAGACCTGTGGAGGTGAAGTCGTTTCCAAGTGGCAGGATTTGAACTCAGGTCTCTCCGTGACATCACGCTACCCAGCTTTCCCTCTCCCTCCTGAAATGGGATGAGCGGACAAACTGCGTGATGCTCTCCCGCGGTGACAGCGCTAAATCGAGTCAGACAAGGAATTGAATTTTCTCTTTTTCCTTCAGAAAATGGAATGGCAAAACCATCCCAAAATGGCGCCAAACTCCAAATCAACCCCACCTCGGCAGCGGCGCGTGACAGGGGCTCTAGAACTGTCTGTCCGACAAAATGCGGAAACAGTGAATGGGCAGCAGGGGGCGCCACAGGGCACAGAGCACCGGGCCGGGAGCTGGGAAGAGCTGAGTTCAAATCCAGCCTCAGGCACTCACTGAGCAAGCCACTTAACTTCAGCCTGCCTCAGTTTCTTCATCTGCAGAATAGGGATCATAAGGGCACCTTCCCTGCAGGGCCGTTGTGAGGCTCAAAGGAAATGACCGTCACGTGCTCAGCCCGGTGCCCGCACGCAGGGAGCGCCAGATTGTGCTCATTATTAGCATACTGCTGTTAATGTCGGTATTAACATGGGAAGAGGTGGGGAGAGACCAGCACACTGATACATTGTTGGTGGAGCTGATGTGGTCCAACCCTTCTCGAAAGCGACTTGGAATTAATTCAGAGAAAACAGCTAACTCGTCTGTGTCCTTTGACCGAGGGTCGCGCTGCTCAGCACGGATCCCAAGGAGGTCATTGTAGAAAGATAGAACACGTGCAAAGCAGCATTTTTTAGGGTAGTAAAGACTAAAGAAGGGATGGTGTGTCAAGTCAACGGACCGTTACAAAGCCCTTTGCCCAGCGTCCCCTCCCACCTCTGGCCTGGACATCCAAGCATTTCTGTGCCTGTTCCAGACCCACGTGCTCCCTGGCCATCTCCTGCCTGGCAGGACGCCCCCAGCTCCTCTTCTGGTACTATCTCCTTCTCCCACCTCTACTCTGGGATGGCCATTGGATCGATATTCCTATGCCAGGAAAGGAGGGATCCGTCTTTTGCCTTGGGACTCTTCTCACCAGCCCTGGCCACCACATAGAGAGTGTGAAGTCAGTAGAAGAAGGGGGACAGCCCAGATGGTGACTTGCATGATGACGCAGCCTAGTGTGGTGCTAAGAGCAATGGGTATGGAGCCAAAGGACTTGGGTTCAAATCCTGCTTTGCTACATATTTATCATATGTACCCTGGGGGAAGTGACTTCCTCCCTCTAGCCTCAGTTTGCTGAGGACAATGGATTGTAGAGGCAGTTTGGGGGAGGGGAGAAAGCACTAGACTTAGAGCCACTTCCTCCCTCTCATCTGCAAAATGGAGATAATAACTCTACCTCCCATGGTTATTGCCAAGGTCAAAAGAGGCAACAGAGGTAGTCAGGCAGCCAATAAACAGTCACTAAACATTTATTGAGCACCTTTTGTATGCCAGGACCTGAACTAAGTGCTAAAGATACCCAAAGAGGCAAAGACAAGTCCTGACCTCAAGACACGTACATTCCCATGTCAAAGCTTTGCAGCCCTTAAAATGCTAAAGAAACGGGTATGGTTACTACTCCATCTGCTGCTCCTGCTCCTTCTCCTCCCCCTCCTCCTCCTCCATGACCTCTCAGGGCCCCAGGATCCTATCAGAGGAACAGGGAAGAGTCGCAGTGGACTTGAGATGCTGGCCTTAAGAGATATCTTCATGGTATGTCTACACTGGCTGAGAACAGAAACCAGGCTGTGGAATCATTTCCAGAAGGTCTGGAGCTCATATTTTTCCTTCCTCGAGGTCATAAAAAGTCAACAAAAGCCTTGAATGTCTTTCAGAGTCTGTTTCAGCACAGTTGAAGTCGCCCTTCCTACTTTATGTCTGCCAATATCCTCTCCCAGACTGACCAGCTGATCTGACACCCAAACCACCCTCTTTCTGAGCCACCTCATGCAGAAGCAGCTAGAAAGCCCTGTGGGAGACACACTCAGTACTGCTCTGGGTCTCAGCACCATGACCATAGGTGTAGAGATGTGGAAATATGGCCTGAATTTCATGTCTAAATAACCAGCCCCTGGGACCCTGCCCTACTTGTTATGGAGAGGCCTGCATTGGCCAGAGCTTGCCGCCCTGCATCAGGGGGGTCAAATTCTGGAGGGCAGGACCCCTGGGCATCACGTCACCAGATGCAGCCCCTACTGCCTTGCCAGGGCCCCACATCTGCCTCCAGGGGAGGCAGATCTGGCATTCCTGAGGAGTCAGGAGCAATGAGCTGTGGATTTAGCGATTTCCTTCAGAAAGCCCCCAAGTCCAGGGGGGGTGGTGAGAACACCCCCAGTGCAGGGAGCTGAGCCGGTGGCGGAAGTCACCAATGCAGGAGAAGGCTCCTTTTTCAGATGTGGCCGTCATTGGTTGGCTTTACCACTCACTCGTAGGCCCCCTATTTCCTATGAGCAAGAGTTCTACTGAGGAGAAGGAATCACTAAGAAATGAGAGTGATGGCATGGAAACGAAAGCCCACCATGCAGCGTTAAAAAGGGTGGGAAGAACTCCTCGGAAGTTTGCTTATGGCAGATCGGAATGAGACTGCGGCCAAGAGCAGGGAAGGTTGGTGAGGAAAGAAGGTAACGGTCTGGACTAGGACTCTAGAAAGCCTGGGTTCGAATCCTGTCTCTGACGCTTCCTAGCTACGTGAAGTTAGTTTGCTTCTGTGGGCCTCAGTTTCCTCATTTGTCCCTGCTAGCTTGCCGTCTATGCTTCCGTGGTCCTAAAAGGGGAACAAAGATAAAACGCAGACCTCCAGACTCATGTCTTCTTATAGAATGTCACCAAGCTCCGGCACGCAGGGGCCCTCCTCTAAACGCAGAGAGGTTCACTGCCCAGCCAGACAAACCTGAGTCTCTGGGAGGACATGCTCTCAAAAGCAGCTGAGGCCATCGCGCTGTTCTTAGAACATGCATGTCAGCAGCTTTTGATCCAGGGACACGGAGGCTGATTTGGAAGAGGGAGCCAGTCTATCTGGGAGAAGTCACTAACAAAAAGTAAAAAAAAAGTGTCCAAGCAAACCTTGTTCAAATACTCCTCTTCCCCATCAAGAAGCCAGCTAGTCACGCAAGGGAGGCTCTGATCACAGCCCGCTGTTGACCCGCCCTTCAAGCAAGGACTCGGAACACTGAACCCGGGGAAGGTTCAGGGGCTGGGCAGGTCAGTAGATTATTTCAAGAAAGCCGGAGTTTACCTAATCTACATAAATTGAGCCCGGATTGACCGCAGAACTGCCTTAAAGATAAACCGTCGTGCCCAGTCCGTTCTCCTCAGCATCCCCAGCAGCTCTAACAGCCGCTGACAAAGGTGCACATGCCGGGGAGCCACAGCATCTCGGAGCTGCAAGGAAGCCCCGAGGCTTCTGGTCTAACCTATGGCCTCTCCCTCCCAAGGGCGATGGGGCTCTGCTCAAACGTTCTTCCTGATTGTGAGCCTTTTTGTGATTTCCCGCTTTGGCTCCCGGTTTTGCGCTCTTGGACCAAGAATAGCGGGGCTAACCCTCACTTTGGCCGTGCTCAGAGGGCCTCAAGGGCGGATGGTGCTTCTTACACGTGATCTCAATTCAGCCGCCACTCGTGAGTTCTTACGCTAAGCCTCTCCTGTTTCCGCCCCCAGATTTCTCTTCTCTGGGCTAAACCTCCTCCGTCCCTTTGGCCAGTCCTCATCTACGTGGACTCAAGGCACTTCACCATCCTGGTTGTCCTTCCTGGACATTCTCTATCCATCAAATCTCTGGTGCCCAGAACCAAGCGAGTCTCCGGGGAGGCGGTGGGTGTGCGACCTGACAGAAGACAGTGGCAGTCCTCTTCCCAAGAGCTATGATCCAGTACGACTTCTGAACCGCTTCACCACACTGGTTTCTCAGGTTGAGCTCGCAGTCCACTAAAATCCTCAGGTCTTTTTCAGATGAGCTGCTATCTACCCCTTTCTCCTCCTGGTCCCTGTGAAGTTAGCTTTCTCAACCCTAGCACAATACTTTTTGTTTATGTTGGTTAAATTTCATCTTACTGAATTCAAGCCAATGTTCTAGCATGGAAAAGTCTTTTTGGATCTTGACCACCATCTCTCAAGGGGTTTGCTTTCATCTTTGGTTTTGGGTCATTTGCCCATTTGGTAAGCCAAGGGCGTAAACAAGTAGAAGGGATTTTAGGGGAGCCTCACTCCCACCTTCCCTTCTGACATGTGAAGGAAAGACCTTCCAACATCAGAGGGCAGAATGCAGCATTGTAACCCTCACTGAGAGTGGGGACGATTTCTCCTCCAGCTTCAAGACTGCATGAGGCTGAGTGTGTAGCCCTAAGGACACTACTGACCAAGAGGAGAGGAGAATCTAAGCAACACCTCATTTACTGAGCCACTCACCCTTCCTAAAGGGTCAGTCTGGAGGCTCGTCGATTTCCACCCTGACCATAGAATCCCTCCCTCTCCAATGTCCATCAGGTCAGTTATCAGGGCATCTGCACACTCGAGAAGACTTTCCCTCAGTTGTACTTTGTGCATCTGGGCTGTGTTGACTTTCTGAGCTCCAGAGGCCTTTGCGGGTGAGACTGCTTGAGTTATACTGGACTTTGCCCTGAGAGAAGAGAGAGGGCTGAACCAGGAGTGAGAACTGAATTAGAGTCTCAGCTCTTCCTCTCACTGTGTGCGGGGCCCCGGACAAGGCGTATCACCTCTCTGGGCTTCAGTTTCCTCATCTGTAATGTGAGGCACTAGATGGTCTCCTCCCCCTCTGGGTCTATGATTCTACAGTGGGGGAGGGCGATTTCCTAAAAGCAAACTCAGCACTTCCTGAGCCTCTAGGCATCAGCAGGCATTTGGATCCAGAAGGCTTTGCTAACCCTGGCAGAGTGTTTTCTCTTCATTCCTCAAGGTTGCATGGGTGAATGTAGACCATGAAGGGTGGGGGTGAAACTTCCCAGGCCTTTCAAGACCAAGCTGGACCCTCTGAGCTCATCCTCATGTTTAGAGAAGAATCAGAGTGGGTCTTGGCTGACCACCATGGAGACTAAGAAAAGGAAGTGGGTTGTTATGGCACATCGAGGTGGGAGAAAAAGGGAAAGGCAGGATTCAACCTTAGTACCGGATCTGGCTTGCTAGTTGCTCTCAGACATGAAATCATTCTCACTAACAGACTGTGCAGTTGTTGTCCTTCAGGATTCCCAGGGACTAAAAGACTCATTTTTTTTTTCTTGTTTCACGTGCTTGACGAGATAAGACTGGGCAGCCATGCTGAGACAAGAGTTTACCTGGAAAAGGATCTGGGAGTTTTAGTGGACCCCAAACTCAGTGGGACTCCACAGTGTATCATGGCAGCCACCACAGCTGAGGCTATAGGAGGAAGCATTAAGAAAGATGTGGAGTTGAGAATGAGGACAGAGGGCAATGATAATGGATGCCACACTCTGTCATGAGCAGATCATGTCTGTGTATTGTATTCTCTTCTGGGCACTACCTGCTTTTCATGTGGACAAACTGCAGGTACCTAGCATAGAAGGAGGGGACTATGAGGCACTTGGAGTGTAGACCATGCCAGGGAGGGGACTGACTGAGGGAACAAAGGATTCTCAGCCCAGAGAAAAGACACATATAAGGATTGTCACTGGAAGAGGGATGAACCTTCTGCTTGGGTGGGGCATGGGGGTGGCATAGATGAGGTGGTGGGGCTGGGGAATGACTCTGCAGGGAGCTGGATTTAGTCTCTGTGTAAAGAAAAGTTTGGTAATGGTATCCCCAGGATCTGGGTGGGGGGATAGGGTCCTATCGCTGGAATTCTTACTGTGGAGACGGGACAGCCCCTTGCTTTAGATTCTACAGGGGTATTTCCTCTTCAGGTGCCACTCACACCAAGTGACTTTCTGTCTAACTCGGAGACTGTGAGTCTGTGAAGGGAAGGGAGGTTGCAGGGAGGCTGCTTCCTGACGTCTTTGGGCCCACTGCAAAGGAGCAGAGTCCTTTGCCTAGCACTGCATACCAGGAGATCACAAAATCATTGATTCAGAGCTCAGAGGGATCACAGAGATCACCGAGTCTATTCATCTTACAAGCCAGAACAGAGAAGGGTCCTGACTAGTAGTGCAGCGGAGATCTTCTCCTGCCTTGAGCTATGGGGAAGAAGCTTAGTACAGCAGAAAGAGCACTGGATTTAGAGTTAGGACACCTGGATCCAAATCCCATCTCGGCCACTTACTGTCTGTGTGGTCATGGGTAATTCACTTCCCTCTATGGGCCTCAGTTTCACATTCTATAAAATGAGATGACTGTGTCTTTGAGATCCTTCCCAGCTCTAGAGCTGATCCTAGGACCCCTCTGAGCCTTCCTTTCCTTCCCTGGAAAGATATGGGGAGGAGGAGGGGGAGATGACCCCAGTCCATTTCCACAATGGAATATTTTATTGTCTGATGATTTTGATGTAAAATGGCACCAGGCAGACATCACGTCTGAGTCAGGCTCCAAGTTGAAAAAGATTGCGTTGCTGCCCCCAGCCCTGAGCCAATTCAAGTTAAGTGCCCTCCAATGGTGCAGACTGCAGTCCTTCTAACCACTTGGCGCAGAGAGTTTGAAGAGGCTCTGGGCCAAGAACTCATGGGATTTCAGGAGCTCTAGTGATGAGCTTCTGTGTGTGGCTGCACTGGTCCTCAGACGGAAAACGCACAAGGCCCCCTTGGCCCCCCGAGGAAGCTTGGACAGCTTCAGAGTGCCCCCACAGATGATGCTCCACTGACGGATGCAGCTGGACTGAGCCCAGTGTCCCTTCTGTGTCATGATGAGGCCACTGAGGAAGAGGAGGAGGAGGAGGAGCTGAATGTGACAAGAGAATTCCAGAACACTCGAGATGGAAGGATCTCAGAGGCATCTAATCCCACCACAGGAGTAAGAGGCGTCTCCACAAGAGCCCACAGGGCTTATCGAGCCTTTGCAGAAGACTTCCTTAGGTGGGTTGAGAGTCCACACTCTCCCAGGGTAGCCTGTTCCATGGAGGGATACTATTTCACTATTAGGATGGCATCAAGCCACAATTTGCCCCTTGGCTTTCAGGGACCAACCAGAGCCCTTCTGATACCTGAAAACATGCCATGCCCCTTCACCTCCTCAGTCCTGAATCCTGGGCCTCTCCTCATGGCACCCCGTTTTAGTCTCCTTGGCTCTTCTGTCTAACCCCTGACCACTGTGGGTTTTGTAGATGTTGCAAAGCACCAACTCTTGCCTGTCCCAGGCTTTTCCACACAGTCTGCTGCTGAGCCAAGCTCTCCCAGCTCATGCTACATTTTTGAGCCCAAGCATAAAACTCATCATTTATCCTGACTAATGTACATTTTATTATGTCTAGCCTAACTTTTCAGTTTGGTGAGATATTCTGAATCCTAATTCTGTGTTCCAATGTGTCAGCTCTCACTCCCCAGGCTTGTGCCAATTAGCAAATAGAGGCATGCGGTCTATGCTTGTATCAAAGACGTGGAGGAAAAGGTCGACGTGAAAGGACCACGCACAGATCCCTAGGGCACCCCATTGGAGACCACCATCCAAGCTGACCATTGATGAGCACATTCCATCAGAGATGATGCTTTGGGTCAAGAATCCATCCCACCACTTTTGAATGTGTTTCAGCTTACTATTCTCTAGCTCAGCGCTCTGTCAAATGCTTCCTTAAAACTTAGGGGCAGCTAGGTGGCGCAGTGAATAAAGCACTTGGAATCAGGAGGATCTGAGTTCAAATCTGGACTCAGACACTTGACACTTAATAGCTGTGTGGCCTTGGGCAAGTCACTTAACCCCAATTGCCTTGCCTCCCCCCTCAAAAAAAAACCTTAGGTAAACTCTATCTACAGCAACCAAGATTGGTCTGCTGTGGACCAGTGAGTCCTACGTTGTCTCCTCAGAAGCTACACTTCTGGCTATGCATGTTGCATCCCTTTGGCATGAGTCAGCGTGGCACAGTGCATACAGAGATAGCTGGGGAGCCAAAAAGATGTGGGTTCTAGGCCTGCCTTTGACCCCATGGGCTGTGTGTCCCAGACAATTAAGACGGGAAGTGTTGACTTGAATCGGTGGAGGGGATTTCCTTGCCAGGGAGTTCCCTAAACCAATGAAGTCACGGGTCCAATGCCTATCACCATCCTTTTCCCTTAGGAGCAAAGAGAGCTGAGCTGTGTCTTGAATGATCATGGAGAGTGGGACAGTTGTGGGTATTTTGTGTTTGTTGGCCCAGTGCCCACTGTAGAGGAGTCCTGAATGTCTGTAGAATGGCAATGGATGGATGCAGCCAACACCGCCAACAATCAGAGGATCCTGGGGCTCTTCCCTTTATTGAAAATCTGGGCTCACTGCTTATCTCTAACCCCTTGGGGCCCTTCTCACTCTCCATGATCTTTCAGGACACAGCTCAGTCATTTGCCTTCTCAAGGAAGCCTTTCCCAGTCCCCTCTACTGCTATTTTCCTTTCTCTCCAACCACTTTGCATTTTGCTATCTTATGTTTTTATTTGCACTAATTCTTTTTATGTTTTTTTTTCTGTGAATACTTAAGTATGTCCTCCTTGTCTCCCCTGTTAGAATATAAATTGCCTGAGGGTAGGAATTTTTCACCATTATACTTGTATCCCTACAGCTCCTCTAGAGTCTGGCACCCAGTAGATGCTTGATAAACACTTATCAATTGAGTAGTTGAACAAAAATCACAATGGGTGCTTTTCCTACTACACATTTTCTTTCCTGCCCATACCAGAGCTCTCTGTATCTTGAATTTACTTTCTCTTCTAGAATCCAGATCCCTTCTGTCCCCAGCCCTAGTCCAAAATGCCTTTGAAGGTGCTCAATAAATGTTTGTTGAAGGAACGGAAGGCGTTTGTTAAGTAATTACCAATCATTTCAGTTGGCAGGCAAATCTCCTTGAGCAAACCTGAAGCCCTTCTCTGGTGTGTTCTAGGGATGCAAGTGTGTGTGGGGGTTCCCTTCTGACCCACTTAAGTCCTCAAAAGGTATTTGGGGCACATGTTGAAATTAGGAATTAGAGCGAGAGCCCCTAGTCTAGGAGCTGATGGGAAGCAAAAGGGAAACAGCTATTTGTAGAAGGGTGAGCTGGCTTGGGTGGACACTGCAAAGAGTTGGGGAGGAGAAGTATGATGAACACAGGAAACAATAAGTTTTCTAAAGCAAGAAAAAGACAAGAAATGCATGGGGAGGGATGGAGGAAAAAGGGAGGGACAAATGGGAGAAGGTGAAAGGGGGCAGTGGAAAGAAGGAAATGAAGGGAAAAGAAATGGGGGAGAGTGACACACTTGTGCCAACTCTCAAGTCAAGGGCTCAGTATCTCATTTAACACATCCGTTGACACAGGGCATGCACCCACCACGGGAGAGGCAGCAGGTAAAGCTTTGCCAGGCTGAGCTAAAGTCATATTTTCATTACATTGTAGCATGTTATTTCAGTACACAGTAACATGTTTCGTGTAAATTGTTTTCGGAAAACTATTTTCCAAAGGGGAAAAAAAATCAATATTTGGTTAAATACTGAAAAGGGAGGAATAAGGAAGAAAGTGGACTTGAAAAAATGACCAAATCATGTTCTTCATACTAATGGATCTTGGCAGACCCAACAAACAAGCTTTATGAAAATGGGGAACCTTCATAAGAAGATTCTCCTCTGGGTTCATTTTGAGTGAGGGTGAAAAGATGGAGAAAGTGTGGGATTCCATTTGGGACATTCGGAGCAATTTAATAAAAGGTTAAACAATTTCTTGGTGGGTAGTTTCTGTCTCAAATGGAATCAAAAGTGAATTTCTACAGTTTCTGTTCCCGAATCTTAGATCCCCCAGGCTAACCATGGTGACCAGGGGCAGGGCATGGAAGGGCAGTATGATGAGTTCACCTAGGGAGCCCCAGGAGGGAGGGAGGAGGGGAGGAGGAGAACAGAGAGACAGAAGTCAGGGCTCATTGGTCGCAGAGCTGCACAGACATTTATTGAGTACAAACAACAGCACACACGGCAGGCTCACAGAGACTTGAGCATCCTGAGCTGGATCCAAAGAAAAGGTTCTTGAGAAGCTATTGTCTTGAGAAAGATCCCAGTGGTCTCTTTGGATCCTAATATCATTTCATTCCCCCCACCCTAGCCCCAGCAAATGATTTCCCCATTAAAAAATAAACCTGACTTTCCCCCCTTTCTCTCAATAATACTACAATGGCTTGTCTGGACCCTGCCACATTGGGAAAAGACCCTTCCTGTATGGGCTCCAGTGGAGATGTCTGGAGGTCTCCATTGGTCCCCACACATTCTATTTCCAAAATAACAAGGGAAAAGCCATGCCATGGCTTCAGGACATGGGTTGGAGGGTAGAAAGTGAGCCAAGACAAGCAAAGGTGGCGGGGGGGGGTGGAGTGGCAGGGAGGTGGGGGACGGGTAATCATAATGGAATATTGGAGAGTGAAGACATATTGCAAAGCAAGTGTAGTTCTAGAGGATGGATTAGATTATAATCTAGTGGACATAGCATCCAAATGTCAAATCAAACATTAGAACATCTAAACTAGGCTGACACTGAAGGGACGAGCTTCCTTTAGAAATGGCACAATTGGGACCATCCCAGAAGGTATTTAAAATAATCAACACCACACGTGCACCCAAAGCATGGACAGACCTGGAGCATCAATTAAAAGCTCAGGAGACATCAGGGACAGAGGCATGAGCTAGTCAAGAAATGTGTGTGTGTGTGTGTGTGTGTGTGTGTGTGTGTGTGTGTGTACATTATATATAGATATAGGTAATATATACTTTTGTTAGTAAAGAGGTTGAGGGGAAGGGAGGACAGTCAATATACAGATTGTACAAGCTGGGTGGAGTGCCACTGGCTGAAGAGGGTCGGGTGATGCAGAATGGAGGATGATGGGTAGAAATTAGAGTGCGCCCATTCCAGTGACCTCAGACGTCAGCCTAGAATAGACAAAGGCAAACAGAAAAGGGAGAGGAAAGAGATTAGAAATGGAAACCCACATAGTTTCTGGGGATATGGGCAGGATACTTGGGCCATCCTTTGCCCTGCTGACATGTCTACTCATTTCCCAACTATTAGACCAGGAACAAAGACAAGGATGAAGCCATTGGAACTGTGGATCTTCTACTCTCTTCAGGACTGGCTCCTCCTGTGTGTCTTACACATACAGTGAACGACAGGAGGTACATCCACCACAACTGAACAGTGGCAACAGCAGGCTTCAGCGAACTGTCAGGGAGAACTCACAGGAGACAAATTCCAAGGGAGCTCCAGAAAGACCACTGGGGCATATGGGTGGTAACCTGGCTAGGTTGCCTCCTGAGACCACAAAACAGCTCCTTGAGGACTCTGCTTTAGGATTATCTCTACCTCATAATTCTGATCTCTCACTAGATGATAGAGGGCTGCTATCAGGCAGGGTAGAGGGGTATTCAGTGAGAGATCCCAGAGGGAATAACAGAGGGAAGGGGACAGCAGAACAGAGGATTCCTAGAAATCGAGAGAAGAAGGGCTTCTGTAGCAGTGACCAAAACAAAACCTACTCCTTTTGAGTTTCCCAGGACCACTGAAAAGAGATTAATACTCCAAGGTCAAAGACGCTTGTGGTCTTTGGAGGAAGACCAAGGCTGGCTGTCATATGAAGATATGTTAATGGGGTGTGGGTAGACGAAGGAAAATGGAAGCACATTCTCCTTTTAATGGAGAGTTTCATAACCTACGTCTCTCAGTGCCCCCCACTAATCGCTTATTCTTCCTGTCTACAATATCATGCTACAATCCTATAATAGAAGGGGTGAAGTCTAAGGCAATTTTGGTTAAGAAACCAGATAGTCTCAGAAATCAGGGAATCTAGGCTTAATCTTGGCTCTGTCACTTTATGACCTGGAATAAAATCCTTTTATAAAAACTTGGAGCCTCTGTAGAAAGCATGGGTGGGACTACATGGCCACTTGCATTAATTTCAACTCCAAAATACTGAAAGTTTAAGAAACTTGGCTTCTGGTGACAGAAGGTGAATTAGGGTCATTTGCTACAGTTAAATCAATCCAACCATGAGCCTCCACTTCCGGCTCTCTTGTCCTGTTTCTATGGTAACATGGAGAGACTTGGTCATAACTGTTCCTCCAAAAGGTCTTGCTCATGAATTACTCATTGATTTTCCATGAGCCAATCTAGAAAGGTTCTATAAATTCTCTAGCCCAACAGCCTCAAAGCAAAGATAATGCTACAGGCAGGTCCAACTTCCAGAATTTTTGCCTGCATAGTAATTGTGTTCTTCAAGAATCCCAAATGCCTGCTGAGTCATCAAAAAAGATCCATTTTTACTTTATTCAGTTATACTGTGCATCTATTTGGATTCCAGTTCCCTCGGTAGGAGCAACATGGGGAGGGCCAAGCCCAGTTGCCCAGAACACCCCACTCCTCAGCCATATCAAATATGTGGGACTCATTTAGAGCCTTGTGAAGATATCATTTAAAAAATCCTTTGAGCTGTTCAGAAAATGATGATGCTGGAGAATGGAGTGTGGGGCAGATACTCCCCTTACTTTCTGTTACTGGTCTGCCTTGTACCTCCCTGCTCCCAGGAGTACCTGAGCACCTCACTCAGGACTATTTGCATTTTGCAGGCTTCTCTGTAGAAGGCCATGCCACTATCATGTCAGAGAAAGGAGAGACCCACATATACTTTCCACGGCAGACATCTCTCCTGGGTGAGCAGCCTCTAACTCAACTTTTCTAGTGGTGTTTTTTAAATAGAAAATCAAAACACTGCATGTATAGGAACAAAGACTTTTCCTGGAAAAAAGTGTTTGGTGGAATGACTCGAAGAAATGAAAGCTACGTTGGGGGAAGCAATTGCCAAGGGAATGAGCTATACCCTGTACACTGGAATATTTCTGCTAGGTAACAACAGCCTGTGATACATTCATTAGGGTGAAGATGTCCACCTTGACCTTAAAATATGTCCAGGGTTTTGAGTGACTTGGGAATCTCTGGCTCCATGACACTAATATGTGTGTGCACGTGTGATAATATAAAATCCCACCTGAGAGATGGAGGGGAATTAAGGGATTGGGAGTATTCTGCATGAGCAAAGGATTGATTTTTGTGGAAATGTGGCTGAAGCCAGCCAATCTATGGGCTGGGAGTAGAGAGGGCTGAATCACCTCATCTGGCAAAATCTTCCCTGCCCTCTAATTCCTTGTGACTCAAATGGCTAGCCAGTGAGCTGGAAGGACTTGGGGTTGCTGAACTGGCTGCAGGAGACTGTTTAGGTGAAGAGGAAGAACAAGGTCTAGAAGTGAGAAGGCAACGTGGGAGAATGGAGGGACATCAGAAGGAGTACTGAGAACCTGCCACTGGATTGACTTCTAGTGATCCAATGAGTATTAAGCTTCCAGGAAGCTGATTTGAATAATGCATATTGCACGCCAGCCAGGCAATGGGACTTCCCCTAGCCTAGACAATTTTCCACATCAAGTTTCAATGAAAGGAATATTTCAAGATTAGAAAGGTAAGCAAGCTGGATGTGCTGACTACCATTTAAAAAATGGCACCAGTTATGTCTAAATCATGGCCTATCCACCCATGGCTATTCATGATGGTAAAGAAGTTACTGATTGACAAGAGGGCTGAACCAACATTCCACTTACTTTGAACTTGGTCAAGTTTCAAGTCTCAAGATGCCTTCTCTTCCTGCCTAAAGTATGGGGGCCTCTCCTGAATCTGGATCTTAGCCATGGGAGGCTTGGTGCTATCATATCTTATTGCTTGGTTGTCCTTCCTTTAGCAGGAGCCAGCCCAGAGGACTGGGGTGGCAAGGGGGCGACACTCAAGGCTCCAGTTACCACTGCTCACCTGGCATTGATGAGGTACTGGGCAAGGCTGATGTTAGCTGGGGTTCCTGTGATGGTAATTTGGCGCTCCGATGACCCTTCTGTGGCGTTGGCGATTTTGATCTGTGCTCCAGACATCTGACGAATTTCATTGATTTTGGTCCCTTGGCGTCCGATTATGCAGCCTATTAGCTAGAAAAAAGGACGGAGGGAATTTCTTAGAGAAGAGTCTGAGGGAGTCCTCTCCTTGCCAGTAAGCAGGAGCACATGGCCACAGGTTGCTGCATCTGCTGGCAAATTGACTCTGCTCTTTGAACCAGTGGGAAAATTTAGTGCTCCTGAAAGGAAGGAACCCTGCCTGGGATCCCACTGGAACTGAGGCCGCTTACCCCACAGTCCAGCAGGTATACCCTCTATCTCTTTCTCCTTAGTGGGATCCCCCATGGTTAGGACCCACCAAGCTGGAGAACTCTTGCCAAAGAGTGAAGCCTTGCGTCGTGATCAGAATTCTTAGGGTGACGTTCAGCCTGAGTCACTTAAACCTCACTTTCACGTGGGAACCAGGTTAGAACTGACCCTGGGGCTCCAGAGCTGGAAGAGTAGTGGGCCGATGCCTTGCTTCTGAGGAAAGTTAACTTAGGGTGAACCATGTCACAGAAGACCTTGCCCTTGGTTTGTGGATTTCTGACCAATGGGAACTCTGGTTTTTCCTCCTAGCTTTTGCATATTTCTAACAAAAGATCAGATAAAGCCTGGGAAGAGTTCTCAATTGATTCTGCACATCCGCCAGGAACCAATCACCAGCCTCCAGCCTCCAGGCAGCCTGATGATCAGGAGGGAAGCCAAGGGAAGAGGCACTCTTCCCAGAAGCCAAGTTCAGCACAAGCAAGAAAGAGGAGAACATGGTGAGAAGAAGGAAGTGGAAGCCAGTGGTCCAAGAGTGGCCTGGGAAGGACACTGGGCTGAGGGCATGGAGATGAAAGCCCTCTCTCTGTAGCAAGTCTACCATCAAGAGAGAAGTCCGCCATCTTAGCCTCCTCTAGCACCACGACCCTGCTTGCCCATAGAGGTAAGCCTCGGGGAAGAGAACATTGGGCACCTCTTGGTTGTTAACTTCTGAAGCTGCCTTCTCAAGACAGGTGCCTTGTCAGGACTTCCAGTGAGGTGAGCACCTGTCCCTTAGCATCCATAAAGTGGCCTTGTAAAGACCATGGCTGACAGGAGCAAGGAAGAAATGGACAATATGCAAAGTGACACAAAGAAGAGCCAGGGGTCCTCTGGGAGCCACTGGCAGAGGAATTTCCTACTCAGCAGGACTAACAGTGCAGGAAGAAGAAAAGAAGACGTTAGCTTATCACCAAGGATGAGTGAAACTCATGGAAGGGAGGAATATACCAGGCTTGTTTTCAGCTTTGCCTCTGACACCATTTTCCCATCTCTATAACGGGGACGAGAGCATCAGTTGGTCTTTGGGAAGTCTGAAGAGTACCAACCTGATGACAAAGTATGAGCACATTTAGAAATCCTAGTGAGAGCCCCTATGGTAGTATCAAGCCTGATCAGTGACCTTGAAGAGAGAATTAACCTCTGAGCTGACAGAGGGGAGAGTGTAGGGAAGACACTGGATCTTGCAGCAGAGAGGAGCACAGGGGACCACCGCCACCAACCTTGGACTCCCTCCAGAAGTTTGCATTCTGTTCATACCTGAAGCATTTCTGGTGTCTCTGCCAGAGAATCAATGGGGATGTGAGTCTGTTCAAGACTGGAGCTCTGCACATGCCCGCTGCTGTCACGTGCCCAAGCCAGGGCCCTTCTGTGAATCACATAATGCTGGCTGGGCTGGGCACACAGGAGTCTGGGTAAGCTTTGCCCCTCGTTGGAAGAAGCCCCGACAGTGACAATGAGGCGCCTGCTCACCAGGCACTAGGGGCCACGCGAGTACTGGGCGGAAGCTTCTCCTCCTCTGGCCGCTGTCCATCCTTCCTTGGCTGTCTGTAGCTCTTTTCTGGGACGCTTAAAAATCTTTCTGCTCAGTCTGATCCCTTGCAAGGGGCCTTTCCCTTGTTCCTCTCAATCACCAGTGACAGAGCATCTTCAGAAGCTGTGTTCTTATGGCTTCGTGGCTCTTCTCCCATAAGCCGCCTTTGAAGCAGTTTTTAAAACTATCTTTTAAAAGGTCAGTTTGCTCTTTTCCATTTAGTCCCTCATTTCCTCCTTTTGATTGTTAAATTTCTGACTGGTTTTCCCCCTATGTTTTCTCCATTTCTCGGGGCATCACTTCTTCAAGCCTCCCCTCCTCACCTTTCTGCTCCGATCTGTCCTTTGTCCATCCAGCTATGTTCTCCTGAGCCTCTGAGGCTCCAGCCCAGGCTCTTCCAAATCTGAGCAGCAGGTTGCCCCGTCTCCTTCCACTCCAGCTCTAGGGAGGCTGGCTTTCTTACACAGCAAGGCCAGTCCAAAGAGTAGGGTGGTGCAGTGGGTGGAGCTGGCCTTAAGTCAAGAAGACCTGGGTTCAAGCCCTGTTTCAAGATGCACACTGGCTGTGCAAACCTGGGCAAGGAAGTGCTTTAACCTCTCACTGAGCCAAGACTAGAAGGGGAAAAGAAGGTAGTGATCTGCACATTAGGAGAAGGAGCTTCCTCATTCAGGCATTCCCTGGGCCAGTGAAATCAGAGGGCCAGTAGAAAAAGAAAGGAGGGGAGAATAGAGAGGAGGAGAGAAGAGAAGAAAGGAGGGGAGGGGAGAGGAGGGGAAGAGGAGGGGGAGTGGAGAGGGAGAGGAGGGGGAGAGGAGGGGGAAAGGAAAGAAGAGGAGGGGAGGGCAGAGGAGAGGAGTGGAGAAGTGATGGGGAGGAGGGGAGAGGAAGAATGATGGGGAGGAGGGGACAGGAAGGGACAGGAGAAGAGAGGAGGGGGAGAAGATGGGAGAGGAAAAGAGAGGAGGGGAGAGGAAAGGAGGGGAGAGGAGAGGAAAGGAGGGGAGGGGAGGGGGAGAGGAAGAGAGGAAGGGGAAAGGAAGGAAAGGGAAGGCCTATAATAGTTACAACAAAGCAAAAAACAAGGTCAGACATCAGCCACAGCTGAGTTGTGGTGCTAGAATTCCTTCTCCCAGTGGATGCAGAACAGTGCAGATCGGACTCCTGGTGGCTGTAGATGGCAGCCTGAGGTGCTCAGAGGTTATGTTATGGGACTTGCCCAGGTTCCCACAGCCTGCATGTGTCAGACCCAGGGTGTGACACCAGATCTTCCTGACACCAAGCAAGGTGGGATCTCTACTCAGCCACACTGGCTCTATAGCCTACCTATCACCCCCATCATTCCTGATTTATTTAAAGAATCTCTTTTTGGTCCATGAGAGCTGTTTCCTTTTGCTTTTGTGGAACAATCCAAGTCAGCTTCTTTCCAATTCCAAGCTCTGGACCTCAGAGAGGATGGCTGCTCTCCAAAGATGCATGGCTGTTTAGAAAGGCTTGTAACTGATGAGAAGAAAAGGTCAGTTACTTACCCCATGTGCTCCTTTGGTTCCCTCCTTTGGGACCCCCATCCCCTGCACCTCTCCAGTCATGTCCTCCTCATTACATGGGGCATCCAGGGATGTAGCCTGTGAGGCTTGGCAGCTGCCCATGCTCATATGTGATGCCATCAACCAGTGATCATCCCTGGGGTAGCACAGCGCTTCTTCACTGAGCTCTCAGCCTTGGGGAAATCCATAGGTACACACCAGATAGCTTATGCCAAGATTCAAATGAGCCATTAGAAAGGCAGCCCAGCATCCTGACTTCTCCTAATGAGAAAAGGAGGCCTCAGCTCCCTCTTCCCAGACCCACAGTCCTGCCTAGCACACCAGGACAGGGCAGGGTGGGAAACATTGTGGGTGCTCTGGAGATGGAGAGAGGGGTGATCCTGGGCACCACTATGAATATTAACAACGGCAAACTTTGATTAGTTATCAGGGTGATGGTGTCAATGACAATCAATGCAGAATTCTTCAACTGAAAGAAGCCAAAAGCTAAAGATGCTTTCATAATCTTTCAAAGGTCGAGCCCCTTTTGGGGAGATTTGGCTCTTTTTGTTTTTGGATCACCACTGCCCTCCCTCCCTGCCCACTTCCCTGGCCTTCTTTCCCAGATGTCCACAAAGGCAGAGTCCTATCCCTTGTTGTTTCTGGACCATCTTATATATTTCTCTTCTCTTTGCCTCCATCTCTGTTTATCTCCCATTTTGAGTTTTTACCCCAGGGAAAGCAAAACCTTTAGATTGGCAGGGTGGATTTTCTGACTGTTAAAAGACTCCCCGTGACATCAAGATTTGGAAAACATTTGCTTATAAATCATCCTTTACCTACGAGTAGAAGAGATGGGACATTGAGAAAAACTCTGGTATTGATCCCTCTCATAATTACCCAGACTCATGGCCAAGAAGAAGTCTCAGGACATTAGAACTTATAAGTGAAGACTCTAAACATTTGGAGGGAAAGGACTCGGTCTCTGCCAGTCTCTTTCAGAGGAAGGCAACCATGAAGATGGTGGACCCCATGTCAAATGAAGGGCAGTTGGAGGTATGTTTAGCCTAGGGAGAAGAAAACTTGAGCAAGACACAACTGCTTTCTTCCGTAGCTAAAGGCTATCCTTTGGAAGTGGCATTATGGATTGAGAACGAAGAGTAAAGAGTGGGAGTTGTGAAGATGTAAACATAGCTTGATTTCAGAAAACCTTCCTAATAATGAGAGCTGGCCCAAAACAGAAGGGACAGCCTCTCTCGGGGAGCTGGTGGGGCTTGCCTCCTTGGAGGTATTCATGCAAAGGTCAGATGAGTGACCGCCAGAGATGGGAGAAGGGCGATTCTTGGTCTGCTGTGTGTGTGTTGGACTAGATGGCCACTCAGGACCCTTCCCATCCTAAAGGTCTGCGCACCTCCCTGCTGACTTGGAGCGAGGAGGGCTGAAGGGCTTTTGGACCCTTTAGTTCTTTGACAGATCTGGTCTCCAATGCTGAGGACTTTTAATCCAGCCTCTTTCATGAGCACTAAATTCACTTTAAATGCAAATAAAGGAAGAGGAAAAGATGGGCAAGATTTAAAAGCAAAACAAAGTCCAGCTGAACCAGTGGACACGGCCACAAGCCAGTGGGCTCACCCTGCTTGTCCCACGTGCTTGTTTCATGGTGGGCCAGTGCTTAGCCACAAGGTGATATTGAATTAGGCAGCCTGCCAGCCAGCCAGGGCTGGCCTCTCTGCCTCATAGAGAGTGCCCAGTGGAGCACCCAATCACACATGACCCTCCCTCACACATGGGCACATGGAAGAGTCAGAGAGGCGATACTCACATCATTGGGAATGGTGAGTTCATGAGTACTGGCCGGGGGACTGGCATCCAGACCTGGTCACAGGTAAGGGAACATGGTTACAGCGCGAAGGAAAACCACACCTTGTCCGACATTGGGGAATAACAGAGGCACACACTGATCACACGTGGAGCTGCTTGTCTATAGGGGGAGGTGGGGAAGGTGCCTAAGGGTGGGAGGTTTGGTGAGGACCACAGAGGTTCCATGGAGAGGGAGCCTGAGCAAAGGATGCTCAGTATCCAGGCCCAAGTTGGGGACTCTTCTGTCCTTTACTTCTCTCCAAAAAGCGATTTTTTAAAATTTAAATATGTCACCAAAGCCAGGCAGGGACTCTCTATTTACCATGATGTTGTTGTCTTCTGCCTGCCTTTAATCTCCATTAGACAATATCAGATTAGTGTAAGCTACTGAGAAAACTTCCGTTTGGGAGTCATGGAGCTGGGCAGCATAATATGCAGAAGTCACACCATTACGCATGTGGAGACTCTCCCTCCTCTGTGTCAGTGGAGGATATTTCACCCTCCTGCACTGGGAGTTTTTCATCACAGTGTCCAGCAGTGGCTGGGAGGTGCACGAGCAGAGGCCACGCTGACCACAAGAATAGAACAGATATGAGGGGAAGCAATCATCTCCAAACGGAAGCCACAGCCTTCAGAACACACAGGTGTCATTGGTAAGGCTCTCTCTACTAGCCAAGGTAGATAACTTGTTCTTGTGAGATGTAGATGTTACTGGCATATAAGCTTGCCCCACTACCGGCTCTGAAATATACGGAGAAAGCAGTGAAGGAAGGAAGGAAGCAAGAAAGGAAAGAAGCAAGGAAGGAAAAAAAGGAAAGAAAAAAAGAAGGAAGGGAGGTACGGAAAACAAGGAAGGAAAGAAAATAGGAAGGATTCAAGGAGGAGAGGAAGGAAGGAAGTGAAGAATTAAGCAAGGAAGGAAGTTAACAAGGAAGGAAAGAACAAAAGGAAGAGGGGCAGGGAATGAGGGAGGGAAGGATTAAAGTGAGGAATCAAGCAAGGAATAAAGGAAATGAGGAAGGAAAGAAGGAAGCAAGGAAGGAATGAAGAGAGGAAGGAGGGAAGGAAGGAAAGATTTCATTCAGTTTTGTGCTGAAAGCCTAGAAAGTCCAATGTCCTTGGGTCAGCATACAAGAGCCATGACCAAGGGGCAGAATGCATGCTAACTAGCTGGGGGAGTTCTGGACCCAGGCCATTTCTCCTTCTCTTTGAAAACCAAATTGATGCCTTCTCAGCCTCTCTTAATGGCAGAGTCAGTAAATATGTGGGAACTATAGGGGGAGGTAGGGAAGGTGCCCAAGGGTGGGAGGTTTGGTGAGGATCACAGAGATTCCATGGAGAGGGAACCTGAGCCAAGGATGCTCAGTGTCCAGGCCCAAGCTGGGGATTTGGGGACTCTTCTGTCCTCTACTTCTCTCTAAAAAGTTAATTGTTTTTTGAATTGAAAGAAGTCACCAAAGCCAGGCAGGGATGATCTCCTTTATCAAACTGTGACAGTTCTCCTTGACAGGAGCTATCAAGCAGCTTCTCTGAGAAGGCTTTTCCCACAGGGTCAAGTTTTTGTTTTGCTTTTGTGGCTGAAATGGGCCTGCCATTGTCTCAGTGTAAGGCAACTGTCTGGTTGGCCATGATATGAGGCCATGATATGAGGTTCTCACCAGCAGTAATAGTGGGTGTGTAGCTGAACCTCAGAATCTATGAGTGGAGAAGGGTGGGGTCCGTGGTAAGAACAGCAGGAGGAGGGGGGCAGTCAAGTTTGTCTCATCAACATAATTCTATTCAGTTTGATAGTCTTTACTCAATTCTCAAATACCAGATGCCAATTGCCAGGTGTTCTCCTGGCTCCTAAGTTCAGACAGAGGAATCAGTGTCATCACTTCCTCCTACGAGAGCTTCACCTCCGCTCCCTAATGCCCCCTTGGGTTTCCTATATAAGGAAGTTTGGCCAGTTTTCTATGGACTCTTGCCCAAGCATCCATAAATATTTCTAGAAATGACAAAGTTAAGCCATCTTTCCTTTTCTTGGTGTCGGAAGTTGCTGACCACCACAATGTAGGGACTATTGATCATGCACTGAATCCATCAACCAATGAGTCACATCTCAGAAAACTTTGAGCTGAGGAGATGGGCCAGGAGGCAGAGAGGAGAGGAAGATGGAGGGAAGGCAAATGTGGGGATTACATCTGTTCAGAAGCCATTGATACTGTGGCCGCAGCCCACAGAATTCAACACCAAAACTGACCTCACCTGTCTACTGCTGCAGACTTAAAACCATTTGCTTAATTGGCAAATCCCTCTTGGAAGTTTGTGTCCTGTGCACTTTCTGACAGGACACCATAAAACTCTCAACACAAAGTCAGAAGAAAATCCCTGCCGGGTTCAGCCTGAGTGCCACCTCCTCTGGGAAGCCTCTCCTGGTCTCCCCAGCCGCCAGTGGCCCCTTCCCTAACTGCTCTGTATCATCTGATGTCTGTGCACATGGTGTTTCCTTATGATGCTAAGTTTCTGGAGGGAAGGGTCATCCTATTTTTGTCTTTATGGGCTCAGAGTCCAGTAGAGTAGGTGCCTAATAAGTGCTCAATGGATCGTTGAATTTAACAGTATAGAAGCAGGATGCTGGCAGAATCCGAGGTGGCCATAAAGATGCCCTGCACACAACTGACGTGACCATGAGTAGCCTGTCTCTTTCTTCTGCTTGAATGATGAGTTTGACGATGGGATTGATTGAGGGGTATGGTTACGCAGACCCACCAGGGAAGCTCTCTGGAAAGGACCCAATGGCCATTGGCCCCAAACTGTAAGGGACCTTAAAGCTCATCTGATCCAAGACCTCTCATCTTATGGACTGAGGTCCAGGGAAGGAAGGAACTTGACTAAGGTCACCTAGGCAGTAGGGGTAGAGCCCAGGAATTCTCCAACATGCTGATTTCTCCCGGGATCACAGTATGGGCACTAAATACATCATTTCTACCACTTGTCTGGAATAGTGTGTTAGTAACAAAACTGGGATCTCAAGGGTGGCTGCGAATATGGCCTAAAGAATTTATGGTTGATTAAGGGATACGTGCAACCTCTGGAGGCCTG
Organism: Trichosurus vulpecula; assembly: GCF_011100635.1. NCBI lineage: Eukaryota > Metazoa > Chordata > Mammalia > Diprotodontia > Phalangeridae > Trichosurus > Trichosurus vulpecula. Next base: position 10,446,745 of record NC_050579.1, read on the forward strand.
AGGGACAAGATTATCTGATGGGTGCAGCTTCCAAGGCCAGTGCTCTTGGACCCACAGTAAACTCTGTTTTTACCACGTCTGCTTATATAACTAAGGCTCACATATCCTTCTAGGCATCCCCATTATGACTCTTCACAAATGAACATTCAGAAATGTTTTCACTAAAATAGTTTAAGTTAATGAGATGCAGATCTTAATCAACTTCTCAGGGAGCCATCTGGTCCAGCTAAGGGCAAGGCTGGACATCTCCCCCAGGCCTGACAGCTGCCTCCAAGTCTGGGGAATGGGACCACTGTCAAGTTTGCTCAGTCACACTCATTTGTTCAATGGTTCAGTGGCTGCCATGTTGGTAGGTACCCAATTGAAATGCATGGAACAATTTGAGTCAGTGGCCCCCTGTAAGACCATGCTGATGGTTCCCAAAAGGGAGTTATGAGGGAGAATTGGGGAGGGCCTGGAGACTCCAGAGCCATATGCCCATTTCAGCTCTAGTTCTTCCTAGCTAAGGGTGACTGTAAGGAAGGACCTTTCCCTGAGAAATGGTGATAATGAAATTCCCATGCCCTGGATGACAAGGTCATTGTGTGGGAAGCATGGCACAGTGGGGAGAGTGCAGGGCCCAGGAATGTCAGGCCTGCTACTTACAACCTCATAACCTTGAATAAGCCCCTTAACTTTCTGGGTCTCAGCTTTCTCCTCTCTAGGACTAGGGTTGGACTAGATGGCCTCTGAGGGCCTGTCCACTCTAGATTGATGTTCTGTCAAAAGCATTTTGAAAATTGTGGTACGCTAGAGAAAATGTGAGAGCTGCTATTATCATTGTGAAGAGAGGGCACAAGTCACTGTCTTGAAGAGAAATGACCCTGCTTCTGTCATGTAGGTCTGGGAGCCTCCCATTCAGAAATGCAGGGGAAGATCCTCCCCAGCAGAGATGGCTGCCTGTTGAGCCCCTAGACAGGCCAGCCTGTCTAGACTGTCTAGTCTGTCTAGACAGTTTTGTGTCGAGCACCTGAGTCAGTAACTCAGGAAGAAATTCTATGACCAATAAGAATTGTGCATTCCATCATCCAATCATGAATTGGAAACATCTGTCTGTCTCTCACTCTCTCTTTTTCAGATTTGGAATTTGAATTTGGATAAATCTGCCTTAAAAGAAAAGAAAACAAAACCTCTTTTCAGGAATCCTCAAGGTTGAACATGTGGACTTTGATGACAGTTAAATGAGCATCCTTTCCTAATGTCAAAGAGGTTTAAAAAGCGCTGGCTGTCTCCCTGACCCCTGACCCCCTCAGGCCTTCCTGGCTAGCTTCCCACCACTGAAACGCTAACAGGACACCCTTTCCTCCCCCTCCCTCCACACTGAAGCCTGCTGCTGCTCCTACCCACATGCCATCTCTTGTCTCTGCTTTTTTGGAGCCAACTTGGGAAAATCCTTTCCCTGGCTGCAGCTAATAGGGCTGCCCATCACTGGGCAATGGGAGGCTATGCCTCCAGCTCAGGAGAACCTGGTCTCCCTGATGATCTGGTGAGGGGAAATGCCTTCCAGGGAGTTTCACACTAATGATGCAATCTGAGGAATTGGAGGGTCTCTCAGGCACCTGGAGTTTAGAAGAGACAATTCTTTTTCCCTGTCATGATTTGATTTCAGGAAAATTAAATTGTCCAAATAAGACCTTTCATTCCCAGTGCTTATTTGGTGTTGTTGAGCAAACATCAACCTTGAAATAGGTCTGGGGTATCATCTGGTCCCTCTACCTATGCAGATTGCAGCCTGTCTTGCATGCTTCATCCACCCAACATATTTGGAGTCTTTCAACATTTCTAGTCACAGTCACATGGAAACAGGTGAAAGGGAGTTGGGCCCGTATTAAACAAGGTATCTTCAGTAACAGAGGGCTAGCCTTCATTAGCTGCTCCATGGAATGCCCTAAACCCTACTCTGGCCATGAACAGTCTGCTGTGCTTGGGCTCATCCTGAGACCTAAAGATGGGTGTCACAAAAACCCAACAAACCACAACCAAAAGACTTTGAAAGACATGGGGCTGCTTCTGTAGCTCATGGTAAGGTGAAGGTGTGCAGGTGGTGATGGACTGAGTGAAAATATACAAGACATGAACCCTAAGTATCAAGGACTTTTACTTGGAAGATACTGCAAATGGAACTGGGGTTATCAGATTGTCATGAGCCTGGGACTTGCTGTATGACCAAGCTCCCTACCCTCAGAGCCATGCACCCCAACTAGCAGCACTAGGCCTAGGTTCTTGTGAAAGACAAGAGGGACAGACCCAGTGGGAAAATGGCACTCTGAAGGCCACCGTCCTCCTGAGAGCCCGATTCTCCCCAGGGCATTACTGTGAGGAAGGAGTGCTCCTCCCATGTGGGGGTCCTGTGCTTTACCTGGTGACTGGCCCATCAGATTTTGAGCTTCTTCGGAGGAGTGTAAAGGCAGCTTTTCTCCTGAAGAGCAAAGAAGAAAGAGATTTAAGGCTTTTGCCCTCAAGGAGATCAGCAATGTCATTCCAACTAGGGAAGCTCAAAATATGATTGATAAAATGGCCTTGTGATCCTCCCAAGAAACTGAATGAACCACTCTCCTGTGGCTGCCCGCTCCCCCCACCCCACCTCCCAGGCCCCATTCAGGGCTTTATGTTCTCATTGGCCCATAGTAGATACATCGATGGATGGACTGTTTTGATTAGAACACGCCCTTAATCCTTGGGCGGAGTCTGTTCCTTCATTGCTTGGCTACCGTCTGTCTCCCCCTTGCTCTCTCTTTCTGTCCTTCCTTTGCCTAGGTTGTGCGGTCAGGCACTGGCTCACTCCTGCCCTTCCTGTGAGTGTATTTAGTAACATGGAGAAAAGATCCTGGCTGATGAGCCTGGGGGGATGAGAGGAGAGGAGCTCTGGCCCCTGGTGGTTGGGAAGGGGAGATAACTCTAAGGGACCAACTAAGGGAGCTGAGGAAGCCCCTCAAAGTGTCAAAGCCATCTCATCTGTTCAGCTCTGGGGAAGCCCTGATGGTCTACACAGGGTGGTCCCGCTCGGTTTGAGAATCTATCGAGCTCGGGAGGAGACAGACATGGCCCCCCATAAGCAAGAACAGACTGAACAAAGATAAATTAGAAAGTAGACCATTCCCTCCCCAAATATAACTCTGTGCTTTCCATCCCCACAAGTCTGTTGATTTTACACCAAAGTGACATTCACAACATTGCCCTGGCCCAGTATTTCATTAAATGATAAAATAAATTCAGAAAGAGAGAGAAAGAGAGAGAGAGAGAGGAAGAGACAGAGGAGAGAGAGACAGAGAGAGAGAGAGAGAAAGAGAAACTCTACAGGTAAAGAAGAGAAGGAAATCAGTAAAGGGCATGTGGGTACGTACCAGGGAAAGCGGGGGTGGTCTGTCCAAGGGGAGGAAAGGGGGTTTGCTGCATGGCCAACTGGTGGAGCTTGGTCAACTGCTGAGGGGGTAGGAGGGACATTAGAACTAAGAAGGTTATTATCATAGAGTACACGTCACACTGAAGCAAAATCAAAAACAAGAAACCCAAGAACAAAACGAGATTTCAAACAAAAACAAGGAAGGATGCCATGTCGGTACATGGCCAACACAACATGAACAGAAGGACTTGGCCTGGGTAAATGCAGGAAGCCCAGATCGGTAGCAGCCATGCTCCCTTGATGCCTAGGGGCCTGAGGACACTCGCAGGGCTGGAGCATCCCCTGCACTTTCTGGCTTCGCTTCTCCTGGGGCCACCTGCCCTGTGCCACTGGCAACTTTGGGCACCCCTGGCGAGACTCCGAAACTTCCTTGGCTTACTGAGAGTCCACTAAGGCAGTGGGGTAGCCAGGGGTCATTGTAAAGCAAAGAAGCCTGGTTCTTTGGCCTCTACACAAGGCAGTATTAGGTGACTGCTCATTAACCCCAAGGCAGGCTCAATGCTCTTCCCACCATAGATGCTGGCCACCTCATGATGATGACAATCTAATCATTATCCCCCAGTCATCTCATGCGGGCTCCAGAAGACATTGGCAATCACTGCCATGCCCATGGTGCCAGCAGGTGCTGAGGACTGGATCACCCTGAGAGTTCAACTCTGCCTCTCTCTCCCATTCGAATATAAGCTCCATGAGGGCATTCTGGGTCCTTAGCGCAATGCCTGGCACAGAATAAGCACCCAGTAAATGCTGGCTGACAATAAGTCTTTAAATTCTGTTGCTTCTGAGGGGTCGGCTCTGCTTGTTTGGTCAGGGGCTTAGAGGGGTTTTGCTGGGAAGCCCACCCCTCACAGCCTTTCTGAACTGTGGTCTGCCTAGTCCTTGGGGCTCTGTTCTAGGCCCATCTCCTACCTCTGCCTTGAGCCTGGAGACTTTTCGTGGCCCTGGTAGGAAGCATAGCATTTAAAAAGAAAGATATTTCAAGGTGAGAGTCCCAAGCGTACTGGGGTGCCTAGCTCCCCTTTACGAAATAGACCCTTTCCAGCTGTTGGGAGCCAGAAGAGGGCAGCCAGAATCCTTGCACCCCCACCCATCATTCTGGGAGACCTGGCTGCCTGTCGAAGTGTAGATATTAAGAAAAGACACTGAGGATGGACAAGGTGGTGGCCGCCCTGAACCCTGGGCTCTGCAGGGCGGCCAAACCGAATCCCTGATCTTGTAGTCCACCAGGGGGAGGGAAGGCAGGACAGTCAGACAGCAGCAACAAGGTGGTGCAAAGCATTGGCGCTGAAGAAAATGGGAAAGAGACAGGCAGGGAAGGATTTGGAGAAGGGAAGAAGAACCATGACGATGCAGGCGATCCATCCGCCCCTGACCAGAGACGTCTGAGCCACCTGAGGAATGTGCTCTTCCACGGAATGCCGGGGCAGCGGAGAGCCTGGCGCCAGCATCCCGCGCTTTCTTCCATGCTCGGCAGGTGCCGCCTTCCACCCAAAGCCTTTCCTACTCTGCGAAGGAGCCAGCACTCTCCCCCTTGCAATTACTCAGCAGAGTCTGCATTAACTGCTTGAAGACGGGTGCTAGTCCTCCAGGGGTAGGGGTTTCTGCAGGCAGGGACTGTCACACCAAACCTGGCGTCAACTCCTGCAGATGCAGATCAGCCCCTGCCCTGCACCTTACAGCCTCAGAGAGTGGACACTGAAAGGGGAAGAGACCTGCCCAGGGTCACCCAGTCGGCGCATGCCAGAAATGACATTTGAACCTTCCAAACTCAAGACGGGTAAGTTCTCTGCTACTTCCATTTTAGGGATAGACCTGCCTACAGCATTTAGAGGGAAGTGACCTGGCCAGGGTCACACAGCCTGGCACTAAGTAGGTGCTCAAAAATGTTTGCTGATTGTCTTCAATTGACATTGACTCACATGCCTGTGCCTTTCTGGGTCCCTGTTCTACCTTATATTTGCTAATGGTTCAGTCGACATGCTTCACAGTGCAAAGGCCACTGTATTTGGAATCAGAAAACTTGAGTTCAAATCCCAGACTCCAGTCCTCAGGTGGGACCTGGGCAAGCCACTTCCTCTGTGGGCCTCATCTTCCTCATTTGGAAGATAAAGAATCAACCAAGCCTAACTCCAGCTCCACACAGCCTTGTGATCCTCACGCAGCCTTCCCAGAAGAGAGATGATTGCGAGACTTGAACCAGAAGCCAGGCACTTTGGGAACGAGGTGCCAGGGTGGTAGGTGCCAGTTTGCACCATGTCAGGAGCTTCCTGGGATTGGGACTGACTTTTCAGAATGTGAGGAAGTGCTCAAACCATCATCCCCACTGGGTCTGCTTGCCTTCCCTGTGCCATAGCCTAGGAGGGGTTTGCTGGGGACTTGAGGGTATCTCCAGGTACCCAGAGCCCTCGATGGAAGCACATACAACACTGGCTGCTGCCAGCTCCATGTGGTGATGCCAAAGACAGCACACCAAGAGCAGGGTGTACCCTGGGGGGCAAGCACCATTAAGAAAAAGTTTTATAGTGGGAGTCCCTTTTCTCAGGAGCACATTGCAAAGACACAGCTTTGCACTCTGACTAAAGCCTGGCAGGTGCCAGGGAGGCTTCGCTCTCCTACTTAGAAAGTCTCCCAGGAAGACACTGAGCTGCATTTGAACATCTCCAATTTCCTTCTCTCTCCACTTACTCTGATTCTACTTCTTCTCTCTCTGTTTTTCCTCATGGGGTGGCCCGAATATCATAGAGCCATCAACATGCTTTTGTGGTTGGGCCAGTCAGGGCTGATCCTTCCACAGGGGGAGTGGGGTAGCTGGCAGAGGATGCTTTGCTCCATGCTTAGAAGTATTAGCCCAAAGTTCAGATGGGAAAGTCTGGCTTAAGGCTTAAGACATTTACCACTGAGGAGGGGGTGGAGAGGCCATGGCCAGGGCTGCACTTGGTCTCCTAATAACTGGATCATTTGGCCAATTTACTCAGAGTTTCCTTAGTCTGGCCTTTGGGAGACAAAACAACCAGGGGATCAAGGGATTCCCCAGACAGCTGGGGTACAGATGCATCGATGCGGTCTTCAGATCGGAGCTGGGACACATACACAGATACTCACCCCATTAAGGTCATTCAGCAATGCAAGGTGCTCCCTCGATGCCCGCCCACCCCCCGAGCTGCATCCAGAACCTCTGAGTCATCCTCATTTCTTCTCTTCCCTCCTCTCTCTCCCCACCACTTCCGATCAACTGACAGATGTTCTAAGTTCTGTCTTCACTATGTCTCTAAAATCCACCGCCCCTTCCATTCAGATTCAGCCCTTTAAGCCCCCATCACTCCTTGCCCAGATGGTTACAAGGCCTCTTTGAATGCAGCCTTTGCCCCTTTCCAGATCACTGATCCCAGAGATGAGACGTGGATGTTATGAAAGCCCAGATATGTCTCTGTTCCCCCTGCTGCTCAAGAAACTCACTCCCAATTCCTCTAGGACTTGGTAGAGAGCATTTCCTCCTCTGGGACAGAATGGAACCTCATTAGTCCAGGATTAAAGCCCTTAGCAGGCTGCCTCTCACCTCTCTCTGAAGGCTGATGATGGATTATCCCCCCTCGTGCAGTTTATGTCCCAGCCAACCTGGCTAACTGACAATGATTTCCCAAGCACGAGGATCCATTTCTGATCGCTAAGCCGTCCCCCACGCCCTTCCTCCTCACCTCTCCTTCTTGGGTTGCTATTTGCTACAAGAAGCCATTCCAGATCGTAGGTAACCCTTAAATCTTTTTTTTGTCATTTGTTTGCATGCACGGTTTATTTTCTGAGGTGCTGCCACATTGTATCTCTCCCTCTCCCCTCTTCCCAGTAGAAGGTAAGCCCTCTTAGGGCAGGGACCACTCTACTTCTCTAGTCACTGATACAGAGCAGGTGCTTAATAAATGCCAACAGAGATGAGGAGAATTGTTACCAAAGCTTTGGAATGCCACTGGCTCCCTGGCTGCAATCTTTTTTCTAATAGTCATTTGAATACTTTGGGGGTGATGGCCACCAGGCTAGGGATTCAGCAGACGGTGGGGGACAGGCATCGGGACGCAGGCACTGATTTGCCTTGCTTTATCCTGGGAAGGGCAAAGGCCCAGGAATAGGGATGCCCGGGCCACATGATGGGTCACTATCTGACGTGACCCCTAGTAATGGAAGCTGCTTCAGTTTGTGCTTCAGTCCTATCCAGCTGCTGGGGCCACAGTCCAGCAAGACTTTAAGGCCCCATGTCCTCCCACACTTTCCTTTCATTCATTTTTATTCCATGATGGGTGAGAGGGCAAAGGTAAGAATGTCTACTTGACAATAACTTTCTAAGCCTAACTCCAGACTTGTGATGTTGGTGGCCCATTGGTTAGACAGAAGCCTCCAGGGCTGACAGACCATGTTGGGGAATTATAACCATGGTCTTTTTATAAAGGTCGAAGAAGTACTCTGCTCTTTTTGTTCCTTTTCAGTTAACGTGTCTAGTTAACACAGGTGAGGCTCATGTATGTTCTTGCTCTGATCCATACTGACTGTGTGACCCTAGGCACACCGTTTGATTCTCAACACCCCAGCCACTTCTCTAAGACCAGAAGGTGCAGAGGAGGTGCTCACCTGAATTGGTAGAGAGCATTTCCTCCTCTGGGAGTTCCTTACCCCAGAGATATACCAGGTGCAGGCTCTGTCCCTAACAATCTCTCACCCTGCTCTCCTGGGGCCCTTTATGCTTCACTCAAGATGGCCCTAAGGCTCAGAAGGTGCTAAACCAAGCTGTGACCTGCCCACAGCAGCAGCCCAGGGTTATCTCCAGTTCTTCCTCTCCAGGATAATCTCTCCCCTTGGTCCTTCTCTTGCTCATTAATCACCTGAGGGATATCAGCCAAGTTTTCATTCCAAGATGCTCTAGACACAACTGCCCCCCTAAGACAAATTCCAAATGGGGCAGGAATGGGGCTACCAGGGCTTCAGAGGAAGAGCCAGGATACCCAGGCAGTGGTCAACATTAGGCAATGCAGGGAGAATTATTTCAGGTCAGAAGCCTTCTGGGTGCTAAGGGACCACTTGGGTGCCCTGCGTGGAACCCAACTGGCTGCCGATTTAACACTCTAAGTGAGGACTGTGCCAAAGGTAATTTTTTCTGTAGAAGGGAAGATGGAAAATGAGGTTGGAGTCACTATTTAATTGGGAAGGAAAGTTCTGCCATCCCACAGGACATCCCACAGGAGACAAGAGGAAGAAACTAGAATCTTGAGACTCAGTTTCCAGCTCTGTAAAATGAGGGCATTGGGAGACATATCTACATCTGTATATATACCCACATAGATGCAGATTGGCATGGTTGTGTGTGTGTGTGTGTGTGTGTGTGTGTGTGTGTGTGTATATGCATATACATACATATATATATGCATATACATACATACATATATATATATGGATCTGCATATAGCACTCTATAAATATGATCTCATCTCATTCACTCACCAACAGCCTCACAAGAGGTAGGCTTCATTAGAACCTCATTATACAGTTGAGGAAACTGAGTCAGAAAGAGACCTTCCTGTAGTCACACAGCTAATAAATCTGAGGCTGAATTAGAACTCAGGTCTCCCTAAGGTCAAGGCTAGGGTTCTACCCACTCCACCAGTCTGGCTGCCTTCTCCCCTCCCTCTCAGTTCTAAACCTGTGATTCCCTAGATCTGTGTCAGTTCTGGCAGGGCATCCAGGCCTGTCTACAAATGATGTTGTGGTCTTCTCTTTGGCATGTCCTCCCAGCAGTTTTCACTGACTAGGGATGCCCCAATGGCCCCACTTCACAGTTTGGACCCTGGGAACGAGCTGCCCTTTGGTCACAGGGACTGGAAGCACCCCACAGTAGGGTGCTATCTTGGCCCCACACATGACTAACAGAGCTGAGCTGGGCCCAGTCATGCTGCTTGGCCCCATCTCTCTTGGAGGCCCCTCTGGCTCAGGAGAGTTTTCTAAACATCACACTGAGCCCAGAGAATACTGCAGCCAGGCCAGGTGAAAATAAAGGCGGCTTTCTTCATGTTTGCAGCTAAGGCAATGGGACAGAAAAGCAACTCACCAGAGCAATTCGGCAAGTCAGCGACTGAGCCTGCGCGAGGGCTCCATGCGGGCGGCTGAATTCCAGGACCAGGTAGACCCCCAGGCCAGCGCAAACAAAGATGCAGCGCCTGGTGTGCACGTCCAGCGTCGGTCAGGAAGGAATCCGGTGTTCCCCTTACAAGGTTGTTCCATTTGCTTCCGCAGTGGGTTTTGTTGAACGTCGCAGGGGAGCGGTCCAATAAAAAAGAGGCATTTATTAAGCCCCCACCTACGTGCAGGGAGCTGGGGAGACAGCGGCAGAGGGGAAAGCCCCTGCGCTCTAGGCGCTCCCATTGAAGGCGAAGAGGGGCAAACACCGGGAGGAGGCAGGGGGGACGTGGCCTGGCCCGTCTGACGTCCGGCTCTCCATTTCTCCATCTGGACACGGTCTTATTGCCCTTCCGCCTCTGGAGATGCCAAAGGACTCGTGGCTCGCCTCTCCTTGCCCAGCCTCTCCTGGCGGTGGTTGTGCCTTTTCCTTCCACCCAGGATGGCCTGTGCTGGAGGCTCCTGCCGCTGAGGGCTTTGTTGGTTCACCAAAGAAAGCCTGGGGGTGGGACAACTGTGAGAGCTCCTGCCTGGGGTGTTGAACTGTATTAATGAGAACTCATTATCTCCATCAACAAAATCATCACAATGGCAAAGCAAAGGGCGCCTGGCCGCTGAGGCAGCGATATGGGCATGATTGTAGACAGTGCACTGGATTTGGAATCAGGAAGACCAGGGTTCAAATCCTGCCGTAGAAGTTCCCCAGCTGGGTGGCCCTGAGAAAGTCACTTCATTGCTGGGCCTCAGTTTTATCACCTGTAAAATGTAATCGTGATAGCATCTATGTCTCAGGGTTGTTGTGAGGATCCAGTGAGGTAATACTCATCAAATGCTTGGCAAACCTTTGAGATCGCTATGTAAATGCCGGCCATGGTTCACTCCCTGAGGCCAATCCTCAAGAAACAGCATTTGTGTACTCGTTGCCAGTTTTTAAAATAAGAAAACCATTTATGGGAGGGAAAGGTGTCTACTTCTCAGGGCAATTCTTTTGGTGGCCTGGAAGCAGGCTATGGGCAAAGTGGGTCTTCTAAGGCAAAACGTGTCTTGAATTGAGTAGGAATGCAGGACAAAAATAGCAGCCGGTTGTTAAAAGAAGGCCAGGAGGCCTTCTGGGCACCAACTAGGAAAATGGACCTGGAGGTGGGTGGGCTGCCCAGGGTTCTCAGAAAGGCCTGCCGTGGAAAGGGAGGGGCGAGACAGATGGCCCAGGGAGTGGGACATCTGGAGAATTCCAAGCTCTAAATAAATAAAAAAAACCTAACAACTAATAATAGCTTGTGTTTCCAGAGCCCTCTGAAGCTCACCAAGCATTTTGCAGATGCTATCGATGTGGACCCAGAGAGCGAAGCGGGGACGAACCCCCAAGGCAGCAGCCACATGAGCTTTGTCTTGTTTGGAGTCTGTCGGTCCAGCAGGGCTCAAAGCCCTGCCAGGCCCGGTCCAGAACCAAGGAGTAGGTTAATGCTGCCTGACACCCACATGGGCTCCTCAGATCTTTGGTGGCCTTGCTCCACCCTCTGCTCCCTTCTCTAACTGCATCTTCTAATGCACAGAGCCCCAGGTTTTACTCATGGGCAGCTCTTAGTCTAGGAGAGAGAGTGCTGGTCTTGCCATCAGGGAGACCCACTGGGGGGGGGGGTGTCTCTCTGTGCCTCAGTTTCCCTATCTGTAAAATGGGGATAATAACAATCTCAACCTGACATGGTGTCATGGAGACCATATAAGAAAATAGACAGAAAGTGCCCTGCAAATCTTCATGAGACATTACGGAAGGGCTCTCCCCCTAAGCACAAATGCCATACCTGGGCACAAGGGGAACAGCACAGGCCTGAGAGCTGGGAGGCCTGGGTTCTAGTCCCAGACTCACCACTACCCATCCCAGTGACTTTGAGCCAGCCTCTTCCCTGCTCAGGCTGCCAACATCCTCCTCTCTAGAATGAGCAGCATTCCATCATCTTGGAGACAGCCCCTTCCTCCTCCTGGACTCTCTTTGGAACCATTGTAAATGTTTGGTTACCTTAACTACCTCCAGCCAGGCTTCATCTCCAAGTAGATCCCAGGCAGGGAGGCTCAAGTAGATCCCAAAGCCCACCGAAGACAGCAGGCAAAGTCTCTGCGCAGAGGTGGGACGGCCACTACGGCTTTCGTTGGGAACCAGAAGCCAGCGGATGAAGGAGCAGAGCAGCAGCAGAGCCCTGCAGAAAGCCTGAGACAGCCTTGAGGAAGGCCAGGTGGTGATTTGGGGGAGTTTGCCAATGCAGAGGTGCCCTTCTTGCTGCCTGAGCCTGGCACCCATGGGATCAGAGACAGCATGTGAGTGCAGGGCAGCCTTCCTCCAAACAAGGAGAAGCTACTAAATGAGGGAAAACTGCTAAATAAAGAACTTTCCCTCTGGTGGTTTTAATAGCCTTGGAAGGCAAGACCTCTGCCAGGGTTGCCTCCATGCATCTTGGCTGTCCTCACTAGTAGATAGCTGCCACTCTGAAAACAGGCAGAGATGGCTTGAACCAGCCAAGGATGGGGCCTCTCACCTGCTCCTCAAGCACCACCTTGGCCGTGAGTGTTGGCACCCCCTCCCCCACCTCCTGGAGGAGCAGGGTGGACCCTTCCATTCTGGGTGACCCCTCCCTCAAGCATCTCCAAGGCCTTTGGGGCACCACTCAGGCTGTGGGCTTGTCACCCCTCATGCTCACAACATGACCTGTCTTACCACACTCATCACAGATGAATTCTCCTTGATGATAATTCTCTTCCACAGATCATTTCTGGCAATGCTTCACCCTCCTCACCTGCAGCCTCCCATCAGAATCTTGGGACTGGAAGTGCCCCAGAGGCCATCTGGCCAACCCAGGCCTCCACATCCTGGGATGGTGGCTCCCAGACTCTGATACCTCCAGAGGGGGGAAGCCCTTCCTGGCAAGGTCACCTGTTTCACTGCAGAGAGATCATTCCTAGAATGTTTTTCCTTTTTCTTAATTTCCCTAAGATCCCAGGTCTGCTCTTTGCAGTTTCTTCCCACTGCTTCCATGCTTCTCTCTGGGGCCAAGCAGAACCAAAAGAGCCCTTCACCCTTCTGAAGACGCTGCTATTTTCCCCTCTCCTCTCTGGTTACACACTGCTGGTCCCTCATTTATCTTTCCATTCCCATTATATACTATGCATGTACACATCTGTGGGCATAGGGTACAGGGTGGGGCATCTGAAGGCTTAAATCATCACCCCCAGGTTTTTGGGCTGAGTCTTCCTCCTGGCTCTCCTTGATGAGTCTTTCTGGAATAGTCAGGAAAAGGGTAACCCCCTTCTTGGCCCTGGCGGTGGGGGCTGGTTCTCTGGGATTGGTTCTGTCGAGCAATGCTGGAGGGAGGGCTGGGGGAGCCCGCTCTCCAGATGGTGGGCTTGGGGGAGGGCCACACCACTCCTGAACTCTCTTTCCCTGAGATGCTGCCTTCCCTTTGCTTCCAGCTTTGCCGTTCTCAGGGCTTTGCATGCACACAAATATAGATCAGTTTTTAGGCAGTTGGCGCAAAGGGAAAAAGAGGAAGCAAGGGTCGCGGGGATTCGCTCAGGGCCAGACCTCAGCCCTCTCAGCAAACGAAGAAGCTGCCAGTGAGACAGGAGCCGCCCCTCATTTAAGCCACCAGAAGAAGAAGCAGGAAGGGGAGAAGTTTCATCCCAAAGCCAACTCTCAAGGCTGGCCAGTTCACCCAACACAGTCACTGCTCCTTCTCAGGGTGGTCTTCACACCTTCAGCCCTCCCCTCCGCGCCATGCTAGCGCACTCATTGGGCGGGTCCAGTTAGGAAGGCAGAGGGTGCCGCGAAGCATCTGGGATGGGATCTCTTGGGTCAAAGACGGTGTCTAAGTATCGCCCCGCCCCCCCAGCTCCTTCACTACGCCGTGTTCCTTTCATGCGCCCTTTGCCAATGTCTGTTCGTTCCGCAACATTCAGAGGTTAACCCAACAGGACCAGGGACCACATCCAGGCAAACACTCATCTGCACTTCCTTAACCGCCATCCAACTGTGCCTACACGTGGGGAGACACACGAGGACAAAGACCGACCTGGCTACCGGTAACAAGAAGGCAGGCTCGCCGCCCCCAGCCAATCTAGCTCGGGGGGGATTCCCTTTGCAGAGGGATTTTCAAGGAAAGCAGGCAGGAAGACCGGATGCGGACGCCTGAAGACCACGTTCGTCTTGGGTTTCTGTGCTTGGGAACATCATCGACCATGTCTCTGAGAGCCTGAAGTTCAAGGCACGTTGTACGGAGCTTCTGCTCCGGTAACAAATACCCTTGGCTTCCTGAGGGTTCTTTCTGACCCCAATTTGGGAGGACCAGAGGGTCAGCAGAAGGGAGCCTTTTGTCGGTCAGGCCACCCTGAGTTAGGCTTTTGTTCATTCCGCAACTTTTTACAAGCTAAACTAGTTATCTTCAGAAGAATCCCCCAGCCCAATGATAACTGATTCCATCTTCTTTGACGTTTTCATGGGGCAAGAGACTTGGTCCGGATGCCTGGACCCCAAGACTTTTATCAGATTAGTCTGCGTTTTCTCTCTTAGTCATGGGCAACATGTTTAGAGAAGTCAGAGGCTGTTAGAGGAACACGACCACCCACTGAAATACTTGTTCATTTAACGTTAACCTGGGAGCAAATTCAGAAAAGGGAAGAAAATGGTTCTCAGAAAAAGATGGCTCTGTCTGGGATTTTTGCAGAGGCCAAATGGTGATCAGCAGGGTCTGGAGCTCTTGGCTGTTCCTCCTGCCCTGAGGAACACGGCGGTGACCGCGGCAGAGCCCAAGACAGATACCTTTTAGAACCCTTCTCGCCCCTCCCCCCACCATACCAGACACTTAGCGACCAGGGAGCAGTGTGAAGGAGAGAGCTCAGACGTGTTGGGTGGGAAATCCAAAGGTGCAGACGAGGAACGGGGGTGATGGGAAAATGCGCACTTACATTTAAGACTGATTACCACATCCACCCGCTGCGCCAAGCGGCCAGAGGCAGCTGTCCCGCAGGGCACTCCATCTCCCTTCTGCCGGCCTCTGCCTTGGACGCCCTCTTTACCACTACCTCTCAGAAACTCGCACTTCCTCTAAAGCTCCTCTCACGGAACGTCGCCTCTTAGCTCACCTCCCCATCATCTTGTCTGTCTGTCTGTCTAAATACACACATTTGTACGTGCAGACACTCATTTATGAGCGAATAAGCACTTATTAAAGGCATACTGTATACCAAGCACGGTGCCAAGAGTACGAGTAGAAAAACCAGGCAGCTTGAAAACCAGACGTTGTATCCATGGATAGAAATTTCCCCGAGGGCAGGGACTATCCCACGCTTGTTTTTAGCATCGGTGGTGCCTGCCATGGTACCTCTCACAGGCTTAATTCATGCTCCTTGACTGACTCATTGATCCAAAGAGCATAGGACGATGCACACCCATGGGCAGGTGCCTCCTCACACACTTAGTGGAACCAGTCTTTAAAGGCAGAATTTGTTTTCCAGCGACAGTGTCTATATTCACGTCCCCTCCTTTGGCAAGTCCCTCACCTTATGCATTCTTGGAAGGGAGCCTCCCCTGTTCTCCCAGACCCCCCCCCCCCCCAAGCTCAGCACCAGCTCTCAGACTTTGGCAGCTGGATGTTCAGCGATAAGGAAATGAAGATTTCAGGGGCCTCACCTACATCCTTGGGGATCCCAGAACTGCCCACTGCGGGGCAGCTTGGAGGAATATGAAATCAGCCAGCCGTGGGGACCCCGGCTTCCCTCCCTGCTGACTGTCACTGGCCTCACTTTACCAGATTGTAGAGGAAAGACAGGGGCTAGGAGAGAGAAGCAATCAGTTCTTCTGCCTGCTACAGAGATGGGGAACCGCCAGGGAAAGGAGGTGTGCTGTGGTATCAATGGGAACCCAAGGACCCTGTGCCTGTAGTCGGCCCGGTAATTATTGGCAGCAGGAGGGTGCAGTGGCTAGAGCAATGGGTCTTGAGTCAGGAAGACCCAGGTTCAAATCCTGTCTCAGACACTTCCTAGCTATGTGACCTTGGGTGAGGTACTGTTGCCTCAGTTTCCTGGCCTGTAAAATTGGGATAATAATAGCACCTCCCTCCCAGGGTTGTTGTGAGGGTCCTGTGAGCCAGCATTTGTAAAACCCTTTGCAGAGTACCTGGCACACAGGACATGCTACGTAAATGTTAGATAATTGTTATTATCATTCACAGTAGGATATCACGGATGCCATTGGAGTGACTGGTCACTAGTGGGTCCATAGATACAGACCCCAATCCTATTGGTTACACTCAGTGGGCTCTCTGATGGGGCTGCCATGTTCACTTTGGCATTTGGGGCAGGGAGAAATCAAAGCCACTTGACTTTCTTTCTAAGTTGCTCCAACTCCAAAGAGCCAGAATCTGTGGTGAAAGACAGAATGAAGATCGTACAGCCTGCCTGAGGCACACTTCATCACTCCCAGGAAGGCCCACTCAGCCATCCAGATTGCACAGTCTTCTAGGTGCACCAAGCTACCTGCTTGTTCTTGCTCTCATGCTCCCCATCCCCAGACCGAGACCCCAAAGAACGGGAGCATCGAGGTTGCACAGCCACCCAGTGCTTCACACAAAAGCCTCGTCTTACTCCCCTCCCCTCTTGTTCTACCTCTTTACATCTGACTTTCACTCAAAGTGGACAGTCAACGTTCTGATTAGGGAGCAACAAAGTGGGTCATTGAGGGTCACAAGGTGGCAAGTTTGCCCAAACCCAGAGGCTTTGTATCTGTGGAGTCTTTGGGATTTCAGGAAGAGTTATTGGGCTGCTCTGGGTCTGGAACCATCAGGGCACCCAGGAAAGAGCAACACTTTTGTTTTAACCCCAAATATAGCAGGGGAGAACAAAGCCTTTCTCTATTTGGGCTAGAAGGACATGAAGACATGCCACTGGGGAGGTAGAGGACCGGGGGTAGCAGATAGTACATGCACTGCTTCTGTGGTTGATTTGGTTGAACTGTTTTTGCTTTGTTACAAGAAAAGACAACTGGGGGAAGGGAGAGAAAGGGGAGAATTATATCTGGAAACAGCCATGCTATAAAAACACAATATATCAGTATTTTTAAAATAACATTTACTATTAAAAGTTTTCAGCACACTCAGAAGGTGAATTTGTCTGTTACTGATCCCCATAATTCTGGGGCAGGACTCAGGGACACACTTCTGGTTTTATTTCTTTCCCCTTTTCACTGTCACCCCCCACATTTACATCCTTTTTCTTTATGTCCTTCTATGCTCTATTTAGGATGCACCAGGAAAATCAGTGTCCCCGTCATTAACTCATACAAGAGATGCCATTGCTTGACCAGAGACAACACTATTGTTTTATGTGGTTACACTCACATAACCGTGTGCATGCACACACCTATACATACCCTTGTGCACACCTACACACACAGAGGCACTCACACACATAGCAAGAAACCACTAGTTCCTCCAGTTTATAGATAATGGGGCCATAGTCAAGATGGCAGCATGAAAGGACAGGCACATTTCAGCATTCATTTCATTGTCCATATGGTAACCATTGTAACTCTCCCCTCTCCTTTCTTCTGATAAACAAATTAATACGATGGAAACAACTTGACTCTTGTTCTAGCACCGATCAACACAATCCTCATTCACTGGGTAACAAGGTTAAATCCACCCTTCAACCCTCCCAAATTCCTTGAACTCACCCATAGTCCTGCACCATCTCTGTAGACCCTCAATGAACAAATTCCAGACATCAAATGCTCACCATCGCCCAAGAAGCTGGCATAGTATGGAAGTAGGAGGGCCTGTCTCATCTATCGACTTTTTACACTGTAAAGTTGTTTCTCTTTTCAATGACTAATGAAGGGAATGAAGACATACATGGCCACCCAAGAGGTCTCTGGGTAAACTGTAAGTGGGGAACAGGCAGGGAACAAGGTCTACAGTTTCCCAGAATGTCCCCCTTGGCAGGTTGGGTCTCGCCTTTCATTGAGGACTGAGCCCAGGAGTCTGGTGTCCTTTAACCTACAAAAATCTGAGCTACGCCTCTGAATAGGAAACCAAGCTGGCATTGCCAGCTCTCCCAGCATCCCTTCTGAAGGTGTAGGGAACATGGTTGATGATGGACCCAACCTGGCAACTGACTGATTAGGAGGAACCCCGTTATCTTGACCTGCTTCAATATGCATCCAGACAAGACTCATAGAGACAACGTTCTCCGTATCAGATGGATGAGGGGAGAGAGGGGCAAAGCCACTATTGGGACCATTCTAGAAGAAATGACACCATAATGGAGGGATAGCACGGGACAGTCCAAACAATTTAACATCAGGCCAAGTCCTCAAGATTAATCCAATTAGTGCTAACAGGTTAAAAGGCTATTCGAGGTCATACGGAGACTGCACAGGTCAGTTACATTTAGTCAGCGGTATTAATATTAGTCAGTAATATTAATATTAGTAGTGACGGACAGCTGCATGCAGGCAGGGCAATGTTAACAAGGCGGGGCAGAGAATAAGAAAACGAGGTCAAAACTCACATCCGGGTGTGGAATAGCGTATTGTCCCTGAATTGTATAGGCCTGCAAGAGAGAAACCCATTGTTAGTTTGGGAAGTCTAGACCCCTCCTCCCTGAGAGTGGCCACCACTGTCCCCAGTTCCTAGTGACTGCCAGGGATATGGTGCGAGGCGCTTTCCCAGTCTTCTGGTAGACCTACTAAGGAGGATTTCTTCTCCCACTGTGTACTTCATTTCAAAAGCCACCCGTGTTCAAGTGTGAGGCCCTGAGTGGGGGCTTTAGGAAGCTAAGAGGAAGGTAAAATTTCAGGATCTGATTTGCTGCATATAAGGAAATAGCACCTAAAGGTGGAGGGGCAGGCTTTTAGGGTCCTGGTTCACACTGGAAGAAGTTTGGGGCATGAGACCTTCAACCGACACTTCTGTGACAATAACATGTTGCCCACTGTTTAGAACCACTTCTAATTTAATTATAAAAGGAATTCTATGCCAGGAGGCACATATTAAGTGCCTACTGTATACCAGGACAAGTGAAATAGTCATTGCCCATAAAAAGATCATGTTCTACTGGAGAATCAAGATCAAATCTGTTCCCAAATAAGGAATCCTTGTGTCCAGGCATTCTTTGGCGATCTCCATGCTGGTTCTCAATGGAGAGAAGGACTCAAGGAGAAATACAGCAACAAAGATGGGAGAGAGCTGGTTTGGGAGCAAGGTTATGGTCTGAAGGGACGGCTTGGTGGAGGTCAACTTCCAACCTTAGTTGACAGCCTTCCTTGAGTCTAAGCTTCCTGAAGGCAGGGAACACTATTAATTCTTCTATCCACCCCAGTATTTAGTATATGATCTCACACATGGGTATTCAATGCACATAGACATATAGACATATGTATGTATACACACACTGTATAGACACATATGTGTATGTATATATCGTATATCTCCCCCTTTCCTTCACACAGTGAATCAGGAGACTTGCATGTTCCTAACAAGGTTCAGTGTGGAACTGTTAGCTGGAAGCCTGTTCATGGTAAAACGGACAATGTCTTGGGCTCTTCTGCCCTCATGGGTCAGTGACTCAGATGAGAGCATCTCTGTAATGGCGCTGTAATGATGTATGTGAATGTCTGTGAGAGTGGGGTGGGTGGAGAAGCACACTGTGGGTCAAGAAAGCCTTGGACCTTTGTTCCTTTCTTCCAATTTCACCCTCCTAGCAAGAAGAGTCAACAATAGGAAGCTCATTCCTCCTCATGTTGGCCTTTGGATGGACTCATAGGCTCCCAGATCTTATGCTGGCAGGGACCTTCGATGCTTCATGTTGACAACATAAGAAGGTCGGACACATTCTAAGGTCCCATCCAGCACTAGATCTAGGGAGCCTGTGAGTCTCCAAGTTCTACTTTTTCACTTTATAGAAGAGGAAACTGAGGTAGGGGGAAGTCATTTGCCCAAGCTCACACCACTGGTAAGTAGAACAGACTGGATTTGAACCCAGGTCCTCTGACTCCCAATCCAGCCTTCTTTCCACTGTACCACATTGTCAGGTAGTGTAAGATAATCCAGGAATTGGACTCCCACATGGGACCAACATCAACCCATCTAGTTAACAAAAAACAATGAATTGGCTACAATTTACTTTCTGCTTCCTTTAGGAGGAAGAAATCTACTAAGGTGTGGCAGTAAGAGATAAGTGTGGCCTCACAATGAGCCACAGAATGCTCCAGCCTGGGCCTTAGATGGTACACGGCCACCCAAATGATGGCTTCCAGAATCAGCCAAAACACCTTTAAAAGGATAAGGAGCCATTTGCGCCCATGATCATTTTTTTGTTAGTTTGTTTAAGGGGCTTAATGTCAAGTGGGCACTCATTGGCAAAAACCAAACTAATAATAATGATGGGAACCACATAGAGCAAATGTTTGAAGTCCAGAGGTTTAAAAGGACTCTTCTCCAGAGGCTCCCTGAGATCAGGCCACCAAAGGAAAGGTGATACCCACTTTTTAAATACTTCTTTTGAACCTACGAACTATGGGTACCATTTTAAAAGTCTATACACTTATTTCTGTGAAGATAGGGCGAGGACCTGTGGGATCCTTTTCTGCCACCCACATTTCACAATCATGACAGTGCTTTTGATCCTGCATACTCATGCCTCCCTTGGGATTCTCCATATGGTATGGGCAAAGAGGCTGAGGCCTGAATAAACTTGTACCCCAGCCCCAAAGGGCTTCTTGGACAACCAGACACACTTTCTTGGGTAAGATGATTTTAGATGGTTCCAAAATCATGGTAAACAGAAGATGAACCATACTTTGTAAAGGGAGAGTAGAGACGAGGCATGCAGGAGCTTTGGTTCTCTGTGCCCATCAGGCCTTCTCAGAAGGTCACCCCAGGAAATGCCAGGCTGGCCTAAGAGAGCCAATTCAATCCGCCCCCTCCATTCTGGGCCAAGAGAACAGTGAGGTGTGTAAATGAGGAGTCTGAGACAGGGATGCAGAGTGAGGCTGTGGAAACAAGGCCATGCTTCCCATCAAGAAGCCAGTGAGATCAGTTAAAAACAAACAGTTTGATTGAGGAGGCTGATGCTTTGGCTTACTTGACTGACATGGGGTCTCTACATTGGAAACTCTGTTTAGAGTAACAAGTCCAGCTTCCATTTGGAGAACTCCAAATTGGGAGCCCCTTTGGGAGCCTCCAAAGTACAGAGCTGCTTAGTGGGAGGGCCAGGACTAGATTCTGCACTGTCCTGATTGTGTGTAGTAGAAATGTTTGTTTAGGTATTCATTCAATTTCAACTACACTGTATCATGAAACTTTAACATGAATGGAGCATATATTTCAAACGAAAGTTTAGGCAGAGCCCAGATTTTGTAAAGCCAGGGACTTTTGTGCTGTCCATATTTGTCGGTCAATTCAAAATAATCTCCATCCCAGGGCCTAAGCAATCTCTCATCCAGCCATGGGAGTAGCCCTGTATGAATTGAGAGAAGGTTCAAACCACAGAGTGAAAACGGCTGTTGAGTCTACCAGGACGGTGTGTAAAAGTGGGGCTGCATTGTTTCATTTCTAAAGGTACAAAACTCACAAATAAAGGAATCTTATCAGATGCAGAAAAGTGGACCATTCTGGAAAAGTACTTTGCTAATTTGGGGAGGAAAATGGTTCCTCTGCTCTAGCCCCCAGCTTGGGGCCAAGTTAAACTAGCACATGACTTTGGGCTCACTTTTTAAGGATTTCAAGTCATGAACATGAGCTTCACATAAGGGCCATTTCTACACTACCAAGTGCTGAGATGAAGCTTTGCCTTCTGCTGCTTGCATTACATACACTCAAGAAGTTTCTTATCTAAAGGAAAGCAGCAGTGAATCCTTCCACCAATTGAAGAATCCTTGGGCGATGGCAGCAATCTCTTGGGGAGTTGTTTTTTTTTTTTTTTTAGTGGAGTCTGTCTCTTGGTATAGTCGAGAAACTGAGGGGATGCAGTGGGATGGCTTGGCTGGGGTGATTTCAGAAGGTCACATGGGGAAGGAGGCAAAGAATTCAAGTTGCAGGCAATCTAGAATGCAAACGTGCATTCTGGATAATTCCATGCTTTCTTATCTTACATATTTGGACAATCCAGAGTCAGGTCTGTTTTCACACATGCATCTCTCATGGTCAGTGATTGTATCTTTCTTGCATCTTAAGTGGTGGCCAAGGCCTTGTGGCTATTGATCACCAGAGCTCACAATGCTAGAGAGTTGTCTCCAAATTAGACACCATTTCTTGGGTTGGTTTTGGAAATGGCAGGGTGGCTTTTCTGAACACTAGTGCTAGGACTGCTGAGAACCAAGCATAATATGCTGACTTTTCATTTCGGTGTTGGTGACTGACTCAGTGTATGGAATGAATCGAAAAATCTTGTAGGAAGCTACATTTATGGCTATTCAGTCTTATGGAAAACCTTGAGAAGGAAACACCCTCTTGAGAAAGCATGTCCAGGTCAGAGTACATGCTTCCTGTCTGCCTCCATCCTTATTTCTTATGCTCATGGCCTGCTTGCAAACACTGGCTGACTTGAATATTTCCCACCATAGGGCCTAAATGTAGGGAAAACCAACTCATCTGAACCCAACTCATTGTTGGCCAATTGCTGTAACAAATTGGTAGACTCAAGGTGACCAGAGCAACTACTATGAGTGAATTCACCAGTCCATCTAAATGTGATTGTCAGTCAGTTCAAACTATCTAGTTTTCTGCCTGAAGTGATTAAATTCACTCTGCAACAGAATAAACCATTTGTCGTTATTTTCTGGCTAATTTTTGTGTACAAACATTACCAATGTCTATTTTAAGTTGTTACTGTAATTCAGTCATTTAGTCATGCCCAACTCTTCATGACACCGTGGACCACACTCGTCCATGGTGTTTTCGATCCTAGAATAGTGCGCCATTTCCTTCTCCAGTAGATTAAGGCAAACAGAGGTTAAGTTGCCCACTCATGGTCACACAGCTAGTAAACATCTGAGACCACATTTGAACTCAGGTCTTCATGATTCCAGGCCCAGTGCTCTGTGCCATGGCACCCCCTAGTGGCCGTCATATCTTTAAGTTATAAACCCAAAAGGATTCTTAGTAAGGGGGCTCAGAAAATGTAATTTTCTTTAAAGCTTGAAAGTTTGACTTAAAATGTATTCCTAACATAAGTTTATAGTCATGTAAGATGATTTCCTTGCAACAACCCTGTGGGGTGGGTACCAGCTCTCTCCCTTTTCTTAAGTGTCAGGGCCAGAACTGGACTTTTTGGAACAAAGCCATGTCTCCTCTTGGGCCTTGCTCATGATATATACAACTTAGAATAAGCAGTCCTTCTTTTGGAGGTCTTTCCATTCTTCAGAGTCCATAATCTATTAACTGGCTTGATATCACTACTAGAAAAACCTTATGCTAATTAGGTACATAAACCAGACATTTTTATGAAATAAAAAAAAAGTCTCATGAGTCTCTTCTGGTAGTATATAAATCAATATAGAGGATCTGATAAGATTCCTTTATAATCCAGTATTTAACCAGATTTTATTCTGACATAGGAAAAACGAATGTTGTGTGAACATTTATGTCCCTCGTGAAAGCAAAGCAGCAGGTCTGGTGTACTTCCTTTATGGACCAAGTTCAGAAACAGGGAGTACTTTAACGTGGTCCTTTTCTAGTTAGGTGTCAATGTGTAAGTCTACATGTGTGTATGTGTATGGACATATAATGTCCCTTTATATGCCTGTGTTTAAAATTTACACGCCACCTGTTCTCCATTCCCTGGATTACTTTCAATTTGAGCTGAGTGATTTCTCAGTAAAGGCGGAGGGGGGAGGCATCTGTCTTACTCTCCCTTTTATAAAGATACAATTCACTGAACAGCTGGGCCCAGAGCTCATCCACCGGCTGGCTGCATGGACAATTGGCAGCCAATTATGTAACAGTCCCAAATTTGGTGACTGGATCAAAGTTCAACAAATGCCAAGAAAGGGGCAAGAATTGGTTTTTGTACCATTGCGTGTGCTTTTATGTGTGTGCCAGGGGTGGGGGTGGGAATGGGGGTGTTGACTTCTTAAGAGACCATAATGGACTAATGGACCAGGCAAGAGTGCAGGAGGGGGAGGGGAAAGCACCACTCCCTACACTCTCCTCTCCACTATCCAGGTTGCTATGTGCTACATCCACAGAGACAAATGGCAGCTCCTATCCCACTTCTGGTAACTTCTATAGTCCTCTCTAGCTATGGAGGGAGAAGATGGAGCAGAGAGGTTCTAAGTTTAGAATGAGTAGCTAGAAACTTGGGGTGTTGGAAGTGACCAGTGGCTAAATAGTTCCCCTTCTGAAGTCTCCCATGACAGGCTGAATGAAGAGTCAAAACCATGCGGAAAGAAGGAGGGAAACTCTAACATTAGCTCTTTTACCTGAAACAGGTACTGGTCAAGGGGCTGCTCTCAAGGACACTTGAGTTTTTGGGGGGCATCTGGCTTTTTGCCTCTGTTTTCCCTTTTGGGTGGCATCTGTGTTCTTGTGTAGGGAGATGCCCAAAGCCCAGCATTCATGGGGGCTCCTGTTAGGACAGGACACCAAGACTGTGGGATGTGAAAGACAGAATTCTTCTAAGAAATGGGGTCCCATGCTTTCCAGTCCAGTTTGCAACAAGCGAGTTATTAGAAATCTGGAATGGAACTAAAACTACCTTGGTCCTGTTGACTAACTTTAAAAACAAAGGAAATATTTTCAGGACTAGTCTAAGGAGAAAACTAGAGGGAGATAATGATGCTTAATTATGTAGATGGATTTCAGATGTTATACTTGGTAATAAGCCATGATGATAGACAGGGTAACAATATATTTTTGTTAAAGCATTCCTTCCAGAGGACTCTAAGCCTTTCTTTCTATTGAGTTCATTAGACTGTTTATCTGTCTTCTCTATTCTGTTGAGAGAGAGAGAGACAGACAGAGAGAGAGAGAGACAGAGAGACAGAGACAGAGACAGACAGAAAGAGAGGGACAGAGACAGAAGCCTTCCCTTCCTCGGTTTACATCTTAGCAAAGGAGGCAAGCCCCCTGCTCTCCCACCAAGCGGCAGAGTGGTCAGTGCTCATTTGGGCTGAATTGGTTGGCTGTGGCAATGATGCAGAGCTCTGTGCCCAGCTGCGTGGGCATGCTGTGAACGGGACGAGACCATGCAAGTGAGAAGGCGAGAAAACCTGAGCGCACTAACGGGCAGCGGCTGGTGCTGCAGTAAAAGGCTGAGGTTGGCAGTGGAGGCTGCAAGCGGGTCGGCTCTTACCTGACCACCTGCAAAAATGACAGGGGTGGAGGCGGGCTTTGGGCGGTAGGGGATGGTGGCACCTTTCGGTGGGGACTAGGAAAAGGGACAAGGAGAGGGAGAGAGAACATTAGAACAGCTTTCCGGAGATGCCGGTCAGAAGAGAGTCAAGAGCGCGCAGCGACCGAGCCCGGCCGGCAGAGGCCAGGGAGGCTTTGCATTCTCTGAGCCCGTCCTCCTTCCTCACTCAGAGCGCTTGGGAATCCGCAGGCCAGACCTGCCAGAAGCGCATCCAGTAGAGGGCAGCTGTGAATCAGACCCCAAAGCCGGCCGCAGGAACCGGCGGAGAGGGAGGAGGATGCGCTCTCATTCCCCCCCCCCGCTCTCTGGGGAGACTCCTCCCACTTTCCTTGCCCTGAGGATTTTACCCAACCACATCTTCTCAGGTTAGAACCCATAGAGCTGTTTCTGTTAGCCCATCCTCACCAGCCCTACTCATTTGGGACCAAGCATCCTCATGATGTTCTATGGGGAATCAGAGACTGATCAACCCCATTCCTAGAAATCCTTCTGCCTCTGAAGGTCACTAACCATCTTCCCCTAACGTGCAGGGGGAGTTCTAGACCACAGACTCCATTCTTTGGTGTGACATCAACAAGGCTTGTTTTCATCTTTCTAGCATGTGCCTCAACAGCCACTGACCAATGGGAAGAGAAGCATCTTCCAAATGGTGAGATGGGTGGCTGATGAACACCAGTTATGTTTTCCTGAGGCTACCTAAGCCCTGGCACCCAATTGTAGAGGGCGCTGTGCCAGTGTTGATTAGATACTCCATTCATCTGACTCCCTTGCTACCACCCCCCTAGATGCCCAGGAGGAGAAAGAGAACCTCATTGACATTCTGAGTGGAGCACATGAGGGTGGAATGTTCACAATATATTTCCTGTGGATGGCGATCTCAGCAGAAATGATAACGCCTCCAATGGGATTTAGAGAGGTCATGACTACTGCACAGCAGATTTGTGCTGAAATGAGAAACCTCTGTTTTTCATGGCCCAGAAAAGCAGCGAGTTCTTAAACGAATCATGTTCCAGGATGTTCTAGGCCCTGAAGGCCACATTCAAATCCTGATGAAATCAATTTAGTGACATAGTCACCTAAGGCAGGGTCTACACAAAGCAACAGGTCCAAAACGTGCAGCTGTGTTTTTCAAAAATGACTTCTTCCCTATACACATCTTGCCCTGCCCATTCTAAAGTGTTGGTGTGTAACAGGAAAGTTGATGGGATGCCATGACAAGACAGGGTATGATCCCAATCGACAAAGAAGCAATGGAGACCTCCATCCCCATCGGCACATACTGGTACCATACTGCCATGGGTGTCTAGTCTGTCATTGCTGTGTAGACATGGGCTGAAAGGGACAGCTTTGGCCCAAGAACTCAACTTCACTTGGAATGCCATTTTTGTCAAAACAGAGATTTGCAGAGTGCTATTATCATGAATCAGCACAACCACCATTGACCCAATCCTGTGGTCTTTCTCTCTACAGCTCATTCTTTTATGAAATTTATGAGACCATGTAGTGACTCACAGGGGCTGGAGGCTGGGGTGAGGCTAGAGTTAGTTCTGAGTATTACCAGACCCCTTCCTCCCCCTTCGACTACCCCTCATGGATTCAAAGAAGCTCCAACTTGGTGGAGACCTCAAAGACATTTAGTATGATCTAAACAAGAATTTCCCTTACAACATCCCCTACAAGAAATCAACTAGCATGTGCTTGGAGACTGTGAATGGTGGGTAATCCATCACCTCTCAAGGAAACGCCTTCTAATTTTTCATTATTGGAAAGCTTTTCCTACCTCTTGACACCTTCCACTCAGTGCTCCAGTTCCCGCCCTCTAGGGCCAAATGGAATGATGGTAATCCTTCTGTAAATGACAATCCTTAAGACCCCTGAACACTGCCCTTTCAACCCTGCTCCACATACCCAATTTGCTAAACTGATCTTTGTATGGGACATGATTTTATTGTTCCTCACCATCCTGGTTGTTTTTTTCCCTTAGGCCCCTATCTGCCATTAATATTTAGTAAAGCTCTTAAACTGCCATGCCTAGACTCCAGCGTCCCAGATATGGTCTAGACAGTTGTTACATGGAGTATGAGCTGAACATGGTAGGGAACAACCCAACTGTCAAGAGAACCTGGTTTAATGGGGTTGCCTAGTCCCCTAGCTTGAGTTGGCTCTCCCATCCCACCACATGAAGGACTGGGTACTCCTTTACCACTCTGTTAAAAAGGTTGGCTTGGGAGTTCTGTGGCTTTCATTTCTATCATCTTCACTGAACCCTTCCTGTCTAACCCTTGTCTTGGTGACTTATGCTGAATTTAAAATATATCTCTTGAGAATAAAATTCAGCCTGGGCTCACACATATAACTGACTTGACCATTTTTGCTGAGATGGTTAGTTAGTGTTCAACCTGTGCATTCATTACCAGACAGACAGAGAGAAAAACACAGTTAAAAGGAAGCCAATGCGAGTCCACGTGTAAACCAGGTCAGAGGTGAGGACCCTGTAGATAGAAGTTTGTGGCTGCTTGCAATGAAATGAATGCCTGTGCCACTTACCCACATGGGTTGTTGAAGGGCTCTCTTTTTCAGGACTCCCCTGAAATAGGGGTTTATTGCAGAGAAATCTGACCTTCCTTGTTTCCAAAGTTCTATGAAGTAAAATGTGACTCATGAAACCCAAGACCAAAGATAAAAGGAAAGGCAGTCTAGCATCTTTGATTTTCCTTCTAGACTCATTATTCATTCTAAAGTCTAAGCATTTTGTCAGTGGGTCATTACAATGACCCTGGCCATCCTTTACTTAGTGACATGATGTGTTTTCACAATTTAACTGTTAACTATATCCTCACTGGCTCGTCTATATCCTTCTCAGGGAAGGTATTGCTTTAGAACTGGGAGGAACTGCCAGTTTCCATGGTATGTAGTCACACTTCTTGAGATTCTCCATTAATCTTGCTCTTTCCATAACACTTTTGAAATCTGCCCATCCCATTTCTGTATTCATGTCTTGCAGCTGGCCTGGTACATACCACCTTCTTTCCTACTCAGATGGAGATCAGTTAAGTTGAAGTCTGGCTTCTTTTCCAACTTAGCGATTCTACGTCATTTTTGTTTATCCTTTTAACATTTTAATGAACTGCTTAAGGTAAAAATAGGATCTTCTTCCTTTGTAGCTTCCCACAGCACTTAGCAGACCTTCCCCTGCAGATGGCAATGTGGCCAATTGTGACAGCTGGCTGTGCCAAAAGGGCTCAGTTGGAACGCACTTTGGATAATAAAAGTCTTTTTTCCTATATAACTCTTGCTCTTCAAGCTAGGGTGAAAAATCTTTTTTATTTCTCATTTTCTCATTAGTTAATATTGCTTCTGTGGCTTGGGAAGCTATAATTAGGTGATCAAACCCCATTTGCCACTCTCTTTGACACTGTCATAAGCAGCAAGTTGTGTAAGGCTTTCAAAAATTTTTATTTTTATTTTGAGCAGTTGAATCCTTAGACAAGAAGATTTTATGAATGTCGCCAAAAGCCTTCCTCTCATACCTCATTTGGTCCACAGCTCATGGTCCTCAATGGCTATGGTATTGGACTTATCAATATGTCAGATTCTAATTAGGCCTCAAGTTGGGTCCTGGAGATAGAATGTCTGTGCCATCCAAGACCAACTTATTCAAGTACAAATAGTCACCAGCAGGTCAGTTACTAAGTTATGAATTCTTTGAGCATAATATCCACAGTGGGCAGAATGATAGAAAGGAAGGAGAGGTTAAGAATCACACTGTCTTTAGGTTGTCTCCAAACATTAATTAAGTGATTGTACTCTAGAAGTCAGATGTTTGTCTGATCATCAATAAGTTGACGCATTATGGGATCAAAGGACCAATATCTTTCTCAATAGTGTCAGTATAAATGAAGCTTGAAGACAAACATATTGCAGCTTGATGCAAGGATGGATCCAAGTGACAAAGGAAGGAGTTTGTAGGGTTGATTTCATCCTGTACTCCAAAGCAGCTGAAAATATCATTTCATGTGACACTTTGAGATGTCACCTGGCAATGCTCATGGTCATATGCAAAATAACCAGGAAGATAATTACACCTTATATGTCGACATTGGTTAGAAAGGATAGAGTAGAGATATGCTATGAAGCCCTTGACAAGATTTTCCAAAACAAGCCAACAATTTCCATTAATAGAACTGGAAATTGCAGGCATTCCCATCAATTGGGGAATGGCTGAACAAGTTGTGGTTTGTGGTTGTGATGGATTATTACTATACTATAAGAAATGATGAGCTCAATGATCTTAGAAAGGCATGGAACGACTTGCACGAAATGATGAAGAGAGAAGTAAGCAGAACCAAGAGAACATTGTATATAGTAAGAGCAAAACTGTTTTAAGAACAACTCTGAGCAACTAAGTAATTTTGACTATTTAAATACACAAATGAAATATGGGGACATGGAGGTTGGGGTCAAGATGGTGGCTAGAAAGCAGAGACTTGCCTAAAGCTCTCCCCCAGGACCCTCCAAACACCTATTAAAAATGGCTCTCAACAAATTCTAGAATTGCAGAACCCATGAAATAGCAGAGGGAAGCAGAGCTCCAGCCCAGCACAGCCTGGATGGTCACTGGGTAAGGTCTATCACACCATGCTGGGAGCGGAGTGGAGCAGAGCCCAGCGTGGGTCACGCCCAGACCAACCAGACCGGGAGCTGGGTGGAACAGGCCCTAGTGCCCTGAATCAGTGAGCTGTGGCAGTTACCAGACTTCTCAATCCACAAACACCAAAGACAACAGAGCAGGTTAGTGGGGAAAAAAACTGTGGGGACTGAGTGAAAGGAGTTCACGGTCCGCCACCTCCCCAGGGGCAGTGGAGGTGGTGCAGCTCTGAGGCTGCTTACAGATCTTCAGCTGTAGTTGCTTCCAGTACCAGGCCCACCTGATGGGAGGAATTAAGTGGCAGATCAGAGCAGGAGTACAGAGGCTGCTTAGATCTGACTCACAGTCCGGGTTGGCGGTTATTGGGGAAGGAGTAGTGCTGGTGTGGTAGAGCTTGCTGTGTAGATGTAGCTCTGAAAACAGCAGCACAGCCCCTCAAGCTTGGGACAAAGTACTCTCTACTCTACGAGCAGTCATACCCAGATGAAAAACTCAAGGATCAAGCAGTTGGCTGGGAACATGAACAGGCAGTGAAAACAGTCTCAGGTTCAGACTCAGACTTTGGAATCTTTCTTTGGTGACAAAGAAGACCAAAACATACAGCCAGGAGAAGTCAACAAAGTCAAAGAGCCCACATCAAGAACATGAACTGGTCTCAGGCCATGGAAGAGCTCAAAAAGGATTTGGAAAAGCAAGTTAAAGAAGTAAAGGAAGAAGTGGGAAGAGAAATGAGAGTGATGTGAGAAAACCATGTAAAACAAGTCCATGACTTGCTAAAGGAGACCCAAAAAATACTGAAGAAAATAACACCTTAAATATAGACTAACTCAAATGGCAAAAGAGCTCCAAAAAGCCAATAGGGAGAAGAATGGATTGGAAGGCAGAATTAGCCAAATGGAAAAGGAGGTCCAAAAGACCACTGAAGAAAGTGCTATGTTAAAAATTAGATTGGAGCAAGTAGAAGTCAGCGACTTTGCGAGAAATCAAGATATTATAAAACAGAACCAAATGAATGAAAAAATGGAAGACAATGTGAAATATCTAACTGGAAAAACCACTGACCTGGAAAATAGATCCAGGAGAGATAATTTAAAAATTGTTGGACTACCTGAAAGCCATGATCACAAAAAGACCCTACATATCATCTTTCAAGAAATTATCAAGGAGAACTGCCCTGATATACTAGAACCAAAGGGTAAAATAGAAATTGAATGAATCCACCGATCGCTTCCTGAAAAAGATCCCAAAAAGAATACTCCTAGGAATATTGTCGCCAAATTCCAGAGGTCCCAGATCAAGGAGAAAATATGGCAAGCAGCCAGAAAGAAACAATTTGAGTATTGTGAAATACAATCAGGATAACACAAGACCTAGCAACTTCTACATTAAGGGATCGAAGGGCTTGGAATATGGTATTCTGGAGGTCAGTGGAACTAGGATTAAAACCAAGAATCACCTACCCAGCAAAACTGAGTATAATGCTCCAAAGTAAAATATGGATTTTCAATAAAATAGAGGACTCTCAAGCTTTATCAGTGAAAAGACCAGAACTGAATAGAAAATTCGACTTTCAAACACAAGAATCAAGAGAAGCATGAAAAGGTAAACAAGAAAGAGAAATCAAAAGGGACTTACTAAAGTTGAACTGTTTTGTTTACATTCCTACATAGAAAAATGATGTGTATAATTCATGAGACCTCAGTATTAGGGTAGCTGAAGGGAATATACATATGTATATAGACAGAGGGCACAGGGTGAGTTGAATATAAAGGGATGATATCTAAAAAAATAAAATCAAATTAAGGGATGAGAGAGGAATATATTGAGGGAGAAAGGGAGAGATAGAATGGGGTAAATTATCTCACATAAAAGTGGCAAGAAAAAGCAGTTCTGTTGGAAGTGAAGAGGGGGCAGGTGAAGGGGAATGAGTTAATCTTGCTCTCATCGGATTTGACCTTAGGAGGGAATAACATACACACTCAGTTGGGTATCTTACCCCACAGGAAAGGAGGAAGGATATAAAAGGAGGGACAATAGAAAGGAGGGCAGACAGGGGAGGAGGTAATCAAAAGCAAACACTTTCAAAAAGGGACAGGGTCAAGGAAGAAAATTGAATAAAGGGGTAAAGGATAGGAAGGATCAAAATATAGTTAGTCTTTCACAACATGATTAGTGTGGAAGGGTTTTGCATAATGACACACATGTGGCCTATGTTGAATTGCTTGCCTCCTTAGGGAGGGTGGGTGGGGAGGAAAGAGAGGAGAGAATTTGGAACTCAAAGTTTTAAAAGCAGATTTCAAAAAAAGTTTTTATATGCAGCTAGGAAATAAGATATACAGGCAGTGGGGCACAGAAATCTATCTAGCCCTACAAGAAAGTAAGGGAAAAGGGGATGGTGGGGAGTGGGGTGACAGAAGGGAGGGCTGACTGGGGAATAGGGTAATCAGAATATATGCCATCTTGGAGTGGTGGGGAGTGTAGAAATGCGAGAAAATTTGTAATTCAAACTCTTGTGGAAATCAATGCTGAAAACTAAAAATATTAAATAAATAAATAATACTTTTTTAAAAAGTAAAAAAAAAAATTGGGGACACATGAAGAAAGATGCTATCTGCATCCAGAGAAGGAACTGACAAATAGAAGCATGTGTAGAATAATTTTACACACACACACACACACACACATATGCCTATTTGTGTCTAATGGTAGCCATTGCTAGGGCAGGGGGAGGAAGAAGAAAAAAAGGAAAAAAAAATAAATTTCCATGATCACTTTGTGGTATATTTGGAGGAAATAGCAAGTTGGGCATGATAGATTTGCAGTTTTATGTGTGATCAGCTTTTTCATTATACTGTGTTATGGAAATACTTGTTTTATTCTGTGAATTGAAAATCAAACAAATTTTTAAAAATATTCAGTGACTTTAATACGAAAGTGGACTCTTGGATTGATGGAGACAAATGTGTTGGAAAATAAGGCTTAGGTCCAATAAGTAAAAGAAGCCAAAGGCTTATGCTTCACCCTTGTAAGTCCTGAATACTTTCTTCAAGAAGAAAGCTGGAAACCTCTGGAATGTGGCTAAGCCCTAAGCATTGTCACTCAAAAGTGGGCCTGATTTTATCCTAACAGACAGGAAATGATTGGTTACTGATACAAGAATAATTTCAGGATGAGCTGACTTTGCAGTCAGATCATCTACTGGGTTAAAGCCAAGATCTTTATATCTATAACAACAATAACATTAAGTAGGAAATATCCTGTTGTCAACAACAGCAACAGCAAATGGAAACAAAGATTATGGATGAGAAGTCAGTATGCGTGATATCAACAGCTCCCATTCAACCTATTTAAACAAGCTGTTATGCTTGTTGAAAAATGTATGAAAATGTATGAAAAATGGGAACAGATAAAAGTAGAGACATTGATTCTGATTATTACTATTACTTAGAAGGGCTTAAAACACTGGCCATGACAAAGAACCTAGTCAGTCTTAAACAGAGTATAAGGAAAGAAATCTGCAGAGAATTGCCATGAGACCCTGCTAAGCCAAATCATATTCAATGCATTAGACAGAATTGGAAAAAGGACAACAAATGAAAGTGGAACGGACCATGTTAGCTAGCACTTATACAATCATGCATTCTCATGATTGGTGTCAATGTAGCTGCCACATTGAACCCTCCATCTTGGTACACAATTTGTTAAATGAGAAATGATAATGGTGCTCAAGAAAATTAAGTAGGAAGGGGTGACTTGATTTGACCAAATATATATTGAGGAAATTTCTACCACAAGCAACTCAATTTAAGATGAACTTTAGATCAGTTTTAAAGATATCTTGAGAATGCAAAATAATGGTCATAAAACCACAGATTGTATTATTGTCCAAACAAATGTAATCCAGTTGATATATCAGAAACTATTGAGCCACTGACCCATTTTTTCTCTCTATAAATGTTTGTAAGAATAGTCTATATGCAAATTGAAGGCATCCTTAATGTAAATATCAGAATGGAACAGAATAGAACAAAATTTGCAGATGATTTTGCTAGAGTCGGAAGCATCCTTACAATCACACAATTGACTGCACTAAGGAGGCATGCAGAAGACACAATCTGGCTCTGTTTATTATTTTTTGATTATAAAAAGAAAAAAATGACTTGGTAGAAATGACAAATCTTGAAGGCTCTCCTTCCAATGAGGCATCTCCCACAAATGTATTGATGTCCCATCATGCACCTATGACATGTGTAACCACAGAGATAACTGCAACATCAAGCAAAGCATAAACCAGGAGGGTGCATGCTTGCCAGAGCTGTCTGCCATTGTCATGGAGGATGTCCTGTGCAACCTTATCCAAATGGAAGAACCACTCCCTATAGATGGTGAGGTTCTCTATATGATCCTGTCACCCATGACAATGTGCTGGCTGCATGGAGCCCCAGGAAACCATGGAACCTTCTCAAGACAAGTATGTCCTGTCAAAAGAACTTGTCCTATCAGTCTGCACAGGGAAAAGGCAATGTATGACAAATGCACATTGCCCAGATGACTTGCAGCTACATAGGAAACCCTGGTTTGTCATTAAGTGCATTTGTCTTCGATAGGTCCTGCAAAGGGGCCATGATCTGGACCCAAAACTGAGCAGCAAGAGGAGACCAACCTGGATGGCATCTGAGGAACTGTTCCGTGCTTTCAAAGATCCCAAGTTGCTCCCTGCCCTACCCCAAACTGATATTTTGAACCCCTTTATTCTTTTAGTGTTTGTTTCTTGAGGGCAGGTACTATTTTTGATCTTCCTCTATATCCCCAGTGCTTAGCACAGTAATGGCCACCTAGTAAATGTTTAATCAGTGCTTGTTTATTGACTATGTGATAGTGATGCTTGAAGTCAGGGAATTATGGGCCAACCTGATTTCAGAAGAGTCAAGATAGCAAATGATTCAGAAGGCAATGGAAAGTCTCAGGGTAGATGAAGCAGTCTGTGGCTTCACCAACAATGACTCACACACGTATGACAGGATCTGGGAGGGGGCAAGTCATTGGTGGGAAAAGCAGCACAGCCCGAGAATGACAGTGATATCCATGACATATTGAGTGTGTGTGGGGGGGGAGAGTCTCTGCAGATATTTTGTAGGACTCAGGGATTAGGCATCAATGGGGTTGGATAAGAAGGTGAGAGTGGGTTGTATTTGGCCCAGTGGAGGGAGTGCTGTCATAGAGGAGATCACAGATCCATTAAAGTGAATAAAATACGTATGATTGGCCACCGTTGTAAATTAATCCACTGTCAACGTAATCCAAGCACATAGATGTACTAGTTCATATGTTCCTTAGGAAGACTGTGATGGTTTGCCTAAAGAGGAAAAGGGTTCTGGTGACAGTGATGGTCTTGCAGGACAGACCAATGCAGCTGAGCAAGACCAGCCCAGTATCCAGCAGAGTCAGCCTGAGACTCCCGAGAGTGTACCCCTTCTTAGGCAGAGGACTGAAACCCCTCTTGCTTTGGGGTTTGAAGGGGAATGTTAGGGAAGAAGACAGGCAGGACTTTTATCTTTTCCTGTAACACAGCGAATAGTACACTTTAAGCGAAATATCTTCCTTAAAACAACTTAGAGTAAAATCAATGTTTTAAAAGCCTTGGCACAGAGGAAGGCTTAAAAGAGGCAAGAGCAGGTGTGTGAGAATTTCAAGACTGGTCAGAATTGGGTCAGAGGGTCCTAGACCAAGAGCTGGGTGAGGCCTGAGAAGTCATCATGTCCACTCCGTTTTAGTACAGATGAAGGTCAACAGGCCTGGGCTGGGGGGTGGGGTGGCTTGTCCAAGGCCACAGAAGGAGAAAACGCCACAAAGAGAAGTTGCATTGTTATAACATCAATAGTTGAGAGAATGATCCAAGAATGGTGATTTCAACATTAACTTTGTGGTTGTGATTTTTCAAGAGATAAGCACTCAGAAGGGCCCACATCAGGGTGGGCTGGTTACAGTGAAAGTGCTAAAGCTCATCACTTCTTTATTGTACTTTATAATGCAGAAAATGTCACCTTTTTCAGCCTTGAGATTTCCCAGATTGTTAACATGGAGCCCAGGGTGCAAAGCTCCTGTCACCCCTCCACCGCAGCTCTCTGTGCGTCTTCTAGGTGTCTTAGCCAAGCTAACCTTGTGGAAGTCCATCATCAGAAGCCTTCACACTAGGTATTTTTTGTTATTGTTGTTGTTAATATTATTATTCACCCACATCTCGTTAAGACTATTGACTCGGGCATAGAGGGGTCACAGCCTTTGCAAGTAAGAGGAGGCACAGCATTTTGAAGAACTGAAGATGTCAAGTACATTGGCAATTGGACTCATTGGTCCTTATTCAATTGGTCCCAGGTACATGACCCTTTTTCTTCACTACTTACCTAATACAACAAGGGCTTAAATCAAGTTCACCAAGATCATATCCTTGCCCCTTGACAGTGGACTTTCGATTTGGGCTACCATGAGAGCACTTAGAACCTCTCGTCTGCCACAGGAGGGCCACTGGAGTCAGAGGAAATGGTCACAGTCTTGTGGCTTGATGAATGACCTTTCCTGTTCACCACCACTTGGGTCTCTTCTCTTTCATAAGTGGCAGTTTCAATTTGCTATCGACATGATAAAGTGAATAAATAAAGCAAAGACTGAGAGAGAAGAGCATGCATGTCTGAACTGTGCCGTCTTTGGTACCTCCTTCCATTACCTGCAGTATGGGCATTTTCCTAAGCAACATGTTTCCCCTACATTTTAACCCTTAGCATGGTGACTGTGGGAAGAAATCCTCCATTGGGTACCATCTTGCTGTCCCTTAAGCCCACGTTTCTCTTCTTTGGTCATTGGTGTCCATTTTAATTCCCAAACGCTTTGCTAGGACCTTAGATTGTAGTGATTTCTGTACTGGTTTTCTTCCATTGTCCAGCTCCTCACTGTCAGGTCCTTGAGGAAAGGAATATATGACATCCTTCTCTGTGTCTCAAAAATAGGTGCTCAGTGGCCCCCCACCCTTTACATTAAATCAGTGAAGATGCAATGACCCAGCCATTTCAGAATCCCAGCCACAGTTCTCTTTCCACTTTGTTAAACCCCAATCGTAGTTTTCTTCACTGCGAAGCTACTTTGCCTCATATTCTCTCTCTCTCTCTCTCTCTCTCTCTTTTCCCAATTCTGTGTCCTTTAACATTACTCCTAAAGAACCATTTCTGGCACACATATTTCTACAATCCCTAAGACCAGGACATAAGCTTCCTGGTAACTATTCCCTCTAGTTTCTAGAAGAATTCTTAGTTTTCTCCATTTCTCCAATTCAAGGATAGTGGCTTGCTTTTGGTTCATACATTTTCCCCCTTTTCTCTAACAGCATGAAATATTTGAAGGTTTTTTAATGATGAAAGATACTGAATTCAGCCACAATGGGCTTGACATTGGGTCACTAGGTCTGACCAAGGAGGAAGCAGACACTGAGTGACTCACTGGTTCTCTCCTAGGCCCAACACAAGTACTCCAAAGATAGATTAGCTTGGATAGAAGCAGAATTGCAGGCCCTCAAACTGGGGCAAAAATGGCTGCACAACAGTTTCCTGCCATTTCCAGCTGATTCCTGTCACATCTCACATGGACTAAGATGAAGCCACAAATGAATGGAGATGACTCGAACCCAGGTCCCCAAATGTAACGTCTCCATGTGTCCTAAGAGCAAAGGTCTAGTCTGAAGATGAAAAAGAACGCTACCAGGTAACGAGAACCGACTCAACCCATGGGCTGCGATCAATGGAAGCGGTAGATGGCCGCTCGGCGGTTTGCAGTAGTAAGATCGTTAGGTTGAGAGCCGCTATACGTTACCCCCACTGCTACAGACTGTACCTCCAGCATCACCACACAGATCTGTCTGACGCATTGGATGATGGCATCGGGGGTCCCCGAGATGGTCACTGCCCGCTCTGTCGAGTTGGGCAGCATGTCCCCCGCCACTTGGACCTGAGCACCTGTAGACTGGAAAATGAGGAAATTGGAGGAAGAAAAAGAGAGAAAGACAGTGTTGGATGAGCAGAAATGAACAGGCAAACAGCTTCCTTGAGATCTCTATCTCTGCTTTAAGAGGTGCACTGTATGTTTTGTCTTTAGCAAGTCCCATACATGTCCACTTGGACTTGCAAGACAAAATGACCAGCTTTCTTTAGATCCCTCCCAAACGACCACTTAACTTTAGATGTCAACCTTTGCTCTCCTCTGGAATATTAAAAAAAATCACAAAGTATCCTTTTCCTCAATCTTGATTTGAGGGAGGGGTCCTTGTGAGGGGGCTGCTTATAATTTGATGGACAGAGATAGAGTAAAGATATAGTGGTAGAGATAGAAAAAAGTGGGTTAGCAAATGGAACAGATGGGAAGAGGTTAACTAACAGTCTTGAGAGGAATCTTAATAGAGGGTTAATTACCATCATCAAATATATGAAATTTTCCCTTCTGTGATTACACACTAAGAAGAAATGGGTTTAGATGGAAGCCTGAGATATAAGGAGAATATTGGATTGTAAGGGCCATAGTATGTATAATATGACTTAGAGCTGTGAGAGATCTTAGAGTTCATCTCACCCAAACATTCCTTCTTACAACAGAAGAAACAGAACCCATGAAAGATTAAGTGACTCTCCCAAGGTCACAAAGTGGTCAGGTCCTCTTTTCATTGCCTCATTCTGATCTCTTCCATAGAGGGCAATGTCTGTGGCTTTCTCAGCCATGTGTCTATAAGGTCATGAAGGAATGAAAAGCCATTTTTCAAAAGCCCAAACTTTATGCCAAGGGAAGTAAGAAGGAAACCACCACACATCCAATAAACCGGGGAAAGTGGAGAAATGGCATAAGTCATGAGGAAGGAGATGTTTAATATTCATTGGCTAGAAGGCATTCTGGCCTCTCGTTTGGTAGATTATACAACTGAGGCCCCAAGAAGGAGTGATTCACCCCCGAACACATAGTGAGGGAGCGTCAGTCCAGAGCTCATCCCATCCCATGACACTCCACTTACCTAGTGAGAAATCAAGACCAGGAGATACATGAAGTGAGAAAGGGAGAAGGGACCAGTGTTCCCCTACTTGTCCAGCTGACCCAGCTCAAGCCCATGGGGATTCCCTGTAACCCACTGGACCTTGACTGCTAATAAATGAAGTCACTTGGGGCTGTTTCATCATTGTCTGGTCACAGATTCTCAGTCACAGATGGGCCTTAGAGACTTCACCCACCAAAGGGAGGATTTGGCCAAGATGATCTCTCTGAGGCCTTTCCCAGCTCTGAAATCATATGGCAGGAGGAGGCTTTCCCCAAGTCCAGCTTTCAGCTTGTGTGTGTGTGTGCTCGTACATGTGCGTATATGTGCACGTGTGTGTGTATGAATGTGTGTACATGGGTATGTGTGTGTGAACATCTCCTCATTTTTACTTATGTAAATCCCCCACTCACCTCCTTCAAACTCACATCCACCTTGATTAAAAATCCATGATCTTATGAGCCCCTTCATCCTGCCATCCTCAAGACCTCGTGTCCTCGGGACACATCATATTCATGGGCACATGGCTCTGTGATGTCTTTCTTTCAAGGATGCATGTGTTATGGAAGGGGTTTTCAATTATGTGTGTGTGTGTGTGTGTGTGTGTGTGTGTGTCTCCCCCCATGACACCTGGAAGTGTGTCCTTCAATCAGTCAATCAATCAATTAATCAATTTACTTTTATTAAGCACCTTTAATGTGCCAGGCACTGTGTTAAGGGCAGGTGTTCAATAAGTTTTGATTGCTTCACTAGATTTTAGCTGTGAATGATGGAAAAGAATTCTGTTTCATGTGGAGGTGAATGGCTACATGTTTGTCTTCCATGCAGAGTAGCAGACCTGCCATAGCACAGAACTTTTCCAACTGTCTGAATCAAAGAGAGGGTTCCCATTACCTCCCGGATTTCCTTGATCTTGGAGCCTCCTTTGCCAATCAGTGACCCGCACTGGCTGGCTGGGACAACCAACCTTAGTGTTACTGGTGGCTTACTGGTCGCCGTGCTGTTACTCATGGAGTTAATGATGTCCTGGGGATGGAAAGAGGAAAGAAACAAAGGAAGGTTTGATTATAGGCAATGGAATACAACCTGATTGTTCTAGAAAGCAGCCGAGGGGAACCTGTGATGTAGCTAAGGATGGAGTTGGAGGAGTCACCCCTGAGTCTAAAGGGCTTCCCAAGTCAGTCATTATCCTTGGCCATGAGCCTCCTCCAACACTGTTGGTGCCATTTTACACTGAGGAAGAACTGAGACACAGGGAGCTCCCTTAAATGGCCTCTGGACAATGGAGTCCTCCTCTGACAGCTCCTTGGGGCATGAAGGTTCTTCTGTCCATCATGACCAAAAGCATTCGTCAATGGCCTCTTATTGCCAGGCACAGGGTACATAGACTCCAAGGGGAAACAGCCCATGCCTTAGAGGAGCCACCATTCTGCCCCAGTGTCCTTGCAGGCAGTGCCAGCAGGATAGGTGCCACCCTGCACATTCATCTGTCCCCTGAGGACCAGCTGGATTCAGGGGACCAGAGGGGGATAAGGAGTGGTAGTGCCTTGTAGCCACTGTAGCACAGGCTTTGGAGTCAGAGGACCTGGGTTCATATCTGACCTAGGACTGTTACTACCTCGCTGAGCCTTTTACCTCCCAGGGCCTGTTGCTTCATCTGTCACATAAGGAAGCTGGTCCTAATTCTAGATCTAGGATCCTATGTGTGACCTTCCCCTTCCTGGATCTCAGCCTCCTCATCTGTAAGGAGGGACCATTGTCAGTGGCCTCCGAGGGCTTTCCAGCGTTTGATCCAGAGTCATGAATCCTGAAGAATGTCTATGAAAGTGCCGAGGAGAGTCTGTGCCAGTGAAGAAGACTGTCCACAACAAAGAAATCCAAGTCTTCTGGAATACTTTAGGCTGGTACCCTGGCTCTGGTGGGTACCCCCATCCTGGGCACAGTGTAATCAGCAGCCAAGAGCTGCCTTCCTGCCACAAACAGACCTTGCAGAGTACCAGATCATAGGATTATAACTTCAGAACTGGAAAGAGGGACCTCAGGGTACAGTGCGCTCTGATTTTGCAGTGGAAGAAACCAAGGCTCAGACAGGAGACATGAGCCAAGGTCACATAAGTGGCAGAAGTGGGATTTGAAGCCAGAGCCTCTGACAGAAGCTCAGCCTTCTCTCCTTTGCTCCACATCACCTCAGCAGGCCCCCTCTCCAAACCAAGAGTGTATTCATTCCTCCCGAGGGTTCTTATCTATCCATCCAACTAACTTTGCCAGGGCACACTTGGTGCCTGCCAATAGCCATAGGGTGAAAGAGCCCTGAGGGATCACTAGGGAAAGCTTTGCCCCAAATGTAAATCCTTCTTCAACTTGAAAGTGAGATGCCCTTGGTGTAAAATGTATCCTTGATAATGAGAAAATTGCATTTCTTGAAAAACAGCCCACCACACAAAAGCTAAGTGAACTAACCCATCCACAAATAAGTCTGAATGTAAGTCTGTAAGTCTAAATGGCTCCTGCTTCATCAGATCCTGGGATTCCCATGAGGAAATATGAGCACATTCAGGGTCATATCAGGGAAAACTCTGCCCTGGAGTGAGCTTCACTGGCCACCCCGTCACCCCCTTGGTTTTGTCCTGGAGCATAATGAGCAGCATCACTGGGAGGCTACCCCAAATATTGTCAGCAGCACTTTTGGGATGACAAAAAATGGAAGCAAAGTGGGCATGCACTGGTTGAAGAGCTGAGCAAAGTGTCCTAGCTGACCCTGGGGCATGCTGTCTTTTAGTAAGAAACTCATACACTGACTCTAGAGAGGCAGCAATGGACATGGAAGGAAGCGTGGAGAACCAGGAGAACCGGAAATGCAGCAGCTCTAATAAGGGAACCAAAATCAGCTTGAAAGGGTAGCCAGACTCAGTGGACCAGCAAAGGCCTAGTGAAAGACCAATGAAGTACAGCCTTGCCCTCCTGGCGCCACGGTGGTGGACAGTGGTCCAGCAAGACTTCCTGGGAAGTCGGGAGCAATCTTTCCAATGGTTGGTTTGGCTTAATATAATGAAGGGTTCGATGGGGGGAGGCGGTTTGTATAGAGACCAAAGGCATTAACAGGCCCTTTAAAGTGAAGACAAACCCGAATCTCCTACTCCTTCTATACTTGCGAGCCAGCTGGGTGCCACAAGGGGATTCAGTGCGGGCTGACCCCAGGCTTTGGCTTTGTCCTTCCCCGAGCGTTACAAGCAATCTGTGTTCATTCTGTTCATGGGGGGAGGGGAGGAGAAGTTCTTACCTCCTCAAACTTGTAGGCGATCATGGCGAAGGCCTTGAAGATGGCATCGGTAGGGCCAGTAATGGTCACGATTCTTTCCGGGCAATTTCCTTCAGAGATGTTGATTCTGGCGCCACTCTGGGAGAAGGAATGAAGCAAATCCCATGGGCTGCATTCAAGGTCTTATTTAGGAAAGTGGGCATTCACTACAAATGCTTGGTCTGGGCTTGCTTGTGAAAACGAATGCAAAAATATTCACGTGACATCTGCCTCAGAAGGGAATTTGGATGTCAAGGGACCTGCTTGTAACCAATTCCCTTTTATAGCAAGTGAGGGGAAGAGCTCCAGAGGTTCGTTCTGCCCAAGCTGCCCAGACTGCATGTGGAGAGCCTCCCTACTGCAGAGAAATGGGAACCAGCCTCTGAGATTCAACAGGAGGAGCAGCGATGCTCAGTGAGGATTTTCATGGCACCAAGCTGTGGGCAAGACATTTCCAGCGGCCTGCCTAAGTGTTCCGTGCAAATGGTGTTTGAGTGTATGTGTATGTGTGGGAGAGTGGATGTGTTTGTGGGTACATGTGTGTGTTGGGCAGATGATCTTAGCCCTTTCTGGGAACTCAGGGACCTCACAGGTATGAGGGAACTCCTCCTTGTGTCCCCCTACCTCCTGTCCCATTGATAGAGCAGGGCCTGTGGCCCTCCCAAACACAGTTGATGAAGGACTATGGCTGCTGTCTGGGGGAACCACGGAAGGCTTCTCTCATTAG
This sequence comes from Trichosurus vulpecula, assembly GCF_011100635.1. Taxonomy (NCBI): domain Eukaryota; kingdom Metazoa; phylum Chordata; class Mammalia; order Diprotodontia; family Phalangeridae; genus Trichosurus; species Trichosurus vulpecula. Next base: position 10,489,476 of record NC_050579.1, read on the forward strand.
TAACCTCTAAGGTCACTTAAAAACTGAAATGGACTGACTCAACTTACCTCCTCACGCATCTTTTTCACCGTTTCTCCTTTCTGAAACGAGAGTTAGAAAACAGAAGGAAACAGTGACATCCACATTTCTGTCTGCTGGAATGTTCCCAAATGTCCATCATGGTGGTGGCGGACGACCAGGCTGGAAATCTGTGCCTGGAAGGCCACCCAGGGATGTAGGGCTGGCCTGGAGGAAGAGCTCCCAAGTAAGTGTGGTGGGACTGCTCTGATCATCATTAACTCTGTCCCTTAGAGGGGGACAGTTTGCACCGTGGGCCTGACTGAAGGAATCTTGGGGTCCTGTGAGCCCCTGAATCCCAGGGAAGAGTTGGCTATCAGGTACCCAGCCCCTGCAGAAATGTGACCTCCATGATACAAGAGCCAGAAGGGGTGGCCCCAGCTACTCACCTCCCTCCTCTCTGACACGTCCCTCTCCTGAGCACTGGGGACTTTTGACTCATGACCTTGTCTGGGTCCAAAGGGCCCAGTGATGGAAGAACTGAGTCTCTCATGAGTGGGTCTTTCCATTTTGGTATTGTCTCTATATTTGGGCCAGAGCAGGGGCATACCACAGGCTCTGGTGGTCTCTCTGAGCTTCTCCTGGAGCATCACCCTTCTGGATTCCATCCTTCATTCTGGGGGTTTCCACTGAGCTTGGCATGGGAACCCTTCCCTGGACCCAATGTGTTTCCCGGAACTGAGATTTTCACAAACTGTGCACCCCAAGTCCTAAAGATGTGAGCCCTTCCCACCTTTCTTCAGGCATGCTCAGGGAATGGGTGCCAATTCGGGCTATGGTTACAGCCCTAAACCTCCCATGTGACAAAAAGAACTTAGGGGTAGATCGGCCTAATTGCTTTGGAGCTCCAGTGACCTAAAGGTTGGCCACATGTTTTTCATATACACTGTCCACAGCTATCCGTGTGGTGTTCCCCACTGGAGTGTATGCTCCATGGGGGCAGGGACTGTTCCCCTTTAATTTTGTACCTCCTGCTCTTGGCACAGTGACTACTACAGAGTGGATGCTTCCTTCATTCTTGCTTATTGACTAATTTTCAGATGTTGATGAGTATGTGCCCCTATTTTCAAATGAATTTCTCTGCGAAAAAGAGATTTATCAGGCATTCTCTGCCAAGCTGAGCTAGGCCCAAAGTCACAATGCTCCCAGGTCATGAAAGACAAGTTCTGTCCCCAATCTGGGGATCAGTCATTAGCACATAGCTATTAACATCTTCGCTTGGACAAATGTCCCAGACTATCAAGTCAGTCACCCAGCAGAGCTGAGGGACTGAGGCAAATGCCTGTGATGTGGGGCTGCCTGAGGGCTAGGCCAGGGTGGCGGGAAGTTCTGGGGAGCTGAGACCATTGGGAAGGCTGGCTGGTGCAGGGGTAGAATCTGGCCTCCAAAGCTAGCTTTCTGTATGACGCTGGGCAAGCCACTTTATTCTGTCTCTGAGCCTCCCTATAAATGAGGTCAGTAACAGCTGTGGTGCCTAGCTTGGAGCCTGCTGAGGCTCATGTAAGACAGTGATCCATGTGAAGTGCTTTGTAAACACTGAAAGACTCCCTGTGTAAGTGAGGGCAGTGACTGAGGATGGGGAAGACCCAGGGCCCTCCTTTGGCTCTAGGACTGCGGCTGCTTGGAGCCTTCCAAGGGGAGGAAGGGGGTGGATGTGTGAAAGCAAACTTTCTGTGATGTGACATGTGGCCAGAAAGCACAAGGCAGCCAGGGAAGAGTGGATGGAAGGCTGACCTTTTCCTTAAAATTCATGTCTCTCTTTTTGACTTTCCTTTCATTCCCTAGTTTATCCCTCCCCTTGTCCTCCTAGAGAGCTAGCTCTTATATTAAAGAATAAAGAAAAGAGGGAAAAATGTCCAGCAAAACTGACCATCAGAACGCATTGACCATGTTGATGGCAAACAAGCTTCGAGTCCTCTGTGTCAGGCTCAATTAAAGGAGGGAAGGCTGGAGTGGGAACAGGAGAGTGGTCGCTCCTCCTCGCTGCCCTGGCCATATGTAGCCCACCCGCGAGCTCTGCAGAGGCAAGGATGCTCTCTGACCTTACTGGAAATGGTCAGTGAAGGAGCCCGTGCTCTGAACAGGGCACCTGTAGCCTTGTGCTCTAGGCCGGGCTCAGCCTCCCCTCTCTGGCATGGAGGAAGTAAGAGATGAAGGGCAGAACCCTGAGCTTAAGGGAAACCAGAGACTCTGGGATCCTTTCAGTGCCTGACCTAGCATCCCCTCTGTGACCTGACATCCCAGACAAATGGTTCTTCTACCGTGGCCCAGCAGCTTTCCCTCCTGGAAGATCACCCCACTCCTGTGGGCCCTTCCTCCGATCGGTCAGCTGCCCCCAGAACCTCCATCTTAAGGAAGCTGCTCAGGCTGGCCATGGTCACAGCTCTGATCCTCTCTGGGCATCCATCCTGACTCTCCATCTCTTTCTCTCTTCCCCTCCCCCAGGCTTTCAAGCTTCCTTTTATAGACTGTCTTTTCTGGTCTGAATGTGAGCTTCCAGAGGGCAGGGGCCATTTTACTTCTTGTTTGGATCTTGGCACAGAGTGGTTAATGAACGCTCATGGACTTGGCGCAGCTTGGCTGTTCAGCCCCTGCTAAGGGAAGCTGATCACCTGCCCCAGCAGCGGCCTATTCTACTTTGGGAAAGCTTTTGTTTTTAGGATTTTTTCCCCTAACCTTGAGCCTAAATCTGCCTCCTTGAAACCTCCCCCTCCCCCAGCCCCTCCTGCCTGTGCCCCATGAGGTTGGGCAGAGCAAGCCTCTTCCTTTTCCTATGACGGCCCTTCAAGGATGGAGAGGTAGCTCTCAGACCGTCGCCCATCTGCTCTTCTGTGCAGTGCCCCATGTTTCCTTCAAACCGTCATTCTATGGCAGATATTGAGACCCCTCCCCATCCTCGCTGCCCTTCTCTGGATGCTCTGCAGCTTATCCAGGTCCTCCCTGCATTAAACACCTCCAGTCTGGCTCTTGCATCCCTTCTAAGGTCACTTAAGGTCTCATTAACTCAATTCACTGCAATGTCACACTGCCCTCTCATGTTGAGCTTGTGGGCCACCAAAAATCCCAGATCCTTTTTTGTTTGTTTGTTTTGTTTTTGGTGGGGTGTAGGGGCAAACTGACCAGTTATTTATCCTGGGAGTGCATTGTGAAGTCATTAAAGAGATACATTTATCTTTAAAAGGAGAAAAAACAGTAGATTAAGAGTCAGGGAACTTGGCTTCTGATCCTAGCTTTTCCAATCCCTACCTGAATGACCTTACATGAGTCACATAATGCTCTGGGCCTTGGTTTCCCTGACTGTAAAATGAGGGGGTTGGACTCGATGACCTCTAAGGCTCTTAACCCTATCATCCCATTGCTGTCCAGTCATGTCTGACTCTTCATGACCTCATGGACCCTCCTGTCCACGGGGTTTTGTTGGCAAGGATACTGGCATGATTTGCCATTTCCTTCTTCAGTGGATTAAGGCAAACAGAGGCGAAGTGACTTGGCCAGTGCCACACAGCTAGGAGGAGAGGCTGCATTTGAATTCAGATCTTCCTGACTCCAGCCTGCACCACTTGATGGCCTCCTATCATCCTAGGATCTTATTTTATTTGGCCCAAAGTCCCAGATCATGGAGACTTCTTCGCATACAGGCTCTGCTCTCCATGGTGTTGAATGCCGCCCCCCCCCAGCTTTATTCCATCTGCAGATCTGATAAGCGTGCCCCCTCCACCTTTACCTGAATCACTGAAAATTAATGTTTCAAAAACAGTACCAGGTCAAGCGTCGATGCCTAGGGCACTGGAACAGGGCTGTCCTGCCAGGCTGACATTGAACTTGGGGTCAGGCCCTTCAGCCGGTTCTGTAGCCACCAAATGCTGCCTGGTTCTGAGCCTGGTTAGGACTGAGAGTGTGACCCCAGACAAAGATTGTACCTAGAGGCTGGTCACCACTGACTCTCATCTTGTCCTGAGAACAAGGCAGGACCAAACAGCTTTGACTGAAGCATGACCAGTTCAGGTTCCCCACGAGGGGTGCCACTGTTGAATAGGCATTAATTGCCAGGAAGGTTATCGAATTTTCTCCTTTCTCATTTTAAAAAAGCAAACAGAACAGCATGGTTTTGATGTGATCTAAAATGAAGGCAGGCAGGAGAGAAAATGGATTCTGCAGCCGTAAGAGTCTCTGGGGCTCTTGGAGACATCAGGGTTTGTTACAAAACCAGGGATTATTTTTAGTTGCCATTTTAGACTACCAATTACCCAACGTGTGCTCGCAATTAATATAATCAGGCATTACCAGATCAGGAAGCGTAGAGATAAAGGAGGACATTCCATGAAATAATTACCTTCCCAATGATGCTTCCAACTTCCTGCAGAAAAACAGAAGACAAAAAAAATGAGGCTTCAGAACCGGGGCCGGAGCAGAGATGAGACATGGCTAAGGGAGCTGGAGGCTGGAGCCTGGCGAGTCCTCGGGGAGTCCAAAGCAGGGAATGACTTTCTTTCCCTTCCTGCAGTGTTGATCTTCCTCTGCCCACCTCCAGAGAAACCCATTGGATAAGTAGCTATCGCTTCCCCAGGTGCCTTTGCACATGCTTTAACAAGGTCTGTAAACACTGTGGATTCAGGGGAGCGCATCGGGCTACAGAAGCTGAGCAGCTGACTGTTTTCCAGATGAACCGTTCATGAGATTCACTATATATAAACATGAGACCTTTAGGGAAATGTGGAAGGAGGCAGTGATGAAAAAGAAATCCCCCTTCCCTCACACCTCACATTAAGGATGTTTAAAACCCCTCTCTGTTCATATAACCTTAAATCAATCATGTCTTTGGAGGGACTTCTGGACTCTGCAGCACAGTAGAAGACTACCCCATGCTGCTCCACTCCAATAACCCAAGCAGCTCTTTTCAGAGCCAGGACAGAGCTGGGGGCCACTGCCAAAAGCCTATAGCTGATATTAACCAAAAGGCATTGACTTGCCTCTGTTTTGTCTTAGATTGGTAGGTGAGTGTTTTAGTTTTTCTATTGCTTTGTATTTTTTTCTTTTCTTTTCTTACCTAGTCTTAATCACTGAATGGGCGTTACCTCAGACAAACTGAGAAGTGGGAAAGGCCTTAGCTTAAAGAGGCCAAGGTCTCCCATTGCATCTAGAGGCCATTTCCAGTTGTCATGATCTATGTCTTGCCACTGGACCCAGATGGCTCTAGAGGAGACAGTGAGGCTGGTGACTTTAAACAGCCCTGCCTCACTTAAATCCAATTCACTTGCAAGTCAAGACATCATCTTTCTGATGTCATCAGTCCTCTTCAAGAATGAAGGACAAACAACAAAACTCTGCCTATCTTTGCCATGAGGCATTTCACCAGAGAGCAAAACCCAGCCACCCGAGCACAACTGCGCTTTTTGAAACCTGCTTCATTCTAATAATCGGCATAATTTTCTTTAATATTGTGCCTTTCATTGTGGTGATCCCTAGTCTATGCAGCCACAGAATAAGGTACTTGTTTTACACTGAACAAAAATGAAAGGAACCCATTCCACTGGTTTTAGACAAAGCATGTGTACAGGTCACCCTTCCAGGAAAACATCAGAGATGTTTCTCAACTAGGTCTTATGAGATTTTTACAAACTCTCTGCAAAATATGGGGCAATCTAATACAATGTGACAAGCATCAATTAAATGTCTCCTCTGTGCATAGCATGATGCTACTGCCTGAAGGAGATACCAAGTCCAGATACTATATGGCCTTTGGCCTCATGAAGCCACAAATTAACAGAGACCGGTGTGCTATACAATATTACATTTTTTACAGAGTTATCAAACAAAGTTCTGGAAGAGGGATGAGAGGAAAGGTTCTTACCAACTAGAGGGATCAAAGAAGATTTTGTTTTAAAAAAGCCTTTAAAGGTGGACCTCAAGGGATGAAGAGGACCTCAACTGATGAAGATGGAGAAGGGGAGCATTCTAGTCACGAAGATGGTTTCATAATCATTGTAACATATGCATGAGAGGAAGCGGTCCGTACCATTTGCTGGGAAACTGGAGAACCAACAAGGGGGTAATTTGTGGCAAGAATGGAGAAGTAGTGTGGTTCCCAATCCTGGAGGTCCCCAAAAGCCAGGAGAGGGATGCAAACACCTTTCAGGAGATAATAGGAAGCAACTCAAGTTTTCTGAGCAAGGACTAACAGACTTGACGTACAATCTTAGGGCCTTGATTTAGACTTAGAAGCAACATTAATGGCCAGTGAATTCAACTCTCCACCTTCTATGGATGAGGAAACTTAGGTCCAGAGAGTAAAGTCCCTTGCTCAAAGTCAAAAGGAAGTCGTAGAAGTGGGTTACAAACTAGGTTATCTGATTCCAAAGTCAGTGCCATTTTCGCCACATCACACTGCCTCTGTTTGAAAGCAAGATTGTTCCAACAGCCCTATAAAGGATAAATTGGAGGAGTACGAAAGAAGCAATACAAATAATTGGGAGAAGGCTAAAGCAGTAGTCCGGTGCACAGTGATGGTTGAGAGGAAGGGACAGATTGAGAAATGTCATGTAGATTGAAGCCAAAGGACCTAGAAACTTCTCAGATGGGAGAGGTGGTGGTGGCAGTGAAGAGCCAAAGATAATCCCATGGTCATGAATATGGGAATTGGGTGAATGGTAGTGACCCAGAAATGTCCTATAGACAGCTAGACCCATGGGCCTGGAACTCAGAAAGAGGTCAGGGCTGTATACAGAGACTTGGGAATCATCTGCAAAGATACGGCAGCTGGAGACATGGAAGTGAATGAGATTGCCAAAAGGGAGAATATAGAGAAAGAAAAAAGGGGGGAATGAAACCAAACTGAAAGGGTTGGGAAGAGAGAAAGGAAACAATGGGGGAGGCTGAGAAGAAGCCAGTAGGTGGAAAGGAGAACCAAGAGAACCAATGAAAAAGAGAGCATGCCATGGGAATGAGATCAGAAGTCAAGGACTTTGAGGATTGAAAGAAAGGCCACTGGATCTGGCCATTGGGCAATCATGAGTGACCTTAGAGACAACAGTTAGAGTAACATTAAGGTGTCCAAGGGGGTGGAAGTGAGAGCGGATAGTGAGGAAGTGAAGAAAACAAACTATTCAAGATAGCAGTGAAGGAAAAGTAGAATTTATGGGACTGAAGGGTCAAGAGAAGGCTTAAATAGGATTGGAGAGGCCTAACCATGCTTGTAGGCAGATGGGAAGATGCCAATGCAGAGGGAATTTAATTTAACCAATGTGTTACATGTGAGGGACTGAGCATAATGCTGGGGTTACAAAGACAAATCCAATGCAGTCCCTGCACTGAAGGAACTTATATTCTCTACTGATGGGAAGAGAGAGGATCAGCATCCTAGGGAAGGCAGGAAGGAACAGGTTCAAGCATAGAAAGGGAAACTAGCCTTAGGAAAAAGTAGGATTACCTCTTTCAGAGAGTGCAAGGAAGGAGAGGAGATGCTGGGAAAGCCTGAAGAATTGAGTTGGGAAGCTTCAGGATCCCCAGTGGACAGCTTCAGTCTTCCCCATGAAGATAATATCTGAGCTCACTTCCAACTTTGAGGTTCTTTGTTTCTCTAAGTTGGAGACAAAGCTATCTATCTAAAGGGGTGATGGGCAGGGCTATCATTTGTGGCTAAAGAAGGGAAGGAAATATTTGGAAGAGTCATTATGGGAAATGAGAAAAAGAGTTTATAAGAGTAGATTGCGACAGTTGGTAGTACCCAGCTGAAGTGATGCCCCAAGAATTTAGAATGGATCAACTCAGTTGACAATGGTGACTTGCTCTGTTGATGTTCAGTAGGATAGGAGCAGGAGTGACCCAACCAGAGGGTGGGGTTACTTGGAGTTTGGGGTGGCAGATGGTCAGGGAGCAAGGGATCATAGATGAGTAACTTGTTACCTATTATACTGGCAACCTTCGGGATTCTGGAGGCAAGTGAAACCAAGGTTGGTAGTGGTGGTGGTGTTGGTGCTGGGGAAATGGGAGACCTAAGTCATTGTAAGAGCTTAGGATGAATGCAGATATGAGAGTGAGGGAAAGGTTTAGAACAAAAAGAGGTTGAAGCCCCCAGATAAGTACTGAATGTACTTCTCCATCCATTGTGCTGATGGAAAAAGAGAAGGACCAGGTAAGGGACTTAGCAAATAGTGATGAGTGAAGTCAAGTCTTCTGGAGCCTCAACAACATGGCAGCCCCAACAGGAAAGGAGGCCACCAACTGTCTGCTCTCAGAGCACAAGCAGGTCAGGTTTAAGCTTTTCCTTATTTGGAGGAAGCATCTTAATGCCCCTGTGAAAGGAGGGTATGCCTTTGGAGAACAAGGGTGAGCAGGCACTCACTGTAGGGGTGTGTCTTGTGAGGAAAACCCTGGGGATAGCCAGAGGTCCTTGTGCCTTCTGGTGCTTGGTTTCTGAAACATTGACAACAAACCGAATGGCAGCCCTGCCCCCACTCCCCTTCAGTGCCTTTTACCTTTCCATGCATGAGGAGTCGGATGGTTAGGGTCACATTCAGGCCTCCTTCAGAGACTTTGGATTCCATTTTCTATGGTGGTGCAGGAGTCACTGGGTCAAGGTGTGGAGGAGCCCTCAAGGGTGGTCAGAAGGGATCCAAAGGATGCTACCTGTACAGAGAGAGAGCACATGCAGACTAGCAGCACTGAAGCCCAGGAAAGCACCCCTCTACTCAGGGAATCTTTATCCATTCTCCTCTTGAAGTGGCTCCTGCCTGGCCAGCATCAGCCTGCTACGTGATTGGTTTGTTAATAAGATTACGTTGTAGACCATGCTATGATTTCGTGAATACCTAAACCACTCCATAGTGCCTTGTCTTGTTACATCTCACTGCCCAAGCTGGTAAGGCCAAAGAGTCTGCCAGCAGCTGTAGTTGGACCCAAGGGGTGGAGGTGAGGGATACTTGAGATCAGAGGTTCTTAACCGCTAGTCCATGGGCCACAAGAATGCCATGGATAGATTTCAGAGGGTCCATGAATATGGATGTGAGAGCATTAGATTTTTATTTCAATTTAACTAGTTCCCTTTGTAATCCTATTATTTTGTTTGCTACATTTAAAAATATAATTTTGCCAAACCACCAAGGGGATCCATGATACAAAATAAGTAAAGAATTTCTAGCTAGATGGTGGAAGGGGAGAAGGCAGAAAGTGGAGATGGCAGAGAGCACAAGCTGAGGCCTGGAATTCAATTGGAGGGCACTGAGGCAGATGATCAGACAGAAAGGGTGTGGGCTTGACAGAAGGGTGGGGCCAAAGGCCCCTCTACATTTATTCACACAAACTGCCAGCCACTTCTGCCAGGGCAGACCCGACGCCTCCCTCCCAGAATGGAGGCTGCTTTCAAGGCACAGCCTGAGGCCACCTCTCTTGGAAGCCTTCTCTGATCTCACTCTCCCTGCCCCCAAACACCTGAGAGGATTGTCTACATCCTCAAGCTTTCCCAGGGTGCCTTACATGTCATTTCCTTGCCCCTTCACTCCCTTTGTGGTTGAATACTTATCTGTACATCATAGAACCAACACCAAGAAGAACATAAGATCATTCTTAAGACCATAGGTCTCAAGCTGGGAGGGACCTCTGAGGCTACCATGTCCAACTCCTCATTTTACATATTGGGAAACTGAAGCCCAGGGAGGTGAAACGACTGATCCAATGTCATGTAGATGATACAGGACAACAACAGGACTTGAACCCAGGCCCTCTGACTCTAAGCTCAGTGTTCTCACCATTGCACAGTTGAATTGGGGAAACAAGAGCAAATTTTCAATATCAACCAGCAAACACTTATTAGGTACCTACTGTGCGACAGATACCATACAAGTCACTAAGAAGGAATCAAAGACACAAAGGAACCATCCAAAATGTTTCGGATGTTTTATCTCAGAAAGAAGCTTTTATGAACTCTCTCAGCCATCATTTTCCCTCTGAGGGTCTTGCCCAGATTGAAGCTGTAACTGCTCTTTTCCCCTACACAGGTAGTGGCAAGGGGCAGAGCCAAGATGGCAGAGCCAAGATGGCAGAGAAAAGCCGGGAAGTTGCCTGGGCTCTCTCCAGTTTCCCTCAGGAACAATGTTAAATCAAGTCTTTTAACAGATTCTGAAGCAATGGAACCCATAAAAAGATGGATTGAAACAATTTCCCAGCTCAAGATAACTTAGAAGGACTTCAGGAAAGGTCTGTCTCACTTGGGGAAAAGGGGAGTGCAGCCCAGTACAGATGGTGTCTAGGAAAGTCAGCCATAACAGAAATTAGCAAGTGAAGCCCCGTGGTCCTTGGCTTGGCAGGCCAGTGGCACTGCAGCCTGCTGTGAGGCCTTCAACCCCAGCACAAAAGGCAAATTACCAGGACACAACAGGACACAACAGGTGCAACTAGACCTGGCCACCCTACCACAGTGGACAAGCCACCAGCCCCAGAGGCCCTGGTGTAGAATGCCAGTGACCTCGGCCCCCAGTGCAAGAAGCTTGGGACAGTGCCCCCTGGATCCCAGAAGCAGAGCTCAACTTTAAAAGTCATGAAATAGGCTAAAAATGAGCAAACTCCAAAAAGAGCCCTGACTATAGAAAGCTACTATGGCAACAGAGAAGATGGAAACACAAACTCAGAAGAGGACAACAAAGTCCAAATGCAAAGAATTGGTCTCAGGCCCCAAAAGCCTTCTTGGAAGAGCACAGGTAAAGCCAACTATGGCTTCCAATTTATTGGGAATGCCCTATGTGAGAGGCCTGATTCTGGCTGCCATTGTTTTTGGCCAACTATTTGTGTGGTGTCTTTTGTGACAGTCACTGGGGAGAGCAGATGAAGATGAACATGCGTGGTCTCCATCCCCAGGGAGCTGACACGCCTTACAGAGGTTCAGGGGGCAGCTTGGTTCTGTGGGCAGCATTCACTCTCCATCCATTGCTGCTGTGCCTCAGCCGCCTCCACCTTCTCCCCCTTGGCAGCTCCCTTTATGCCTCATCTTCCCCTGTTAAACCAGGAAGATGTTGGGAGAATCAGAAGCAGATCCATGAAGGGAGGAAGGAGGCAGCATGGCTGGCCTGAAAACTTCCCCCAGATGGAGGTCCTGGGAAGAGCTGACCAACCAGTGGAAGGGGCTGTGGGGGTGGAGGTGTGAGAATGGTGCCAGAGGGAGGTGGAGAAGTCCAGAGTGTCTGGAGTGGCACTGGGAGGGGAGTTAAGGAGTGACTAAGTTTACTTAGCTTTTAGCAGGGCAATGAGCAAAGGCGTGATGTTCTTGTGGAAAATGCACAGAGATGTGAAGACTAGACAACAGAAAATTATGTGAATGAAGACCAGATAGAGTGCATGGACCCAAAGAGGAACCACAGTTCTATCAACGTCAATTTGGAAGGAGGTCTTCTGTCAAATGCCCCTGGTATCTTTGTCCTGGCCTCATGCTGCTCAACATTGCTATCTATGACTTGGATAAAGGTGCACAGACCATGCTTAGTGCTTTGTTGATGGCACAAATCTGGGAGGGAGAGCTAACATGCCAGGGGACAGAGTCAGCATCCTGAAAGGCTGGATAGACCAGAGCTTTGTGACGAATTAGGTGGCATTGAAAAGGGCTCAATGTCAAGTTTTACACTTGGGTTCAAAAAGTCAATTTCACAAGTGTGGAACAGCAACTCCAATAATATAAGCAGAAATAATAGCAAAGAAAACTGAATGTTGTATCATTATATGGCCAAATGTGGGTCCAGAAAACATGTCTGCCCCCATTGCAGAAGACTACTGTTATGTAATACTGCATAGTGTGGCTGATAATGTTGGTTGGGTTTACTGAATTCTTTTTTCACCTATTTTTTTAAATAAGAGAAGGCTTGATGTGTGTTGGGGGGGGGAGGATAGTCATATTCAGAAACAAATGTGATATGAAAACAAATGGAATCAACCAAAATCATTAGATGGGGAAGATGTGGCTAGACAGCCATGCATGTGAGAAGAGATCTGGGGCTGGTGCCTGACAGCAAGTTCTATGTGAGTTAATAGCATGTTATATCAGCCAGAATGTTGAGTGTAATGTTAGCAGAGCTTATAGAAGTAAGGGAGGAAAACCTCTCCCATTCTCTTCCCCTTGGGCCCCCTCTTCCCCAGGGATCATCTCATCATTTCCCTGGTCATTTCCATCCTCATTTTTCCATCACAGCAGTTAGCCATGGTGATTATAGGCAGCCAGAAAAGCTTCAGGAAATGAACATGCTTCTCACACGTAGAGGGGAGAACGTCTACAGAGGAAGAACCTTTGTGATGGACTTATTTCTATGTGGAACTGAAGAGATATTGGGGCACATGGGAGCACTGCACCATGGGGGGATGCTCAGGCATCCCCACTGTCTGCCCTATGCCTACCTGGGTTAATGAATGAATGAATCAATTAATTAATAATTAGTATTTTATGAACCCAGAACTTTTTCCCTCCTGTCTCACTAGTGATGATGATGGTGATGCATTCATAGATACCTTCGCCTCCCTGGAATGCAGATTTTTCATTTGTAAAACGAAGAGGTTGAACCCAATGGCCTCTGGGGTCCCTTCTTCCATCTTGGAATCTTGGAGCCCATAAGGCTATCCCCCCAGGCAGGAACAACTCCATTTTCTTAGTCCATGGGGAAGCGGTGCAGGACAGTGGGGACAGCACTGGCTCTGTAGTTACTTCACTTATCTGGGATTCGGTCTCTTCCACTACAAAAGTAATGGTTGGACTCAAGGATTTCTTGACCTCCTAAATTTGTTTTAAGCTCTAAATGTTTAATCGCATGACTTAGGTTCAAGTCTTGTTTCTGAGGCTTGCTCCCTATGAGTCTTTGGGCAAATCATTTTTCCTCCCTGGGCCTCAGTTTCTCCATCTGAAAAATAAAGGGGTTTAAAATGGGTGGCCTCTCAGGCCCCTCCCAGTTCTGATCTAGAAGCCAATGACTCTGAGGTTTGCAGAAGGCTCCACGAGTGCAATCTCATTTCAACTTCACAAAATCTTTTTGACGTAAGTGCTGCTATCATCCCCCATCGATGAATGGAAAAGTGGAGTTTCCTAAAGGGACTTGTCCAAGGCCCCAGAAGGAAGGACTTGAACCCAGACCTTTCTGACTTCATGGAGCCCGACACTCTCTCTGCTGTGTTCTGCTCCGCCTCAGCACAGCATTCTATGCCCAGCCCCGTTTCCAGCAGAGGCTGTGAGGCAGAGTTCTCTAAGGCTTTTGAATGAATATTATTTCCATCCCCGGGGAGGAAATATGGGGTGGTGGATGGTGAACATGGCTTGGGGTCAAGAAGACTTATGTTCGAATTCTGCCTTGGATGCTTACTGGCCAGATGAATCTAGGGAAGCTATAACCTCTCCGGCCTTAGATTCCTCATCTGTAAAATGAGGGGTGATAATAACAGTGACTTTATCTGGCTGTCATGAGGGCCAAAAGTGATCATAATCGTGAAGTCCTCAGAAAACCTTCCAAGGCTGAAGAAGTGGGAGCTGCTGTCACCCCCACCACTCTCTCCCTCTTTCTTGAGGGAGTTCTGATCGACGCACGTCTGGGGGGAAAAGTTGTGCTTCTATTCAGTGTTCAGCAAACTGCTGCCCAGCTGGATAAAGTGAGGGTTATCACCGCCATTGTCACCATCTTTATACAAGTCAACCAGCTGATGGACAACTGACTCATCACACCCTGATGGAGCATCCTAAACAAAGAACCATTCCAAAATCTGTGTCTGCCAAATAGCCAACATGCCCACTTCAGGCTTTCTCTATTTGAGAAGAAATAGGGGACTTGTAAGTCATGACCTCAGAAAGAAGCTGCTCCGATGTTCTCCCCACAGAAGCAAATCAAGGCTGTCACCTCCTGACCAATAAAGGCAATAACCATAATCCCACTAATTCGCTTGGACTCCAGAGCTCATGGACTACTTCCTATCTAACACATTAATTCAAACTTTCATCCCTTTCTACTGAATTGGTCTCTTTTAATTAAAACCTTTTCTTCTTTGTGCTCAGAAAACACGGGGCCCTGGGTCAGCCTGTTATGTAAATGTTTCCGATTGATTGAAAAAGTGGGTCATGTGTGAGGTGAAGGCTTCTGGCCTGGAGAATGATCAGCATTATTAAATTAGGCATGCTTCATGCTCTGGTGAACAGGAGGGCTGTTCAGGCTATCCCCTCTCTTGGTGCAGGATGGAAACTCTTTATCCCTGGTGCTTGGCTCAGTGGGGTGGACCACCAGGAAAGCATCTATCAGACAGCTCCCATCTCCACCAACCAAAACACAAAGGGCTGGAGACCTTTCTCAGGAGGAAGAAAATGCTTGCCTCTCCCAGTTAGTCCAGCAGGAGGAATGCCAGCCCTCTGGCTCTGGCTAACAAAGACTGTCCTCTGCCTTTCCTTTTTTACCCAAAGGATCTCAAGCCTGGTTCTTTGTTGTCTCTGGACACCCACAGGTATTCTTTCCATTCAGTTCAGGGACTACTAAAGTGGACAACAGAAGGAGGGGGAGATCCAAATCACATTTCTGATCCCTCTTTTTCCTCTGGCTCAGTCCTTCTACTTGGAGAGGAGGCCACCGGGAGATCTGGGCAGTTTTACAATGATTCCTTAGGAAACTCCCTGAATCCATTCACTGAGAGCAGCCCCGAGGGAGTGGAGCCAGTATCACCCAGAATAAATGGTCACGCCAGGTGACCACCTAAGAGAAAGGGGCCCAAGAACACCGGCCTTTGAGACTGGCTTTCTGTCAGCATATCCCCAGGACGGGCAGGTGGTGCAGGGGGAGGCCGGCCCCTGGCTCTCAATCAGAACCCTGAGACTCACCCCCTTTCCCTGCAACACTAAGCCTTGGACAGTCTCTTTCTGTGCCTCAGTTTCATTTTTTAAAATGAGGACTAGATGAGCAGAAGGCCCCTTTCGGCTCTAGACCTCAGGAATCTTGGACAGTGAGAGGAATGAATATCCTGCCTTTTGGGGTTTGGAGAACTGTGGGTGCTTAACCTGGGGAGGCCTTCATGGGAGACAGAGAGGTGAAAGGCTGCCCGTGGGTTAGGTCAGGGCTTGGCTTGTTCGGCTTCTCCCTGAAGGGCAATTCCAGCAACCACGGAGGGGAGATACTGGGCAGGAAAGCCTTTCTAAGCCCTCATGGGAGAGCCTCGACTATGCTAAGATATTCCCTGACTGCCCATAGCCCCCCTCCCACGGTAGTCTGAGCAGGTCTGTGGGCAATAGAGGGTGTGGGGGAGTGAGCTTCTCCTTATTTCTTGGCTTACTTCACGTTACTGCCCCCATGCACCCCACATTGCATCCCATCTGGTCCACTTACAGTTCCCCCTGTTCCCACGTACAGAACATTCATCTCCTTTCTCCATGCTTCTGTACGGTGTGTGCCCCACAGCTCAGCTGCCGTCCTTATTGGTGAGGGCAGAGATAAAAGGGTGCCATTAGAGGGAAAGGGAAAAGCTAAGGAAGAAGGGGAAAACATGAAAGGGAAAGACACACTTTCCCGTTTCCCCTCCTCTCACCTACATCCACTTAACACATTTTTGGGGCTGACCTTGCTAGGGAGAAAGCAGCTGAGGAGTCCGTGTGGTCTGGGTTATGGGGAAGCATCTGTCTGTGGCCGCACAATAAACACATCAGGGTTTAGAGTCCAGCCTACGGTGGGATGAATCAGCCTCGGACCTAAGCAGGTGATCTTGGGCAAGCCCCTTCCCATTTCTGAGCCTCAGTCGACTCTGTGGCTCCTTCCTCCAGTGATCTTTGGCTGGGGTGAGGGTGGGGGTGGGGGAGCTGACGCGGCCTCACAGAGCCCCCCGGTCTGCCTTTCCTATCTGCGTCAGCCCCTTCTTAGCCTGTCTCTGACTCCCTCCCGGGGCGGATGATGGGAGAGGAACGTGAAGAAGCAAGAGTGACTGGCTCTAAATATAACGCAGGCTGCACATCTTAATTATTCTCTTCGAGCCAAAGTTAATTGGAGACAAAAGGCTCGGATCTGGAGGTATTGGATGCCTGACATCTCTTGCGGGAGGCTGGCTGGCCGGGGAGAAGCCGGGCTCTTATTTGCTGCTCTCTATTTGCGCTCTGCTGGGAGCTGAGCCTCCCATTAGGACCTAATCCAAGGCTCTTTAGAGACGGGCTTTATCTCCTGGGAACATGCTATCTCCCGAACGAAATGGATCCAGGATTATGACGTCAATGCCGCTGTCAGCGGGGACAGGAACAAAGGACTGGAGAGACACGCTGTGTGGGGAAGAGGCCATCTCTCTTCAGCCCAGAAATACACTCTTGGTAGTTAGAAACACAGATGGACCACGCGAACAGGCATCAAGCACACTGAGACTGGGTCATGTCTAAGCACCACAACAGGGGCAGACAGGAGTGTGGACGGGTATCACAAAATGAAATACCAGATTCCCTTAAATCCTGCCTCCAAACCAAGGTGCATTGGGAGGGAAACCTTTGGAAAGCCTCACTCAGTCCCCCACTCCCTGGACAGATCCCACTGACAGGCCCAATGCCAGACAGACCTGGGCTTTAGGAGGGTTATTTTGACAGTTGTGAGGAGGGGCACAGACGGGAGACCTGAGAAACAGGGCGTCCAGTGAAGAGGCCCCTCAATAGTCCTCACAGGAGTTGGTGAAGACTGAACCGGGGTCACGATGATCTAAGTGGAGAGATGGGGATGCACATGGGGAATGTGGTGAATGTGAAATCTTCATCCCTGAGAGAAGTGCAGTGGGACTTGAATTCTGGGTCAGTGCTGGGACCTTCCCTGGGCCATACAAAGGAACCAAAGTGCATCCAGAGGACTCCCTATAGGACCATGCCCATAGCCAGAAGCAAAAGGAGAGGACCTCAAGGTGAGGGGAGGGGGATGGCCACTCTAGATCAACACCCACAGTCTGAATGGCCAATTCACGGGTCTATAACGTCTCTTCTTCACCGTGATTGGCTGACATCATCTTTTGATTTGTCACCACCATTCAAAGCATTATTTATGATTACTGCATCTGATCCCAGGGGCCACAGTCAACTCCTGGCCAGCACACCCTCATTCCTCTTTCTCATTTGCACTGGATTTATGGTGTGTAAGGGAGGGGCATCTCTTGGGGGGAGGGGATTAGAAGTGCCTGCTTTGGTGCTCCTTAGTGGTAGCAGCTGATCCCTGTCTAGGGGGCTCGATCACAACATTCTGAGAGTAAGTGTTCCATTATCCCCAGTTTACAGATAAGAAACTGAGGCCCATAGCTGTGTGACCTTGGGCAAGTCACTTAACTCCAATTGCCCTGCCTTCCCCCCTCAAAAAAAAGAAACTGAGGCTCAGAAAAGTGGTCACCCCCAGGGTATCTCTGGGCTCCCAGTTCATATCATCCTGCCTCTCATTACACCATACCATCTACCTCAAAGGGTTGTTTGAAGGAAAATGTGTTACAAATCCTAATTGCTATTGAAATGGGAGTCACTTTTCTTAGAGATAGATGATACCCCTGCTGACACAGCAGAATAGTTTTCTCTGGGCTTTCAACATTTAACTTTGAATAGAATTCTAGGAGAGAAACATGAAGAATGTCCTTTTTAATGTTATAATGAGAGTGAATGCCTTGTCTTATGCCGGCCTCTCCTTCATATGAAATCTCCCCTGTGACAATATCTCATGCTCTGAATGGCTTCCTGGGTCATAGGTTGGATCACTTAGTAACATCAAGGGGAGGAAGATAGTTAGAATGTTCCCAGACAATAGCCTTGCATTTCCTTGGGGTGAATCCCGCAATTTTCTAGCAATCAATTTCCTTTGAAATAAACTCCAGTAAATCTGTTCTTCTGAAATGATCTTTCACTGAAGCATAAAAAGAAGATGGAATCAGAAAAGCCCCCAAACCTCTTTGTTCATCCCTGGACTTGTCTGTGCTACCTTTGAAATCTCTCGGATGATGACACGTCCCAGTCATTTAGGCTTTCCTTTGATGGGCTCCTGCAGCACTGAACACATGCAAAACAATCAACCCATCCTGCGGCTTCACTTGGGAACATTTCATCCACCGGGACTTGTGAAGGGAAAGGCTGTCAAGCATCAACAAAATAGGCCAGCTTCTTCTGCAGCCTAAAAGTGTTCAGGGGATAGACTGTGCTCAGAAATGAGTTATCTGAAAAAGCCACAGGTTCTCCTACATCTCTGTGACCTGTTCTGACTTCCTCATGTCTTCCTCTGTCTTGCTTTGAAATGCCAAGGCTGCTTAGTCCACTGAATTTCCTCATGAGAAATCTTTGCCATCTCATCTTTTCACTAAGCTCCACGCATTGAGATAATGGTCCCAACACTCATGATTGGACTGGTGCATCACGGGCTGGTGCTTCAGCTGCCTCAGCATCTGTAAAGAATCCAATTGTCTTTTCTAAGCCCTCAGATCACACAGAGGAGGTGATCCAGCGTTGTAGGGATCCATTGCTATGTTCCTGGCTTGCTTTCCTCGAGTCTTGTTTGGAGGCCCTTTGAAGACAAACACATTCTGCTTCTTGACTTGATGGAATGAACTGTCTCGACTATAGCTTTGGAGCCGGTGGGGACCTTAGAAGTTTTCTAATCCAAGCCCTTCATTTTACTGATGAGGAACTGAGGTCCAGAGAGGAAAAGCGGCTTAGCCCACATCACAGAATTTGGGAATGGGAAGGGACTTCACTGACTGGCTAATATAATGTCCACACAAAAGCAGCCCTCCCTATGAATTAAAAACCACAAACAGCAAGGAGCCACATAGCCTCTGCTTGAAGTCCTCCAAGGAGGAGAAAGAAGGGGAGGGGGAGGAAGAAGAAGAGGAGGAGCAGGAGGAGGAGGAGGAGGAAGGGTAGGGAGAGGGGGAGGAAAAAGGAGAGGGAAAGGGGGGAGGAGGAGAGGGATAGGAGAAGGAGGAAGAAGAAGAAGGGGGAGAGGAGGAGGGGGAGGAGGAAGGGGAGGAGGAGGAAGAAGGGGAGGAAGAGGGGGGAGGAGGAGGGGAAGAAGAGGAGGAGGAGCTCATCTCCTCTTGGGGCAGCCCCTTCTACTCTGGGATGGCTTTGATTGCTAGGAAGTTTGTCCTGACATTCAGCCTGTGATGAAAACAGTTTCCAACTTTTGCATATATGCTATACAACTACTTTCTTTTCTACTTTTTTTCTTTCTACCTTTTACAACCTAGGAAGTCCCCAACTTACAAATAATATAAATGCATACCTAGATCTCGCAAGCAAACCTGATGATGCTGTGTGGTTAAGAAGAATCAATTAGTCCTTCTGAATGTTCTATTTAGATCAAGTGTTGGGGCCCGTTTTTAAGGAGGCTCAGAATTCCCACAGGCAGAGGTAAGGAGAGGACACAACTAAGGGATGGGCTGTTACACAGAGTTAGGAGATCAAATGTCATCTATGAGGAATGGGAGGGAAAAATGCCCTAAGATATTATTACCACTGGCTTCTTTAAGCTCTACTTGGTTTTAGCATGTGGCTAGATGCTTGATGAACCCTCACTTTTATGGAGCTCTTTTGCTCTATGATCCTCAGTGTAAGAACTTGGGAGACATGGAGTACCTGTAATTCCCACTTTCCTGTTGTCCCTTGGCCCAGTGAGTGGGACAGGGGCTTCCATGGCCAGTCCTAAGTGGCACCACCACTCCATGGTCATTTGACTAGCCCCAGCGTTAGCCCTTCTATTTACGCCTAAGAGTCATCCTATTTCTCAAAGCCACAGTCACGGCCTTCGATGTACCTGTGAAGATTCCAAGGAAACCCCTCCATGCACATTCTCTCCTTTGACTCTCACCACAGCCTTCAGGCGGGCACTACAGGTATTAATTATCCTCATTCTAAAGAGGAGGAAACAGGCTGAGAAACATCAAGGGACTTGCCCAGGATCATGTTGTTAGTAAATATGAGATGGAGTTCACACCTGGGGATTCCAGAGTCCCGGTGGAGTCTTCTCACCAGTATCAGAAAAAAGGCAAAATTTAAGGAGTTCAGCCCACGGCATGACTAGGAGGAAATACATCCCAGTGTCCTCTTACATCTTCTCAGCTTAACTCCCTGTCTGTGGTTTCCTTGCCCTGGCGTTCCGCCACTGACTGACAAATGTTGGAAGTGTGATCTTTCCCACCTGTTTTTACAGGACATGGGACATGGGACAATGTCTAGCCATAGAAGTGACTACCTAATGGTGGAACTTAGAGAACCAATGGAGAAATGGAGGTAGTGGAAGGAGAGGGGCTTAGGATAAGGAAAGAGAGTTTCAGATTGGTGTGGGGGGGAGGCTTTCAAGACACCTTCAAAATATATTAGTTAGGGAGCTGGTGATTCTACCTTATGGAGACTAGTTCTGACTACCAGGTATTTGCACCTTTTTCACAATTTTATAAGAAGAATGTGGTAATTTTATAAGCGGTATGGTGTAGAAATCACTGGGCTTGAAAGCAGAAAGATCTGAGATCACATCTTAAGCGTGCCACTATCTGGACTGTTGGGTTTCTTTGAGACCAGAAAGGACGCATTTCTAAGCAAACGCAGATACAGACCCTCCCAAAGTGAAATCTCACCTGAGACAGAACAATGGGGAGCAGCCTCCATAGAAGGGGGTTTCTCAGTAAGGACAGGCAACTTCATGGTGCTTGAGGCAGGGCCAAGATGGGGGTGATCGGGGTGGGGAAACGGCATCGTCCCCATTGAGGAAGAGGGTGAAAGTTCTGTGTTAGTAGATGAGGAAGCATAAATCTAAAAGTCAGACCATGTTGGTACCAGGGTGTTGGTGGTGCAGTCAATCCCAGGAGTAGAGATGAAAAACAGAGAAAGTCCATTGTTGGAGAAGAGTGAAGCTGAGAATTCCTAAGACCACTGGATCAGGAGCCAAAATGTGGAGATTGCTGGAGCTCCCTCAGCCCTTCACAATGATTCTGCCTACACCAAAATGTCTCCCCTCAGCCTGTTTTCTTGAAAGGCAGCTGTTGCCCTTCCTGTGTCCCCTGGCTCCCTCCCCAACATCACTGTACTCAGTGTGCTCAGGGCTGGGGGTCCCTGTGTCTCTTCCCGCCTAACTGTGCTGACATGCCCTAAGCGTCTGCATATTTGAGGAGCACTTTCCAATATGGTGAAAAGAGAGACCTTTGGGCAAGAAGAGCAAGTGATGGTCTGATAAAAACCATCTGAAGCTAACAGCGACCCTGAACCTGGAGGACTCGATCTGCCCAGCTTCATGCAGCTGGTCCAACCCCATTGCCGATATCCCTCGATTGAACAAGGTCCAAAGTATCCTTGTTCCCTCCCCCATCTCTGCTTTTGCTGGCTGTTACTAACTCTAATGATTCATTTCACACCCCACCCTTGCAGCAGGGAAGGTTCCAGGAGGCCCTAGGGCTAAACACAGTCAGTTCACCATTTGGTGGCCCACCTTGCCTTGGTGAGCCTCCTGAACTGACCCGAGCTTGTCCTTGGACAATAGACACACAGAAGGTGATGTCACTGCCCTACCTAATAAACTCCAGTGGCTTCTTATTAGCCTCTAGAATTATATATAAAACCCTCCCCCTTCACAACCTGGCTCCAGGCTGCCTCTGCAGCCTCATTGGCCATCAATCCCCTGCACGTGCTGGGCCTTACAGCTAACCTGGCTCCTCTGGTCCTTAATAAATGCTTGCCAATTGATTGATGGCCACACTCATATGTGAACCTTTTGAGCCTTGTAGGGCCTGCCAGGGTGAGAGGGCTCAGCTCCGAGTCACTGGAGTCACCAGCAGCTACAATGAGTCATTGGGGAGGGCTATATGTGTGAAAAGGAAATGGTGCCCCCTAAATGCACGGAGAAGAGCCTCATCTTTGAATCCCAACCTCCAGAGAGCCAGCACTTTGGCAATTCTCCTCCATCTCATTGAAAACTGAGAACCTGGTATCCACTGGCCTGGGACCTGGACTTTGTCCATGGCTTCCAAGAAACTGTGGCCATTATGCAAATCTCAGGCCACTAAAGGACAGTGCCCTCTATCCTCCCAGCCCTGAATATGGACAACTGACCCTAGGAGGACACAAGCATGGCTGGTTTGCCTCCCAAAGATGTGGTAAATATTGGCAAGGCTGTTACCAGCCTTTTTCTTTCTTTCTTTCTTTTCATGGTAGCCAGTGGGATTAGAAAAGACTGATGATTTTTCCCAAACAATGAAAAGCCAGTTAGGAGGTTATTGAGGAGTTATTGACCTCTGTTGTGGCTGGCATCCCTTTGGTAGGCAGCCTGGTAAAGCCTACGTGCCCTTTCTTGGAATCATGTTTTTATATGTAAGATAAAATACATAGGATTACAAAGTAAATCAATTCTATGAAAATATAGTTACCCAATTAAAAAACAAATTACATCTCAAGTTCATGGATCTCAGGGTAAGAATCTCTTGTCTATAGAAAGTGCAAGTGGGCAGACTTTGGGTCAAGCAACCCCTCCCCACATTGAATACTATGTGTGAGTGGCTGTGGTCATTTGCATTGAAGAGGCAATCCTAAGATGGCTCCCTAGCGTGTGTGCAGCATGGAATAAATGAAGGTCTCTGTTGGAGTCCTGGGCTTTGATTCATCATGGACCAGCTCTAACTCTCGGAAGGGAGCACAGGAAGTAGCCCTTAGGACTTTAATCCCCAGCAAATGGGGGCTCCTGACTCTGAGTGGTCAGAAGATCAGCCCTTCTCCCTGCAGGGGCAGAGGATGAGAGAGGACCAAGATAATGTGGCCCCAATTAGGGAACAAGAACCCCAGGGTCTGCTGGCAAACAGAGATCCAGGTTTCTGGCTTCTCTCCCACCCATCCACACCCATGCACAAAGAAGGAAAAGAAAAGGGAAAAAGCTACAGTGGAAAAATGTAATACTGGGAGCCACTTGGGGCAGAAGAAAGCATGTGGATGACACTGGCCACAGTGACAGAATCCTCTCCCAGGCCCTGTCTTAATGAGGGACAAATGCCTGGGGTGCCTGAGAATGATGGGGTGGCATGGAAAAGGCAAAAAGCTCCGTTGTGGGGCGAGACTCCATGTTACTTTTGAATTTACAACCAAACATCATCATTTCTGAAATGCCAATGATGGTTATTGGAAGACCAAGTTGGCATTGAGCTCAGCCTTCCTAGACACAAGGTCCTCTAGGTTGGTCCTAAGAGCATCTGGGTGAGGGATCCCCGGTTGAGGGATGGACTGCTCCCAGCAGCATCTTCAGTTTGCAGAAAACCCAGCTGAAATAAAACCTGAGGTGCAGGGAGGGGACATTGTTGGCTTTGGACCAGAAGATCAGCACATGGCAAGGGCAGACTGTGCTAAGCTCTGCTGCTCTCAGGACTGACCCTCCTTCCACTGCCCAAGGCACCATGTCATAGGGTTACCATGTCCAACCTCTGTAATGCTTTCTACCATGGCTGGTGTCTATTGCTCTATACCCAGTGGTTATTACATGTAGGAGGGCATGGCTTTGATGCCTTAGAATCTGAAGCTGCAAACACTACCTTTCTTCACCTCAGCAAAATTAATATCTATAAATTGATTGATTAATGTCTATAAAAGAGAGCAACATGTCAGAAATGAGGCTTTTTCTATTGAAAAGAGAAAACTTGGGAGCAATCTATGGAGCTGCCATTCTCCCATCCTTTGAGGAACAGCAGTACCATTGTCCCAGCCTGGATGTGGATTTGACAGCCCACATTGGCTCCCTTCAGTCTCCAGCCAGGCTCCATGGGATATCCTGTAAGATGTCTCCTTTGACGCATGGCTTGTGCATCAGATTCCTTGTCCCCTTCCTTGCACAGATGCAGGATCCCTAGGCAGCCACTCACCTGGAAATGTGTTTGGTGCTAGATGAAGGCTAAATGAAGGCGTGGAAGCTGACCATATCCCTTCCTCACCTACAGACTCCTCTTTGTGTGTGTGTGTGTGTGTGTGTGTGTGTGTGTGTCCACGTGTGATTTAATTTTTTTATTAAGATTTTTGATTTTTAGTTTACAACACTCAGTTCCACATGATTTTGAGTTCCAGATTTTCTTCCCCTCACCTTTCCTCCTCCTCCCCAAGACAGCATGGAATCTGACATAAAATTACTCTCTTTTTTGGAGGAGGGAAGGCAGGGCAATTGGATCACACAGCAAGGTCACACAGCTAGTAAGTGTGTCAAGTGTCAGAGGTCACATTTGAACTCAGGTTCTCCTGACTCTAGGGCCGGTGCTCTCCAAGATGCACCACCAAGCTGCCCCCAGACTCCTCTTTAGGAAGCCTTTGTTCCAGTTCCCAACACGAGATACCAGAGTTCTGGTGTCCCCCTCACAAAAAGACCTAAAAGAAACCCATTTTGCTTCCAATTTTTGAGGAAGACTCCAGGAATTCAGCATTCACCCCCTGGTATATCCAAATGTATAAGAATCAAGCGTTTGCTATGTGTGAGACATTCACTGGGTCCAGAAATGTCACAAACATTTCAAGTGAATGGGTAGTCGTGGGGATCGAGTGAGATACAGGTATTAATGTTAGCCAGTGATGAGGGCAGCTTTACTATTATCAACAGTAAAAAGGATCAGGGGCCTGGGGGGTTCCATACAGGAAAAAGTCTCTTCCCTTGCTCCTTCCACATGTGGAGCGCCATGATGGAGACCTGGCATCGCCAAGCATCCATCCATACATGGTTCATGAGCCTTGGCTGATTCTAGGTCAAGAACGGCAGTTCCTGCTGAGCCTGCACCTACCCTGTTCACAGAGCGCAGGGTCTCAGCTGCTTCAGGAAAATGCATCCTCAGAAGAAGCAGCCAGGACCGCGGGCACGGCCCTGATTCATTTGGTTTCACGGCCCAGTGCCCACGTCAGCACACACAAGGGCCAGGAGAGCAGAAACTGACAGAACTCATTAGATGCTGCATGCTTGTTGGGGACCTCACTTCAAATTATGTCCTTGAGGCCAGGGGGGTGTGGGACCAGGGGCTGGTGAGCGGGGGTGGGGGCAGGACTGGGCTTCCTGGAATCTCAAGCTCTGGTAACATCCTTTTTCTCAGTGGAGAAGCATTAAAGGTACACAGGTATGACCTGAGACCTCTCCCCGCGCTCTAAAGCACCATCACCACACCATTCATTCAAACTTAGACATCAATCCGTAGACTCACATTAGTCTGAAAGTTGGTAACTGACTCCTCTGCTTCTTCATGTCCCGGTGTTTCTGTGGCTGGCCACTGCTATCACCATCAGGCTTCTCAGCCCTGTTTTCAAGCACACACGTACATGAAGGCACATACATACATATGGAAGATGGATGGCCACTAAGGCAGCTCACTGACTCCACTGTCAGATGCAGTCACCTTCAAATGCATGTGTGGGAGCATTTGTCTTTGTCTCAAGGCGGGGTTCAAGCCAGATGGAGGGAGGGCATGATCGTGATATAAACATCAAGGCATCAATGAAACTTATTAAAATTTAATTGAAAAATCACAAGACCTCTTAAAAAAAGGAAAAAAAAAGCAATGAGAGGCAGTGTTGCCCCCTCCTATGTCATGGGGCAGCACTGCCCATGTAGACAGAGATAGGATGGTCCCTAGAGACGGTCATAAACAAGGAACAACCACCTTCATTGTTCATCTTCCCTCAGATAGCGTCCCAAAAATTGAACAGGAGTGTAGGTTGGGTCCTATTAGAGCAAACAGCATTATGGTAACAGTCCCTGATGGCTCAAAAAAGATTCCTAAATGCTATGTCACAGCCCAATGACTTCAAGCTCTATCTGAAGGAGGAAAGTCTGAGTTCACAAAACAAGAAGGGAATGAGATGGGACCTCAGCTATCGGAGTATAGAATCAGGACTCTAACCCATTTCCTTCTGTTGTGTTTCAAGGAAGCTTGACGTTACTGCAAAGGCCTATGGTTAGATTAGGTCTTATAGCCAGACTAGGTATTCATAACCTGAAGAAACTAAAGATAACTTGGTTCTCTCTTGGTAGAACAAAAGATATGCTATTTCCTTTTATAATTTTTCTGTATTCCACTAGCTGTTAATATTTTCCCTCCCTCTAAATCCTCTAGAAAAGCTTTCTATGCCTCAGTGGTTCCCCTCAGGATGCATGCAGGACATTGGTGTATAGCGCCATGGTTTTCTGACTCCCCCAAGCCTCCATTCTCTGTCCTCCCTGTGTTGTCTCATTCTGCACCTCCTGTCCTTTGATGTCGTTTTCCCAAGGTTATCAAAAGCTTTGCTTTTATCCACCTACTGACAGACGCTTGTTGTCTCCCATGTGGCCAGGTTAATGAGGATGGAATATTTGCCTTGGTCATACTATTACAGGTGGCTATTGTTTCGATGGTGGGAAGATGCTTTGCATTTATGGGATAGCACATCCATCGAAATATAGCCAATATTACCAAATTCCAGGATGGTTAGGGATTGTGCACATTGTGCTAGAATTTCACTGCCCCAAGAGCTGACCCAACATTCCATAGGCTGATTATGTAAATGCTCTTTGTGATTTTCTCCTTTGAAGTAGAGTGGTCATATCCTCCCTTCTCACTCTGTATCCTTACTAGATTCTCTTAAGCAGTGAAAAAATCAGGTGGTCATGACCTGAAGACACTTTCCCTTCTTTGAAGTTTGAGTCAGCTTTTGGCACAAAACCCTAACGTGCAAAGTGAATATAAATGAATGATACCACTCCCTACAATCTACATAAAAGGTCCATTTGGACCAGAGATTGTGGAGAAGAGAGTAATGTAGGCAGAGATTTGAAAGAAAGGTTCTGAAGGACTCTAAGAGCCAAACAGAGAAGCTTACACTTTGTCCCAGAAGCAGTGGGCAGTCACTCAAACTTACTGAGTGGGGGAGGTGGCATTCATGTATTTGCTTAAGGAAAAGCACACTGGCAGCTGTATGAAGGACAAATTGCAATGGAGAGAGATTGGGAGCAGGGAGACCAATTAGGAAGCTCTTGCAATAAACCAGGAGAGGGAATGATGGCCTGAACTAAGGGGAGGCTAGGTGAGCAGACTGAAGGCTTCAGATGGGAGACAGGGTCAGAGGCAGAAGTGTCAAGATTTGGGTGACTGATCTGCAAAGTGAGGGAGGAGACAAAACTGAATTCAAGGTTACAGACCTGAGAGACTACAGGGATGGCAGTACAGTTGATAGATGGTGACATTTGGAAGAGGGGTGATTATGGAAGAGAAAGAGGAGGATTTCTGTTTTGGACCCGTGGAGTTTCAATTGTCTCTGAGACAGAGTTCAAGAAAAAGTCTAGAACTGGATAATTAGATCTGTGAGTCGTCTGTGTGGCAAAGATAATGAAGCCCTTGGCTACCGGTGAGGTCACTGAGAGCATCAGGAGAAGAGTCCAGAGTGGCCTTCGGGTGTATTATACATAGATGATGAGCCAGCAACAGAGACTGAGCCCGAGGGGTCCTATGGGCAAGAGAATAAGGATAGAGCAGCATCACAAAGACCAAGAAAGGAAAGAACATCTGAGAGGAGAGAGTGCACAGCAGAGAAGCTGGGAATATTTAGAACTGAAAAAAGACCACCAGACTTGATCAATTAGAAACCATTAGTAGATTTGGTGACAAAAGTTTCAATTGAGTGATCACAACATTTATTAAGCACCAACTGTGTGCTGGGTACCATGTTAAACACTGGGTGAACACCTACTGTTTGCTTACTGGGTGAAGTCAGAAGGCAGATGACAAAGGAGTGAGGAGTGAAGGTGAGGAGAGGATTTGGGCACCAAGTATAGGTGGCTTTTTCTGTGAGTTAGATCGATAGGACAGAATCTTGAGGCTCTATGGAAGGGTCTTGAAGGATGGAGCACTGGTGAAGGGCAAAGAACCATGAGCCATCCCACAGTTCTGTGTCACCAACTGCCTGCTAGGCATCTCCACCTAGACATCTCCTAGGTACGGCAAATCATCTCCCCCCAGAAGGCAAAGTTCTCAAAGGAAGCATCGACCTTGCTTTGTCTTTGTAACTATGGTATCTTGCCCATAGTAAATGCCTCAGAGATGTTTTTAGCTGTGCGACCTTGGGCAAGCCAACCCAGCTTTTAAGCCCTCAGTCTCCTTAAGGGTAAAGCAAAGGTGTTGTACTAGGGTCCCCGAGGACCCTTCCAGCTCTAGATCTTGGGTCCTGTGAATGCTTGCTTAAAAGCAGCAGGTTTGGCAAAGGCTTAGCTCCAACTTTGTCATCTTTCTGACCCTCAGGAACCTTGGGAATCTTCACTGTGCTTGTATCCTGGACCCCTCTGTCAGGCTGTGGGTCTGCCTGGGTGCCCCAGTTTAGAAAACATTTTAAAATGCATAAAATAAATGCCTCTGAATTACAGAGGAAACCAATCTAATTGAAACACAGCTATACAAATATTTTTAATTAAAAAAAAAGAGTAAGGACCCCAGGTTAAGAACTGCTCTCCTAGGGATTTGTGGCTCAGGCAATGCTTTCTTATTGGGCCTGGTCACAACGGTACAACAGAGGAAGGAGGGTGGATGGAAGCCAGGCTTGATGATGGGCACAGATGGGCATATTTTCCAACACAGAATAAATGCTGAAATTAGAGGTAACAGCATCTAGTTTCAAATCTTGTCTCAGCCATTTGCTGGGCGAGCATCGGCAAGTTACTTGTACTGAATCTTCATCTGAGCCTTCATTTCCTGAAGTATAAAATGGGGCTGTGACTTCACTATCTGCCTTGTGAGGCTGTTGGGATGTCCAGTAACACCTTGTAGGGAAAACGTTTTCCTTTTTTTTTTAAATTTCTTTCTTATTTTTAGTTCACAATACTCAGCTCCACAAGTTTTGGGATTCCAAATTTTCTCTCCCTCCCTCTCCTCCCTGCTATCTCCCCAAGATGGCATGTAATCCGATATAGGTTCTATATATACCTTCACATTAAACTTATTTACACAATAGTCAAGTTGTAAAGAAGAATTATCACCAATGGAAGGGACCATGAGAGAGAAGAAATGAAACCAAAAAAGAAGGAAAAAAAGAGAGCAAATAGTTGCCTCAATCTGCATTCAGACTCTGTAATTCTTTCTCTGGATGTGCATAGCTTTTTCCATCATGAGTCTTTTGGAGCTGTCTTTTTACCTTGTATTGCTGAGAAGAGCCAAGTCTATCAGAGTTAGTCATCACAGAAACCGTGTGTCTGTAATCATGTATAATGTTCTCCTGGTTCTGCTCCCCTCACTCAGCATCAGATCATATAAATCTTTCCAGGTTATTATGACGTCTGTCTGCCCCTCATTTCTTATAGCACAATAGTATTCCATTACATTCATATACCACAGCTTGTTCAGCCATTCCCCAATTGATGGGCATCCCCTTGATTTCTAATTCTTTGCCACCACAGAAAGAGCTGCTATAAATATTTTTGTACATATGGGTTCATTTCCCACTTGTATGATCTCTTTGGGATATAGCCCTAGAAGTGGTATTGCTGAGCCAAAGGGTATGAACACTTTTATAGCCCTTTGGTCATAGTTCCAAATTGCTCTCCAAAATGGTTGGATCTATTCACAACTCCAACAACAATGTATTAATGTTCCAATTTTCCCACAGCCTCTCCAGCATTTATCATTTTCCTATTTTGTCATGTTAGCCAATCTGACAGGAGAGATGTGGTTCTTAAGAGCTATTTTGATTTGCATTTCTCTAATCAATAGTGATTTAGAGCATTTTTTCATATGCCTATAGATATCTTTAATTTCTTCCTCTGAAAACTGCCTATTCATATCCCTTCACCATTTGTCAATTGGGAAATGACTTGTATTCCTATAAATTTGACTCAGTTCCCTGTATATTTTAGAAATAAGGCTTTTATCAGAGATGTGGGTTGTAAAAATTCTGGGAAGGCATTTTTCAAATGCTTAAATTGAGACATAAATAAATGTCAGTGCGTGATTACAGGACTGTGGAATGTCAGAGCTCGATGAGCTCTTGGCCAGTAAGGCTAGAAGAGGAAATTGAGGCTGAGAGGTCAAGAGATTTGTTTTGGATTCTCAAGGATCCAAGTCAACCTTGTCTGTCTGTATCTGACAGTCTTCACAGTCTGCCCCAACCTACTTCTCCCTAGCGTGCCTTGGGTGCCACTCTGATCGTTAGCAAGTCTTCCTGATACTAAGCACCTTGCACAGAGCCTGACACAAGAAATGCTTATTTTGTGAATGAATGAGAAGCAAGTTTTTGTTGTGTTGTGTTTTCCAATCCAAATTTCTGTTAATTTTGGGTGAAGGAAGCTTGAGAGTAGTGAGGAGAACAGAATCCTATGCCAGGCAGTGTGGCCCCACGGAGAGAGGCTGCGCCTCTCAGTCACTCCTGGCGATAATGCATCTCTCACCTTCATGACCAGATGTGGTCAGAGAGATAACGCATGTGAAGGCAATGCTTTGTGAATGCTAGAGAGTTAGAGACACATCCTCCTTTTATAAAGAACATGGCATGGTTTACAGTGCGGGCCTCCTGGGACATTAGCAGCAAAAGTATCTTACTGACATTTTACAGGGAATAAACTGAGCCTTGGAAATGGAACCTCTTGAGACCCCACGGTCACTTATGTTACCAGTAAGAAGGGGGCCCAGAATCTCGATGCTGTTGAATCTTGGCTCTGGGTCCAGTATCGAAGACTCTCTTCAAAGGGTTTCTATGTCTCCAAATCCACTCCACACATCACCCTCACAGCAATGGAATCCAGAGGCAGACCCAGCCCTGGCCATGCAGGGCTGCATCACAGCAGGCTGCAGGTACCAGGGTAAAACAAAGGCCAAGGCCAGAAATCTCATTTTCTCCCTCTTGGGAAAGAGAAGATAGCACAGGGTTAGGGATATACCAGAGAGAGCAGTGAGGCAGGGACTCTCACGTAATGGCTAGATAACTCATGTGGGACACTGAGGGTACAGCCAGGAGACACATGGACCCTGGAGGTTTCCAGGGGGCTATGAAGCTCATGGCCCACTTTAAACTGGTCTATAGAATGTGCTAAGCTCCCTCTGGTTCTCAGTACTGAGCAGCATCTCTTCAGTGTTACCAGTGGGGATCAGCTGGCATGTGAGGGGGTAGCCTGCGGTCCCCACATCCTCTCATCGGCTGTTAATCATGGGAGCTGGGGCCCCGATGACCTCTCCATCTGGGACTCGCAGCTCAAGCCTTTGCCTTGGTCTTGGTTTAATCCTGTAGGTGATGCCATCTAAATAATCTTCTTTGGCTTTCAATCTCCGGATCCAGTAATGCTCTCCCAATCCTCTGAGCCTGAGAAGAAAAGCATCTTTCCTGCCTTGTTTCATTTGGTTTCGGGTGTTATTATTGGTGTTGTTGTGGGTGGTGTTGTTTGTTGTTGTTTCTAGTGTTGGTGGTGTTCTTGGTATTGGCACTGCTGGTGGTGATGGTATCATGGTGGGTAGTGATGGCGTGGTTCTGTTGTTGGTGGGTAGTGGTAGTGTTGGCAGTGGTGGGATTCGGGGAGGGAATGGGAGTTGTCACATCCAAATTCCTGGATACACAGTAACACTACCAGGACTAGGCCTTATTTTATTTTGGTTCAAGAGAAGCCCTGGGCAACAGCCCTTCCCCTACCCCCACCTCACTCCCCACCTTTTTTTTACTACCTGTATGATATTGGGAAAGCCACCCTGCCTCTCTGGGCCTCAGTTTCCTCATTTGGAAAAAAGAAGGGGTTGAAATATCTGACCTCTGAGGTTTATTCCTAGCCCTCAACTTGCCAAAAGAAGGTTATGGATTCTCACGTGTCTAAGACCTATATGTAGGGAGGCCTGTAGGCAGGAGCACACTGAAGAGATCCTAGCAGAGGGACTCCTCCATAAATCTGAGTCTCGGGTCAGCTACCAAAGAGCTGTATCACCTCTGGCAAGATCCTTCCCCAAGCTAGGACTCAGTTTCCTTGTCTGGAAAATGAGTGAGTTGGATTTCTAAACGTGCTTCCATTTACTCTGTACCTATAATCTTTGCCCCAAACCATGGAAGAGCCTTGAGAGGAAGTATTGTTCTTTTTTTGGGGGGGCGGAGCTTTGTAAATCTAGAATAATGCTTGGCTCATAGTAGGCACTTAAAATGCTTGTAGATTGGTTGATCCTAGAAATTAGTTGTGTTCAAATATGTGGGCAATTGGTTTGGGCTCAAAAATCTCCAAATCAGAGAAGAAACCTCTGAGACCATTTGGCCCAACTTCCTTACTTTGCAGATTTGGAAACTGAGGCCCAGAGAGGTTCAATGATTTGTAGACTTACAGGACTGTAGAATCACTGATAAGAGTTGGAATCGATGTCAGAGTCCACCTGGTCCTACCCCTGAGGCGGTCAGTGCCTGCTCCAACGTCACACTGGTCAGGAGATAACAGTGGTGCTCAGTGGGATTAGACAGAAAGGTGAGAAGGTTGGGGTATTGAAGGGGGGTCCTCAATCAACTGCACCAAAGGTCTTTCTTCTTCAGCTAAGAGCTGTTGCAGAACCATAGAATCTCGGAGCTGGAAAGCACGGTGGGGCATCTGGCCATTCAGTCCTGCTGAAGACCTCCAGAGGCCCCTCCCACCTGGGGACAATTTATGTGGTTAGGAATCTTTTCCTGTTACTGGTGATTCTGGGCTGGGGACAGTGGACGCACACACAGGTATATGTAGGTGGATCTTCCTTGCGACCCTGAAGATGGTGAGGGAGGAGAAAGGGCCTTGGCTCCGTGTTTTTCCTTCTTCTCTCCCCTCATCAGCTGAGCACCACAGAATTATGGGCTCTCGGATTTGAAAGGGAGCCTTGGGGACGTACGTGCAGTTCACATCTGAATAACAGGCCACGGAACTGAGGCAGCCAGAGCCATTGTCGGTCCTACTATGCTTTCTTCCCCTCTTCCTCCCTACTCAACCAGCCACTGAAGCAGGAGAGTTCCCTCAGGGAGAGACGAGGCACCGGCCACATGACTCTCTGCCACCAACCTCACAGCGTCAGTCCCCCTTCCTACCCAGCCGGGCTCTGGTAATGACCTCCTCTCCCCGTCCGCATGGCGCTGCCCTCTGCCCGGCTGCCAGAGATGCCTCCCCTTGCCCTGTGCCCTCCAGCAGCTCCCTACGGCCTGCCAAGAAAAGCTAACCTTAGCCCAGTGTTCTGCTCCTCCATTATCTGGCACCTGCTAAGGGGAATGTGGGAATAAGCATTTATAGAGTGCCTACTGTGTGCCAGGCAGCACGTGAAGTGCTTCACAAATTTTATCTTTATTTGACCTTTACAATGACCCCAACAGGTAGGCGCTGCTATAAGCCCCATTTTCAGATGAAGACATTGACTTGCCCAGGGTCACAGAAGGGAGTAAGCAATTGAGGCTGGATTTGAACTCAGGTCTTCCTGATTCCAAGTCTAATACTCCATGCCTAGTGCCACCACTGCAGGCCCCCTTCCATACTTGGACCTTCTCACCTTTCTGTCCTTAATCTCACTGAGCACCGTGTCAGAAATTCTGCTCAGGGGCAAGAGGAATGTGTCTGGAGCCAGATGACCTGGGTTCAAATACTGCCTCTTCTGAACACCTCCATAGATTTTAGTTATCTACCCCCTCTGGGCATCAGTTTCTGTATGTGTAAAATGGAAGGGTTGGATTGTCTGATCCCTAAGGCTCATGCCAGTGCTGAATCCTATGGTCCTGTGCCTCTTAACCGTCTTCCAAAGCCACGTTCCAAGCCCCAGGGACAGCTTCTATTTTGTGGGGTTGGGGCAGGGGTGTAACAAAATGTGCACAGATTACTCTATGAATCAACGAACATCATTAAGCATCCACTTTGGTGAGGTGAGTAACGGGGTGGGCACAGATGCCAAGAGGAAACAGTGCCTGGCTGGGGGGAGGGAGCTGATATTCTGGGGCACATGTGGGAAAATACAAGATCTGTAAAGATAAATACAAAAGTAGGTGTGTGTGTGTGTGTGTGTGTGTGTGTGTGAGAGAGAGAGAGAGAGAGAGAGAGAGAGAGAGAGAGAGAGAGAGAGTGTTGGAGGAGGGATGGAGAGTCCTAACAACTTAGGGAATATAGAGAGGCCTCTTAGAGGAGGCATTTCAGCTGAGCCTTGAATACAGCTCAGGGTTCTAAGACTCAGAGGTTTGAAAGGGGGAAAGCATTCCTAGTGTGGGGAGCAGCCTGGGCAAACGTCCCAAGATGGAAGATGGTCCTGTGATGGGAAGAACAAGGAGGCCAGCCTGCCCCAAAGACAAGCGGCTGTTCTGTGCGTGCTGCGGCAGGGCGGTGTTTTTGCTATTATCTTAAAGAGTGAGCCGTCCCTGTATTGAAGGAGAGACCACTTTTGGCTAAGTCTGTGTTTAGAGAAACTTTAAATGCAATGGTGAGAGTAAGAAATGATGAGGGAGGTTTGTAAACCACTTCATTCGCACTTGAGAAAGCCGTGAGCTCAGGAACAGCGGAGGAAGTTCTCCTTCCTTCAAGCTGATGCTATTGGAAGTGGCTTCTTCTCATCTGGCAGGGAAATTTCACATCCACAATTCGGGCTTACGGTGGGGGAGGGAAATCTGTGCGGAAAAAGAGCAAAGAATGCTGAGCTTGGGGACGCAGGACTCGAGTTCGAATCCAGCTCTGCCCCGCATTCCCTGCGTCCGTTTTAGCCGGTTGCTTAATGTGCGGGGACCTCATTTTCTCATACGTAAGATGGGGTGGGGGAACTAGCTCCCCCTAAGTTCTCCCCTGACTCCAGATGTCTGGCCCCATGATCTGTTTTGAATACCTAACTTCCATGGCATCGGGTGGGCGCGGGGCGGGGGAGGGAGGGGACGCGAACTCTAAAAACAAGATTATATTTGCCAACAATAAGTCTGGGAAATCGCGGTTCTGCATTAGACACTTGCGACGTGTCTCGTTTGAATTGGCGGCTCCGAGGTATGAAGGATGGATGGGGCTCCCAGGATGGTGGGGATGAAGCCCAGCTCTCAATCAAACTTCAGTCAAATCCGGGCGCAATCACTTGGTTTCTAGCAAACACGACTGTAGACCTCTTTACTTTGGACACAACTGTGGAAATAGATTGTCAGAACCAAAGATGACAACATTCGCGGGCCGTTTGTCCCTTCTTAAAGACCCAAGCCTCAGGCAGGGCCAGGAGCAACGGCAAAGAGCCTAGAAGGGTGCTGAGCACCGGGAGGAGCCAGTGTGATTCCAATGATCGGGCTCAGGTCAAGGTCGGTGACTCTCAAACCGTTTACGTTTAAAATCTCGGTTAGGTAACTCCGCTCTGTCCTCGGCCATTCTGAGTTCAGGGGGATTTACTTTGGCATTTACAGAAACCTGGAGAATACGCTCCAAAAATCCTCACCCTGGCGAAAGGAGATGCTGACTAACAAACCACTGGCGGCATATTCTCCGCCACACGTCCGGAGCTCCAGAATGAAGCGTCTCCCACGTCTAATAATCTTGCGCCCAGTAACACATTTTTCTTGAAAATGTTCCCCTTTGTTTAATTGTTACGAATATCTTTTGTTTTGACATCCTCTTCATTTCTGAATACATCCCTCCCTCCTTCCCTACCCCTGGAGCAATCCCTAGTAACAAAGAATGAAAAGGAAAGATTAAAAAATCAATTCAACCAAAAACCAAACAACCAAACACACGAGTTGAGCCTGATGGTATTTGCATAAAACTCAATTTGTTTGATTGAGACATTCAGACAATTATTCTGGAGTATCCCCACCCCCACCCCCCCTTCCATAAAAGGGAATAACAGACGTGCATTTTCTCATCTCTTCTTCAGGGCTGGATTTGATCACTTAATCACATCTTTTCACAGAGGGCTGAGACAACCCCTCTCTGGAGGTCTCCAAGGGGAGGCTGGCCAGCCTCATGTTGGGAGGTTGTAGGGGAGCGTCTCTGGAGGGGAAGACGTGCGGGGGGGGGGGGTCCCTTCCAACACTTACATTTTGCAATTTCAGGTGAAGCAGCTGACCCCTGCTTGGGGCCACAGGTACCGATGCTTCGCAGGCATGACAGACACCTTTATTGAGGTTTTCATTAATGTGGTAGAGTCTGTGTGGGATTGGGGGTGCCCAGCATTTAATACCATGCTTATACATAAAATGTCTCACTTTTCTCTACCTTGGCTCTGGGTTCAAATCCTCCTTTGAATACTTGCTACCTTGTGGCATTTGGCTAGTCATTCACCTCCCCAGGCTTGTTTCCTCCTATGTAAAATGAGGGGGTTTGACTAGTTGGTCTCTCAGGTCCCCTCCAGCGCCAGATTGAAACCGCTGTGACATTCATCTATGAAGGTCCCTGCTGGCCTTTCCCTTTCTTCTCTTGAGGTTCCCAGGAACCTGGCTAGTTAGGGACCAGGAGAAAGGGGCAGAACTCAGGTTTTCAGGTGATGTGACCCATGAGAGAGAAAAGGAATCTTTATCTCTAGACCATCCATCTTCTGGGGGGAAGGCGAGCTCCCCTGGCCTGTGGGGCCCTTCCCAGCTGCCTTCCCAGATATTTGCTTTAGCCGGCTGGTGGGGGTGCTGTGCCTCAGTCATCACTAGGTACCCTTTAGTAGCTGAGGGTGTGTGTGTGTGTGTGACTGCATGCACGTGTGTGTGAGCACAGGTGTATACACATAATTATGTGTGTGCAAGTGTGTCTGCATGAGTGCTCACATGTATGTGCATGTGATTATGTCTATGTGCATTTGTGTCTGTGTGTGCATGTGAGTGTGTGCACGTAATTATGTGTGGGTACTTGTGTGAGCATGCTCGTGTGTGCATGTGTGAGTGTGTGCACATAGTTGTGTGTATGTGTCTGCGCCCCCTGACCTCTCTCAGGAGCTCCATGTCTGTCACCACAGATCTATTTTCATTCTACCTATGCCTTAATTCAAGTTATAGTCAAGAAAAAGATTTCCCATACCCTTCCTTCCTCACTTTGCTTCTTCTCTGTTCCACCTCCCCATCTCACCCCCCAGCCTCTGCACCAGCTGTGAAACAGCCACCTAACACATTGCTGGAGCCTCTCCTCTCCCTGGGGATGGCGGATCTGGGGGGATTTTTTTGGTTGGGAGGGAGGATCCCAGGGAAGAGTCAGCAAAACAGTATCATTTATTCATTTTTGTGGCCCAGCATCTGTTGGGCATGAAACTATCAAACAGTAATTTGTTTACAGCCTTTTATATTAAATTTTGATTCATACATCCTAATTATTTCCTGTTCACAGCTAATGTGCCCTTTAGCACCCTTAATAGCACAGACACAGGCTTTTGTAATGTAATAACCAGTGTGTGTTAGTTATAATAACCCTTCTCATCCCACTGCGTAGCTCTGAAGGTGGGCAGTCAAGAATGGGCTGCCAGGGTGGTCTTGGGAATGCACTGCACTGCAAAGGTGGCAGAATCAGAGCCAGCCCCCAGCCCCTGGCCTCAGCTCCTCTCAAGCTCCCTCCATTTTACATACACACACGTATAGATGACGCATGTTGTTATATGTTACATACAGTATATATGATGCGTGTATGTATATGCATGTATATATGCATACATGTGTACACACATACATAAACACATACACTTGTAAATTAAAGCTTACTAGGCAGACACAATTCTTTCCCTGGGGAGCAAAGCCAACCATATGTTTTCAGAGCTGGGGCTTCTACCTCAAGGGATGCCGCATACATTCTGCCAGGGTCTGTGATCAAGAAGTCATTTGCTGAATACACTAGGGGTGGCAGACCACAGTTTTGGTGCACTGCCTCCTGAAGCTGTGACTCCTTTTTGCAGTCAAAATGGGGGAAGTGAGAGAAGGATATTGGGACATCCTAGAGGAACCTCGCCAGGCCCAGGGCTGTGCAGGAAGAGGGCTCAAGAATCCCTCCATCTAAACCTGTTTCCATCATAGTGTCCTCTGATATCACCTAGCACATGCTGCTGAGATGCAGCCATTGGATATAGTTAATGAATATTCAGGGTTCGGGGCTTTGGGGGGGGGGTGGGCAACACACAAGGCAAGGTAAACATGATGTGATTTAATTAAATGAGACATCTGTAAAGAGCTTCGCCAACCTTCAAGTGCTACATAAACGCTGATTATTGTTATTATTATAATTGTAGTTTTTAAGGGAAATGACCTCTCATTCTGAGCGTGAACGAGTCCTCAAAATTTGGCATTAAAATTTGCTCCCTCATGATTAATTGTAAAACCAAAGGTAGCAATTTGAACTGCAACCTACAAACATTTTGCCCCTACTGAATACTTAGAAGGATGGGATCGAGAAGCCAGAATTATCCATCAGAGGCTTAATATTCTTCCTAAACTAACCAAAGAAAAATTTCCAGCCTACAAATCTCTGTCCTGCAACGCCCCCCCCCCCCATTATTGTTGAGAATTCGGCCAATAAATAACCTTGCGATGGAAGCATTATGGCAGACCAAATTGTTGCCCACAAGATGCTGCGCCACATAAATTTAGGGATAACATTTCTGACATCTGTTTCCATGCCAAATGTTCATCATCTCCACACTACACGCAATAAAAGCTTTCAGAAAACAGCAGAGGAAAGACAAGTCCTGAGAAGACAGGATGAGAGTCATGTGGCCCCCACTGTCCTGAAGTGCTTGGGGAGGCTACCAAGGGAAGAAGACCTCCCAGCCCATTGGCTTCATTCAATTGCCACTCACTTAATAATTTGCTGAACTTTAAGCACAAAACATTAATAGCAGGAGAGCCAGCCTGCTAGGTTTGTTGCTATCCAACATAAAAATAAGAACAAGCAGAAGCATGATTAAATGCTAACTCATGTTTGCATAGCTTTGCACAAAGCTTTCTTCCCAATGCCCCTGGGCTACCATTCCCGGTTTATGGATGAGGGCACAGAGACGAGGGGACTTGCCCAGGGACAGCCATGTCCTTCCATGTAAGAACTCGGCTGACTCTACACGCTCTTTTCACTCCCACTAATGACATTCACTTGACATTCCTCCATGACTAGTGCTCACAATGCAAGTAGCAAGAACCCTGGGCTGGGCACTGACAGCCTCTCCTATTGTACTAGGACAAACTATCGCTACAGAATCAGGAGAAAGAGAATTCTTGAGAATAATTAATGCAGGCACAAAGTCCCTTTGGTTGGCTTTAGTATTCCCAACAGCATCAAGACAAGATACAGCAAGCAGAATTTTAAGAAATGGAATAAATTAACAAGCATTTAATAACTACATACTATTAAACCATATTCACATATTCTCACATCCTTCTAAAACAGAGAGAATGGCCACCATGCCCCATTACTCATTTGTTGTCTAGCTTATTTTATCGTCTTCGATGAGGAAAAAACCAACAACACTTGCGCCATTGAGGTAGAAATAGAAAATCAGACAATCACTGAGCAGACTCTGAAGGACAAAGGGCAATGTACGTCCGAAGTCATGTACTTAACACCTGGCCATCTCTTTAAAGCAGTAAACTGTCATTCTCTTAATAAACAGGAAAATCACATAATTCTCTTCATACCTTCTTTATTTCTGGAAAAGTAGATGAACATAAATCACCATTCCCTAAGCCTTGACATTGGGGCCATTTTCATTTCTAGAGCTGGAACCAGTAACATTTTCTCTGAAAGAACCATGGGCAAGGGAGAGACATGAGTAGGAAAGGGGAATCCAGCTTTGCTTACGATTAATGGGAACATTGTTTTTGCTTGATAAAAGCAGTTGTGTCACCTTGTTTTAGCTAGAAGATACCCCTCATCCCCAAATGTTGATGGTGGATTGGTCATCTGAGATATGTGGATTTGGATAAGAGAAATGATAAGGCCATAGTGTTTCAATCCATGTAGAACAGACTTTGGCTTTTTCTAAGCATAAATATGCTTTAGAGGGATACCTCCGTAGCACAATTATAAACCTCCCAAAAAAGAAAATAGTTTTGCCCCATTCTCACCTTACTTTGATGAATAAAAGTCATAGCACAGAGCAATGGTTTAGAAAAGGGAAACCAGGGGATTATTTTCCTTTCTATGGGCTAAAAAAAGGAAAACAAATGTTGCATAACATCCATAGTCCTCAAATAAATGATTCAAAGGAATAAAATAGGTCATTAGTTTTTTTTAAATCAACATGAATACTTAATACTACAGCTATAACTTAATTAGATTTCAGACAGCATTCCCAAGAAGGGAAAAATTTTTCTTTCAACCTAGGAGAGTTTTGTTTGTTTGTTTTCCTTTAATCTCAAACATAGGCTAATTTTATTTCATTCCTTTGCATTTATAAAATGATTAACCTCTTTTCACCCTTGGGCATAATTCTGAAGAGCCCATGTTTCCGAAAAGCAACAGGCTAGAATGAAAATAAAAATAATTTCTTATTCTAAAGTAGCATAAACAGCCCTAAATTGGAACATGTCCCAAATAAGTGACAAGCACACCAGATAGAAGAAAGTTCTACCAATGTTTTCCAATCCCAACCAATATTAAAATTGGGTTGATCTTAAGCTGGTGGGGAACAAAGCAGCTATGCTGGCACTTTTTCTGACCATTTGTAGATTTCCCCTAGTTCTTGATCCCAAACCATGATCAGAAAGATACCAGCCTTAGAAATGCCTCAGTCCAATGACCACTTTGCTACTCAACGGGATGGATTTTCCTTGATACACATAAATGGCACCAAATGGAATTACTTTGAAAGAACTTAGATGGCACATGATTATAGTCACGGAGAAGCTATGGAGGATAGCTGCCCCAAATATGAGTAAAGAAAAATCAAATGTGTTTTCTATTTCAAAAGGCAACATTAACTCTTTGAGCAATATTTTCTTAGCAACAAAAACATTTCTTTTTTCTTTCCCCCTTCTGAGATTACACATCATGAAATGACTGCATGCACAGGACAGGGCTTTGTAAAATACAAATCCAACTCTGTCAAAGCCAACAAACACTTCATAAGTGTCTGCTAGGTGCAAAGTGATGTGCTGGGCACTGGGTAAAGTGGTATTATGAAAAGCTGAGAGTTTAATTTCAATGTAGTCACTATCGAAATTGAACACTATATACCTTTGCAAAGCTATCAATCAATCAATTCAATCAAAACCCATTTATTGAGCACCTTTACTGTGCTATAGACTTCTTTTTTTGGAAATAAAACTTTCTAACTTTCTCATTCTAAACCAATATTTAATATTTGTCACTTAAATTGATCCTTAATAGCATTTCTGTGTTATCAAAGCAAGCAAAAAAACTGAATGAATTATTCAACTGCTAATATGTTTAAGGGAAATTACTTCATTTGCAACTTGTCAAATAATGTTTATAAAACTCCAATCTCCCTTTTTTCCACTTACGAAGAAATTCACACCCTTTATTGTTAGTTTTGATCAAATACATGTTTTAAAGCCCTCACTCAATGGGCTTTGTTTTAAGTTGTGAACCTGCTTTGTCTACCCAGTGCTCTCCCCCTCATCAGTCTTGAAAACAGACATCTATAACAGCATTTTTAATTTTCCGAAGTGATGTGCCGCCCAGGAAAGTGTTTTAAAATCTCCTTACCTCAAATCAAAGCAGCTTTGCCGTTTGGTCACTGATTTGGTTTGATGCGGGTTTTGGACAGATGGTCACTCTTTCCCTGTTTAGAGAAGATGACAAATGCTAAGGGGAGAAAAATAATCACAGTGATATTTTGTTCTAAATCTGAGAGCACTCACCCTCCCATTGGCCTCAGGAAGAGGCCCACGTGACGAGCAGCAATGGCACGTGACCTATTTTCCCCCAAATCCCTTGGTTTCCTGGGCATGGGATGCACCCACTACTGATGCTGCTGTCATGTCAATGACTTTGGGTTAGTTTAAAGGTCCACTGAACAAATCCATCTGCCTCTAGGACATGAGGCTGTACCAGCCAAGCCCTTGTGATAGGAAGGGTGAACACAAAGCCCAGGCTCCAAGACTGATCAGATTGGGCTTTGGGTTTTATTTTGATTTGTTTTGTTTTCTGTGAGAATCAAGTTACGGGTTGTTGGGGCTGTTTCTCCTTGAACTGGCTCTTGCAGTCT
The DNA here is from genome assembly GCF_011100635.1 of Trichosurus vulpecula. Lineage (NCBI taxonomy): Eukaryota > Metazoa > Chordata > Mammalia > Diprotodontia > Phalangeridae > Trichosurus > Trichosurus vulpecula. The sequence goes on from NC_050579.1 coordinate 10,531,524, forward strand.
CATCACGCATCAGGTCCTCTCGAAAGCTTTCCTTGGGACACGCACTGGGGCACAGCGGTAAGGGTTCTCTCCAAGAAGTCCAAAACACAGAGAATATTCCACAGAAGTCAGGTATCCATCCATTCTCCCACCCGACCCTGCTTTTCCAGCCTAGAGGATACTCAACCTTGAGAAGGTGGCATAAGGTCAGGGAGAGGAAGAACATGTCACACTGGCCAGTGCTGGTGTTGCCCACCCTACATGGGACGGGGGAGCTGTGGGCTTTATTGTGGGAACTTGACCAAGTCTCTTCCTTCTTCTTGGTCTGTGGGAAACTCAATTCAATTCCAAGAACTTTGTCATGTCAAATGTCTCATGTCAAAGGTTCCACATGTTATTCACTAGGTATCATGATTTGTGATTAGCTAGAAGTGCTGACCAGGGATGCTGCCTAGATGGGTCCCTGCCCAGGAACCAATAACATGCACACGAAGGCTCTCAGAACTCCCCAAAGACCCTGGGTAAGAGGGACAGGGCCCAGATGAAGTGCTCCCCCAGAGCACCCCAAGAGGAACGTGATGGCCCCCAAGGGCACATGACTTACTCCCCACCCCGCTAAACCCTTTGTCCTATTAGGAATGGGAATTAAACTTCACAAGCTTTCCCTTTGACCCAGCAATACCACTTCTAGGGCTGTATCCCAAAGAGATCACACAAGTGGGAAATGGACCTGTATGTACAAAAATATTTATAGCAGCTCTTTTTGTGGTGGCAAAGAATTGGAAATCAAGGGGATGCCCATCAATTGGGGAATGGCTGAACAAGTTGTGGTAAATGAATATAATGGAATACCATTGTACTATAAGAAATGAGGGGCAGACAGACTTCATAATAACCTGGAAAGATTTATATGATCTGATGCTGAGTGAGGGGAGGAGAACCAGGAGAACATTATACACGATTACAGACATATGGTATCTGTGATGATTAACTTTGATAGACTTGGATATTCTCAGCAATGCAAGGTTCAAAGACAGCTCCAAAAGACTCATGATGGAAAGAGCTATCCACATCCAGAGAAAGAATTACAGAGTCTGAATGCAGATTGAGGCAAAGTATTTGCTCTCTTTTTAAAATTATTTTTTTAATTTTTTGGTTTTGTTTCTTCTTTCTCGTGGTTCATTCCATTGGTTGTAATTCTTCTTTACAACCTGACTATTGTGTAAATAAGTTTAATGAGAAGTCATATGTAGAACCTATATCAGATTACATGCCATCTTGGGGGGAGGGAGAAAATTTGGAACTTGAAAACTCGTGGAACTGAGTGTTATAAACTAAAAATAGAAAATAAATTTTAAAAAAGTTCACAAGCTTAAAGGAAACCATCAAAAGGAGCATCCAATGTCTTTTTTGAGGCCAAATGGCTTAGCTGTAACTAAGCCTGGTGAGGGAAAGAAATTAACCTTGCCCCATCAAGGAACAGTAGAAGGGTGGGATCTACCAGAATGGGGAGGAGGAGGCACAATTTATCACCTAACAGGGTGAATGCCTTCGGTTGGATTTTGCCAAAGCTCGAATCCTGGTTTGGGTTTGAAGATGAGAGAGTAGCATTCCTGGCCCCATTCAAGCTGAGACACCAGATGGCCTTAGGAAGGCCACAGGAAGAATGTCCACAGAGGCCTAGACTAGTCACACTTGCTTTCTTCAAATACGCAACTGACCACTGGAGTTGGAAGATCCTTAAAGGATGGGGGATCCTGCTAAAAGTGTGGATGTCTTTATTTGTAGCCAGGCTCAGTTTGGTGATGTAGGAAGGTAGGGGAATGGCCCAAAGTGGCAACATCTAGCTTCTAGGAATGATCCAGAAGCCAGACACTGGCTACATATGGGTTGTACAAGGGATGGAAGGGCACCAACCAGTGTTATCTGCCTATGTCTGACAGCATAAGCTGCTGAGGGCATCAGATCGAGGATGGCCCTCTGCCAGCTTTCAGAGTTCTCTTGGAGGCCATGAGGAAGGCTCAGGAAGTAGGGCTGAAAGCAGGGACAGGGACAATCCAAGGGTTGAGACAAGGGGCCCTGATGCCTCTTGACTCTGCTGAGAGGTCTTTTCTGCACAGGCAATGAGGACCCTGGTCAGCTGGGTCATAAGGTGGTCACCTCAGTCCCTTCTGACTCTCCAATTCTGTGATTCTATGAGTTTTCAGACTAACATCTACAGAAAGAATGGGAGTGGCTAGTCAAGCCACTGTTCTCAGTTTGTAACCAATATACGGATGGAGAAGCAGAGGCCCAGCCTCCATTACCCTTGGACCTATGGGTAAATCCAAGAAGGCCAACAACCAACTTTCTCATTCCTCCTTCTAGAGAGGATATTGCTGGAGGCTTGGGCTGCACAGCCTGGAAAATTTTGTCAAGTCCTTGAAGAAGACATCATTCTAACCAGGTGCCAGGTGACCCTGAATCAGATGGAAGCCAAACTGGCTGGTTTAATCCAATTCGTCCAATTAGTCAATATGGCCAAACTAGACCCTTCAGCTGCCTAAAATGAGGATATCTGCATGTGTGTGTATGTGCACCTGGGAAAGTGTCCCCATGGATTCATGGCACCATCACCTCAAAGTGGGAGTCTCTGTGCCCTGACATTTCTATGTGAACTTTTTTATGTGCACATTGATTCTTGGCAAGATCAGGATGGATATTATCTTAGCTGACAAGAGCCACCAGCCTCCTCTCCTTTCCAGTGGATGGAGATGGTAGGGAAGGCTACATCATCACTCCATTGCCATGGTCTAAAATACCCGGCGTGTATCACAGAATCCGATATCTGGCTAGGCCTCCAAAGGGTACTTGGTTTAAACCCTACCTGAACAAGAACCTCTTCTGTCATGTCTCTTCACGAGTAGCTGCCCAGACTCTGCTTGAAGACCCCAGTGAGGGGGAGCTCATTACCTCCCAGGCAGCCCTTTCCACTTTGGGATAGCCCACATGGTGAGAACATTTTGGGGACATCGAGTCAAAATTTGTTTCCCTTCAACCACCCAGGCCAACTCACCACCTCATTGATTTGCCATGAGCCACATATGAGACAGAACATAAGCAAGCCTCAGCCATCATGACTAAGACAGGTACCATATATGGCAGACTCCTCTGAGCCCCAAAGAAGTTCATGGTGGCTTCCACCTAGGAGGTGTTCTCCTAACATTTGTAGAAAGGGTAATGTTCTTAGATGACCTTAGATGACTCACATGGGAAGACCTAGGAAAAGGAACAATGGCTGGAGTCATGTTATGGCCAGCCCTGAACACACACTCTCAACTCATCAGTTGGAACGGCCAGATCTGCATTATTGGTGTCCTCACAGTGCATGCACATCCTTCAAGGCCACTTCCTTCTTCTTTATTGTAGTCACCTTCAGGATATTCTGGCACCCCAACCTATGACAAAGGTTATATTGTATTGTTGACCACCACTGTGGTCAATACAACTCAACAGGCATTTATCAGCCACCTTCTACCTGCCCAGATGCTGGGAATGGTCTACCCAAAAAAATGCTGGCACTTGGTGTGAATCCTACCAGTATCACCTTGGGTGAGTCCCTTAAATTCAGGGGCATCTGTTTCCTCATTTATAAAATGAAGGGATTAGACTCAATGGGCTGGAGAATTGTTGGAAGCAGTGAGCTGCCCCTCACTGGTGACCTTTCACCAAAGGTTGGATAATGACTTGCCAGGAATAGTCTAAAGGGGATTCTTGTGGGATGACAGGTGAACCCTCTGAGAGGCCTCTCCCAGGTCTCAGATTCTGGGGAGGCCGGGGCCATTATTCACACTCTCCAATTGCTAGACTTATTGGTCATCTGTGGACTAGGCCAACTCAGGCTTCAGAGAGGGGAGCCTGCTAGGGAGCTGTCCACCATTGGCTTTTCAAGTTAAGGGACTCTTTCTTCCTCCCCGGCCCCTCCTCACTGGATTCAAATTCATGCAACCCTATTCTCAAACCCAGTTCTGTTCTTTGTCTACCCCTGGGATGGAGACTCTGTCCTGGATAAGGACCATTTTGTCCTGAGATCTCAAACAGGGAATGAGTGTAATCCTCATAGGCAGAGAACCCCAGTTTAATTTCATTCTTAAATAATCTTCTAAGTAAACTTTTGTACATATCCAAGGGCTGAAAAGGTTTTTATAGCAAAAATGAAAGCAGGATTAACAAATCAGGACAAGCACTTGAGGGATTAAAGACACTCAGCTACTGTTTAGTAAAATAAAAATACATTTGGGTGAGTAAATGGAAAGGCTGGGAACAGAAAGGGCTCAGACAGAAGGAGAATTTAGGGGCCTGCTTTCCGGGGCATTTCACTCATCTCAATTCTTCATGCTTCCAGAGAAAGCCAGCCATCCATTTGTAGAACACTGGCTGGGAGCAGGACCCAGGAACAGGGGGTTTCTCAGCATCCCCTCTAGTCATTTCACTGTGGGAACATGATACACAGGGAGTGTCCATTTAGATTCTCTGACCAGAAAATTCTGCTTTTTAAAATAAAATTCTCAAGGATCTAGTAGCTAGAACTAGCAGCACTATCCCCCCATGGATCGGAATCCCAGCTCTGCCATGCCTGTCCATGTGACGCTTAGCTAATTGTGTCCCCTCTCTGTCTCTCAGTTTTCTCACTTATCAAACAAAAGCATCAATGATCTCCATGTTCCCCATGGCCTTAAATTTTCTAGCAATTTTTCCTCTCTGTCTCAGCTAATGAGAGAGCACTCAAATGACCATGAATTCTTAGTGCACGTAATTGTGTTCCTAAAAGAGATGAATAAATCCCCAGACAAATGGAGAGCTGGGATTTAATCCCAAAGCCCACCTTGCTGGGCATATCCTGGTACACATACTCCCTCCAGTCTCCTATGCTTTTAGCATCCTTAATCATCATTATTCAATCTAAGTCAGTTTATTAAGCACCTACTGTGTGCCAGGCCCTGTGCTATGCACTAGCCTACCAAGGAATAAAGAGAATATTCTCTGCCCTCCAAGACCTTACATTTTGTCAATAGAGATGACACGTACACAGGCAGGCACGGCAATGGCTCAGGCCAAATTCAGGAGGGAAAAATGCCAATAACGGTGATGCCTGCCTTGGTCAGCTGGGTGGAAGGCTGTGCCGAGGAAGGGCCCCTGCGCTGAGTCTTCCCCTTCTCAGGAGTCACATGACCCCCACGGGGGTACCTTCCTTTCCCCTCCCCCAGAAGTCCAGCTCCCCTTTCTATGCTGTCTTCCTCTTTGGAGCGTAAGTTCCTTGAGGGTAGGGGCTGGATCATTTTTCTTGTACTTGTGTCCCCAGTGCCTAGCACAGCTCCTGACATGTTGGAAGCACTTAATAGATGCTTTATTTCTCTGTCTGAAAGAGAACATCCAAGTTCAAGGATTGTGCAAAAACACAGGAAGAAGTTAGGTCCAGTTCATGGAAGAGTTGGCTCATGGACCATCTGATGGGGAGTTAGTACGGATGAAAAAAGATGGAAAGATGATGCTAAGCAAACTGGGGTTCGCTTTCAATGTTAGCTTTCTTATCCTACAGGCCACAAGCAGCTACTGAATATTCTAAGCAGAGGAGAGACATGAATGAAAGATCAAATGAATGGATGAATGAAAATCATTTATTAAGTACTTACTATGTGCCAGAGATTGTGCTAAGCACAGGCAATGTAAAGGAGAAAAAAGAGACAGTCCCTGCCCTCAAAGAGCGTATGTTATAGTAGGAGAAAACAGTGGGGAGTGGTGGCCAGGAGAATTCTGTGGTCCAGGAGGTAAGGGGATGGTGAGGGGAGTCACAGAGCAATTGATGGACATGGTCAAACATGGCCACGGTTAATCTGGCAGTTTCATGGAGGTTAGGCTGGAGAGGGGAGAGCCTGGAAACAGGAGACCCATAAGGAGGATCTTCTAATGTTTAGGTCAGACGTGATGGGTTAAAATTTTAGGGCCCAAACTCCTTTCCAGGCTTGGGTCCCTCTATTCTTTTCAAGTCCTCCAAGGAGAAAAGCCACAGCTTCTTCAATAACCTCCACAAAGGCTGGTTAACAGAGCTGAGCTCATTCGCATTTCAGGCCTTCCCTCCTTACGTTCATCAATCTGGACCAGGAAGGGGAAGAGGGACTCAAGCCCTCCAACCCCTGGGCTGGTGGCCTTTCTATTCCATGCACTATCTGCCATCATGTGTGTGGGATTTCTGTTGGAATCAACACACCCAGAGCATCCATCCAACCATGGGGCAAAGAGAAGGATGATTGAGGATAAGGGCTAGTTTCCAACCCTAGGAAATGTGGTGAAGAGATTCTATTGTGGTCCAGAGTGAGATCTTGCCATGAGGAATCCTACTTACCTCATCATAGCCATTAAAAGAACTTCACTTATTCAGACTCTGCTAATCTGGTTTTCCTAATCATTTCATCTGGGACAGAATTTACCTTTTGTGCTGTCTGCAGAGAATGAGTCTGCTGGCAAATTAATCACATAAATCATATTGCAGGAGGTGTACAGAGACCGGGCAAGACAGACTGTGCTCATGTACTGGGAACATTTACTGTAGGGAGGCAAATGAATTCTGGGAAAGCCAAATAAGTTTCCCCAGTTTAAGCAGGTGAATGTGGCTGGTGAGTCAATTTTTCATAATTCACACGACTATCACCCCCACCTGTTTAAGGATCACTCTAGGGGTGAGTGAGTGCATATGTTTATGGGTTTATAGACAGGAACTGGATAAAGTGTGAGGATGACCTGGTAGCTTTGACTGTCTAATGCCTACAGAAGGATGAGAGAGTGAGAGCCAGAGGACACAGATGTCCAGGTACAGTGGGAGTAGGGGTGGATACAGATTGGAACAGTGCCTTTGATGTGGGTAGTTTATATGGCACGGAAATCATCCTATGGGTCAATTAAGGGTAGTGAATCAATGACAAGCTTCCATAGAACTGAGACCAGATTAATCACTGTGGGAGGCGATGGAACCCTGGGAAATGGGCAAACCAGAGGCTGCTCCTCTTTGCCCAACCCTTTGCGTCCTCTTCTCTGTAGCCTTGAGCAAGGTTAGCAAGAGCTCACAGAGTGAGCGGGGCTGCACCGAGTTGTCTGTTTGACTAATTGCTTCAGAAGGGCGTGAAGAGGATCCAGAAACTAATGGTGAGAAAAGGAGGGGGGAGGAGGATGGTCCCACTATGTGAAGGGCAGATGTTCTTTTCCTCAGGGCCAAGCCGTACTTACATAACATCCACTTCCCAGATCAATACAATTAGCTTTATTGGTTCACCTTCAAATTCCCATCAAGCAGAGAATACTATGCCAGGGAACACTTTCCCAAAGAGCCCTACTCCTCTACCTCAACCTGTCCTTCTCCCCTAGAATTGTGCACTTAGCATAATGAGAATGGCTCCCACTCCAGGGAGTCACCAGAGGTAATTCTCATAAAAAGGCATTTGAGCTGATGGCTGGCTCAGCAAGGGGGCTGATTCCGGATGGAGGAAGGGGGATTCTCCCAGGGCCGAAGGAGGCAGAGACCTGACTGGCAGGAGCCCAGGGACTCCAGGTCTGGCTTCTCTCTATATACTCTCAGGCCATCACAACAAGGTAAGGGACAATGAGGGCTTGAACTAAAGGTGGTGTCCACATAATAATCAACCAACCAAGCAGAGAGTAAGCATTTAGTGCACAACCCCATGCTCCACATTTTACTAAGTCCTGGGGATACGAAGACAAAGCAATAACAAATTCCTACCCTCAAGAAAGTTACCTTCTAGGCACAGCCCAGGGAGAAGAGAGTAGGGATGTTGGAAGCAGCAAGATCTGGGCTTAAATCTCACCTCTGACTTATATTAGCTGGGCGACAACCTAGCTAGTCCTTCATTTCTTCAGCTGCAAATTGGCTATAATGAGAATGAGAACAAGAAGTAACAGCAGCAGCAGCCACAATACCCACAGCACTGGTGCTTACAGGGTTTGTAGGAATATAGAGACCTTAGAGTTCAGCCCCTGATTTTACAAGAGAGGAAACCAAGGCATGCAGAGATGGAATGACTCGGCCAGGGCCACAAAGCTGGCATCTAAGGTGATAGGGGATCCAGGCCTTCCTGCTCCCAACTCCACAGCACTATCCACTGTGATTCTGCCCCACGTCTCAAGCGGTCTAGTCTGGGGGAATACCCAGGTCCAATACCCTCTACCTATTACACTGCCATCTCTACTGAAGACCTGGACCTTCCTGCCAGAGTCCTCCCGAATCATTCCCTCATTGCCTGGAAGTCTCATGCTGGAGTGACTGGTGGGTGAATGTATGGTAGGATAGTAACCAGAGAAGGCTCTGGCTCATTCCTGCAGCTCTTGGGCTGAGTGTATGCAAACCAGCCCACTATGCCTGGAGCTGAGCCCACACTTGGGTTTCCAACCACCCAAATGGGCCACCTCCCCACATGCAGCTTCCATCTTTCCTTTTCTATTTCTGCAGAAAAAACAACCC